>NC_054377.1:128430003-129630003 GCF_017654675.1 Xenopus laevis | reverse complement strand
TCATCAGCAATAATGACGAATCACCATTCAGAGAGGAGGTGCAGCGGTTAACAGACTGGTGCAGAGCCAACAACCTGTCTCTCAATGTAGACAAAACAAAGGAGATGGTTGTTGACTTTAGGAAGACTAGGAGTGACCACCTGCCACTGTACATCGATGGCTCTAATGTGGAGATCGTCAAAAGCACCAAATTCCTTGGTGCCCACCTGGCGGAGAACCTCACCTGGTCCCACAACACTTAGTCAAGAAAGCCCAACAGTGCCTCTACTTCCTGAGCAAGCTGAGGAAAGCCCATCTCCCACCATCCATACTCAAAACCTTCTACAGAGGGACTATCGAGAGCATCCTGAGAAGCTGTATCACTGTCTGGGCTTGGAACTGCACTGTCATGGAGCGCAAGACCCTACAGAGGATAGTGAAGACAGCAGAGAAGATCATAGGTGTCTCTCTTCCTTCCATCACGGACATTTACACCACTCGCTGCATCCGTAAAGCCACCAGCATTGATCCAACACACCCCTCACACTCACTGTTCACACTCCTGCCATCTGGAAAAAGGTACCAAAGCATTAGGGGCCCTCACTATCAGTCTGTGTAACAGTTTCTTTCCCCAAGCCATAAGGCTCCTGAATACTCAGGGACCGGACAGATCTCTCTCACACACACACTCCATCTGACCTTACTATATACCACAACGCTACACAGCCACTGTACGCCATGGTATAAATAAATAGCCATTGGATAAATAAATAGCCATTGGATACAATTGTTCTCTATGATCACATCTGCATTTTGTCATGTTCTCTATTATATAGCAATGCTACACCCATCACGTCTGACATTTAGCATTATTTACTTAACATATTACATCTGCTGAGTGTGCACTGGCTTGTCCTGTCCCTGCACTATGCTGTCCTATCTTGCAGGAGTTTTGCACTTGTACTTTTTGTCTGTTGTCGGGTACATCTATGTTGTGTGTAGCACCATGGTCCTAGAGGAACTTTGTTTTGTTTCACTGTATACTGTACAAACGTATGGATGAAATGACAATAAACTCACTCTTGACTCTTGACTACAAATTGATGGTGACAGCTTTGTGACATCCAATAACTATACAGTTTTCAAGATGAAGAGCATTATTTTCTTTGTATTAAAGTTAAGTTAAAGTATGGAAATTGTTACAAAAGCTGTAATAGTAACCTTCTGCCTCATGTATTAATTAAGCACAAGCATGTGATCTTATCCTGGCTGGACACCTGCAGGCACATGGCCTCCTCATACATTTGATTTCCTTTTATTAATAGTTTAAAGATCATTAAGATAACAGAATTAAAGGCTTTCATTGCACATGCATTTACACATGGTCCCAGAGGCTAAACTTCCTATATCCTTTCAGGCCTTTTAAGCAGTCATCTTTTGAGATTAAAAAGAAAAAAACAATACTTTTGAAGCAAAGGCTTCTCCTGAATGTTCTTTGCCATAGATGCTACCTGCAGATTCCTGAATACAGATCAGTACAGTTGAAAGCTTCCCATTGCCTTTCACAGACATTGACTTGAGTTATAAAAAGAACCTTAAGGAAGTTGTACAGTCCTTAAACTCGATTTATGAGCTTAAAGTTAATAATAAGGTGATCTTCAAAAAAATATCAATCAACCTTCAAGATTAAAACCCTGAGCAGTCAAAGATTCAAACAATTTCCTGAAATATCCCTTGGCATCAAAAACATTATGTGCCATACAACCCTCTCCTGTCTGGTTTTAATTTGAGAGACCTTTACAGAGAGAAAAAGTAATATTCCTGCAGAACATATTACACATATCATATAGAAACCTGTTATCCAGAAAGCTCCAAATTACAGAAAGGCCATCTCCTATAGACTCCATTTTCTCCCAATAGTCCAAAGTTTTTTTTAAATCATTTCCTTTTCTCTGAAATAATAAAACTGTACCTTGTACTTGATCCCAACTAAGATATAATTAATCCTTATTGGAGGCAAAACCAACCTATTGGGTTTATTTAATGTTTCCTGGTTTTCTAGTAGACTTAAGGTAAAAAGATCCAAATGACAGAAAGATCTGTTATACGAAAAACCCCAGGTCCCGAGAATTCTAAATAACAGTTCTCACACCTGGATACACATTTCAGGTGAATGCCTTATTTATTTTTGCTAGTTTTTACTGTCTCAGTCCTACAATTTTAGACTTGCACATAACACATTAGGGGTGATTTATAATGTGCAAAGTGGAGAAAAGGCTTTTATACTTTGTGTCCTGCATGGTAGATGAATTGCCACAGGTTCCCATAGTGAATACATGGTGCTTGCACTTCTGCCTGGGGGCCTAATTATTGACCTCTATTGTTTGGAGGCTCCCTGGCTGAAAATTTGTCACTGCTGTAGAGTCATAATGCCCTTAATGGGATTCTGTTATGCTTTTTATGGTGTTGTTTTTATTTCTAAAGTACACTTTTGCATTACAAATAATTCACTCCACCATATAAAATGTTATTCCTGGATTTTATTTAGCTGTAATATTGGTGTATAGGCAGCCATCTCAGGTCATTGTGCCTGAACCTGAGCTTTCAGAAAGATCCAGCACTGCACAATGGAACTGCTTTCAGATAAGCTATTGTTTCTCCTACTCAATGTAACTTGAGGAATCACAGGGCTGTTCTCATATTTACCAGGGAGCAATTATCTTGTGTCAGGGAGCTGTTATTTGGTTATCTTCACATTGTTCTGTTGATGGGCTGCTGGTGGGGCGGGGGAAACGGAGGGCTCCTGATATCACTCCAGCTTGCAGCGCAGCAGTAAAGAGTGACTGAAGTTTATCAGAGCACAAGTCACATGAATGAGGGCGTCTGGGAAATTAACAACATGCCTAGCCTCGAATCAGATTTCAAAATACTTTGAAAAAACAGATTTCAGTGCAGTCAGCCACCATTGTCCAGTTATGGAGTTATGCAGGTACTGCAGCAGTAGAAGCCTCCCCTTATATCTGCTCATAACCTGTACAGAGAGGTACCAAGCCATAAAACTGTGTAAGCACAGAACAAGTTTAGTGTATTTAGTTGGCTATATTGTATTTAGTCTGCTATATACATGGTTGGATATATATACGGATTGAACCTAATAGGGCCCATTGGAGAACCTGCCATTCAGGGCCCAGTCTCAAATCCAGGGCATTATATAGGTACTGTCCTTGGCTGGAGTCAGGGCCGCCATCAGAAATCACGGGCCCCCACACAACAACATTTTCTGGGCCCCCCTCGCCACGCCTCCCCTAACCACGCCCCCACCAGTACAAAGGTCCCATGGACATTTGTGGCTAGTTAAGAAAACCAGGCAGGGCCCAAGAAAAAAAAAACGGGCGGCCTACTAAAATTATATATAAAAACACGCCATTCAGGGGGATGTCGAAAAGCTACATTGGTGGCCGGGGTCACAAAAAAAAAAAACACTGGTGGCCAGACCCTTCTGCAAGCCAGGGGGCTGCATGGAGGGTCAGGGGCAATCATTGGTGGTCAGTGACTTGCAGAGGGGTCCTGCCACCAGTGTTTTTTTGTGACCCCTGGCCACCAATGTAGCTCTTTGGTATCCCCCAGAATGGGTTAGGTGCCCGCATTGGGGGTTCAGGGGCCCTGCATTGGTGGTTCAAGGGTCCAAAGCCCTGCAAGGGGTTCAGGGGCCCTGCATTAGTGGCTCAGGGGCTCTGCATTGGTGGCTCAGGGGCCTGCGGCCCTGCATGGGGTTCAGGGGCCCTGCATTGGTGGTTCAGGGGCCCACAGCCCTGCATGGGGTTCAGGGGCCCTGCATTGGTGGCTCAGGGCCCTGCATGGGGTTCAGGGGCACTGCATTGGTGGTTCAGGGGCCCACAGTGCTGGATGGGGTTCAGGGGCCCTGCATTGGTGGTTCAGGGGCCCACAGCCCTGCATGGGGTTCAGGGGCCCTGCATTGGTGGCTCAGGGCCCTGCATGGGGTTCAGGGGCACTGCATTGGTGGTTCAGGGGCCCACAGTGCTGGATGGGGTTCAGGGGCCCTGCATTGGTGGTTCAGGGGCCCACAGCCCTGCATGGGGTTCAGGGGCCCTGCATTGGTGGCTCAGGGGCCCTGCATTGGTGGCTCAGGGGCCCTGCATTGGTGGTTCAGGGGCCCACAGCCCTGGATGGGGTTCAGGGGCCCTGCATTGGTGGTTCAGGGGCCCTGCGACCCTGCATTGGGGGTTCAGGGGCCCTGCGACCCTGCATTGGTGGTTCAGGGGCCCGTGGCCCTGCGTGGGGTTCAGGGGCCTGCATTGGTGATTCAGGGGCCTGCGTGGGGGTTCAGGGGGTCGCATTGGTGGACAGGGGCAAGCATTGGTGGTCAGTGGCACTTACCTGTAACTGGGGGGTCTCTTTACACACCCTCACATGGTGACTTCTTCTTCTGTGCGGTCTTCTTCATCTGCGCTGTCATCTTCTTCTGCGCTGTCATCTTCTTCTGCGCTGTCATCTTCTTCTGCGCTGTCTCCTCCTGCATCCGGCGGGGTCTTCCGCATCATCGCCGTCACCCGGAAGACTGTCCTTCGCCAACCGCTTCTTCACTCTTCTGTCTGCAGGCGGCAGGGTGCCGGCGGTTTAAATAGCGTTGCGCCCGTGCGTACTGACGTCATGTGTACGCATGGGACGCAGCCAATAGGAATAGCCGCTGACACCAATGAAAGTTTCGCCGGGCCCGGTTTCTCTACGTGAAGGGGCCCGGCAATCAGTGAAGTGCGGCTCAGCCGGGCCCCCTCACAGCTTAAAATCCTCCGGGCCCGGGAGAACTGTCCCCCCTGTGACCCCCTGATGGCGGCCCTGGCTGGAGTACATAGAACTTGAGCCTACCAATAATTCTCTAGTATTCTGCTGCGCCAATTATACCATGTTGAATTAGATTAGATGAGATTTCATTATAAAGGTACTGAATCCGTAATCCAGAAACTTGAAGTCTGTCTCCCATATATTACATTTTATCAAAATAATTGAATATTTTTAAAATCATTTCCTTTTCCTCTGTAATAATAAAACAGAAGCTTGTACTTGATCCCAACTAAGATATAATTAATCCTTATTGGAAGCAAAACCAGCCTATTGGGTTTATTTAATGTTTACATGATTTTTGGAAAATTCCCTTATCTGGAAAACCCCACATCCCAATCGTGCTGGATAACAGGCTCCATAACTGTATTGTAGAAATATTCTAACATTTTACAAATGTGGCTCCTCACTTAGATACTGATCTTTAAGTACAAATCTCTTCTGGAAACCCAGAACATTGGCAACAACAAAACTTGGAGAGAAAAAAAAACATTAAAAAAGGTCAATTATGTGATTCCACTTTCACAATAGGAAACAGAATTTTCTGAGCACAAAGAACGGCCTGATGGAAAATGTAAGTAAAATAATATCTAAACATCCAAAGGTCGCCAAGCCCTGCCAAAAGAGCATGTAAACAGGATAAGTGCTGTGTATTAGCGCAGATGGACTTTGTCAAGGACCTGAGACTGACTGCTGCAAACCTTTTCTTCTCATAGTTTTTATTATCTTTACCTGGGGCCTGGTTCCCAGAAACCTGAGAGTCATTTGTATGAGGCAGAGCAACATCTCAAAATGAGATTATTCTATCAAAAAGAAATCCTGATCTGCCTTAACCTGAAGATAAAGCACAGGAGGATTTATCATTAAATAAATGTTTACATCAGTTTCAGGAACTGACTGTTTGATTTTCCTGAACATGCCAGCTCAAGTTAAATGCCAGTGTACTGTACAGTGTATGTCTACATTTTTGATTTGGAATCTAGACTATAGAGTAGTTTGTGGATTTATATTCAGGGGATGCCAGTATCTGGTCCACACAAGTTAAGGGGATGGTTCATTCTGTCATGATTTTTATGGTGTAGTTTTTATTTCAAAATGACTCTGTTTACACTGCAAATAATTCACTCTACAATGTAAAACTTCATTCCTAACTCAACAAGTGTATTTTTTTAGTTGTAATATTGGTGTGTATGCATCATCTCATGTCATTTTGCCTGGTCAAGTGCTTTTAGAAAGAGTCAGCACTTTAGAATGAAACTGCTTTCTGACAGGCTGTGTGTTGCAGTGGGACCTGGATTTTTAGAATTTATCCTGTGTTAGGGAGCTGCTATCTGTTTACCTTCCCATTGTTCTGTTGTTAGGCTGCTGGGGGGGGGAGGGAAGGGGGTTGATATCACTCAACTTGCAGTAAAGAGTGACTGAAGTTCAAAGAACAAGTCACATGACTGGGGCACCTGGGAAACTAACAATATGTCTAGCCCCATGTCAGATTTCAAAATTAAATAATTTGTTTGCTCTTTTGAAAAACAGATTTCAGTGCAGAAGTCTGCTGGAGAAGCACTAAGTAATGCGTTTTCAAAAATACATGGTTTCACATGATAGGATCCCTTTAAATTAGTATGTGATAGAATGACCAATTCTAAGGAACTTTTCAATCTTTATTATTTATTTATTTTTATAGGTTTTTTTTATAGCTTTTCATCATCTGACTCTTGGGGGTCACTGACCCATCTAAGAAAACAAAAGCTCTGTAAAGCTACAAATGTATTATTATTACTACTTTGTACTAATCATCTTTCTATTAAAGGTGATCAGTCCCTGTAAGTAAACTGTTATTATAACTCTGTGTGTGATCACATTCAATGATTTTGCTTCTCTGAATTAATCAGTCAGGCTGCGGTTTCAATAAAGTTTGCTCCACTACTAGATATTCATTAAAACCAACCATCAGAAAGCTTTTACTGGTCTACTATTTGAAAGCAAACATCGGATTTGTTGCTTTATGTGACTTGACCTGGGGCACACATTTCACCTGTTATTGCATTTTCCAGGTTGTCTAGTCTGCTCTAGCATAATCCCATTGAAAATTTGCACATTCATCTTGGTCTCTCATTTTCATTTTAATATTCTCCTTTATTGTTTAAAATATTTGCAACTCGATATGTGTTGCCCCATTTCTCCCTGAATTGAATTATTGCCAAGGACTCATCTGTAATGTTTCACATTTCCAAGTGCAATTGTGGCAATATAATAATAATGGTTTTGCTTTACTTTCCTTTATTAGAAAGTCTGATCTAATAATCGTATCGTAATCGTATTATTTTGCTATTTTTTAATTCTTAAAAGTCTGATTTGAAGATAAATCATTAAAATTACTTAAAAATCCATCATATATTTTGATAAGATGCGTACTTTATTTCTAGAGCAGTGGTCTCCAACCAGTAGCTCGCGAGCAAAGTGTTGCTCCCAGTGACATCAAAGCAGGTGCTTATTTTTTAATTCCTGGCTTGCCGGTAAGTTTTGGTTGCTTAAAAACAGATGTACTGCCAAACAGAGCCCCCTGTAGGTGCTAGTCAATATAGGGGCTACCAATCAGCCAATCACAGTGCTTCTTCGGCACACACTGGAACTTTTTTCATGCTTGTGTTGTTCTCCAATTCTTTTTACATTTAAATGCAGCTCACGAGTAAAAAAGGTTGGGGCCCATGATCTAGAGTCTGGAGTCTTTAGGGTTCTATAACTTTATACAGCTGTACTTACAAGCCTATGGTTGGAGATTGATGTTGAATTGTTTATAATCAAGAGAAAACCAATTTGTACGATACGTTTCTGATCCTATATCGAGGCGTACTTTCTTTTCTTTTCTAGATATACAAAGCTGACATTTAAGAGGTTGGACCCAGGTGGCTAAGAACATGCTGACAGCTAGGCAGAAACAGTGATTACAACAGTTCATACAGGCTTTTGGGGAAATAACCGTAAAACTATATATTGTCAAAGTTAATCTCTTTTAGGGTATATACCAAGATTATTTATCACACACAGTGGACCAGAAATACAAAGAAAATACTAATCTCAATAGATCATTTATACTGTAGAGATAAAGCTTCAAAATAGCATGAAATAGTGGTTACCTGGTATATTGCAACTGTCATATGAATTTGTAGTTCAAGCTGCTTCATGTGCTTTTATCCTCCTTCAGTATCTCCTTCTTGGCTAACAAAGTTCATGTAGTTAGGTATTTACTTAGAATCGTATCTATTCCATTGCACAATATGCCAAACTGTTGCTCGAGTAAAGAATTAAAGGGGTCGTCCAACTTTAAAGAGTGATATTCAGAGACAATTTGCAATCGGTTTTAATTTTTTATTATGTGTGTTTTTTTTTTTATTTAGCTTTTTATTCATCAGCGCCCCAGTTTGCAGTTTCAGCAGTCTGGTTACTAGGGTCCACATTACCCCATCAACCATGCATTGATATGAATAAGGGACTGGGATATGAATAGAGAAGGCCTGAATAGAAAGCTGAGTAATAAAAAGTAGCAATAACAATACATTTGTAATCTTATGGAGCATTTGTTTTTTAGATGGAGTAAGTAAAGAGAGTCAGATGAAGAAGGCAAATAATAACAAAAAAAATTAAGGCCAATTGAAAGGTTGCCTAGAATTAGCCTAGAATTCTATTTCATACTAAAATTAACCACCCCTTTAATGCTTAAATGAATTTCGGTGAGGTACACATTGCTAAAAAGAATTTGCACATTTTACCTAAGTGGTGGTCCAAGCAATAACAATTAAATTGTAGCATTACAGAGCATTTGCTTTTTAAATGGGGTCAGTGACCCCCATTTGAAAGCTGGAAAGAGTCAGAAGAAGGTAAATAATTAAAAGAATCTATAAATAAGGAAGTACAATTTAAACAATGCTTTGAATTAGCCATTCTATAACATACCAAAAGTTAACTTAAAGGTGAAACACCCTTACAACTATAGGGGCTAATAAAAACAAATTAACACCATAAGCAATGATGGATGTAGGATATTAGCATATGTTTTTTTTTTGAGGGGGGAAATAGGTAAAGTTTGATATTTCGTACTGTCAATGCCAACATTGGCAAGGTAAGTAGAGACCTCGATTCTGGGATGGCAGTGGATGTGATTTACTTAGACTTTGCTAAAGCATTTGATACAGTGCCGCACAAAAGGTTACTGGTTAAATTAAGGAATTTTGGCCTGGAACATAGTATTTGTACCTGGATAGAGAACTGGCTAAAAGATAGACTACAAAGAGTGGTGGTAAATGGAACATTTTCTAATTGGACCAGTGTTGTTAGTGGAGTACCGCAGGGCTCTGTACTAGGTCCCTTGCTTTTCAATTTGTTTATTAATGACCTGGAGGTGGGCATTGAAAGTACTGTTTCTATTTTTGCAGATGATACTAAATTATGCAGAACTATAGGATCCATGCAGGATGCTGCCACTTTGCAGAGTGATTTGTCTATATTGGAAAACTGGGCAGCAAACTGGAAAATGAGGTCCAATGTTGATAAATGCAAGGTTATCCACTTTGGCAAAAATAATATAAATGCAAGTTATACACTAAATGGCAATGTGTTGGGAGTTTTCTTAAATGAGAAGGATCTTGGGGTCTTTGTAGATAACACGTTGTCTAATTCTGCGCAGTGTCATTCTGTGGCTACTAAAGCAAATAAAGTTCTGTCTTGCATAAAAAAGGGCATTAACTCAAGGGATGAAAACATAATTATGCCTCTTTATAGGTCCCTGGTAAGGCCTCATCTGGAGTATGCAGTTCAGTTTTGGACTCCAGTCCTTAAGAGGGATATAAATGAGCTGTAGTGATGGGCGAATTTGCTCCGTTTTGCTTCGCCGGAAAATTCGCGAATTTTGCGTGAAATTCGCGAAACGGCGAAAAATTTGCGAAACGGTTGACGCCGGCGCCCGTTTTTGACGCAGACGCTCGTTTTCCGAAAAAAAAAAAATTTGACGCCGGCAAATTTTTTCCGCTAATTTGTTTTCGCTAATTCGTGCCTGGCGAATAAATTCACCCATCACTAATGAGCTGGAGAGAATGCAGAGACAGGCAACTAAATTGGTTAGAGGGATGGAAGACTTAAATTATGAGGGCAGACTGTCAAGGTTGAGGTTGTTTTCTCTGGAAAAAAGGCGCTTGCGAGGGGACATGATTACAATTTACAAGTACATTAGAGAACATTATAGACAAATAGCAGGGGACCTTTTTACCCATAAAGTGGATCACCGTACCAGAGGCCACCCCTTTAGACTAGAAGAAAAGAACTTTCATTTGAAGCAACGTAGGGGGTTCTTCACAGTCAGGACAGTGAGGTTGTGGAATGCACTGCCGGGTGATGTTGTGATGCTGATTCAGTTAATGCCTTTAAGAAAGGCTTGAAAGATTTTTTGGACAGACATAATATCAAAGGCTATTGTGATACTAAGCTCTATAGTTAGTATAGGTATGGGTATAAAGAATTTAATTAAAAGTAGGGAGGGGTATGTGTATGGATGCTGTGTATTCATTTGCAGGGGTTGAACTTGATGGACTTTGTCTTTTTTCAACCCAATTTAACTATGTAACTATGTAACTATGTAACATTGTTGTACTTGTGCTTTAGTGCATTATGTCATCATATATTTTTGTTTTTTGGAGGAAAATATGTAAAGGTTGACATTTCACGCTAAATATGCACTATACGTGGTTTAACTTGTAGGTCCATAATTTTTCAGTTAGATAGATAAAGCATTCTTTACCAATAAGGGTACAACATTTCTAATTTCAGCCTTTAGCTATTACAGGGCAACCCTCTAAGTTGGGATCCCCTGCCTTTTTTACCTGTGAGCCACATTCAAATGTAAAAATGGTTGGGGAGCAACACAAGCAATGAAAAATGTTTCTGGGGGTGCCAAATAAGGGCTGCAATTGGCTATTTG
The DNA here is from genome assembly GCF_017654675.1 of Xenopus laevis. Lineage (NCBI taxonomy): Eukaryota > Metazoa > Chordata > Amphibia > Anura > Pipidae > Xenopus > Xenopus laevis. The sequence continues at coordinate 129,619,196 of NC_054377.1, read as the reverse complement.
GTAGCCCCTATGTTGATAGGTGGTCTTCTTTATTCAACAAAACTTTCCTCCAAACAAGGAATTCAAAACTTTGAGGTCACTGGGAGCAACAGCCAAGGGGTTGCTCACAAGCCACTGTTTGGGGATCATTGCTCAAAGAATATAACCAGCATACACATTTAAGTTCTACAATACGTGGTATACTAAACCCAGTCTCCTCAATAGAGTTCAAGCCTCACAAGCTACACAAGAGTTATACAGTAAGCCTCATGAACTATTGCAAGTTCAATGCACACAGATGGATGAAATATTGAGCACACAATGGTATTTCTGCCCATACATATCCTTTGAAATGTTGAAGTCTTCAGCCTCAGAACCCCATGGGATGGTCCACATACTGTAGATTTATGGTCCACAACCAATAGCTCACCAACCCCTTGGATGTTGCTCTCATTGGCCTCAAAGCAGGTGCTTTTTTTGAGTTCCTTTTTTTGGGGGTAAGGCTTTGTTAAAAAAAAAACAGGTTTACTGCCAAACTGAGCCCCCTATATGCTGTCAGTCCACGTAGGGGCTACCAAATACCCACAGCCCATAATTTTTTATACTTGTGCTGCTCTCCAACTTTTTGTTTTTTTACATTTTAATGTGGCTTAGAGGTAAAAAAAAAAAAAAGTTGGGGATCCCTGCTGTAGTTTATTCTATCCTCGTGCACTTAAATCTTAATTTTCTGCAGATATTAGAAAAGTGAGGAAACAATCAAAAACAATGGAAAACAAAATTATTACCCAAGTTCTAATGAAATCCTTTGCAGTGCCTTTTAATTTCTTTAGAACTGCAGTATATCTTTTATTGAGTTTGATTTGAGTCTAGCTGTGCCTTTAGCATCCTGACAATAAAAGGGCTTTTATTTTTAAGATTTCTGCAGATTGATCTGTTCTGGGCCTCCCTCCAATAAAGTTCTCATTATAAAGCCCTGGGTTTCATGTAATTTCTCAGTGTGAATAAATCATAGCGGCACAGTGAATGCAGTAAGCAACTTAGGCAAGGTGATCATTTTAACAGTTAATCTTTCCTGAGCCAATAAACAGTCATTAAATTCAAGTGAACCATACGCTTCTTCCAAAGTTATTTACTACAAGTCCCAGCATTCTCAGACAACTGGTTGCTGCTCAAAGCCACACTGTTGACAATTTTGGTTTAATTGAGTCTTCATTATAACATCTGGAAGCCATTTACGTCATATCTATCTAATAACTACCTTGGCTCAACATTCCTCTATTAACTGCAATTCCCATGTACCTTTCCTTATTATTTTGTGGGTTGCTTAGTACAATCAATCAGTACAGGGATGTCTTTATTACTATCTGATTTTTTCTCATTTCATGGCATTCTTACATCTTAAACCCACTACAGAATTTCAGGTGCAAATCACAGTTTTTTTTAACCACAATTTCAGCATTTTTCACAATCCAGTCTTTTTACCAACAATGCAAAACTTTTCCCACAGTTCCAGTGTAGCATTGCATTAGCCACAATTGCATCTGGTGCTTCAAAACAAATGTAGCTGCAGATGCACGCAAGGATTGCATTGTAGGATATTTCAACAGGTGCATGTGTTTTACAAGAGGAAGCAGGACAATACTGATGTGCAAGTTGACAAAAGGCCAACCCTAACCCACCCTCTCCCAGCTTTGCCTCGACTTAGAGAGGTGCCCCATCTCTGATGTCACCAGAGGGCGAGGGGCAGGCAGATTTTAATATATATGTATATATAAGTGATGTGGGACCCATATATAAGTGATGTGTGTTAACCCACAGGTTGGGCGGGTTCAGGCTGACCTTGCTGCATAGTTTTCAGGTCACAGGAGGTTGGGGTTGAGCTCTTCTGCCTGCTCTCCCTGCCCACATCTTTAGACTGCCAGATTCTGGTTTCTGGTTTAATAGATGTGCGATGCACATCTATAAATGGAGGGGGAAAGCTGGGTAGGCGTGGGGCAGGTGGGTGTGGTCAAGCGCGGGGGCTGACGGGTGTGGAGTGAGCTTTTCTCGACAAGCACATCACCAGGGGTGGCCAATAAAAGGACAACCATGTTTGGAAGTTTTAACCTTGAAAGCAACAAGTACATTGCAGGTAAAACTTGTGTGAAATGTATAATGAATCAGATGAAAGTTTGCTTTTTATTAAATTTTCCCCAAAATGTGGCACTCACATCACTAACAGAACACACTGGTGGGGATTAAAACTGTAGAGTAGTGCAAGAAGGGTCTTTGTAAGCAAGAACAGTGGAGTAACTAATGGCAGCCAGGCCCATATTCAGCGTGTGCATGCGAGCCCCCTACCTGGCACCCCTTTCTTCCAGATTCTCGCTCCAGTCATGCACAAAAGCTTTCCTGCAGTGTTGCCGCAATAAGCGTTGTTGTGGCTTTGGTGGGCTCCAGGGGGGCATGGGCCAGAGTGCAGGTGATGTGCACCTGGTAGTTACTGCACTGAGCAAGAACCTTTAATGTATGGCCTCAATGTAGTCAACAAATAGCCATTTTTGTGCAATCCTATGCAACTACAATTGTATATGAGCCTTTTGGTTTCTTTCTCCAAATCAATTTGTGTTCACCATTAGAAAAATTTAAGTTTATGCCTATGTTTCAACAGTTTTCACAATGCCTCATTTGCCATTGTTTCAGTGTTTCAATGTTGGCTTTGTGTACATTGGCATACTAAACCTTTAACCTTACTATTTCACAGTTAGGATGTGCCATTATGTCGTATATAGTGAGGCTCATATACAATGTCTCTGGCAGTGGTCAAAGTGCAAAAAAACCTGGGGCATTGTGGGGCATTGTGTACATAGCTACAGGCCTCCAGGCTCCATGAACGGATAAACTAGCATTTAGGCAGATTTCTTTTAGACTAAAGTTCGAACTCAATGGGCATGTGTCATTTTTCAACCTAAATGACTATGTTTCAATGTAACAGTCATCTTTCTGTGTTAGCAATGAAATAAAGACGATGATATCAAGTTGAACCTCTCGCCGGAGACAGAAATCTCATCCAACCCATAAAACCTTCATTGGTTTCAATATGCAGATTGTTTCAAGACTGCCAATGAATCATTCCTACGAATTTGCCTCAGACTAGTAACACATTGCGGGTTATTTATGTACTACTCTGAAATTTTAATCAGATTTTTATAGTAGACTTGATTTCCCCAGTCCTATCTAAACACTCAGAGCATTAGCAAGGCCTTGTATATATAGTATATGTATTAGGCCTAATTTGCCTCTGATAGAATTCTGTAGCATTCGGTCCTTTCAGCACCATGGATAGCACCACTAGACTCTTGTCATGGGGAGTCCCTTTTAACAGTTGTTTTTTTTATGAAACTAGACCTGCTCTATATAAAGAATAATAAATATAATATAATTGTTTTAAATTTATATTCCCCACTTACAAAGGGTATGAATTCACACTTGACTGTTATATATATCATTTATATCAATTACACAGAATAATGCACTTATGTAGGATCTATCATAAACACACTTAGGATGTTATTTATCAAACTCCGATTTTATCTCAGAATTTGCTTCTACAAACTCCGATCAAAGCCGATTAGTTTTTTTAGGCTTATTTATTATTACATTTTCCCGAAAAAGCTCAGATTTTCAAGATTTTTTCGGGAATTTTTTACCCGAAAGCTCAGAAAACATTGTGGAACTGTCCGAAACCCCCGACACATCCAAAAATCAATGGGACTGTTCCCATTGACTTTTATGCAACATCAACAAGTTTATATTCGGGCTTTTAAGCCCTCTGGGTTTAATAAATTCAAATTCCGAAAAATCCGTGATTTTTTTAAAAGCCTATTATCATTAATTTTTCGGATTTCGGGTATTCGGAGTTTAGTTAATAACCCCTATAGTATTTGATAGTATTTGATGAGTAGTTTCTGGAAGAATGTACATCTTTTCCTTTCTGCAAACCCTTTCATTCCAGAACACACACTAATTAGTCTCTAAACTGTTGCTTTGAGTCAGCGCAGTTCAAAAAGTAGCAGTGGCGGTCTGACTAGAACAAATGACTTGTTGAAGCCGCGTAGAATTTTTTTTTTTTTATCTTCTGATTCTCCGTGAGCTTTGGTAGAGGTCATTTTCTGAACATCTTGAAAACAAATTCTGCTTTGTAAAAAGAATTATGTGATGATGGAGTGAAAGGAAGATGAAAAGGACCAAGGACGTAATTAAAATTCCTGTATAAAATACAGTTAACCTGTATAAACAAAAGGCTGTGTGTTACACAGAACCATTTTTCACCTTTGATATTAATCTAAAAAATGCCATTTTATAGCTTTAGACAATAATACATATGGCACAGGAAGTCAGTGTCAGCAGTAAAATAGATGCAGATAAAGGGACTATGCACCTGTAAAATAGATCTAGAGCTGACGGTTTGTTCAGTCTGTTCCAGGGAACTATTGGCGTTATTTGTTACACAGTTCAGGACAATAATAGCAAAGCATAGGTTTATTTTGCACTTCCTAGAACTTTCTCAGTTCTTCCAAGCAAATGATGGAAGGGCAGATACTTTAATGCAAAATGTTCCTTCCCATGTAAAATCAAATTCTCCTTATATTTTAAGAGTATTTCCAACTAACATAAACTCTAACATAGTCATGTTCATGTACTGCCTGCAAGCAGAGCGCAAAGTGCAAATAGTGTTGGGTTTTTTTCAAGTAGAAGAGTTACCACAGTTCCTTTTCATAGTACAGAGCTCTGCATTCACCCCATGAATACAGTGCTGCCTGTGTTTGGCACAGCTGTATTCATGAAAGGCAAATGCTTTGAGATATGAGCACTAAGGGGATCACTTGGACCTGAAGAGTACATGACCCCTATAATCAGTATATACTAGCATTTCATACATAGAAATGCTACTTAATTACTTACTCTATGTAGTGTTCAGTGCTGGTCATCTAACAGACCATTGCTTGACTTTACCACTATACTAGGGGGACCTACTTACTAACAACTGAATTTCTTTTTCACAAATTTCAAAAAATTTATGTTTTTCCTATATCTCTTTAAAACTCTAAAAATTCAAGCTTTATTAAGAGGGTTATTTATCAAAGGTTGTGTTTTCTCCTAAAAAATCAAGTTTTTCAAGGGTAGATTTACTAAAAAACTAAACTTTTTTGATTTAGTATGCCCTGAAGCTGCTAAAATTCTAAATACGAAAATACTCCAGCTAAAACCTGTCGAGGTCATGTGGAAGTCAATGGCATGATTTTCGGGTGTTTTACGGTGGTTTGCACTCTAAAACTTGATAGGTTTATTACCCTATAAACTCAATAAATTCAAGGTATTTGAGTCCCCCGATTAGGGTCCTATAGAAGTCAATGGAAGTTGTGCTGATTCTATTGGACCGTTTGTAATCAGTTTGGAAAAAGTTTTCTCATTTTTTTCGCTAGTAATTGTCCGAAAAACGCTAATTTTTAAAGGTTTTAGAGTTTTTCATATTTTTATTTGGATCGTTCAGTTCTTTTTTTTTCATTTGTGCTTTTTATATTGGGATCTTTTAATAAACGTATAACTTTTCTAGAACGGTATCAAGGAAATGTCTAGGAACTGTGTTGCAGGTTGCGACTCCTGCTCATCAGTCTCCAATTTCCCCTTCAAGTCTCACCGTGACCCTGTAGTTAGTGGGCTCTTGGCATGTGTCACTAATGCTTTTTATCTCTAAATCAAAACTCTCCTGCAACAGTCACTGTTCCAGCAAAGTTATAATGAGCAGTGTTTCCTAAGGAGGTTCAGTCATTGTTCTTGTGTCACATGATTCATTCCCAGCAGCTGGAATTGGCTTTTTTGAGCCACCAACGATTTTTACATATTTACCTCCTCTGTAAATTGTTGGGTTTTATATAATTTCTGTTTCATATTGCCTGCCATGCCATTTCATTGCAGAACAATGGTCTCAGCCACATTATAACCAATATAAATACATTGCTATATAGCTGGAAATACTCTTCCCCTACATTTATTTAATACTGTTTTTTCCCACATAGTGGATAACTTCATGAATAAATATATTGCTTGGAATATAACACTCAATTCCCCAATTGACATTCAAAAAATGCACATTTTCTATCACAAAATGCTTCAGATTCATATTTATGTCCATTCAACCAACCACTTAGATCAAACTATGGTATGATTACCTGCAATTTGCTTACCTGGGTTTAGCTGTTCTGATTTACAAAGACCCTAATAGTAATGACATACGAGGCAGGTTATTTTAGTGAGGTTGCCAAGACAAAGTGAAGTAGATAGTATGATCAGGTGACAATGGGAACAGGTGAAATAATGTTCCCTAGAGAATATTGCTGTTGGTTTCTGGAAGATGGAATTTTTAGAATGAACAGGAAGAGTCCATTCCACTAGTCCTGCTAATATACTGGAGCAGATTTTGAACAGGATGGTTAATTTGTAAAAAATGTATTTAATTGTGATGAGAATGGAGGAGCAGGACGCAGGTAAATAATGCTACATTCCTCCCATAGGGGCTGGGGTGCTATCTGCCACTGTAAAGATCAGAAGAAGCAATTGACAAAAAGATTGAGAGAGTGAGAGTAAAGCCAAAACTCATGCTTGTGTTGCTCCCCAACTCCTTTTTCTTCTGAATGTTGCTCATGGGTTCAAAAGGTTGGGATCCCTGTGTTACAGGCTATTGGGTCCTTTTCCTGGTGTCTTGTGCCACATGCCCCATATAGATCAGTATTCAAGCAAGTGGAGGACCATACACAGCTCGATTGTTTATACGTTATTAAAGCTCAATGTTTCAGGCCTCCTGATGAAGGGTCCAGGAGGATGTCATGTAACTGTTTCCCAAAATGGATGATGTGTAATACCTATGGGGATACCCACAAACTAATCCTGGTAGCAATGCTTGATGTTTTGTGATTCAATAACTGCTGATAAAAACTATCCCATAAATGTATATCGCCATGCTATGGGGGCTTGAGCAGCAGTAATAATGTAAGAATCTTTGCAGCATGACTATAGGATTTATTTATAATAAGTAAACATTTTGCCCCTGCTCATCCTCTGGTTAAAAAAAACCTGATTATAAATGTGGACCATGGTGCAGATCACAGGGCTGGAGGCAAGTAGAAGGCTCCACAGCCAAACTCAGGATAGGTGGGAGGAAAGTACAGGGTCATCCAGCCAAACTCAGGTAGGTTTGAGGAAAATATAGGGTCTTCCAGCCGAACTCAGGATAGGTGGGAGAAAAGTACAGGGTCTTCCAGCTGAATTCAGGATAGGTGGGAGGGAAGAAACTACAGGGTCTTAGAGCCAAACTCAGGATAGGAAAGTGCAGGGTCTTCCAGCTAAACTCAGGATAGGAAAGTACAGGGCTTTCCAGCCGAAATCAGGATAAGTGGAAGGAAAGTACAGGGCTCTTCATCCAACCTCAGAATAGGTGGGAGGCAAGTACCGGGCTCTTCAGCCAAACTTGGGCAGGTATAGAGAGTGATATATGTTGTGTACAAAGCTGCCTGACTATTGTAGAACAGAGGTAGGGGGTGGGGAATCCCCATTGACTCAATTTTAAACTCAATTTTAAAACAAAGTTCCTTGTATTTGATCCCAACTAAGAAATAATGAATCCTTACTGGATTAAAAAAAACATCCTATTGGGTTTATTCAATGTTTAAATGATTTTTAGCAGTCTTAAAATATGTTGATCCAAATTACAGAAAAATCTCTTATCCAGAAAACCCCAGGTCCTGAGCATTATGCATAACAAGTCATATACCTGTATCCTGCAGGTGACTTGTCTGTGTAGGGTATAGGTAAAATGTCACTTCATTTAATAATGGGCAGTGAAATGCCCCATAGGACTAAGATTTGAATTCCATATAGAAACCCTGCAGAGCTATTCAGAATATTTTCTGCTGGGAAATAATAGCGCCCATAATCAGTTTTCTTGGCATTTCATGGATTCGTCTCTCTGAATAATGATGTTCATGCGAAATGTATCTTTTCCCCAGATTCTTTTCCTTCACTGTATATCTTACTAGCATATAGTCTTTTTCCCTTTCTGTATGGAGATTGTATATTTCTAAGCTTCCAGTGACGTTCCAGAATAATCATCAGAGAACGTGAGCAGTCAAATAAAATATTACATTTCCAGAAATAGACATGGACACAAAATACAGTTGGACTGGTCTAGCAGTTTAGAGCCAAGATGAGCATCACAGAATGACACGTTTTATTGCCTGTAACATTTGTCTCTGTATAATCTGGGACCCAGGAAAGTGAAATACTGTTGTTAGAGAAGGAACAACGGTCTATAGAAATTAAAGGAGCAGCTGCATGAAGCAGGTCACTATAAAAACCTTCTAATGAATACATTGAATAATATGTGTATATATGTACTTTTATTAGCATATTTAACCCCAGTGGGGAAGGGTCCATGGCTAATTTTATAGATGTTCTTTATTATTTCTTTTGTTTGTTTTTTTAATTATTGGCCTCATTATTTTGCATCTTCCCAGACTGAAACTTAAAGGGATAGTCATCGGAAAACATGTTTTTTTCAAAACGCATCAGTTAATAGTGCTACTCCAGCACAATTCTGCACTGAAATCCATTTTTCAAAAGAGCAAACAGATTTTTTTATATTCAATTTTGAAATCTGACATGGGGCTAGACATATTGTCAATTTCCCAGCTGCCCCAAGTCATGTGACTTGTGCTCTGATAAACTTCAATAACACTTTACTGCTGTCCTGCAAATTAGAGTGATATCACCCCCTCCCTTTTCCCCCCCAGCAGCCAAACAAAAGAACAATCGGAAGGTAACCAGATAGCAGCTCCCTAACACAAGATAACAGCTGCCTGGTAGATCTAAGAACAACACTCAATAGTAAAAACCCATGTCCCACTGAGACACATTCAGTTACATTGAGAAGGAAAAACAGCAGCCTGCCAGAAAGCATTTCTCTCCTAAAGTGCAGGCACAAGTCACATGACTTGGGGCAGCTGGGAAATTGACAAAATGTCTAGCCCCATGTCAGATTTCAAAATTGAATATAAAAAAATCTGTTTGCTCTTTTGAAAAATGGATTTCAGTGCAGAATTCTGCTGGAGTAGCACTATTAACTGATGCCTTTTGAAAAAAACATGTTTTCCGATGACAGAATCCCTTTAAAATGCTAAATGGTTGACAGGGTCACTGACCCCAGCAGCCAATACAGATAGATTGACCATGTGGCTTCACTTTAGTTGTTTCTCTTATTTTTGTAGCTAAGAGGCCCATTTATCAACAATCTAATTTTAGTGGTTTTAAAACCATGAATGCCATTCCATTTATTAAAAGATCAGAATATAAAAAGTACAAAATAAACAAAAACTGAACAATGTGCTAAAAAATACAAAAATCTCTAAAAATGCATGTTTTTTCAGACAATTAATAGCATGAAAAAAATCTGAACACCTCTAAAAGTCTGGAAAAAAAAGGCTCAATAGGATAAGCGCAAGCTCCCATTGACTTCTATGGGACCTCGACTGCTTTTAATCTGCGAAGTTTTGTATTAGAGTTTTTCGTGGTTTTTACACTTTATAAATTTCAAATTTTTAGACCTTTAGAAAAATTTGAAAAACATGGATTTTTATAGAAATATGATTAGAGAAAAAATAGAAATATAAATGTTAGTTAATAGGCCCTTAACTGTCATCTATTATAAATCTTATGTTTGTACTTCAAAACAAGTCTGAGAGCTTCAAAACTTAGAGGGATCCTGTCATCGGAAAATATGTTTTTTTCAAAACACATCAGTTAATAGTGCTGCTCCAGCAGAATTCTGTACTGAAATCCATTTCTCAAAAGAGCAAACAGATTTTTTTATATTCAATTTTGAAATCTGACATGGGGCTAGACATTTTGTAAATTTTCCAGCTGCCCCTGGTCATGTGACTTGTGCCTGCACTTTAGGAGAGAAATGCTTTCTGGCAGGCTGCTGTTTTTCCTTCTCAATGTAACTGAATGTGTCTCAGTGGGACATGGGTTTTTACTATTAAGTGTTGTTCTTAGATCTACCAGGCAGCTGTTATCTTGTGTTAGGGAGCTGCTATCTGGTTACCTTCCGATTGTTCTTTTGTTTGGCTGCTTGGGAGGAAAAGGGAGGGGGGTGATATCACTCCAACTTGCAGTACAGCAGTAAAGAGTGATTGAAGTTTATCAGAGCACAAGTCACATGACTTGGGGCAGCTGGGAAATTGACAATATGTCTAGCCCCATGTCAGATTTCAAAATTGAATATAAAAAAATCTGTTTGCTCTTTTGAGAAATGGATTTCAGTGCAGAATTCTGCTGGAGTAGCACTATTAACTGATTCATTTTGAAAAAAAATTTTTTCCCATTACAGTATCCCTTTAATTTAAAAAAAAACCACTGAGGCTATTTGCAAATTGTTATTATCAAAATATTTTATTAATTATTGTCATTATCAGGGTTAGAAGTCCCTCACTGAGAAACCTTTGTTAAAACATTAACCCTCTTTAAAGAGATATGACACCAGAGATTTTTACATATATCATAACATTGTCCTTGGATGCTATTAATATTTTGGCAAAAAAAATTTTCTCTGATGCTTTTACTTTACCTATCTGGTCCCACATTTTCTTTTATGAGGGGGCTGCCATATTTGTGTCCATTAGCACGAGAAACTGACAGGTTGAGAAGGGACAGTCAGGTTGGCAAAATAGTCTGGTTTAGGAACAATTATTTACATAAGCAGAGAAAAAAATATCAATATGATCTATAGGAAACTATTTTGAAGAGTTGTTTTTTAATATCAGTACAGTGTATCACTTGAATAGCAATATACAGGGAAGAGGAAATATCAGCATTTCATCAATTTTAGAATGTGGTTCATGTTAAAAAGCAGCTTCAGCTAAGGAACAAAAATTTAGTCTATCACCAGGCTACTGAATAAGGAGACTGTTCCCAATAGAATGCCAATTGCATACAGTTTAAATACTCTATATGGCCCACAGTATCCAAGCAACTCTTCTAATTACTGGAATTGGCTATAGAAGTCACAACTATAATTGCTGACCAGGGGCAAATTCGCACCCTAGGCTGCGCTATAATGGCCTTCCTGATGCCGCCCATGCTTATCTTTTCATCAGCAGAGCACTCTCTGCACTAATAGAGCTGAATTTACAGTTCCATAACCAGAGTTGGGCTCTTAAAGTTACTAGGAGTGACTTTTTACCATCCCTGGTAACTAGAGGGGCACAGCTGTCTGACGCAAGGTTCTTACCTGGCCATATGGCAGGAGCACTCCTGTTGCCACTGCATCATATAATTACATGCTTGACAATTCTGCATATTTTGGTGCAACAATTTAGGAAAGGTTCTTTCTTCAGCAGGATAATAACCCCATTCACAACGTAAGGTCCCTGAAGAATGGGTTTTCTGTGACAGAGTGGAAGAACTTGACTGGCCCACACAGAGCCAAGACCTCATCCCAACTGAACACCGAAGCAATGAATTGGTGCCAGACCTGATTTCCAATATAATTGCCCAAATTCTTAGATGCAAATGGAAACAAATCCCATCAACAATGCTCCAACATCTAGTGGAAACCCATCCAAGAAGTTTAGCGGCTGTTATAGCAGCGAAGAGAGGATGAATTTAATATTTAAAACCTTGGTTTGGGAATGAGATATTGGACAGGAAGTTTTACCCTACTTTTGGCCATATAATGTATATCATATGGAAGGAACACAATGAGGCTGGTCCTCAACATCAGTCACAACCTCTTGTATATGACTGAATATAAACCCCACCAACAATGGTCCAGTTTAAAATGGAAAGCAGTGTAGGACAGCAAAGAGAAGACTCTTCCATATTAATCTGCTTGGTCACCTTTATCCATATAGTGTATATCATGAGGAAGAAACACAATGAGCTGGATTCTCAACATCAGTGTCCAACCTCATATACTGTATGAATGGAAGAAAATGCCACCAACAATGATCCAGTTTTTAAAGGAAAGCATTCTGAGACGCGTAAAAAGCAAAGATAAGACCAGTTCGGGAATAAGACAAAGGGGCAGATTTACGAAGTGGCATCTTTTCGACAGAAATCACATTCACAGGGACATCGCAAATTCACTAACAGGCGCAGCCGACAATTCACTGGCGAAAGAGACCATCGCTAGCGTTCGTTCACACTCTATCACCAGGCGACTTTTCGTTCAGGCGAATGGTCGTTGCTCCGCAAATGAATTTTACTTTACTTACGCCAGAGTTGACTTCACCACCTCAGACCGAACGAACTGCTAAAATGAAGCTAGATCTTCCTCAATCTTATGTCAGTGACATCATATCCTGTCTGCCGGAAATGCATTAAAGTTGTAAAAACGCTGGCGACTTTTCCTTTTTTTAAGCGGGATTGCCTGCAAAAGTCCTGACTTGAACTTTTTTTGGGTAACATTTTCCCCAGACATTTGAGGGCCATGGAACATTCATTTTACAGTGGACTCAAGTCTAGGACATTAGAGGATCTCTTTTGTCTTTATTAAGGTTCCTTGGACATTTGCCACTTCAAGCATTTGCACCAACATCTCTAATAAAGACCTCCATACAACTTTAATGCACCTGCCCTATTCAAATTGACCTATGCGTAAGATCACTATCGACTTTTCGTTAGGCATAAATGAACGCGTTCAGTGCCCAAGACACAACTTTGCATTTTAGTGTATTAGAGTAATGGTAACGAATCTGCGCCTGGCGAAGTGGTGCAAATATTGCAAATTGGCGACAATTTGCCCTTTAGTAAATCTGCCCTAAACAAGTGATTGTTTACTTTTGGTCATATATTGTATATCATATAGAAGGAATACAATGAGCTGCATCCTCAACATCAGTGCCCGACCTCTTATATATGAATGGAGGCAAATGCCACCAATAGCGTTCCAATATTTCATATATTGGAGTACAGCAGCAAAGAGAAGACCAACTTTCTATTAATCCTTTTGTTTTTGGTATGAGGTGTTAGAAAGGCAGGTGTCCACATACTTTTGCCCATATAATCGACATTTTTACAAAACATCACATCTATGTTGCACAGGGATTTCATTTCCTTTGGCGCAGGTGCGTGTGAGTTTGTTAGGCAGCTGCGGAAGAAGCTGGATATTGTCATTTGGTTGCCAAGATTTGTATCCCTTGTTTTTAGCTTATTATATTTGTACTTAGCGTGCAGGTGCAGCAACTAGCAAAATTAACCTGAGCGCGGCGGAAATAATAAAACAAAAGGATTGGTATTTTATCTGTCAGGCTGCATTTGCACTGAGAGGAACATGCATTAGCTATTTACAAACTCATTTTAATTGTATTATAAAAACAATGAGACATGGATGGAATTAGTTCCCTCCAACCAATCTGATTAGAGTGGAATTATAATTCTAAACTGCAAATTGCACTTTCTTAGGGTTGCCACCTGTCTGGGTTTGACTGGGACAGCTTGGTATTTTGAAGGGCTGCCTGTGTCAAAACTTCCTGCCAGTTTTCCAAATTAGGAAAACCGTGCAGGATTCCCCATGATTGACATGGTGATCGGCCAATCACTGTGTCATAGCCCCGTGCCCTGACATCACGACCCACCCCTGTCACATCATGGCCACGCCCCCTGTCCGGTCTCCACTGAGCAAAAAGGTGACAGCCCTACACTTTCTCCATATGGCCGGTAAATTATTACATGGACAGTTTCATATCCATTTATAGATTTGGAATGAACTTTTATCAACGTACACCACTGTCTTCAATTGTTTCTTATTGATGCAAGGGAACCCTGAAGCTACTGTCCTTTTTGTATTAAATGGGTGGTTCTCCTCTATGTTAACTTATTGTATGTTATAGAATGGCTAATTCTAAGCATATTTTCAATTGGCCTTCGTGTTTTGTTTTTCATAGTTTTTGAATTACTTGCCTTTTTCTTCTGACTCTTCCCAGCTTTCAAATGGGGGTCACTGACCCCTTCTAAAAAACCAAAACTCTGAGGCTACAAATGTATTGTTATTGCTACTTTTTATTACTCAGCTTTCTATTCAGGTCCTCTCCTATTTATATCCCAGTCTCTTATTCCAATGAATGCATGGTTGCTAGGGTCATTCAGGAGAACTGCAAGAAAAATAAAATTATAGGAGAATGAAACCCTCCCTTCTACCTAAGGCCCCCAATTTCTGCCCATCTCTACACTCCCCAGGTTGTGGGCTGGATCTCTTTTTCCTTTAACAAACCAAGAGCCACTGTTTAAGGCTAGGGATGGGCGAATTTTTTCACCTTGTTTCGCCGCGGAAATGACGCCCATAGACTTGTATGGCAAAAAAAAAAGTTGCGCATCAAAAAAACTTTGCTGTGTGTCAAAACATTTTTGACGCCCATATACTTTAATGGGCGTCGGCAACATTTCGCCGCCGGCAAATTTTTGGCAAAACTAAACGGGTCAAATTCGCTATCCCATCCCTATTTAAGGCATTTATGCCCATGAGTTATGGAAGAATGTAACTGACCAGTCCTCTTATGGAATATACAAAGTCAAAAATAGGAGAAAAAAAACAAACAAAAATAGTAAAAAAAAAACTTCAATTATATTTTCTATGCTGAAAGCAGCAATTCAGGTATGATACAAATTTCAGTTTGTACTTATCTGCGCATAGAATACGCAATGAGCAAGAAATCAGGTGAAATAATCATAATCCATTGAAACTCCAGTTTCTGCAGGACAGACTTCCCACAAAAAGCTTAATGTGCTGCTATTGTAGATGTTCTCCTGAAAAATAGACACTGAGGGTCGTATTTGTTAAAGAAAATGAAGTTCTTTTCCCTCTCGATTGCAAAAGTATGTTAATAAGGGGTTGATTTATCAACATTCTAATTTTTTTTTTTCAATGAATCGAAAAAAAAAAGTTGCTCTTAAATGCATGAATTTGAATGCTCTGAAAAACTCAAATGTATGAGATTTATTAATCGCAAAGCTTGATTGTAACTCTTCGCCATATAAAAGGTCCCAAGTTCATTTAGAAGTCAATGGGAGCCATCTATGACTTTATGTTTATTTTGGGGAATTTATAGATGAAGGTGGGTGTTAAACTTAATTCTTAAACCAGACACAAGTCAATATTATGACATGAGGATCTTGAGTTGAACAGAGGCCTGTTGTGTCCAGTAGAAGCTGCACATTTCCCTTCTCCACTTTGGTAAAGCCTACAACTGATGCTATCTTCCTATGCAAATCTGGCCCTTTAATGTTGTGAAAATGAGCTCCTCCATTCAAACTGACACATACGTCTGTGAGTAGTATGGCTATATGTTCAGAACTAGCTGGATTAATGGCTCTGACATAGCATTGTTCTATTATGCCTGCAATCCATTTGTGATTCTGCCTTCTTCCGGCAGGAACACAATATGTGTGTTTTGTTTTGGGCTAAGCCCTGAGAACAAGAATAGTGGAACAGACTCTGAATGAAAAAGCTGCCAGTGCTGTGTGTTGTATGAAGGACGCTGGTCATGTGGCAAGCATAGTGTTGTACAAAAGCAATATGTAGAATCCTGCAAAGCTGTGTATGAGACAAAAGCTCAGCGCATGCTGCATTACTCCACAACCATTCCAATTCACCATGTCCTTAACCCTGATCTTTCTCAAGGAAAAACACGAACAAGGATGTTTGTAGCATTCCACATGAGAATGAAACGTGACCCGTAGTAGAACACAATTTATCTGAATGGAAGCACATGTGTTTATGTATGTATGTATAACTTTATGTGTAAAGCGCTGTTAAGGAGCCGCATCGCAGTACAGTGCATAAAAGTACAGTATATATAAAAGTATACACAGGGAAGATATCATCATTATAAATATACACAGAATATAATATCAGGAAAAAGTGCTTAAAGGGATACTGTCATGGGAAAAAAAATTTTTTTCAAAATGAATCAGTTAATAGTGCTGCTCCAGCAGAATTCTGCACTGAAATCCATTTCTCAAAAGAGCAAACAGATTTTTTTATATTCAATTTTGAAATCTGACATGGGGCTAGACATTTTGTCAATTTCCCAGCTGCCCCATGTCATGTGACTTGTGCTCTGATAAACTTCAATCACTCTTTACTGCTGTACTGCAAGTTGGAGTGATATCACTCCCCTCCCTTTTCCCCCCCAGCAGCCAAACAAAAGAACAATGGGAAGGTAACCAGATAACAGCTCCCTAACACAAGATAACAGCTGCCTGGTAGATCTAAGAACAACACTCAATCGTAAAAACCCATGTCCCACTGAGACTCCTTCAGTTACATTGAGAAGGAGAAACAGCAGCCTGCCAAAAAGCATTACTCTCCTGAAGTGCAGGCACAAGTCACATGACATGGGGCAGCTGGGAAATTGACAAAATGTCTAGCCCCGTGTCAGATTTCAAAATTGAATATAAAAAAATCTGTTTGCTCTTTTGAGAAATGGATTTCAGTGCAGAATTCTGCTGGAGCAGCACTATTAACTGATTCATTTTGAAAAAAATTTTTTTTCCCATGACAGTATCCCTTTAAGTGCTTTGTGGTAAGAGACATAGGGGCAAATTTACTAAAGGGCGAAGTGGCTAAAGCTGGCGAAAATTCACCAGCGTTATGTCATTTTGCCACTTCACCGATTTACTAAGGGTCCTTGCCGTAAATTCGCTAGCAAAGTAGATAGATTCTAGCGATACTTTGCATCCTAACGCCACGCACATTTTTGTTCTGACGAAGGGTCGTAACTTCGCAAATTTACTACGTTTTTTATTTTACCGAACGTTATCTCTTTTGTCAGACTTGCCTTCACCACCTCAGACCAGGCGCAGTGCAACAGAGTAGATAGGAGTTTGTAAAAAAAAAGTTGAAATTTTTTCTAAGTCCCAAAAAAATGCTGGCGTCTTTTCCTTTTTACAGGGAGATAGGCTGAAAAAGATTGCAATTATTTTTGGGGTACCCTACTTCCCCCCTACATTTGATAACATATGGCACCTAAACTTTACTGTGGGCACATGTATAGGGCATTAGAACAATTCTATTTTGTTTTATTAAGGTTCCCTGGCCTTGTGTAGTGTAATGTATTTGCTGCAGCATATACCGCCATTGTACTTTAACTGCACGCCGTATGCTAATTAGGTATCGCTAGCGTAACTTCGAACTGCTGAGCGTATTATCGCTAGCACAAGTTCGCAAGCGATCGGAACCCTGTGCGCAACTTCAGATCTTCGTGAATTAGCGCTGTCCAAGCGAAACCACGCCTGGCGGAGTGTTGTGATGTGCGCAAACTCAGTGCTGCCGACATTTTTGGAGGTAAGTAAATTTGCCCCATAATGGGAAGGAGGTCCCTGCCCCATAGAGCTTACATTTTTCCTGCTTTGTGTTGCTCCCCAACTCCTTTTACTTCTCAATGTTGCTCACGGGTTGGGGATCCCTGGTCTAAGTGGATGGGAGGCTAACATACAGACACAAATTGGAGATGAAAAAGTGCACAAGATAAGGCGTAGTCAGTAGGTACAGGATTAGGCTAATGTTCTAGTGCTCCAAAAGGTAGACTCTTAGTTTTTTTCTTGAAGAGATTGAAAGAGGATTCCTTACAGAATTCAGGGATGGAATTTCAGAGTGAATGTGTGTGTGCATGGCGAGCTTTAGATTCCCCTCTAAGCAATTGATTGAGCTAGTAAAGCAACAACTGTTGGAGAATGGCTGAATAAAGAGTTTGGGCAGCAAGTAGTGATGAGTGAAACTTTTCTCCAGGTATGGATCTCTGGAGAATTTCTGCGTTTTGCCAAATATTTTCATGAAAATGCTGCAAAATTTTGGTGCAAACATTTTCCTGCAAACCCTGGAACAGATCATTGCAGCAGGCTACTTCAATAAGTAACTACATTATATAGCTCTGTATGTGACATTGTTATAAGACTAACCCGTCACTCCTCATGGCCCTATCTGGAGCTATCTGTAGTAATGTCATGTTCAGCCACTGCAAGAGGGCAAGGTTCACTTTGGAACCTCAGTCTGTACACTTCCCTGGTGACAGTCTCAACCGGAACTTGCTCATGTTGGTGCAGAATAACTATAGCCTTTCAGGACCATTACAGAGAACTTTCACAGCCTCTATGCACCAAGTGAAACTCTTCCAATTGACCCTGATCTAACAGAAGTCCATGCACACATGCAAATCTATAGGAGGGTCATGTAAGAATCAAGCACTTTGCTTAAAGGGGTTGTTCACTTTTAAATGAACTTATAGTATGATATAGAGAGTGATGTTCTGAGACAATTTGCAATTGGTTTTCAATTTTTATTATTTGTGGTTTTTGAGTTGTTAAGCTTTATAACAGCTCTCCAGTTTGCAATTTCAGAAATCTGGTTGCTACAGTCCAAATTACCTTGGCAACCATGCATTGATTTGAACTAGAGACTGGAATATGAAGAGGAGAGGGCCTGAATAGAAAGGTGAGTAAAAAAAAAAAACATTAACAAGAACAATACATTTGTAACCTTACAGAGCATTTGTTTTTAGATGGGGTCAGTGACCCCTATTTGAAAGCTGGAAAGAATCAGAAGAAGAAGGTAAATAATTCAATAAACAATTGTAAAGTTGCTTACAACTGGCCATAACATACTAAAAGTTAACTTAAAGGTGAACCACCCCTTTAATGTTAGGCTAAAACAATGGAATTTATACCAACATTGGGCAAAAGGTCCATAGCAACCAATCAGTGACTAGCTTTTTTTCAGCCAACTGCAGGTAAACCATTAAAAGTTAAAAAATTATTAGATGCCATTTTATTGATAAATGATCGTTCTGGAATGCTGAGAGTTACATTATAGCATAGCATGATTTAGCACTGGTACTGTGTTACTCCCTTTCCCCAAATTTTAGTCCTCAAAGGCACATTTAGAAGTATACCAGAACACACTGAATCTAGAGAGCTTGCAGTTAAAGGGCATGTAAAGTCTAAAATAGAATAAGACTAGAAATGCTGTATTTTGTATACTAAATATAAACATGAACTTACTGCACCACAATCCTAATCAAACAAATAATTTATGCTTTCAAAGTTGGCTACAGGGGGTCACCATCTTGTAACTTTTTTAAACATCTTTGCAAGACTAAGACTGTGCACATGCTCAGTGTGGTCTGGGCTGCTTAGGGATCGTCATAAACAAAGCTGCTTGAGTTCTGCATGGCTGGGAAGTAAGGTGGGGGCTCCCCCTGCTGTTCATAAGTATGATTGTTTCTCTGCTCAGCAGTTAGGGACCATCTGACAATTCCTATCCACAGCAGTAAATGAAGGGAGAATTTCACTGAATACAGTCAGGTTTCTTATAAAAATGTTACACATTTTTTAATTAAAGTATATTGGAGATAGGTTTCTTTTTCATTAAAGAAAGTAAAAATGGGATTTTATTTTTTTGCCTTTACATGCCCTTTAACTGTTGCTAGCATTACATCTAGGGCTTGTCTGTTCCAATGGGCTGGAACCACTGTTTTAGCATATACTTCACCGAAGTGCTACTTATATAAATCACAGCCAGATGAGTGCTTACAATAGCTCCAGAGATAACTATGGTGCAGTAAAGCAATATTGTATACAACATATATATATGTTTATTATCTGGTCTCTCCCATCAATTTTCCGTATATGTTTCATTTGCACATACAAAAAACATCTGAGAGATGTGAGATACAGTAATGAGTGTGGATGACATGCGGCACAATACAAAGACCCAATGGAACAAGAGGACGGTGTGTCCACAAGCTACTGAGTTACATATTGGTTCCGGGAAAGTTTGTGTGTTCAAATAGGTGGAAAGATGAAAGGCTGTATCCCCACTTCTCTCTCAGAAAGGAGGTTGAGAGTTGAATTAAAATGCCGCTCAAGTGCACCACTCACTTCTGCTCAGCTTTCATTTTATGTCAGGAGGATACAAGAAGCCATCAAAGGAAGCCTTCTGATTCCTTTCTTTACAGCCCTCGTATCCATTATTGGACACCAAAATTGGCTTTCTCTAGTCAATAGAAAAAAAAGGTGAATTGAAATGATAAGGCTCGACGTGATTCTCAGTGACCTTCCTAAAGAATTATGTGTTTGGGGCCACGGCTGGTTAGAAAGAAATGGAAAAGAACAAAGAACCACAACGCAGGTTGTCATTGCTACTAAAGGCGTCAAATCAAACAAGGGGGAAAATAATTCAATATTTGAGATTACAGACTTTCAAGAAGCAACCTGCATTATAAGTTAAAAAAGCACGCTTGCTCACATTGTTTCTACAAACATGCATAAGCAGTGCCCTCATGGTTGTTCTCCATAAGTGAACAAGATAATATGTGGAATAGGGAGGAACAGGGAAAGAAGGATCCACTGCAAAATATGTATTGTACTTATTAAGTCACAAGCCTTAAAGGCGTTGTTCACCTTTAAATTAAAATTTAGTATGATGTAGAGAGTGATATTCTGAGACAATTTGCAATTGGTTTTCATTTTTTATTATTTGTGGTTCTTGAGTTATGTAGCTTTTTATTCAGCAGCTCTCCGGTTTGCAGTTTTAGTAATCGGATTGCTAGGGTCCAAATTACCCTAGAAACCAGGCATTGATTTGAATGAGAGACGAATATGAATTGGAGAGGCCTGAATAGAAATGTGAGTAATAAAAAGTAGCAATAACAATAAATGTGTAGCCTTACAGAGCGTTTGTTTTTAAATGGGGTCAGTAACCCCCCATTTGAAAGCTGGAGAGAGTTAGAAGAAAAAAGACAAATAGTTACAAACACAAAAAAAAAATAACAAAGACTAAATGAAAGGTTGCTTAGAATTAGCCATCCTAAAACTTACTAAATGTTAACTTAAAGGTGAACCACCCCTTTAATATATATCTATCCAGAATACTTGGGACCTGGGGTTTTCCAGATAATGTTTTTTTCTGTAATTTGGATCTTCATACATCAAGGGGCACATTTACTACATAAAATGTCCGTTTTCGAGCAAAGTAAAAATCGGTCGATCGAACGATTTAATCCTTCAAATCGAACGATTCGAGGGATCGTACAAAAAAAAAACTTTGACTTCTAAAAACTTAGCCAAAGACTCAGAGTGGTTCTAGGAGGTCCCCCATAGGCTAAACAGCAATTCGGCAGGTTTAAGGTGGCGAAGTGTCGAAGTCGAAGTTTTTTTAAAGAGACAGTATTTCAATTTTCGAATGGTCGAATTTGTGAAGTTTTTTCAATTCGAATCGAATTTTGGCCTAGGTACCCAAAAATTACTTTGAAATTCGAAGTTTTTGAATTCGAAAATGCACTTCGACCCTTAGTAAATGGGCCCCCAAGTCTACTAGAAAATCATATAAACATTAAATAAACCCAATAGGATGGTTTGACTTCCAATAAGGATTAATTATATCTTAGTTTGGATCAAGTACAAGGTGCTGTTTTATTATTAAAGAGAAAAAGGATATTATTTAAAAAATGTGGATTATTTGGATAAAATGGGAGTCTATGGGAGACAGCCTTTCCATAATTCTGAGTTTTCTGGATAGCAGGTTTCCAGATAACGGATCCCATACCTTTATTTATTTCTATATATGTATCATTTAAGAGCCAAGGAAATGTTCCCTCTATGTTTGAAATGCATTGGGTGCATCTGTTAATTTTTTAAACATTTTGCTAGATTTGGCAGTAGAAATTGAATGTTGCTTACGTTAGATATTCAAAGATCTAATGGTACATTTGGAGTTTTGTCTGACTGAATATTGGCATGTTTCTGTTTCCAGTTGTTCTGCGCTTGTAAACACTAAGGGGGAATGTAATGTGTTTTGCTAGCACAAAAAACCAGTGCAAAGATGCTTGCGAATGTTAGTGACCATGTTTGCATCCTTTTTGACTGATTAAATGTTGCAATCACAAAACCTTTTTTGCCACAAAATATTTAACGAAACTCCAGAGCAGGTGTTAATGCTAAAACGTTGCTTAGCGAAAATATGCAATGCAATATTTGACAGCGACTGATTTTACATTGCGAGCAGTGCTAAACATTCGCAAAGACACCATTTTAAATAACGCTTGCGACTTTTATGTACATTCCCCCTTATGTTACTGGTGAGTACATTCCATCCTGTCAAGCTACAATTAACGTGTGAAGTTATAAGAAGGGTTAAAAATGATTTACTGAAAATACATTTTTGGAGAGTAAATATTAGTCCTAATACAAGCGGCACAAAGCGAAAAGTCACTGGCTTGTGAACAAAAATACATTATACTCTTTCTGTCTCTGTATATACACATACTGGAGATTGCATTGTCATTTTATGTGTTCCCTGCTGCTAGTTATTAAAAGCCTTAATGAATATTGAATATTATAAGTAGGAAAAAAAGAGCCAGGAGTCACCAGGCAAACGATTATGTTTCACGTCGGAGAGAATGCACAAAGCAACTCTTCTAAAACTCTTTAGAGCTGCCCAAGCCCTATAATTCCGACCTGCATTTTTCTATTATTTTCAGAAAAACTTTCTATACTAACTAGGGATGCACCGAATCCACTATTTTGGATTCGGCCAAACCCCCGAATCCTTCTCGAAAGTTTCAGCCGAATACCGAATCGAATCCGAATCCTAATTTGTATATGTAAATTAGTGGGGGGAAAGGGAAAAATTTTTTACTTTTGTGACAAAAAGTCACGCAATTTCCCTCCCCACCCCTTATTTGCATATGCAAATTAGGGTTCGGATTAGGTTCGGCCTGGCAGAAGGATTCGGCCGAATCCGAATCTTGCTGAAAAAGGCCGAATCCTGGCTGAATCCCGAATCGAATCCTGGATTCGGTGCATCCCTAATACTAACCTTATTATCATGCTGCAACAGGAATAGGACTTTGAAGTATTGGAAAAACGTATCTGCTCCATTGAAAAGCATAGAGTCATCACCTGAAGTCCTCCAATATTGTCCCCTCCAATCAATCTTAAACTCTGCTACAAGGATCCTTCTGCTATCTCTCCTAAAAGGGAACCTGCTCAACCCCAACTAAAATCCTTAGCGTGGCTGCCTGTTAAGCAAAGGATCACATATAAAACCCTTCTACTAACATTCAAAGCCCTTCATTCCTCTGCTCCTCACTACATGTCTTCTCTTGTCTCGCTGTATGTTCCTAGTCGTCTTCTCCGCTCTTCTCAGAGCCACCTTCTCTTCACACCATTCACATCCACGTCTCAAACCCTTCTATCTTGCTGCTCCTTACCTCTGGAATTCCATCCCTGAATTCCTCCATAAGGAACCCTCTTTTAATCTATTCAAGAAAAATGAAGAGCCTACCTTTTGGACCACTAGAACATTAGCCTAGTTCTGTGCCTACTGACTATGCCTTATCTTGTGCACTTTTTTTTCATTTCCAATTTGTGCCTGTATGTTAGCTTCCCATCCACTGTAAGCTCTATGGGGCAGGGACCTCCTTCTCACTATGGGGGTGATTCACTAAGTAGCGAAAATGCGCCAGCGACGCCTTCGGCGCACTTCGCCAGGCGTATTTTCGCCAGCGCTATACAAATTCACTAAGGTCCCTCAGGGGTAGGGAAAGGTTGCGAAGTTGCGCTAGCGTTAAATGGCGAAGTTACGCTAGCGATGGTTAATTTGCATACGGCGCCAAATTCAAATTACAAAGGAGGTATATGTAGCATCACTACACAAGCCTGGGAAACCTTAAAAAATTCCTGTGTAAAATTACAATGTAAGTAAGTGAAGATTGAGGTTGTTCTATGCACTCCAAAGCACAAGTCACAGCTGGCGAAGGCAAGTCTGGCGAAGGAAGTAACGTTCAGTAAAATTTGCATCTTAATGAATTTGCGGAGTTACGTTTATTAGCCAGTGCGCAAATTCGTCAGCGTTTAGTACGAAACAACGCTAGCTTCCCCCCTGAATTAGCAAAGTTACGTCCTTTCGCTAGGGCGATCATGCGTTTGGCGATAGCGTGCGAATCATCGCTAGCGTTTTCTCTTTCGCTAGCATTAGTACTGCTGCACACGTTAGTGAATGTCCGAATCTCCGAAATGACGTCACGCTGGCGAAATTACGCCAGTGTTAGTCACTTCGAACTTTAGTGAATTTGGGCCTATGTTTCTTACCACATAGCACTGCTCCTTGCCCTGATATGATTCTGTATATATTTGTATTATACTTTTATATATATATTGTACTTTTATGCACTGTCCAGCGCTGCGGCTCATTAACAGCGCTTTACAAATAGTAATATATACATACATACAAAGCAGTGGAGCATTAAACAGGGCGGGGGGGGGCAGAGGTGGAACAGGGGCAGACACGTCAAAGATGCCGCGGATCACTTTAGAGTCAGTAATGGCAAGTTACAGGTAGAACTCAATAACATCTTGTTTCATTCCAAATGAAGGATGTAACTAGTAGCTTTCTATGAATAGTGGGAAAAAATCTGAAATAATACTAAATTTAACATATCAGGCTTGATATGTTGAATTTAACATTCAACATATCAAGCTTGATATTTCTTTCAAGCAGATCGCTGTGATCCTTTTACAAAGGAAGGTAAAAAAAAAAAAGAAAAATAGAATAACTTCAACAGTCTTCTAGATGCCTCTCATCTAGGAAAGCACACAGCTAGAATTTAGCCTCAACAATAAACATGATTAACAGTATCTTCTGGACAGCTCCTCTGGGGAGACTTGCATTAACTGATAACAAACTGTCACCTGTAAAAAACAGCTTTAACATATCTATAGGGAATGGCATACATCAAGTGTGCTTAGTATGGGAAGCAAGTCTAAACCACGCACATAAAAAAATAAGGAATAGGAGCACCAATCACTCTTCCAAGCCCTGGATCTTTCTCTGGCCCAAGGGCACTAACATAACAACATTAGAAAACAAGAGACAAGCAATACAAGCTGTCAACAATATTCCATATGCTTTACATTAATTTAAAGCAATAATGAAAATTTGGGGTACAGTCCAGATGTATGACATTTACTGGGTATACCAGTAAGGGATACCTTCCATATGGTTGTCATTAATAGGGCCTGCTCCTCAGAGTTAACTGAAGGATTCTGTTTCATAGTTACTAATTGCTGTGCATATCAGGGACCAGTTTGGCTCTCTGTGCCTGGAAATGTCCTTATATTCACAACTCACAAATTGCTCAGACATACAAACGTTGGGTGTAAGTTTTAAGGGGATTAAAATACAAGAAATTGCATAATGAACATACGGCACTATTGTGTTATTGTAAGAAATTGTCATTTTGTATCTATTCATGTGGTCATGGAATTTGCCAATTGTGTTTTACCCAGAGTATAATATAATGTATCCTTAACAAGAAATTCAGAATTCTAAGTCATACCCTTACCCAAATTATACATATCAAAAGGTTTCTTGGGTATGGCAGGGGGCTGTATGTTGCTACAGGAACCATATAACTAATTGCTGTATGTGAGAAACTCGCTCAACTGGAATTGGGTAAGTTGGCGGTTTTTATTTCCCCATCTGATCAGTTGGGAACTGTGGGGGCAGGTATCACAAACCAGGATAACAGAACACTGGACAGCAGCCTGGGGGAGAGATGAAGACAGAAGCAAACTGGGACAGATGACGGCGTAAACCGATAAGAAAAAAATGTAAAATGTAAAACCAAATCAACATGGTAAAGGGCTGGTAGATTTAGTAGGCAGTTCAGGAGGTGGTTCATTCATTCTAAACCAATTACAACAATGGTGGTCAGTGCAACAAACTGTTCATGAAAATCTCCTGTCACGTCTGGTATCGCAAACCCCAAAGTAGCTGCCTTTGGCTTTGGAATGAGCCCTCCGCTACTCAGATGCCGCCAGGACTTAATGTGTGAAGACCAAGGGGGAAGCTCTGGGCAGGCAAGGGAACCGTAACGTATACAAAAAGGACGGAGAAAAAGGAGTGTGGTCAAGGGACAGGCCGAGTCCAACCAAACAGACAATACGGTACCAAATCAGGAAGCTGAATCGTAGTAGAGGTCACAGGCCAAGCTCAAACACACTTATATTGAGGTACAAAGCAGGATCTGAATGAATAGTCCAAGTTCAGGCAAGAGTCAGTTGAGTCAGCAGAACAGCAAGGGTCAAGGTCAGGCAGTGGTCAATAACAAGATCAGAAAAGATATCGCACCCAAGAACTATGGAACACACGGACCTATACTGGGCAATGAGTCAGAGCAAAGTAGGGGGTTTTATAGCCAGTCAATTGGTCTACACAAATCACCTGTGGCTAGGGTTGCCACCTTTTTGGAAAAACTTTATCAGCGAAGGTGGGTGGGGGTCCACGAGGGGGAGGAACGTTTTGCCATTGAGGGGGCGGGCCGAGGAGCGTGGAATCGGTAAGTATTTTATCTAGAAAGGACCAGGCTGGGGGTTGATCAGAGGCAGGCTGGGAGCAGTTTGACTGGTGATCACAAATCATAAATTTGTAATACCAGCCCTGGCCTTGGCTGCTATTTTACCGGTCAGGATGGTGAAATACCGGCCAGGTGGCAACCCTACCTGTGGCCTAATTGGCAACAGGTGAAACAAGCCATGCTTACTAGCAATTACCAAGCATAGGCATAGGAGTGAACCTGGATCATAGCTGTCTGCTAGCATAGAACAGTGGTTATGCAGACAGCACAGGAACATCAGGTCCCTGATTCAACTACAGGCAGGTTATCACAGCTCCTCTGATAGGTGGACTAATCCAGTTATGTCATGAAGTTTGTAATCAAAATCTTCTGTAAATGGCAACTTTCAGCATCCCACTAAAGGGTTGTGAAGGTTAAGATGAGCCACAATAGCTGTGGAGCACTTTCATGGCCTTCAGTTGTTGATGGGATTCTTGTAGTCTTCGGCGGAACTACTGGGTGTGCGGCGGGTGCAACTGCACCCGGGTCCGTTCCCCTCTTGGCAGGGTTGGCCCACAGGGCTATCAAATCTGAACGAATCTAGCATAGAAATTGCACCTAGAAAATCATCCAATTTTTTAGGGTTTGGACACCCTGCAAGCTTAGATCCCTTTGAACTCTGGTATAACTGTATATCTTTTTAGTTGCAGCTACTGAAAAAAGACAGAAACTGTTACTACAAATCTTGACCTCTGGTGAGAAGCTGATTGAATTACAGCCTATAAATCTGAGTCTAACATACCTCATGTTGTTTTTCTTTTCTTACAATTACGATGTAAGTTGAAATTTGTTGCAAATTGCATTTTAATACAACTGGTACTGTATTCTTTTATTCTTAAAATAAAAATGTTATTTACAAAAAAAAAAGAAATTGCGCCCAGAGGGGGGGTGGGTGTGCACCCCGCCCAGGAACTACTAGTTACGTTGCTGCTGGAAGTTGAAATTCAAGACAGTCATAGGGCTGCAAGTTGGTCATCCCTGAGGTATAGACTGAAAACATTTAACAAATCTTATACAGGTATAGGATCTGTTATCCGGAAACCCGTTATCCAGAAAGCTTTGAATTATGGAAAGGCTGTCTCCCATAGACTTCCTTTTATCCAAATAATCCAAATTTTTCAAAATAATTTCCTTTTTCTCTGTAATAATAGAACAGTAGCTTGTACGTGATCCAAACTAAGATATAATTAATCCTTATTGGAAGCAAAACTAACCTATTGGGTTTATTTAATGTTTACATGATTTTCTAGTAGACTCAAAGTATGAAGAGCCATATTATAGAAAGATCTGTTTTCTGGAAAACCTCAGGTCCCAAGCATTTTGGATAACAGGTCCTGTACCTGTAATATATTTTTTGTGCTTTTGCCAATGTAGCTGGGCACATGCCTGGTTTGCTTTGCCCTGAAACTGGGCGGCAGGCTTTTTCTAAGCCCTTCTAGACTTATTAACAGAAGACAATGCCTTTAGTCACTTAATTACAAAACCACCTTTGTCCAGAACATGGTGACATTTACATTCAGATATTAAAATTCCATCAATGGACCATTTGTTCGAGGTCAGTTACAAATATTGAAGGTGTTACAAGGCTTTAATAAAAGATGTTGCCCTTAGAGACAATTTCCGCTGGTGGAATGATTTTTATACAGCCTTTGGATCAGCTGCCCTTATTTCTGTGGCCTCTGAAAAGAAGTCTGGTTTAGCATGCAGGGAGCACGGTCCTTACATAAACGTCCCACATCATTCAGTAGTCACTTTCTGATCTTCAATTTCCAAGAGAATTATTTATAGGATCTTTATGAAATATTTATAGCAGTGCCCCAAGCTTCTGATTGCAGCTAAAGAGAGATTCTGCTCATTTTTAGCAAGACTTTTGTACAAATATTTAGGTCTTTAAAACACCTAATATATATTTGTTTGAGAACCTGTAACTCATTCCATTGGGGCTGTGCCATGATTTTGCTGGGTGCAGGCAACATTGGTGTGAAAGGGCATAGAAATAACTGACCAAGTATTTGTCTACTTGGAATTTCTTATAATACACTGATCAAACCTCTAGGCTAAATCCTCTCAAAGCTGAGTATACATACAAGCGATGACACCAATGCACACAAGAAACTGAATTAATTTACTTTTGACCCTCTCTGAAGTCTCAGTTTCTGAACAGTGCACGTTAAAAAAAAAAAAAAGCATTTTTGCTCAAGTAGTCTACAAGGCACTGGAGGGAATGTCGCTCTGTGGTTCAAGACTATAAAGCATTGGTTCACACACTAAGTTACAGGAAGCCCATTAAAAACCACAAGATATGGATCTGCCTGTCTTGGCACAAGGGACAAACTCAGGCCTCTGTCAAAGAATCCCTTATTATAATCAGTCTCCATATGTGCTGGCAGCTCATTTACAAACCATACTATCCACCAATATTCGCCAAGTAGATGCACGGTAGAAAGTGCAAAAAAAAACATGGCGGTTTGCATGCACTCTTCCCAGCTCTTAATAAATGAGGTTTTTATTTTTTTATTCGTTTTCTTAATGCGATTTAGGGCTTCTTTTATTGTTTATACATTTTAACATAGCCCATAGCATTAAATATTAAAATGTAACAAATTCTATGCAGAGAAAAGTGTCCACTAAAAATGGATTGCTGCAAAGGTTCCAGACAGCAATGAAATTAGCTGCACTCCACCCCCAACAGTCTTATGGATCCCTTCTAGATATGCAATAGTTACATAAAGGGCATGTAAAGGCAAAAAAATAAAATCCCATTTTTACTTTCTTTAATGAAAAAGAAACCTATCTCCAATAGACTTTAATTAAAAAATATGTACCGTTTTTAAAAAGAAACCTGACTGTATGCAGTGAAATTCTCCCTTCATTTACTGCTGTGGATAGGAATTGTCAGATGGTCCCTAACTGCTGAGCAGGGAAACAATCATACTTATGAACAGCAGGGGGAGCCCCCACCTTACTTCCCAGCCATGCAGAACTCACCTGAAGAAGAAGCAATTTGTGACTAATCTCCTAAAATAGCAGCTTGTTCCCTGGCCCTAAGGCGTAATAGTTTGTAGCAGGGGGGGGTGGGATGTTAGGACACATTCCTCTTCTGTCTAGTCCTTCTGCTAGTTCTGACCCTGTGAATAATTGCCACTTGGTTGCTGCAGTCAGCAGAGTACACAGAGTAGGGGTACAAGCAGAAGGGAGCATAAAAAGCACAACCATAACTGGCAGGGAGTGTGAATTGCTAGGGGATAGTGTTTTTTTGGGGTTTTTTTAATTTTATTTTGAAAATGTTTTATTTGATTTTCATATTAAACAAGTAATAACATTATGACAGCAAATATTATGCAGATGAAGAAAGACATGTATTCAATATGATGGCATAGTGAGATTGACATTTAAAAATACAAAGTAAAATAATCATAGCTGGTGCTATTAGATCCGTTATCCAAACGGATTTTATCCAAATAACCCATATTTTTTAAAACGATTTCCTTTCTCTCTGTAATAATAAAACAGTACCTTGTACTTGATCCAAACTTGATCCAAACTAAAATATACAGTAAATAATCCAGAATTTATTTAATGTTTATATGATTTTCTAGTACATTCAAGATAAGTGGAAATAAGTGAAAGATCCATTATCCAGAAAACCGCAGCATTCCAGATAACAGGTTCCATGCCTGTACATTCATTCTCCTAAGAAATGTGATTTTTTTTTCTTAAAACATCCACAAGGAATGACAGTTAAAGCATGCATGCAGTTTGATGTTATTTGTTTAATGCACTAAGACAACGCAAGAGCGACATCTTTTGTGGAATGTGTCAGATCCTTGGATCTTTGTGAATTATGTATACTGTATAAACCACAGACCACTGCACAGGAAAAGTTACACAGCAGCACAATGGCACATTGTAACTCTTCAAAGAGGTGACATCTGAAGAAATTCACAGAGGTGTAGATTCTGTGTAGTTGTGATAGGATTATCCAATGTGTCATGCAGCTTTTAGAAAGAGGTGTTACTTGTGAGAGTTGCATGAATGGACGTGTGAAGTGTTCTGAAACCGCCGGGGTACAGATGTTAGAACAGCATTGTATGTATCAGACAGGTGGTGTCGAAGGCCCCCGCCTCTGTTCAGGGATGGTTTCTCCACCTTGACATGAATCGCCTCTTTCACGCCTCTTTCAAACCAGCGGTCTTCTTTATCCAATATTTGGACCTTGCTATCTTCAAAGGAGTGTCCCTTGTCTTTTAAGTGTAGAAAGACAGCTGAGTTTTGCCCAGCTGTCTGGGAAATATGCTCTGTTAATATGAATGAATTTTGTTACAGCACTTTCCCTTTTACTGGTCATGTTCTGTCGTCCAGTGGAGGAGGTTGTTATTAGATTACCATTCATCCCCGTTTCATGGGGCCAGGCCCCATTTCGGGACTTTGGTCCCCATTAGAAATTGTTAAGCATCCCTGTCTGCAGAAAAATCTTTAAAAAATCCCTGTGAAGCAGCCGATCAGGGCCCGCACTGCATAATTCTACAGGCAGAGGGTGCAGTGAGAGCAAGCAGGCAGCAGGTTGATGGCATCACTAGGAGACTGAAGAGGAAAGGCGCGCCTATGCAAACCTCCGTGGACTTGAAAGACTGATCAGGGCGCAGGATCCTGTTCCAGTATGCTGCAAATTCCCCCCCCCATCCTCCCAGACGATTAGTTTAGAGAATGCTGGTAAGTATCTGTTTAGTTTCTCTGTCTGTTCACTAAGTTTCGCTGAGTTTCACTCCACCCACTGTTCCCTTATCAATGCTCTTTCATTGCAAAGTTTTAGCTGCTTCACCTAGTTTCTCCCATTGTGCCACCATTAACCCATTCCTTACCTTTAATTAGCAATATTGCCTCTATGCCATCCTACTATGAAGTCTGGGGGCATTGTACATGGAATTGCCTTTATGCCACCCTACTATGAATTCTGGGGGTAATGTACATGGAATTGCCTCTATGCCTACTATGAATTGTATATGTAAATTTCCTTTGTGCCATCCTGCTGTGAGTTCTGGAGGTATTATACATGGAATATATTCACAAAGGGTGTATTTGTAAAATGGGGAGTGGTTAGTGGGGGGTGTCCTACAAAGTGGGCGTGCGCTGCTATATTCTACCCTATCCCTGGATTTCTTTCCAAAAATCTGGTCACCTTAGGTTGATAGTAGAAATAAAAGAGGACTGGTCTGATGTTCATTTGATTAGAAAAGATGAGAGAAAAGTTATCTGAGGTTCCTTATATATTTCCTATATCAGAACTGTCCTCTTTCTGTCTTCTGACATGGTCCTCGGCTAAACCATGGTCTGAAATTGGCCAGCAGGCGGGACTGTTGTAGAAAAATTAATTCATATTAACAGAACATATTTCCCTTAATATCTTGAAACCGTTAAACAAAAATACTGAACATGATTGCAACAGTGCTACAGTCTTACATTCACAAACGTTAAAGGTTTACTTATCCTTTAAATAAATGAAAGACTTTTTTTTGCTGGCAGCCTCATGCCATCTGGTTCTTTACACACAGCAAGATAACAGGAATGGTATCTAACTCCTGATGTTGCCTTTGTTCCCTAAGACTATTTGATTGTTGACAGAAAGAAGAAGAACATCTGTAGTATTATTTTTTTTTAAATCACAGGGACAATTTTACTAATCCTCCTCATGCTCTAATATAAACAGGACAGCCGCCACAGTCGGAGCATTAGCGGGCTGACTTTGATTATATCGTGTTCGGCAAAGGACTGTCCTATGCATACAGTAGGACACTTTCAGATAAAATGGATTAAATGAAGCCAAGCATGAACAAGAAGGTTTTTGTGTAGATTGTGTAAAGTTGTTCAGTAAAAATCCCTGTTTGTGGA
This sequence comes from Xenopus laevis, assembly GCF_017654675.1. NCBI lineage: Eukaryota > Metazoa > Chordata > Amphibia > Anura > Pipidae > Xenopus > Xenopus laevis. The sequence continues at coordinate 129,586,842 of NC_054377.1, read as the reverse complement.
GTGAGTTCCATAAACATATGGGCACAGGGCTAGATTTAAGATGGTGAATGCGATTTGGGCCACTGATTTAGTGAAGCACCTATGAGAAAAATAATTACAATAGCATATTAGAAAGACATTGTATAATAACTGTAGGGTGGACACATCAGGGAGATGTAAACTGCAGGCCTCCATACCAGATGCACAGATCAACAGCAATGCACTAGAATGTATCAGTAGAGGAATCATCAGTATCTGTTGTCACAAATATGTCACTTTCTGGCCACTCCTAAAGGTCCATGTGCAGATCCGCTCTTTTGGAGAGGTGCCAAACAAGCAGGTGGTCGGTGCGAGCACTGCATAAACAAAACTGATGCAGTCCTCAATCCAACAGTATTTTTAAATCTGGCCGATCAAAATCTGGTCAGATATCGTTTGGGGGGAAGCCTGTTTGAGGACCCCATACACTGGCCAATAAGATGCGGACTTAGTCTGTCAGCAGCTTTTATTGGCCCATATATGGCCACCTTTAGTCACAGCCAACTAAACAATAGCCCTCTGGACTGATATCCATCTTAGTGGGCTACTAACTCCACTAGAGATCCTTTCCACAGCTAAGCTGGCTGGCTATCTAGCCCTAACTGAATCTTAACACTAGAGCCCTGCAATCTTTACATGGTTCTTAGATCTCCACCATGACTTTGCGGTAAACTTCAAGACACTGATTGTTGCTTCCATATGGTTGCTGTACCTCTAGGCTCATAAAGAACACCCTACAAATACATGCTTCTTAGAACTTTATTTGGCCTCAAAATAATTTCTTTGATTGAAATAGCAAAGTGCAAATTTTTTTTACTCCTTTTTCCTTAAGAAGAGTAACAAATAAAAAGATAACAATAGTTTCATTCATCCCCCTTTACTCATATTTTGTTATTATATTTTCCAAATTGTGCTCCACCATTGCCAAAGGAGTTGAACAATGTAAACACTGTTCCATCTAGACCATTATTGATCTTCAGCCTTTTGGTTAAGAGCTCATGTTTCACTGTATCAAATCAACTGACAGGTCAAGCATTATTAATAATGAGAAGCCTCCTCTGACTCGCACCATGAGTAGGTCATTCAGCATTCATGTCAAGGATGTTTCTTTGCTGTGTGGTTCTCTGAAACAGGATTGTAATGGGTTATAGCTGTCAAAAGTTGATACATGGTTTTCTAGTTAGATTGCTGGCTCTTTCTTAATAATCTTTCCAAGAAATGGACGGTTTGAAACTGACCTGTGGTTAGCCATCTCGTCAGGGTCTAGGATTGGCTTTTTGAAAAGGGCTTGACAGCTACTTCTGCTTGTGGGTCTGGAATAATTCCTGTTAGGATCAATTTAGGATCATGTGGCTCCTTATATTATTTTCACTTCCTCCTGTAGGGACTGGATCTATGCCCCATGCTGTGAGCTGACAATGGACCAATGAATTTGTGAGTCTATGTTCAAGTTTCCAGGATTGAAGAAGATGCTGCAATACGTGTTTTTGGATTGAAAAGACTTTGTCCTTGAAGAAGGCAGCAAATGTCATTCATTGTGTTTGAAGATCTGTTTGTGCTGTTTGTTTGCAAACAAACCGGGTTCATTGCCTTTGCAGAGTGAAAACAGCTGACTCACTCTCTTTTTTCTGGTGCTTTGTCTAGAGATAAGTGAACCTTGAAATATTGTTTTGGTAAAACATTCATTTTGACAGCTGCAAAATTCAGGGAATCAACAGTGCCGCTATTTGTTCTCAAGAATGGCTGTATTGCAGGATAAGAAATGCTATGCCACATCCCATTGACTTAATGTCACTTTTAGGTAAGCCCCTTCATCACCCCTTGAGACCCCAACAAGTCAAGGTTCCCCATGTAAGAAACCACTGAAAACCCCTTAAACAACTTGTTGCAAAAATTATCAGCGAGAGACTCAGGCAGGAAGTGATGTCACACCAAGCTAAAATGGCAGCTGCTATCCTAAACAAACAGAGAACATTCCTAGAGCTGTTTACTCAGGTATGGTAAAGCATTCTGCAAAATAAATATACAGTAGCATTCTAGCTTGCACTATTGTGGTTAATCTATTGCCAATAAACTGCCTTGGTAGCTTTCCTTCTCCTTTAAGTAGAAGTAGGCATGAAGGTATGAAGATCCAAAAAAAGATCCCTTATCCGGAAAACCCCAAGTCCCGAGCATTCTGGATAACAGGTCCCATACCTGTATTAAATTATATATTTACAACTTCTCCTATTTTCTATTCTTTAAAAGAAGCTCCTAAACAAATCCCAAATTATTGTATTTATTTGTGATGATCCTACAGCAGTGTCCAGCACCTGATGAAGGACATGTCTGTCCGAAACATGTTGTGATTGAATAAAATACACAGAATCTGATGTGGTTCTCCAGAGTTCATTTTTTATTTTGGTCCAGGGTTGGTGCAGCTTTCAGCAAACAGGAGCACCATCCTCAGTCTCTGGTAAGTGATTATAATCGCAGGGGTGGTTGCCTAACATTTTGGCACCCTGCAGTGATTTTGCCTTTCCTTCTCCTTTAAGGTTTCTGATGCACAAACATTACAGCGTTACACACAGCAACAATGTGTGAGTAAGACAGAGAGCAGGTGGGGCGTAAGCACTGATTCTGCATAGGCGTAGCTGCTGGCGTCCAACGGCATCTGTCTTAATAAATGAACAACAGTTATACAACAACCAAATGTACCGTGCGCTGTCAGCAGGGATTTTAATAGAGCCTTTCTTCTAACGTTTTGGAAGTTTGTTGAAATTATACCCATCTCTGGAGATTAATTTAGAAGCAACTTTCCAATGCTTTGACAGTACATTTCATTTTAATTAACTAGTTTTCATAGCAGAGCTTTTATTTTTTTTTAATTAAATAGAGAAAGTGTCTGCCTTTATGTGGGAGAATCAGCACGGTAATATGTTGAAAAAAAAATCAATTGAAAAAAATTCTGTTTGGATAAGGAAGATCTAAATGATCATCGCATTGCCATCTCTGAGTTTAAGGTCCATTTGCAGTACTATCTTATTATCCAGGGGCCTGTGCATCATTTTTGCCAGACAGCTCTTCCATCATGTACCGCATATTGAGCTGAAAGTGTCGCTTAAGTATGTGGCATCTCTCCAACGAAAATATGTATACAAATAGGCACCATTTATAAAGAATAGGCACAGTGCTAAGCACCAATTTGCACTCATTAAACAAACAAGATATTGGAAAGAGAAGAGGCTTCAGCAGTGTTAAGTCTATACATTACAAAATGACATAGTCCATTATTCAGAGTTTAGTACATAGCTTTCAGTCCATATCCAATAAAGGAACAGTAACACCAAAAAAGGAAAGTGTCAAAGTAATAAAAATATAATGTACTGTTGCGCTGCGCTGGTACAACTGGTGTGTTTACTATAGAAACACTACTATAGTTTAAATAAACAAGCTGCTGTGTAGCTATTGGGGCAGCTATTCAAGCACAGGATACACAGTAGATAACAGATAAGTTCTGAAGAATCCCATTGTATACTACAGAGCTTATATCTTATCTGCTGTGTATCCTGTCCCTTTTCTCCTTTTTCAGCTTTGAATGGCTGCCCCCATGGCTACACAGCAGCTCGTTTAAATATGTTCTGAAGCAAACAAATCAGTTGTACCAGTGCAGCATAACAGTACATTATATTTTCATTACTTTAAGACCCGTTTAATTTTTTGGTGTTACTGTTCCTTTAACTCTGGCTTGAGGTAAAAATATTATTTGGGCCAATATGTGCTCCAATATATGCTCCTAGCAGTGTTGGGAGAAAATCTGATGGGCCCTGATCCTCGTGGGCCCCCACTGAACCAGGACTTCTGCCTGGTCATATGTGAGCACACCCTTCCTGCTAACCAAGATCTCTGGGTCCACCCTGCTCCCCATCCTATTTTAGCAGCCGCAAGATTTCTGGAAGAGTGATACACGATAGGACATTGGGTGGAGAATTTTGCATGTGCATGGGTGGGAACTTGGGTGAGGGTGATGTTCCCTTAAGGTGGCCCAGACACACCAGTCTGACAGTCGCTCCTGGCCAGCGCTATGTTGCATGCACTTGAAATGGAATCCCAGCACAGGTGGCCATGTCTCCAAGCTCACACCTTATGCACATATGTGTGACATCACAGGTGTGTGCATCAAGCTGGGACTCTTCTTAGGGATATCCAGGAACTCCTGTTTCTCATTTTGTATCAGTTAATAGGGACATAGGAAATCTCTGAACAGCTAAATAGTGGGGTTTCCTTAAATAGTTTCCCAAACTTTCTCTCTCTTCATATGATGGACTAATACTTCCTACTTAGGTACAAAGGGGGCAAAAGAAGAAGCAACATGGAAGTAGTGTCCTCCCTAGATCAATTTAAAAAAATTACCAATTGGTTTTCAATATTCGTTTCTAGCAAAGACTGATCCATCTTTGTATGCCGATTAACGCAGCAATAATATATTTTCAATATCAAAGGGCAATTTTTCTAGCCTAGGTGATTGTTTTTCTGCTTGAATTTTGACAATGGGATGTAGGAATGTGTCCAGAAATTCTGCCAAAACAGGCCAACTCCTGACACTATGGGACAGATTAACTAAAGGGCAATGTGTCCGTCGCTAGTGGAAACCACAGGGACATGGACAATTTACTAGCAGGTATAGAGTAAAATTCACTATCAAAAGAGTATACGGTTTTGCGCCCTTTCGCCAGGTGAATTATCGCTCTGGCGAACAATCGTTACTCTGCAAATTCACAAGTGCAAATTTTCTATAATTTTCCTTCACCAGCTACAGATAAAATGAAGCTACATCCTCCTCAATCTTACGTCAGTGACATAATTTAACCGTTTGAGTCTGCCAGGACCCCAGTCAGGAATTTTTTTGTAGGGCTTGGTGCTCAGTGGCGTCCCTGCTTGCACCACTCTGCAATACCCCACCACTGCCTCGTGGTCTCTCACATCAATTAAAAGAAATATAAAGAGGCAAGGGGGGGATTTGAACGCTTTAGAGGAAACAGACCCTGCGGTCCAGGACCCCCTTTTCCCCAGGCCCTCCTGCGGGGGTCTGCTTCCTCTATAGTTATGCCACTGGGAGTCATGCACTTAAAGGAGAAACAAACTCTTAATATAAAAAACACTACCGTACATAGACCCATTTCCTCCCCCCCCCAGCCTAGCTGCCCCCCGGGCAGATGCACCTAACTCTTTACTTACCCCTCCGTGCAGATTCTGTCCAGTGGAGTTCACGGGCGCCATCTTCTTCTCTTCAGTAATCTTCGGAATAAGACCGGCAAAGAGGCGCATGCGCAGGTGGAGCAATTTTCTGCCTCACGACAACTGCGCATGCGCCGTAACTCATGAGAATTGTCAAAGTGCCGGTCTCATTCCAAAGATTACCGAAGCGGCTGAAGATGGTGCCTGTGAACTCACTGGATAGAATCTGCACGGAGTAAAGTGTTAGGGGCATTTGCCCGGAAGAGCAGCTATGCTGGGGGAGAGGAGTATATGTAGGGTAGGGGGTAGGGTTTTTCTATTAAGGGTTTGTTTCTCCTTTAACACTTTAAGTTCCTGGTAAGTCTAAAGAGTGCCCTTCCCCTTGGCACTGATCTGGAATGTCCAGCTTGCCAGCGTCATTTTTTAAGTCAAATACAAACCTTTACACATGGCGGAAGGAGGAAATATGGGGAGCAAATAGCACTGGAGACAAATACTACCTGTTTTTTGCACCTTGCCTACCTAGTATCTCCTAGTCCATTACAGCCTAGCCAATTCTAACCAATAAAATATTGCAATAATTAGATACTGTACACAGCAGATGAAATCAACGCATTTACTGCCTTGTGTCAAGGCAAAAATACCAAAAGCAAGACTGAGTAGTTTTCTCATCCTGGATTGAATACAAGCAGTAAACTGAGGTTAGTATGTAGACTATTTCTAGTGAACCCTATACAAGATTAACATACACAACAAGTTCAAGATAAACAGAATAGGTATTAAGTGAATCTGCCATTGCAGAACATTCCACAGCCACACTGCCCTCATAGTGAAGAACCATTTACATTGTCTCAGATGAATAACCTGTTCATTGGAAGGGTTAAGGTCATAATGAAGAAAGTGAAAATTTTACTTGTCTAATTTTCCATAGGTTTTGGAATCCAAATGAATGGGAAATTCAAGTTTATTTCATAACACATGAGATTCATGCAATACTGAGTACTGAAGCACTTGATTCATCAAAATGTGCATTTCTGAGCAATTTCCCTGCCTTATTCTGCTACAGAAGGCCTTGAAAACTGGTCGAAATTCTTCACTGTAATGAACAAAAAGGATTTACACTAGGGGATGCAATATGAATAAGAGGATTATTCTCAGAACAGGAGATCAGAACCTTAAAAAAGGAACACAGAGCACACAAGTTTGAATCTGAAATGAAGGATATGTATTGCCATGAGTGGTTTTATATGGATGTGCAGGAATTGGACTACTTAATCCATGTGGATTTCCTGGAACAGTTATTTTGCACATGGCAATTTCATCCTAAATGTGTGTGAATAATGTACTTACTACCAACTATCTATACTGGATGAATATGACACAGTTAATAAGAACAACTAAGAGGGGCAAATTCACTAAGATTCGTAGTTGCGCCAGGCGCAACTTCGCCGCGCTTCACCCCACTTCGCCAGGCGTAGTTTCGCCAGCGGTCCGCAAATTCACTAAAATCTTAAGTTGCGCACAGGGGTAGCGTAAGGTTGCGAAGTTGCGCTAGCGTTGATTCGCTAAGTGAAGCGAAGTTACGCTAGCAAAGGTTAATTTGCATACGGCGCCAAATTCAAATTTCAATGGAGGAATATGTATCTGCACTACAAATGCCTAGAAAACCTTCAAAACATCAAATAAAAATTTAATTTTGCCCTACACATGTGCCCACTGTATAGGTAAGTTGCCATGAGTCAGGAAATGTAGGGGGGAAGGAGGGGAGCCTATCACCCATAATGTAGAAAACACGCCAGCGTTTTTTGGGACTTAGAAAAAATTTTTACTTTTTTTGAAGCAATCCCTATCTACTCTATTGCGCTTCGCCTGGTCTGAGGTGGCGAAGGAAGTCTAGCGTAAAAGGTAGCGTTCAGTACACTGCGCGCGTTAGTGAATTTGCGTAGTTACATCCGTAGCGAAAATTCACCAGGCGTAAGGGTGCGAAGTAACACTAGCGAATCTACGCCAGCTTTCGTTAGTGAATTTGCGAAGTAACGAAAATGCCCAACGCTAGCGAATTGACGCTAGCGTTCGGCGCTTAGTGAATTTGCCCCTATAGTATCACACATTTTACAAAGAGATGATGTTTGCTATTAAAGGGTAGTACAGGTATGGGACCTGTTATCCAGAATGCACAGGACATGGGCTTTTCCAGATAATGAATCTTTCCATAATTTGGATCTTCATATCTTAAGTCTACTAAAAAATCTTGTAAACATTAAATAAACCCACCGTATAAAGAAAAGGGCAGGCACTAGCAGAGACCAATCTTCAAGGCAGGCTTGTCAAATCATTAAGTCGTTTATTGCAGTACACGAGGATACAAACTCACTGCCTTACGCGTTTCATAACACTCAGATACTTAATCATAGGCTAGATATTCACCTTGGCCACTAGGTTTGAATAACGAATATGATGTACCATGTTATTTCTAAGCCAACTATATAAGCCCCAAGGTTTCATCTTGACATAGTATACTTTTATGAAATCTTTTGGAAAAATCTTCCCTGTACCATATTGGCTTACATATTTTTGGAAGAAACTCATTTCATTGTACTGTTCCTTCTCACCATTTATTACTGATATTTAGCCTGTCCCATTTTGAATAGAAAACTCCTTTTGAATTTTTATAAACTTGATAAACCTGTTTACACACAGTTTATCATCTTGGAGTGAACAGGACCTAGACTAATCAATTACCAAATTTTGTCATATAAATTACTAATCCCTGTTAGCATATTCTTTCTTTTCTAAATATCTTTGTTTATAAATTTATTGTTATGTCTGTCTTTATAAAGTTTTTGTTGATTTGAATTAACCTCGAAATAGAGCACCAAGATGGCGCTTAACCTGCCCAGTATTTTGTACTGAATGATGTCATATCAAGAGGCACCAATTGTAATGCCCTATGTTACTTCGTTTACTAAGCTGCATTATACTTAGATACAATTGGTTGAATCCTGATTTAAATATGCTATGGGAAGTGTGAATACCTAGCCTATGATAAAGTATCTGAGTGATATGAAACGCGTAATGCAGTGAGGGAAACTACTTAATGATTTGTCAAGCCTGCCTGGAAGGTTGGTCTCTGCTAGTGCCTGCCCTTTTCTTTATACTGTGATCTGCTCCCCAAGCTGAGGGTTCAGGGCGGTGCAACTGGAACTGCCTTCATAACTGGTGAGTTGTACAAAAACCTGAGATTTTTCTACTTTTCTACTGACTGCTATCAAAAAAAGCATGTGATTTATATTAAATAAACCCAGCAGGCTGGTTTTGCTTCCAATAAGGATTAATTATATGGATCAAGTATAAGGTACTGTTTTATTATTACAGAGAAAAAGGAAATCATTTTTAAAAATTTAGATTATTTGGAGAAAACGGAGTCTGTGGGAGAATGCCTTTTCGCAATTTATGGACAACAGGTTTCCACATAACGGATCCCATACTGGTACCTAACATCATTTGGCAAATGAAAATAGTTACATTGTTACAAAGGGATGAATAAAAGACCAAGGTCCATAAAGTTCAACCCCTTCAAATGAAACCCAGTGCACATACATATACACACACACTTACACTGAGCCCTCCATATGCTCACATAAACTATTGTGGTGAGGTCACTATCAGGATACCTGGGAAAGTCCAGGATAGAGCTCATATATCTCCCAAGTTGATATCAGAGTGGTTCAGGGACGGCTGGTCCAGCCCAGGTGTTTTAGGTTTACCTGAGGCATCTCAGGTGGATAAATAAAAAGGCAGCTCAAGCCAGAAGGGAGAGCTCCAGTTTGGGAGAAAAAACACACTGAGAGGCTTGGATTAAGGTTGGGGCTATGTGTTTTTTCATATTTCCCTTTTTGGGAGATAGGAGGTGGGCCTACTCATGGTTATTTATAACAACTGACCTGTGATAGTTAGAAGCCCATTAAGTGGCAAGGATTTTGTTTTGAACTGTTTATTCTGTTTATTTGTTGTAAGTGAAAATAAACTTCTTGAAACATACTGCACTTTGATTGTGCCGTAGGCTGCTTTACCCCAAGAAAGCTGGTCCCAGATACCTAACCCCTGACACTATATATATTTATATAAATACACCATTATTTATATTAATTGTAGATTTAAGTATCACAACAGCCTATCGATCTTATATTATGCTTGTGCAAGAAATCATCCAAGCCATTCTTAAAGTCATTAACAGAATTAGCCATCACAACATCACCCGGCAGTGCATTCCACAACCTCACTGTCCTGACTGTGAAGAACCCCCTACTTCAAATGAAAGTTCTTTTCCTCTAGTCTGAAGGGGTGAGTCTGGTGCGTTGAACCATTTAATGTGAAAAATCTCCCACTATCTGTCTATAATGCCCTCTAATGTACATACAAAGAGTAATCATGTCCCCTCCCAAGCACTCTCCAGAAAAAACGACCCCAACCTTGATAGTCTACTCTCATTATTTAAATCTTCCATCCCCCTAACTAGTTTAGTTGCACTTAGTCTCTGCACTCTCTCCAGCTCATTTATATCCCTCTTAAGGACTGGAGCCCAAAACCACTCTGCATACTCCAGATGAGGCCTCACCAGGGACCTATAAAGAGGCAAAATTATCTTTTCATCCCTTGAATTTATGCCCTTGTTTACACAAGAATACATGAAACAAAAGAAGAGAATGATAAATGTGTACAGAGTTAGACTCATATACATATATAGATTGGGATGTTCTAGTATATCTACCTAAACTGAAATCAACATGCCATATACATCAGTAAATGTTAACTAGCCTTTGGCTGTCTTTTGCCTTCTACCTTGCAGCCATAGAGATAATCTCATAAACGCATTGCCTCAGTCCTAGGGGAATGGGACTGATATGATAAATTACATGTATAGGGATGTGGCAAAATAAAGTCACAGCATCTAGGTGAGTTGGAGTCCCATATGGTTCAGGCAATATTAGTTGATTTCATTAGTAATATAAAGGAATATACAGTAGCTTCAAAAGAGTGAAGCTATATTCAGTTTTTTGGATCTCCCAAGAATTGTATTGTTAGCCCCTTTAGAGTCTAATTAAGAAATAGGATGGTGAATTACTAGCCAGTGAGATGACTACATTGTGTAGTAAGTGCTTTATAAGCACAAATGAGAACTAGTGAGCTGGCAGCTCAAACACTGATAGTAGATTAATACCCCAGTGATTATAAGGAGAGTATGTATCTTAGTGTATAGAGACCACTATTAGATATTCCTCTGGAATTTATTATTTCCAGACCTCTGAATAATAACATTCCCAAACTGTTCAGAGCATTTCGGCATTCATTTGCTATTGTTAAAGAGTCTTTTAAACCCACTGCTCAGTAAATAGGCATTTCATTTAAAAGAAATTAAACATCAAAATAAAATTAAAGTCAGCATGCATATTGCTGTCCCAAAGTTAGCTGAATATGCCTATGGCATCTCCAATAAGAAGTTCCTCAGTATATAGCTCCCTCTGCCCCCTTGGTATTTTAGAGCTGGGCTAACAACTAGAGGGAAGGAGCTGATGTGATGTGAAGACTCTTGCTTACCTGCATACAGGGCCGCCATTAGAAATCACGGGGCCCCGTACAACAAAATTTTCGGGGCCCCCTGGACCCCGCCCACCCCAGATCCCACCCACCCCAGATCCCGCCCACTTCACCACCCAGACATCAGCACTAAAAAAGGTGACCCCCGCCAACACACAAGTTATAAAAAGCTATTGATGGTCAGGGCCCCTTTTTATAAGTTAAAAAAACTGTGGCACCAGGGCCCCCAAAAAAAGTTTTTTTTAAAAAAAAAATTGGTGGTCAGGGCCCCCCTACAAGTTAAAATAAATAATTGGTGACTAGGGCCCCCCTAAAAGTTAAAAAAAAAATAGGTGCCAGGGCCCCCATAAAAGTTTTTTTAAAAAAAAAACATTGGGCCCCCTTAAAAGTAAAAAAAAAAAAATTGGTGCTTCAGAGAATATTTTTAAAAAAACATTGGCGCCAGGGCCTCTCCTTACAAGTAAAAAAAATTGGGGCCACAGAGAAAATTTTTAAAAAAAACATTGGTGGCAGGGGCCTATAGAGTATTACAATAATACATTGGCGGGCAGGGGATTTTAAAAAAAAATTGGTGTTCAGTATTGAACTCGTGGCTTCAGGACTTCAACTACACCTTCTTTCGTGACTTCGGGTCTTTTCGCCGCTTCAGGACTTTGGGTCTTTTCGCCAATTTCAGGACTTCAGCTATTCGGCTTTTCAGATGGAAGAGGTGGCGCGGCTTCACTGTGGTCAAGGGGGGCCCTGCTATTTCAAAAAGGGCTCCAGTGGGCATCCACACATAGGCAGGGTCAGACTGGCCCGGCGGGACACCATGAAAAAAACCTGGTGGGCCCCAACCCTCATGGGCCCCCGTCGGGCCAGATCCCCTTCTCCCAATCCCAGTTTGAAAATAAAAATTTCCTGACGTGCGGCAACGTGCGCGCATGCACAGTGTGCTGGGCAGCGATGTCAGCGTTTGTGTGCCCGATGGCCCTGCAATAGTGAGGAGGGGGGGCCCTGGACGGCAGTCCTGTTGGGCCCCAGGCCCAGCAGTCCAACCCTGGGCACTGCAATAGGTGAGATGGGGAGGAAGGGTGGCGAGGAGGAGGAAGGGTGGCGAGGGGGGGGCCTGGACGGCCGGCGGGGGGCCCTGGATGGCAGTCCCGGTGGTCTCCCCAGTCCGGCCCTGTACATAGGGGCAAAAGGGGGGGGCACTTTCTCCCCCTGGGTGCGCCTTGAGTGTGTGAGGCAGAGGAAGGAGGAGGGATGAGTGGGGGAGACCCTGGGATCCATTTTGGGACATTGGGAGAACAGACGCCCCGGCTGCTGCACTCTCTCCTAAGGAAGAAATACAGACTCGCCTCTTCTCACTGATTTAAGAGGCTGCAGTGACAGCTCCGTCCATGCAGCAATAACTTGTTGAGTTGCAAACAACCCCCTCGCTCGATCCTACGGAATGCATTTTAGGACATCCTGCTGCTAAATACCTGTCTTGCATGCGATGTCCTATACCTTCGGAATGGTGCATCGGTTTCTTTTACTGTCACTCATCGTCCAAATCTGCAGTTACACCTCCGTCGTCTACCCTCCCTTCTCAGCCGTCAGTAATACGAACTCCACCCTCACCCTTCTGCCGTCAGACTTCTGACCTCAGTCTTCTGCCCTCAGCCCTCCATCCTCCTCCCTCAGTCATCTGCCTTCCGCCGTCATTCCTCTGCCTTCCGCCCTCAGTCCTCTTCCTTCAGTCCTCTTCCTTCCGCCCTCGCTCACCACTTTAGAAACTTATGGATAAGATTGTCTGCTGAAAAGAGAGATCTGAGGGGGGATGGCTGAGCAGTGAGGGAAGAGGGTGGAAGGAAGAGGACTAAAAGGAAGAGGACTGAAGGCGGAGGATTGAGGGCTGAGGGCGGAAGGCTGAGGGCAGAAGGATGAGGACGGAGTTCGTATTACTGACGGTTGAGAAGGGAGGGTAGAAGATGGAGGTGTGATTGTAGATTAGGACGATGGGTGACGGCAAAAGCAACCGATGCGCCATTCTGAAGGCATAGGACATTGCATGCAGGACAGGTATTTCGCTGAAGGATGTCCTAAAATGCGTTCCGTACGATCCTTCCTCCTTAGCCCTCAGCCCCTCCCTCCTCAGCTCAGCCCCTCCCCTCTTAACCCTCCTCCGTGCTCTGTGTTCAGCTTGTGAGCTAGGGTTTTTATGTCAGCCTTGAGCACGGAGGAGGGCTAAGAGGGGAGGGGCTGAGCTGAGGAGGGAGGATCGAGCGAGGAGGGAGTTTGCAACTCAACAATTATTTGAAGCACGGACAGAGCTGTCACTGCAGCCTCGTAAATCAGTGAGTAGAGGCGAGTCTGCATTTCTTCCTTAGGAGAGAGAGCGCACGCAGCTGGAGCGTCTGTTCTCCCCCCTGAAAATTTTTCGGTGGACGCCTCTGCGGGCCCCCCTTCAGGTCCGGGCCCGGTACAGTAGTACCCCCTGTGCCCCCCTGATGGCGGCCATGCCTGCATATTGGAATTTATTTTGCTTGCTTGTTTTTCTGAAACCCTCCATAGGCTTAAACTATATCATGCCCCTCGTGGTACAAAAATACCCATCCTCATAACAAAAATATATCTGGCAAGGGTACAAGAAGGGGACGGTGGTAGAGGAGAATCCATAAGAGAAATGAGACAAGAAGAGAAGGGAATAGATATTGGAGGCAGGAGAAGTATGTATGTTTATGTATGTATGTATAACTTTATTTATAAAGCCCTTTTAAGGAGCCGCAGTGCTGTAGAGTGCATAAAAGTACAATATATATGTATATAAAAGTATACATGGGGAGACAAATCATATAATAAATATATACAGAATCATATCAGGACAAAGAGCCTAAGTGCTATGTGGTAAGAGACATAGTGGGAAGGAGGTCCCTGCCCCATAGAGCTTACAGTCTAAGTGGATGGGAGGCTAACATACAGGTACAAATTGGTGATGAAAAAGTGCACAAGATAAGGCATAGTCAGTAGGTACAGGACTAGGCTAATGTTCTAGTGTTCCAAAAGGTAGGCTCTTAGTTTTTTCTTAGAGATTAAGAGAGGATTCCTTTTGGAATTCCATCCCCGAATTCCTTATGGAGGAATTCAGGGATGGAATTCCGGAGGTAAGGAGCAGCAAGAAGTGGGAACAAGAGGAAGAAGTAAAAAAGAGGAGTGCAGAAAGGGGCAGAGGACAAAAGGGGGGAGCAGAAGCAGAAAGCATGGACAGCAACATGGATGGACCAAATGATGGGGATGTAAGAGGAAAACCACAAAGAGAAAGAAACTGGCATGACAAAAAGAGACTCAACAGGAGACAAGGGTGTAACAAAGATGTGGGAAATTGAAAAGAACATGAAAAGGGAAGAGAAATGTAAAACCCTGATAAAAATAAGTGAAGTACAAATTTGTACTTATGCCTATGTATTGCATGTGGACCTGTGTCTCTACCTAATATCTCTAGGGCATTTAGCAACACTCTTATTTTCTTGAATAAATGTCATTAGCAAGAGTATTAATAATTTTCATTATTATTTGCTTTGAGTCTGTGGAAAAATTGGATGTCCTTGAATTACCCATTGCTCTTTCCTTAAATGAGGTCCCAACCTTTACACAATGCTCCCAGCCCATCTCCAGCCCTAGGAAAGGCGCCCAGTACAATATATATGTTTGCATTTAACTTGCATTTTTAGTAAGAACCTGGGGAAACTGTGTGCATAGTTGTTAATAATTCTTTCCGCATTCAGGAATTAATGAAATGTATTGTAATTCAAATTTGCATGGCTGAATAATTGCTTTATTAAACTACTATCTAAGAATGAAACCATGCCAGCCAACTATGGAAGCGAGTGGATCGGCGGACGACATGCTGGTGCCAGGTATTACTTTAGCAGAAATTATACTGCCAATCTGTATTGCTGTTGACAGGCTGCATGTAATTGTGTAATCTCTTGCAATAATATTGGAATAGGATTTTTTGACTATAAAATCTCCTTATCACAAAGCAGCCTTTATTGCATATGCTGGAGGTAATTAGTGAAGAGATAATTAATTACTGCCACTAGAGCTCAGAGATTTTTCAGCTGATACAACTGTGGCGTAAATAAATAAGCATCAAAATAGTATGGGCTTGTATTCTCCAGGGGAATTGGAGTACAGCTATAGGATCCATTATTCAGAAACCCATTATCAAGAAAGCTATGAATTAGGGGAAGGCCATCCCACATATACTCCATTATAATCAAAAAATTTCATTTTTTAAAAACAATTCCCATTTTTCTCTGTAACAATAAAACAGTAATTTGTACTTGATCCCAACTAAGATACTGTATCATTAATCCTTACTAGAGGCAAAGCAATCCTCTTGGGTTTAATTCATACTTTAATTATTATTTTAGTAGACTTAAAGGACAAGGAAAGTCTAAAATAGAATATGGCTAGAAATGCTGTATTTTGTATATTAAATATAAACATGAACTTACTGCACCACAAGTCTAATCAAACAAATACTTTATGCTTTCAAAGTTGGCTACAGGGGGTCACCATCTTGTAACTTTGTTAAACATCTTTGAAAGACTAAGACTGTGCACATGCTCAGTGTGGTCTGGGCTGCTTAGGGATCTTCATAAACAAAGCTGCTTGAGTTCTGCATGGCTGGAAAGTAAGGCGGGGGCTCCCCCTGCTGTTCATAAGTATGATAGTTTCCCTGCTCAGCAGTTAGGGACCATCTGACAATTCCTATCCACAGCAGTAAATGAAGGGAGAATTTCACTGCATACATTCAGGTTTCTTATAAAAACGGTACACATTTTTTAATTAAAGTATATTGGAGATAGGTTTCTTTTTCATTAAAGAAAGTAAAAATGGGATTTTATTTTTTTTTGCCTTTACATGCCCTTTAAGGTAAGGTGGTCCAAATTATGGAAAGCATTCTGGATATCAGGTCCCATACCTGTATATGTATAGAGCATAGAGTTTGGCCATATATGTGATTAATTTTGCCATTTATTGCTTAGAAAAGTAGTAGGGAACAGCTTATAGTAAAGAATAGTCTTCACTAGGGACTCTTGGTCCTTCTACTGCACGCTCCATTTATACAGTATATTCCTCGCTTCTTTAGAATTGATTTAAAAGAGCAATATGATTCCTGACATTTAATATAAATGCCAGGAGGATCAAATGATACAGCTATAGGATCAGTTATCCAGAAAAACGTTATCCAGAAAGCTCCAAATTACATAAAGGCAATCTCCCATATGCTCCATTTTATAAAAATTCTTAAAAATGATTTCCCTTTTCTCTGTGTTAATGAAATAATACCTTGTTCTTAATCCCAACTATGTTATAATAAATCCTTACTTGAAGCAAACCCATCCTATTTAGTTAATTTAATGTTTACATGATTTTCTAGTAGACTTTAGGTATGGCGTTTTCTACCAGCTCTTCTAATACCTCTTCCTCAGGCAATATTTAGCTGCATGGTAGGTTCTATACTGGAGGCCAATTTGAATATCCTTGTCCACCATTCCCCATGTTTGAATTTCTAAAATTAGCTCAGTTAATATATTTCTCCTTTGAAAATCTGCTTTGTTTGCATTGGCTTGTGTTGTTGCTTGATGGTCAAACAGACATCATAGCTTCCCTGTGTGATTCACTCAGTAGGATCTTTATTGGCCAGTTTGGGCCACCAGTTATGTTGACCTTTTGGCTAGTAATAAATTAAATGTTCTTTAAGGTTGAATGGTGAATATGCAATTGGGGTGTGGTCATAATTTTTTTTATAGTTTTTCAGTGATTGGCCTTTTTCTTCTAACTCTTTCCAGCTTTCAAATAGGGGTTACTGACTCCATTTAAAAAAAATAACTGCTCTGTAAGACTCCAAATTTATCATTGCTGCTTTTTATTACTTATCTTTCTAGACCCTTTCCTATTCCAATGGTATTCCAGAGGTGAACAACCCCTTTAAATATAAATAAACTCTAACCTGGAACCCTCAAGCTCCTTTCGAAGTAAAAAAAATCATAAAAATCCAGGGCAGGGAGTTTCAAAAACAGCTGGATGAATGCCTATGTTAGAAACTCAGACAAAGTCACAATCTTTTGAATTCCAGAGCCCGTATCTGTCATTGCCTTTTGGACATGTACCCCCAGTAAATGACATACCACACCCTGGCTGTAAACTAAGTATCATTAATTTGAACTTTTTTTTAGGATTCTCTGTATCACAAATCCTAAATATTGCATGCATGTTCCCAATCCCAAATCTTAATCTTTCTTTTGAATGCAGACTTCATACTATTACCTGGAAAGGGCTGACAAAAGATACAGAGATCAGTGGAGCTCAGTGTGTGAGAAGGCACAGTAGGGGGGATGCTAATTATGGTGCTGGACCATCTACACGTTAATGCCCTGTGTACATAATCAGGATCATTACAAATTATACCATACAAAAGCACAGCAAGCTCCATGTGTGCAGGGAAATTGGGCGGTGTGCTGAAATCTCCCCTATAATCATGAGTCTGTGGGCTTCCTCCGGTGCCCCATTATTTGATGTTGACTCTGGAAAGAGTAGGCCTGTTTATAGGAGATAAACAGAGGTAACAACCGCATGGAGCCAGTTACTGCGCTGATATAATTGGCAGGTGATTGTCTTTATTGCAGCCAGAGAAAGGAAGGTTTTTTTTCTTCTCCCTGAGACATCTTGATATCCTGGTAATCAGGACTCATTAAACGAGGTGCCCCGATAATTAGCAGGTAGGCCTGAGTTCCCCAGCCAGCGGTGATTTTAATCTTTGGGGAAGGTAGCAGTAATGAGTGTGTATATGTGTGTGAGTGCTGCCTGTCTCTGTGACACTTCTGCGTCTCTCCTTCCCCTGACACAGGAGCTGCACTATAGCCGTCACCGAGTAATACATGGGGATTTAATTGGCTTTTTATTGTTATGAGCTGTGCAGTGTCAGCTGGCAGACTGTTTAATTGTCATACATGTACAATGCTTTACCCATCTATCTACCTTTCAGTATTATACAGATCTTGTGTGTGTCTTTTCAGAGCTTCCCATCTACAAATTATAGAGTAGAAGAAAGCATCATTGAAAGGTGTTAATAATGGCTTCACGAGATAAAGGAAGATAGCACAGACCGAGATCTTCCCCTCTGTACAGTGATGATGAATAATTAATACATAGCAATAGCTGAATGCCAGAAATCTGTGTAGGCAGGTAGGTAGGCATGTGGGTAACTTGCTAATACACATCAAAGTCAGCTCATCTGTTTCCAATAGAGTGTGGAGGATCATTTATAAATATAATAACCTTTGTGCAGGGAATATTTATTTGCATATGGCAGTTTTGCGTGTGTGTTCCCCTGAAAGGGGTTGTTCACCTTTAAATTAACTTTTCTATAATGTAGAGCAGTGATATTCTGAGACGATTTGCAATTGGTTTACATTTTGGTTTTTGAGTTATTTGGCTTTTCATTCAGCAGCTCTCCAGTTTGCAATTTCAGTAATCTGGTTGCTAAAGTCCAAATTACCCTAGCGACCATGCGTTCATTTTAATAAGAGACTGGAATATGAATAGGAGAGGCCTGAATAGAAAAATGAGCAATAAAAATTAGCAATGACAATACATTTGTGGCCTTACTGAGTATTTGTTTTTAGGTGGGGTCAGTGACCCCAATTTTAAAGCTGGGAAGAATAAGACAAGCAATGAAAAAAAGATCAATCAAAATATCCAACCTTCAGGTTAATAATACTATCATCTTCATGGCCCATGTAGAGTTTTTAGTTGTGTAGAATCCCAAAGTATGGGAGTTTTTAGTTGTGGACATCATCTATAGGCCAACACAGTACTCACCTAATGGGATTTTATACGTAGCCCCATCAATATTCATACAGGATCAACCCCATATTAGATATCAGCAAGGAACCCAATGAGTTTGACCTCATACATGAGACAACTGCCTTCCAATTCAATCAAAAAGTGGCAGGACTGTATGACTTATTGTCATACTGTGGGTGAACCCAGTGCAGTTGCCTCGAGCAATAGGACAAGTGCAGCATTCTCAGCAATGGTAGATATAAGTAACTGCACTACAGTTTTGCTTCCTGACTATAAAATAACTCCCCTCAACCACCATTACAATTTCAATTTATAGACAATGAGATTAATCTCCATGTCTTCAGGTTATTAGATGACGTTCCTAATGAATACACAACAACTGTTATTGTCCCATTCCTGCAGTTTTAGGCTTCCGGACACATTGAGCTTTTCTGAATGTTTATTGCAGCCTGTCTGGATCATCTGTCTGGGATATGTCAGTATAAGTGATATAGTGACTCAGTCACTGACCTGCAACCCAAACCCATGGTGATTCCATAACTACCAATACCATGAATAGACAATTCCAACTGGATCATACAACCAGCTTAGGAATTGCAGTTTAGAGAATTATATTTCAAACACCACACAATGCTGACAATGGCTGTTCTAAAGGACAGAGATGCCTTTGGAGTGGTTGCAAATAGGGGTGCATAACCATCCAAGGTTTGGCCCCTAAGAGAAGCAGCAGCAGCTGAACAGTATGCAGACTTGGAGTAAAAAGTTCAAGGACTGGCTCCTAGTAAGGGTCTTCGGCTGTACAGTAGCCGAGTATTCCAACCTGTGACCTACAACTGTTATTAAACTACAGTACTCAACAAACAAGGGAAAGTTGTGCTCACCACTAATTTTTAAAACCATTAGGCGGGGGTGCAATGAGGGTGTGACCACAAAATACATATAGACATACAAGAGATCCTCTGCACTCAACCCATTATCAATATATTTTAGACCGAGACATTTTGTTCATACAGCTACTAAAAAATGCCTTACCCTTTAAACAAAACAGGGATTGTTTGTGCATATATTGCAATATATTTAAGCTGGCCAACTATGTCAAAGTCATCCCATATCTGGCCATTCCTACGCTTAATTTTCATCTGATTCATTAAGAATTCAATTGCTTAATTATACATTTTACAAAGGGACTAAGTTTTACCTGCAACTTACTAGCTGCTTTCAAAGTAAAACTCCCAAACTTGGCTGCAATTTTATTAGACACCAGTGGGATCACCTGACTATAGCTGGGAAGGGTGGGAGCTACAACATGGAGCTGGTCACTGCTCCTGTATAACTATAACAAACAAGGGAAAGTTGTGCTCACCACTAATTTTTAAAATCATTAGGCGGGGGTGCAATGAGGGTGTGACCACAAAATACATATAGACAAATACAAGAGTCCTCTGCACTCAACCCATTATCAATATAATTAAGACAGAGACATTTTGTGCATATTGCTACTGAAAAATGCCTTACCCTTTAAACAACACAGGGATTGTTTGTCCATATATTGCAATATATTTAAGCTGGCCAACTACGTCAAAGACATCAGTTGTAGTACACCAGGAGGGCCACAGGTTACTCTATATAAAGGCCTATACAGGTTATTCACCTCCACTAAGAGCAGCAATGCCCAAACAATTCTGCTTTGATGCATGAGATCTGTTTATTTACAGTTGGCTATAGTTTTGATTTAAGTTTTTAATTGATAATTTCTCGTTAAGCAACATCTCCCCTTCATCAACAGGAGGCACTCATCCCTTTGCTTTCCAGTATTCCCATGGTGTATATTTTGCTTTCTGACCCAAAGATTTTCATAGTTCAAAGGCACAATGCGAATTGGAATATTTGATGCAGTTTGGATGCCAGTGAAAGAAATGTTTTGCAGTCTTATAAAATGCTAAAGATCCCCCCCCCCCAGTAAGATCCAGGAGGAGGACATCTAACGTTTAATGAGTCAGAAAAGAGACGAGTGCCACTGGGAGTTCTGTATAAATTCCCAATAGAATGGCTGTGATGTCATAGAGAATAGGAAGTGGAAAGTGAGACATGAGCTGTAGCTGAGTAGACAGAGGGACTGTTGGCAAGGAATTCAATTTTGAGAATATCTGTAAAGAGCGCTGATAAAAGAGAAAAGTCTATGCTCACCTCACATGAGCTTTAAACCTTTTCATCTCCCCCCCCCACCTGTTTATGTTTTTGATTAGTCATGTACTTGCACATCATTAAATCCTCACATAATCCTCTTGTTCAGGTTTCTGCTTGGGTGACATACACAGACAGAGAGCAGCGGCTCTAACAAGGGACCTATGTGGCCCAGATTTAGAGTCTGGCTATGGAACGTGTTTGATGAGTTTATCTGCAGCCTGCCAGTGTAGGAACACAA
Organism: Xenopus laevis; assembly: GCF_017654675.1. Taxonomy (NCBI): domain Eukaryota; kingdom Metazoa; phylum Chordata; class Amphibia; order Anura; family Pipidae; genus Xenopus; species Xenopus laevis. The sequence continues at coordinate 129,565,742 of NC_054377.1, read as the reverse complement.
TAAATCCGGGGAAAGCATGCAGATCATTCAACTCAAATGGCTTGTTGTTGGCTTTGACTATACTCTGGGGCTTGTTTATGTGCAATGGACATAGGTACATTCACATTTGGCAATACTTGTGTTAGACTTTGCTTTTAACTTACAAATAGGTTTACAACTATTGACATCTGTATTTCTCAGCTGTTAAGGGATCTATTGTAGCTTGACAGTAGCTGGAAGATTACAGGTTAGGCATTCAGCCCTAAAAAATATTGTCTGAATGTCTGAGATCATGTAGCCTTGCAACGTCCCATTTCTAACTGCAGTCTATCTACCCATTTGTCTTCTGCCTCTTACATTTCATGACTTATTCTTTATCCTATAGACCAGTGATCCCCAACTTCAAAAGTGGCTCATGAGAAACATGTTTCTCTCCAGTCCCATTGATGTTGCTCCTCGTGGCCTTATAGTAAGTGCCAATTTTGAAATTCCTGGAGGCCAAAAGGCATATGATTACTCCAACAGAGTCTCATGCAGGCTAGCAGTCCTCATGTCATATAAATTAGCCTATCACAGCCCTTATTTGGCACCCCAATGATTTTTTTTCTTGCTTGTATAGCTCCCCAACCATTTTTACTTTCATGTGTGGCTCATAGGTAAAAAAAAGGTTGGGGATCCCTGCTATACCATATATATATATATATATATATATATATATATATATATATATATATATATATATATATATATATATATATATATATATATATATATATATATAAAACCCATTTTTGGCCATCCCCCCTGGTGCCAAGGTGGTAAATCACAATATTTACCACTTACAGGTCCTGAGTCCCCTTTGCAAGGTGAAAGGGTACTGGGAATTCTTCTTCTCTGGCAATGCCTCCACCTAATGGGATCCGGGAATACAGCTGCGGGTGGCCCCATAATAAAAACAACAACTTTATATAAAGAAAGTGTAATTTAAAGGGTAAGTAAAACACATTTACATCATACAATATGCATTTAACTAGCATGACCCACTGCCCTGGGAATCCTGTGCCAGTCCATTTCCTGGCCCTCTATGCCAGGCAAAGTCCCGTACTACTCATTGACAGATCAAAGTCTCAGTCCCTTATCCCCAATGAGCACATTTGGTCCCAGGCAGCGCTAGCAGCCCAATAATACCTTTCACTCCAGTTAGGTACTGGCTCCCTCGTGGCAGGCACAAACAAAGCCTGGGTCACAAATGGAATATGCTGGATCCTCTATTTTTCCACCCTCCCCTGGCATCACTCACCGGAGGGCTCACACACAGAGCTGGCAGGCTCACCTAGAGCTGGAGCAGGCATCCACAGCGATGAATCCATTCCATAAACATATGCAGCTTGTATTATCCTTCAGACATAGCTCCCAGCACTGTCTATTGCGTGAGTATACTGTTGCTGAATCCATAGCTGAACTGTAGCTCTCAGAACTGTCTATAGCACGAGCATTTCACATTCAGTTGGGAAAATACGGAGCTTCCGATCCTCTTGATCGAGCTCCTAGGCATGGGGTCGCCGCTCCAGCAGCAGAGGCCTTCCTGCCTCTACATAGTGGCAGCTGAACTCACTACTCCTTAGTGAAATATAACTCAGTAGAATCCTCCAGCAGTAATGGCTGACTGAGCACATGACAATCTCCTTTTATAGGGCACAGCGACACTTTTGGCTGCTTTTTGGATCAACCATGCTGCACCAATCAAAGAGCTCTGCCCCTGGAAACTCTAGGAGACCCTGTATCCACCATGAGGCTCCAAATGAAAAGGGGAACTTAAGCCTCAGGGTCCCTCCATATCCCTCCAAGATTTATACTGAAACACTTGAGTCCGAAATACATTTTTGTATTTCTAAGATCAAACATCACATTCGCTTGGAGCTGGATACATCTGTTGTGCAATATTAACATGTACATGACAGAAATATTTACATTTCTATTCTTAAAGGAGAACTAAAGCCTAACTAAAGAGGAAGCTATAAATTTTGTACATTATGTTTTGGACTTCTGTACCAGCCCAAGGCAACCACAAGATCTGTGCCCCCAAAGATGCCCCAGCAGCTCTCCATATTCTTTTCTGCTGATTCACTACACATGCTCTGTGCTGCTGTCACTTACTGAGCTTAGGGACCCACTCACAATAAACAGTACACACAAAATAGAAATGTCACAATATAAGACTGATTAGTAATTAATACAGATAATAACTACATGGCAGCACAGAAACCAGTGCAATTCGCATCAGAATTTTCTGCTTGATAATTTGCGATGACCCCTAAGTTTAGTTTCTCAACAGTTTCTCAGAGCCCACTGAGCACGTGAGTGTCGCAGACACTTTCCAAGATGGTCATTGCTGCTTTTGACAACCTAAAACTTTAGGCTTGTGCAATAAGTTTATATATAAAATATGATGTTTAACATATTCATTTTTATGGTTTAGCTCTCCTTTAATTATGATTTTGGAAATTATGTTTGAGGCTATGGTGCTATTAAAAGCATATCCTTGGTATGACAAAGGGTAAGAACTAGTGATTTGTGGTTCGGGCTTTTCCCGACCCGCACATGCCCTACACCTACCCTCCCACCACCCGCGCCCGCATGACCCGACTTCTGGTCTCTTTTATAGACCCGCACAGACACGCCCCGCCTCTTTTGTGGCATCATCAGAGGGAAGGCTCGGGTCTATAAAAGAGACCGGAAGTCGCACATCTATAAAAACTAAACCCGGAAAGTGGCGACCCGGAAAGAAGCGTGCAAGGTCGACCCAAACCCGCATGTATCTGGCCAGCCCGCACATCACTAGTAAGAACACTTATGTATGCCTTTACATTCATATCCTTGCAGCCTCATTGGTGGCATTTAATAAGGAAAGGTAACTATCATATTATACCTTGATGTGTACTATCTTGTTTTACAGTTGAGCTATCTCTGCCTCAAAAACATTGTTGTTGTTCATCCGTTTTAATAATTCTGCTATAGTGGGGGCTTCTGATGAAGTCTGCCAGTGGGCTGTTTTGACCGGTTTTGCAGCTGTGAGAACTTGATGAACCAATCAAAGAAGTTTGGCTATATTGTCCAAGAGGGATTTAATCCCTGGGCAGTCCCCAAAATATACTGGATAAAGTACCCTGCAGTGTTTGGAAAAACATTTGTATGCCAGAAGGGACCTGATGCACAAATTTCCAATTTTGTCGACAATCCTTATGGACCACTTGCTTGCTCTTAATAGTTATTTCATATCAGACTTGTTGCAACCTTACTTCCCCTGATATCAGGGCCTGATCTCTTCATTCAGCAAGTGTAATTGCAAACTGCGGATTTGAAAGGAGCAGGCAATGATTCAGGATCTAGGATTATGAATCCTTTGCTTAGATAGGCATTGCTTATGATATGTCCTTTGCTTATATAGGCAACTTTGACCTCTTAAATGTCCCCATATTCTAAGTACGTCATCAAAGGTTTTTTTGTGATCAGAATTAAAAGCTGATTATCCTAACCTTCTATAAGTAAATTAAATTACACCCATGGTAGACTCATATTCTAGGATTTAACAGTTGAAGCTCATTCATAAATTATTATCCAATATGTCTATGACTTGGTTAAGCTTCCCTGGAGCTATTTTCCATGAAAACATGTGGTTGGAGGAGTTACATCTCCAATAACATACCATAACCCATTGGTAGGAAAACATAAGACTGTTAGGATATAATACCTACCCACAGATGCTGCCCAAAGTAGTCTCTTCTGTACTTTTTACTCCATACCTGTTATGTGGCCTAACTGTCCATGATGATAAATGTGGGCTTCTTGCCATACTCATGAGCTATTTCTTTTGCTGCGGGTTTAATAAAATCTCTACTACATTGCCCCAATAGTTTTCAAATCTTGCATGTTCCTGTATAAGTGATCACCACCAAGATTAAACCTGGTCTTTGGGCTGGATTGCTGTTATAACAGAACACCCCTCTGCCACCACCTGTGTGGGGTCCTCCCACCTATATTTAGGATAAATGTGATGGTAAAAGTTTGGTTAAACTATTTACTCCTTTTTCATATAACCCAAAAATGCAGTGTCATGCTTTCAAATGATAGTTTTGTGTGGGTCCCAAGACTCATTTAATCCTTACATATGGTCTGTTAAGCACTTTTATTGGCATTTTCTCTCTTATGCTCGCTTTCCTTCTATTTCCATCTCTCTCTGTTTAGATGTTAGATTGTGAGACTGTAACAAATGAATTCTATTTCCAGCTGACTTTCTTACTTGAAATGAAAGGACACTTAAATGACAATCAGGAATTGATTAGCGCCGGGCTGAGCTTCATTTTGTTGCACAGACAGTCTGAGCTTTATGGAATTGCCTACCAAGCCATTGAATATATTAGTGTTTGTTATTCACAGTTTGTCCCTTTCGGGTGACCTCCTGGACAGCCCAGCTCTGTATAATTTCCCTTCAGCTTTCCAGCCCTTTAAAAAAAGGTTTTAATTAAGGTGCACCCTACTGTATGAAGAGACACCCTTTCATTATTTTCGAGGATTGGCCTCTTGTACTGTCCTTCATTTTTGCTGTATGATGCACTTTATATTTGTCATTGGCAGAATCTGGAACGGGACACCCCTTCTCTTGAATAATTATGTAAGCCCTTAGGTCAGCAGGATGTTATTCATCTCTTCTGTTCTTTGTCTTCCAATGCAAACCCTAGATTCATCCCTAAATGTCTGCTGAAGTTTTGTATATGCAGGTTGACAGTGCCTCAGGTTGGTTAAGATGTGCCAGACACAAAGAGCTACAATGAAACAGAGAATTGCTGTGTATTTTAAGTTTGGTGAAAAGCAAATATTAAAGGAGTAGGAAATGTCCAATATATGGGGGCTGCTAAATGTTAAGGCACCCCCAAGGACTGCACCAGCTTCTGTCTTTAATCAGTTTGCACAGTAGAGTGAAAAGCCAAATTGTAACCAAAAAAGGCGGCTTTTCATTCTACTGGGCAGTGCTGTCCAACTTCTGTGGTACCGAGGGCCGGAATTTTTCTGGTCTACATGGTGGAGGGCCAATAATGAAAGCCAGTGTTAGCCACTCCCTGTTTTAGTCCACACCCACTTTAAACCACACCCATGTTACCACAAGACCAAGTCCACATTAATAGCACACCAAAAAACCAAATGGTTGGTGCTCACTCATATATACCTCTTCCTCCCCTGTGGATAACACAATACCCCCCAGCACATGAATAAACACCTAAGAGGCCACTATTAATACCTTTCAAATGCTTACAAACCCCAGAACAAATACCAGGCTTATGTTCTACAGGCAGAACAGGGCACACACAGGGAGCATATGGAAGGCAGAGTATGGCACACCCCAGGAGCATGGGGCAGACAGAGTATGGCACACACACGGAGCAAAGGGCAGACAGAGTATGGCACACACTGGGAGCATGGGGCAGATAGTGTAGCACACACAGGGAGCATAGGGCAGGCAGAGTATGGCACACACTGGCAAAGTAGGACAGGCAACGTATGGCACACACAGAGAGCATAGGGCAGGCAGAACAGAGCAGGAGACAGGGAACCCCATCCGAATCACTAAAAGATGTACAACATACAGTGAAACAATGCTGGTGCCCCATTAGCATTTTAAATAAAATGTAAACAGGTGAACAATGTGGGCAGTTTCAGTCTGGGTCTCAGGTGTAAACAGTACAGGGCTTTAGGGGTGTGAACAATAGAGGTGTCACAAGTGTGAACAATGCAGGGGGATCACATGTGTGAACAATACAGGGGATTACAGTCTGAATTTGAGGTTTAAACAATGCAGGGGCCAGTTAATCTCTGTAGTGATACCATTTAAATCTCCTTTAAGGTCAGATGCCTTTTTCACCCAGGCCATGCCAGTTAGTGCTCAATATACAAATTAGGAATGCACCAAATCCAGGACCTAATCCGAACCTAATCCTAATTTGCATATGCAAATTAGGGGCGGGGAAGGAAATCATGTGACTTTTTGTCACAAAACAAGGAAGTAAAAAATGTTTTTCCCTTCACGCTCTTAATTTGCATATGCAAACTAGGATTCGGATTCGGTTCAGTATTCGGCCCAATCTTTCGCAAAGGATTCGGAGGTTCGGCCGAATCCAAAATATTGGATTCAGTGCATCCCTAATACAAATATTGTACACACACCAAGGACTGGCCTGCCAGGGTATCAGAGTATATCAATTCTCTGCCCCATTGTAATATAGTTCCCATCAGCTCTTTCTTATTTCCACCATAGATGCAAAAAACACCTATAACATCTACCTTGTTTTAAATCTAGTTCTATCCCTGACTTTGGACCCAAAGGTTAATTCCTATGTGGCACCTATGAAGCTCAGTCATACACTGCAAAAGAGGGGCACAGTGGTGTGTAAATAATGTATATGTAAATAGCAGAGGCAATTCAATGGTGGACCCATGGTAAATAAAGCAACAATGTAACAAATGTAACAAAAGAGATTGTGTGCCTCCAAAGAGAAGCAACTACAGTCTGATAATAGATTAGCCATTAAGGAAATTAATCCATACCATCTGATTTTATTCCAGGCTAAATTTACTGCAAGTAAATCCATTAATGTGTTGTCTCTAGGTCTTTATGAGTCAAAATTTATTCAGGCCACCCTTAGCTCATAACAAGGTTATAAATATTTAATATGTTGTCATAAAATGAACTCTGCTGTTGCACTCCAAGAGTATCCAGAGGATGCATTCACCCCAAACTGGCCTAAGGGAGCCAGCCACACAATTTAGGCACCACTGCTCTAGGCTGTCTATCTGACCTAATTAATACAGAGGGTTAAGAAAGTAAATTGCCCCCTGTCACGTCTTATTGACTTGAATGGGAAACACTTGATAATACCAGTGCTCGTGGTTTTGAAAAACATTTGTAGCCAACAGATATATCAAATTGGAACACCCTTATCTCTCTGTAAACCCTGTGTTCAGACATAAATACAATATCCTACCAGTGATAGCCTGTTTTGGTATTTTGGATGGCAATCTGTCTAATTAAACTAGAGAAAGGCAATGCTAGACTTAAAATAGAGTTTACACCTACACTGTCTTCTACTGATGTCAGTCATTTCAGAATTTATTAGGTGCGTGAAATGTTGTTATCCATGCTGCATAACTAGATTTGACCATTAAATTGGTCTGGGATACAATAAATGTTCCAAAATAACCATCTTCATATAGATTACAGTGTAACCCAATTGTTTTCATTTCGGATATATGCTGACCTCTCTGCTGGGTTAATTAGTTTGATTAATATATCACTTTCTATGAGATGCTGCCTGTGGGTTCCCAGGCGAGAAAAACCAAATGAAGGGGCTTTTGCAGGGGTATTGTCATTGATTGGCTGTTTTTGTCAAGGGGAAAAAGTTGATTGGTGAAACAGAAACAGATGTGGTGACCAAATAATAAAATATGGACATGCACTAAAACTTACGTGATTAATCTGATCTTCTCTCCCCTCTGTGTGCACAGTGCTGAGCAAGACAAAGGCTCAACTTCATTTGTTATTCGTGTACTTTCATATGAAAGAGATAAGAGAGGAAAGTTATTGGCTATAACTATTCTAGTGATCCCCAACCAGTGACTCATGAGCAACATGTTTCTCACCAACCCCTTGGATGTTGCTCCCAGTGGCCTCAAAGCAGGTATTTATTTTTGAATTCCAGGCAAGTTTTGGTTGTATAAAAACCATGTGTACTGCCAAACAGAGCCTCCTGTTGGATGCCAGTCCACATAAGTACTACCAAATAGCCAATCTTGTTTGGTACCCCCCAGGAAGCTTTTCATGCATGCGTTGCTCCCCAACCATCCCTTTTAAATTTATATGTGGCTCATGGGTAAAAAGGATGAGGACCCCTGCTCTATTCTGAAGAGCTGCTATACACACCTACATACATAGCAAGATTTCAGTGTATACTTTCTGCCTCTTCTGATGAATGACGTGCAACTGTACCTACTGACGCTGAGGAATAACGGAGATATACCAGCCTGGGCCTCCAGGGTTCCCATAGTAGACGCAGCACACAGGTGAACAATGAATTGAACCTTTTTGAACAATTGCTCTGGTAGTGATTAACCCCCATGCTGAAAATAATACAACAGCTTGAAATCAATTTGCATAAAAACGCAAGCACAATTGCACCCATTTTGGACAGATCAGGCAGAATTGCAGACCGTGGCTGCAAATACTTTGGAATTATGGAAGATGCTGCATTATTGGTAAAGCCATGTCAATGTGCATCTGAAATAGCACTTTGCACACTGCACTTGCATTCATAAATGACCCCTATTGTATTAGTATTAGTATAGTATAGTATTTTAGGATAGTTTTGAAATCTCAACATTAATATTAGTTGCTTAAGACCCTGCTTGCAAAGGTAGATGGTATATTAACATACATAACGTGATCTGGATAGTAATAGAACCAGGACAATCCCTTTAGGGCATTATTTATCATTGCAGACAATTTCTTTTTGAACAATGTGCTATAGAGATAGATAGATATAGATAGATGGATGATAGGCAGATGATAGATAGATAGATAGATAGATAGATGGATGGAGTGCTGTAGCTACCAAGGAAGCAGTTTCACAGCCCGGGGTACAGGGGGCCTGGCGGAGGTCTGCTTCATTGATAGTCCCCCCGGGAGGGATCATGGGTGACCCACGATGGAAGAAAAATCGTGAGTGATCAGTAATTCCTCCCCCGAACAAAATTTGCAGAGGGACAGATGGGGCTCAGGCATTTTTTTCATTGGGGCCTGGGCCCCCAAAGATACACCCTTGGATATATCCATGCATTGCAGGTTGATAGATAGATCTCAATAAAGGGAATGCTTTATAAGACTGTGGATATATGGCTGCAGTCCACTTACACAGCCCCACCAACCACTTTTCCACCAAACACAGGTCTACTAGAAAAGATGAAGTGGGGGCAAGTTACACGTGCTTGGTGTGGGACATTTGAGATAACTGAGGAACAAAGAGGACATGCAATTAAAGGGCTCATTCACAATGCCACACGCCTCATGCAAAATGCAAAAAAGGCCACAATCGGCCATTGATTTAGATGTGTGGGACATTGTGCATATAGACTTGCTCCATTTTTAAATAACTTATATTAGGTTCAGTATTTATCCAAACCTGTTCTGGGGATCCAGTGTTTGTCCATAATCTCAAGTGATAGATTTGATGCATTCCCATGAGTAGTTGTAGGATTCATACAGATAGATCCAGTGTTTTCTCTGAATTTAATTGGATGTTGTTTTGTGCATTTGATTAAAATCTGAAAACCCTCACCAAAATATAAACCTAGCTTAAAAATTAAATATAAGGCTACTTGCCAGATACATAGCAGCCCTATTTGCACTCATTGTTATTTTATTGTGTGTATGTAGCACCTTGTGTAATACTGGCTTAACAGCCTTGTTGATTCACTACTACAAGACCCTTCCAGCATTCGAAACAGTCTCTGGGCATATGAATTTAGTGTACAGGTAAAACAATACTGGGTAATTTTTGCTGCATTGTTGTGATTTCTCTAGGTGGCTTGTAGACAGGAGATTATTTCAAGACAGAATTGAATCTGCTCCGTACAAATCTCCTGCTGACATGGGGAACTTTTGTGACTTAGGTTCGTGAAAATCCCCCCTTTGGGCTTGTTTATGTCTCACAGTCTGTGATTTTGGGGACTTGGGAGTCAATAGAACTGTTCTCTTTCAGGAGTTTTTAATTAGTTCCCAAGTGTCAATGCTTGCAGAACATGTGGGAGGCAGGAGAGAAGCCCCTGAAGGCTGAGCTATGCTGGAAACAGGGAGATGTATCCTGAGGGATAATGTAATTACATATTTATTGATATAATACAGAATAAACCCCTTCAGTGTCTGAAACATTTCACATGAAGCATTGTGTACAGCAAGAGAGGAATGAATTCAGAACGGCAACAGTCTGGTTAACTGCACAGTCTGTAGTATGCACAGTAATAAATATATGCATATATATATATATATATATATATATATATATATATATATATATATATATATATATATATATATATATATATATATATATATATATATATGTATATATATATATGTGTATATATGTATATATGTATATATGTATATATGTATATATGTATATATATATATATGTAGGGATGTGAAAATCTTAGACACCCTTACACTTTACAGACAGGCACATCCCTAGTAATATGGACACCTTAGTGGGTCCTTATGGGGACCTTGTGCTTATGTAACCCCTGCAGTTCACACAGTGTACACCAGATGGCACTGTGCCAGAGTATAAAAGGTTTAGGAACCATGTGCTCTGGGTCCATTGCTTTAGCCCAACCAAGCAGGCTGGAAGGGAATGGGTAGTGCGGACCCTAGGCGCCTTGGCCCTAGTAATTAGACAGCTATACTCATTTATAGATCGCTCTAGAGGTTATTTAGTTGAGCAGCTCAAGGCTCCGCCGAGGAGATTAGAGGGATTAAGATCCCAGGGTATTACTAACCCAGAGTAAGGAACCAAGTGTTGAGATAGGGATGTCAGGAGTTCCCCTAGTCTGCCACTGGAAGATATCCTGAAAACTGGGCAATACCCATCACATGCTGTCAACTTACTCTCTGCTGTATATTCCCTAGCCTGTGGGGATTCAGCCTATATGTGCTGTGAGTATATGCTTCCTTTATGCTGCTGTGTATGTTCTATACTCCATTGTGGATCAATGTGCTAAATGATCTATGTGCTATTGTTCAATAAATACTGTTCTTGCTTCAACTGTTAAAGAACTACTGGCGCCCATCATTGTGCTATCGCACCAGGTTACAGGTACACTACACCCTTGCCTCCACACCGTTGCGAGGGCTTACCCCTGAGAAAGAGAGCTCATCTGTGGTCTCAGCCCACCAAGGAAAGTAGCTTAAAACTGCCCTAGCACAAGTCAGTTTATTATAGCGCTACATATATATATATATAATATCAAAACAGGGGGGTTGTGGGAGCACTCTAAAGGCTTTAAAGTATATATATATATATATAAGTATAATAAATGCTATTACATATGTACCCAAAACAGGGGTTATTTTGTTACAAAGTTATGATCATAAAATTGATAAGCCACCATACCACGTCAAGGTAAACCCCGAATGGCGGTCCCTAACTTGTTTTATATTTTATGTGCATTTTAGCATTACCTGTAATCAATGTCCGTTGAACGCTGTTTTTTCACTGAGGGCTAAATCCTTCCCAGCCAGCAATCAGGCTTTTAAAGGAGAGATATTCCCAAAACAATATATATACATATATATATACAATCCAAAGGGCTACCAGCACTCTCGACAAAATTAATTTGTATGCCTGAGTGCAGAAACATCAATATTTACGCCATACTTCACAAAGAATCCGCACTCTCAGGACTTATAAAATAAAATAATAATTTATTAGCAGAACTTCAATCTGACGTTTCGGCCCTATCCATGTCCTTTCCACTCGGGTGACTGTGTGTGCACAGCTTGAAAAAGGGCCAGAAGCAGGCCTGAAATGTTTTATTGTTACAGACCATAAAGCCATGTACCAAATAAAGGGTTTGAATGGAGCTATGTCATATATATATTGGAGCTTGATAAATTTGGTCTGAGAGTGGACCACTGGACACGTGCACCTCCTTGTAACAAGAGGTGGAAAGCTGGTGAGTGCTGACTAGAAAATTGCTATTGACTGTGTGTGCACAGGCACATAGGTTTCTTTGCGTCAAGATCTCAGACCTCTGTCTCTCTCAGTCAGAGCCCTGAGAGACTGACCAGCCTAATCAGGCCCAGCTGGTCGGTCTGTAGCACCTCACTCTGTTACACTAACCCATTAGCATTAATTGAATTGGCTGGCAAAATGATTAATAGTAGCAAATGAGGAAAGAGATGGGTTACACACAGTAGCATTGCCTATTTCTGGAAGAAACTCAGGAAAACTAGTACAGGTATAGGATTCATTTTCCTGAAAACTCTGAATAATGGGAAGGCCATCTCCCATTGACTACATTACTATCATAGAATTTCCAAAAAATAATTCCCTTTTTCTCTGTAAGTATAAAAACAAAACAGTGCTTTGTACTTGAACCCATCTAAGATATATGACTATGAAGATTTTCATTCATCCAGGTCATAGTATATCTAGTATAGGTCAATGTAAAAACAACTGGACTTGCTGAGTAATCAATGAAGACGTTTCACTACTCATCCGAGCAGCTTCTTCAGTTCAACTGACTGGTGTGGGAAGTTCTCGGCATATAAACTCTTCCACTAATCCATTTACAATGGCACATTGTAACTCTTCAAAGAGGTGACATCTGTAGAAACTCACAGAGGTGTTGATTCCGTGTAGTTACTGTGATAGGATTATCCAATGTGTCATGCAACTCCTAGATACAGGTGTTACTTGTGAGAGTTGCATGAATGGATGTGTGTTAGTAGAGGCAAAATAATCCTATTGGGTTATATTAATATATAAATTATTTTTTAAGGTATGGAGATCCAAATGACAGAAAGATCCATTATCCAGAAAACCTAGATCCCGAGCATTCGGTAAAACAGCTATGTTTTACCTGTACAGTCAAAGTATCCACATGCTTCAGTAGTACATGTAGAGAGTAATAACAGTGGGGGGGGGCTGACAGTGATGTCAGAAGGGCAGGGCAGTGATGTTTAGGTGTGGGTCTATGACACAAAGGGGTGAGGGTTTGGCATATCAGCCAGTGATTGACACATTGATTGGCATGTGTCAGGAACTGTCCAGATTTGAACTCTAGACTACAGAAATAGCTGGCGTTCTTTGAGCCATTGAAGCCCAACTTTACTAGTACACACAAACCTTCCCTTTGTCCACAGTCTCCACTTCCAGTTATCTAGCAATTAGGAGCTTGTATATGAGTTCCTTCCTTTGTTAATGTTTTCCCTGCCTGGTTCCTGTGTTACCTCTCAGGAATTCTTTGTTCCAAACTTTAGCTTGTTGATTAGTCTCTACCTCTGCCTGCCTTGACCTCTGGCCTGTGCATTGGCCTCTGCCATCTTTTTCTACTCTATACCATTTCAACTGACTCCACAACTCCAGCTTGTCTATACTTAGCCAACATATCCCGACAACATGCCAATTTGATATGATAGCTCACTTAATAGAATAAAAATTGTGTTTCAGAGCCTATGTAGTTTCCTTATGAGACCGTTTTTGGAACTAGTTTTGAGCAAGAGAATTGGTATAAGGAGCTAGGTGGCCAGTCAATGCATTAAAACCTGTACAATGTGGGACAACCTTCAGCTGCTCCAAAACACTCCTGCCAGTGCTTGTCATGTTACACTGCTATGAGGATATTTACTCTACCCATCCACATTTCATTAATATAGATATTAAAAAAATATTGAGGGCATGATGAAAGGATTCAGAACCAAAAATGATTTCTAAATATTTTCCTCTAGGGTACAAATTTCATTAACAGCATGATCTACTGATGTCAGTGCCGATCCTTACCCAAGGCCGCCTGAGGCGGCTCCTGCAATGCCTCCCCCCTCGCCGACTTACCTGTTGGGAGGGAACACTAATGCTGAGAGTGCAGTTGCGCTCTCTCGCATTAGTAAAACCGAATTAATAGTGCAGGAGCGGCTTTTTGCAGCCCCTGTTAACCTCTCCGGCGTTGCCGCCTGAGGCGAGCGTCTCAGCTCGCCTCATTGGCGGCGCGCCCCTGACTGATGTCATCACTACCTGATCAATAATAGCATCAAGGTTATGTTCCAGGGGTCTCGGATGCAACATTAGATACTATGTACCTATTGTAGTACAGGAGATCCGTTATCCAGAAATCGCTGAATTATGGAAAGGCTGTCTACCATAGACTCCATCTTATCTAAATAATTCAAGCTTTTAAAAACGATTTCCTTTTTCTCGGCAATAATAAAACAGTACATTGGATTAGAATCAAGCTAAGATATAATGAATCCTTATTGGATGCAACACAATTTAATTTGTTTAAATGCATTGTAGCAGGCTTAAAGGAACAGTAACAACAAAAAAACAAGTAATGAAAATACAATGTACTGTTGTGCTGCACTGGTAAAACTAGTGTGTTTGCTTCAGAAACACTGCTATTGTTTATATAAACAAGTTGCTTTGTATCTATGGGGCTGCCATTCAAAGCTGAAAAAGGCGTAAATGCACAGGATACACAGTAGACAGGTTTTACGCACCGTGCGTGTGACGTCATTGCGTTAGTTTGGCACGAAATTCGAATATTTAAAGGGGCTTTGAATCCAAACGTATTGCCCGTTGTTAGATCTAACTTGTTTAATATCTGGGTGTGATCTGTTGATTCCAGTTTTGACCCTTGCCTGCCTGACTATTCCTTGAACGCTGCCTGTACCGACCCCGGCCTGACTACGCTTTTCATCTATTCCCTGAACTGTTGCCTTCCGTCCAAAACCTCGGTAATGACAGTGCCTCTTTGCTAGTTCAGAACATCTCCTTTGCTCCTCTCAAGGTAAGACCGGGCCGCATCTGAGTAGCTGAGGACTCCTCCCGAGGCAAAAGTGTCTGCTACAGGCGGACTGAATTTAGTGAGCCGTACGTGACAACTCATTTACTAACAGTAGGCAAGTTAAAAATATCAGTGCACTTTTCCGCATTATATTGACCTACAATGCATTGCTTTGTCGTAAGTAAATGGGCATGAATGCGGGCGTTGTGTTGGAGTACTGTGGGCAGCCACTGATGCCCACTAGTATTTAGTGCGCCAGTATTCACCCATAAATATAGTTACCATTAATATGAGCAAGGTAGGCTGGGGATCACGTTCCTGTATTTAATTCTATCATTATATTACCCTTGAGATTTAGGAGAAACACACACCAGCTGTAAACTACATGAAACATGTAATTTTGTTGTCATAATTAATTGGGAGCTGAATGTGCCACGCAGTACACTAGATCTGCATGTGAGAAAGGTTTATGCAGAAGGCTAAATATAGGCAGCGATAAAAGAAATGACATTGAACATGTGTATACAGTTACTTATGCTATGGCTGCACCCGACTGACCGTCTTGCACTCTGCCTGGCAGGTTGCCCGAATAACAAAGCATGCTGATTGCATTTCCTGCGCTGGGGAAGAATGCACCAAGTATTGCGCTTAATATGTATTGCTATAAAGCCAACCACATCCAAAGATTATGAAACCACCTTCGCCATATCGCAGCTATTATGTCATGCTTTAGGCTTGTGATGAATATTATGTTTCCTCCATAGGTGGAGGGAGATTTTTGGCATGGGGAGGCTAATGACAGCAACTTCCTTATTTGTCTCAAGTAAAAAGGAACAAAAATTCATCCAAGCAGAAAAATTGCAGTGTCAGCCTTATATGTAACACCCCAGAATACAGTTTTAATGCAGTGGCAATGCCATGTTAATTGTCTACATGTGCTAGAACACTAGGCAGTGTAAAGAAGGTCCCAGTTTAATACAAAATACCCCAGAACACATGGAATAATAATAAAGTGCTGTTTCCTTGTAATAAAACCTGTGGGGATTTAGTTCTCCCTTTATACAATTACTCATATAAATCTATTGAGAATTTCATACCCGGCTAACCTGTTCTCATTGTACAGCAACAATATATCAGGATTTTCTCCTCCTCAAAGCAATGCTAATACATTTTAAGAACCAATAAACACAGAGGATCGATGGCATCATTGTAAGGTTCCATGGCATGTGCAGCAATGGCAAGATCTCTGCAAAGGGATAGAAATGTGTGGATCTGTTCATGCAGATGCAGCCCCAGATGCTGAATGCTGATATTCTGCAGATCCACTAAAGAGTTCGCTCTTTGCAATCAACAGGCAGGAACAACAGAGTAAAGTCAACATTTCAGGGCTGGACACTATTATTTCATTGATATAAATTTATCTGATGGAGCTCTGAAACCTGACACAGCTCTCATGGCTGAGCACTGCGATCTGCTGGTGTCTCTGAAATATTGCATTAACATTGCCTGCCACATCTTCCAATGATTCACAATGCTATAGCAATTTTATCGCAATTATTTCCCTTTTTAGCATTTCCACCCAGGATGAGGCTTTAAGAGCACTAAGTTCAGTATAGCAACAACAACTGTCTCCTCCTCATAGACATCCAAGACCTACAAATCCTACTCTTATATAGACTAGTTCTCCCTCTTTATATTACTGGCGGCTGGGGATACGTCCTTCAGCCCTAGATCCTATCTAGTCCCTTTTCAGCCACAGCCATGTTCCCCTCCCACCAATGCTACTTTCAGCAATGTAGAAACCATATTCCCCAACTTCCCAAAGCCACTGTTCCTCTCTTGTGCCCTTTGGAATGCCCACTCTGTCTGCAGGAAACTTACTTTTATCAACAATCTGCTCATTATCAATCCCTTTAAACTGCATTCCAGCTAAATAGTTTTTTCTCTATAGACACCGCTGCCTTATCTGCTGCTTTGTCCTGTGGTGGATTCAACTTAGTTACACTTCCAAAGAAGAGGATTGTTTGGATGGTAGAATTCCTTGTCTCTTGTTGCTGCACTTGTACATTTCTTTCATTGTCTCCATCCCTATCACTTCACTGCTTTTAAGTTCATTCTATTCAGCTGTATTCCCCTGGATTGATTCAGCAACTTCTTCTCTGATTCAGCTTGACTTTTCTTACTTCCTCTGACACCCTTCAATCACCCATAGCCCTATTAACAATTCTTAGGTCCCTGTTGTCTCTAAGCTCCTTCCTGTAACATCCTCCTTTGGTTTATCTCTGGGTTTGGCTTTCTCCTACTCATTCCAGGTGATCTTGTATTCTCTAACCGGAGATCTGTTAATAATGTTGCTCCCTGTGGTCATAATCTGCCTGTATTTCAACTTGTACAAGTTCTCTTTTCCCCCTCTGCTTCTTCCTAGACAATCACATTCTGTGACCTGCAAAATCCTGATGTTACATTTCTCCTATTTTTTCGACTCTTTACTGTATTAACATTCAATTCCACCATCTTGTCTTCTAATCTCCGATACCAGCCTCTGTTTAACCAAAATAACCTTTACTAAACGAATTAACTTGTTCCCAACGTACAATTGGTCACTTTTTTAACACCTAACTTTTCTTTTCTCCATCTCCATCTATTTTATTTACGCTAATCACACGTGGCGGTTCGTTTTCCAAAGTCGCCGCAGAGTGAGGGAAGGCGTTTGGGGAGATTGGTCGCCGCAAAAAAGAGGCGATTAGTCGCCCGGCGACCAAATCTCCCCAAAACGCCCAGTGTGGCCTTACCCTAATACTTCATTCTACTAGATACTGAGTATCATGACCTGGATGATTGGAAATCTTCATAGATTTCTCTTCTTGTTTGTCAGCAATACTTTCTTACTAACTCCAGCTCTTTCCCACCCCACACCTTATCTCTCATATTCTTTCTATTTTCAGATTACAGAATATAAGGAACAGGGATCCTCATTAAGACAGTAGTTGCATGTTATCAGTCAGCAGAAGAAGGCAAATAATTAAGAAAATATAAAAAATTAAGGCCAATTGAAAAGTTGCTTAGAATTAGCAATTCTATAGCATACTAAAAGTTAATGTAAATGTGAACCACCCCTTTAATAATATATATATATATATATATATATATATATATATATATATATATTTATTATTATTATTAAAGGGGTGGTTCACATATATATATATATCGAGAAAGGCCTCTGTAGAGGTCGAAACGTCAGTCTCCTTTGTGAATAAAATTTTTTAGTTTTCCTAAGTCCTGAGAGTGCGGACCTTATTCTGTATGATATTGTATCTAATTTTTGGACACTGCACCCAGGCATATTTGAAGTTTGTGACGTGAGTGCCGACTCCTCCATGGACTGTATATATATATATATATATATATATATATATATATATATATATATATATATATATATATATATATATATATATATATATATATATATATATATATATATATATATATATATATATATATATTCCACAATGCCACAGCACTGTACAATAGACACGTATTCAATATACACAATACTTGTGTCTATTGTACAGTGCTGTGGAATATGTGATGCTTTATGTATATATATATATATATATATATATATATATATATATATATATATATATATATTGTAAAAGGGTGGTTCACATTTATATTACCTTACCTGCTAATTCTAAGCAACTTTTCACCTGCTAATTCTAAGCAACTTTTCAATTGGCCTTAATTTTTTAATAACTTGCCTTCTTCTGCTGACTCTTTCCAGCTTTTAAATGAGGGTCACTGACCCCATCTAAAAACAACTGCTCTGTAAAGCTACAAATGTCTTGTTATCATCTGTCCACATCATACTAAAAGTTAATTTAAACGTGAACAACTCCTTTAATAATACAGTATGTGCTCCATAATTGCAACACTAAGCACCAGCAGATTGAGGTCCTCTATCAAAGAAACAAATTTTCTGATAACACTATAAAGTCTGTCTATACCCGACAGGTAGCAGTACCTATTAAATCGGGAAATAGATGCTGTGAAATGCAGTTCAGAAAATTCAGCTGAAGCTTAGGAATAGAAAGTCAACACATAAAAGTCACTGAAGCCGTGAAACAAGTTATTGGTGAATATTGTTCAGTCGCCAATAAAAAAGGATTTACTATTAAAACCATATAAGAAGTCAAAATTGCAAATATTTCCCCACAATATTAGGCATAAATGTGTATGTATGAAACACAATGGAATATAAGAGCCATTCAGAGAAGAGGTTGTGCCCTTAAACCCCTTCCCTTGCCTGTTCTGGTGGGAGAAAGGTAGTGGTGATTGAATATATATTCACTGGGGTCATTAGAGACCACCTATTCAAACCAGTGGGAAAGGGTTACTAAGAACCCCACTTATATTTCAGCCGGTTTAGTAGCGTGGAGGGAATATATAAGCAATCCATTCTGACCCATACTCGTAACTCAAGTGGTCAGGCATTGACCATTCCTAAACACTGGAAAATAATGAACATTCTTAAACCCAAGCACCCACATAGACCCAAGGGTGGGAGACTTCACTAAGTGCTTTTCATTGTTAATATCTGTGTTTTATATACTTTTTTCAATATATTCTTTGGAGTTATATGTAGTTCTACACTCATGCTTGTCAATGTGAGTGAATAGAAGCTGATTTGGAACTAAACTTTGAAAAATGTCAAGCCGGTGTGACTGTATAAAAAAGGCTTGGCCTGTCTTCCACAAACACTTTATTCAAATGCATTACATATTAAATTTATATAAGAAATCACTTAAGCTGCATTTGTTATAGAGCAATTATCTTGCTCCTGACCACCTCCCACACATCTCAATTCAGTTTGATCACAAAGCAGCACTTGAGGTTCCTTATGACTCACAATACATTTAGGGTTGATTTCCACCACTCTCCATAAGAGATCCGCCTACTCATACTGGCCATGTGATTTTTTTTTTTGCTATTTGGGACAAAAGATCAGAGGTGAAGACTAGAAAATACAGTATTACAATGATAATGGAAGATACTCTGTGTAACTTTCTTGGTAACTCTTGCTAACTACTAGCCTGCTATGACTTGAATCAACATGAATCTGTTGTGCCTAACTGCTGGCACTTGGGCATGTCTAGTTGGAGGAGAGGCAGGATCATTAGGAGAGTCTCAGGGCAAAACTTATAGCTCCACTCAAAGAATTATACTAAACATACAGTAGTAAGAAAAATCCAGATCAGAAACTTGCACAGTACACAGCCATACATTCTCAGTCAACCTTTCGTATTCACCTGAGCAGCAGTATCTCTCTGTATTGTATAAGTCTACAAAAGGATTTACTAAGAACAGTCTTTCTGTTAAAGTGGACAGTTTTTCAGGAGTTTGGATGCTGATCATTAACCTCAAGGGAAATGTGGCAGTTTCAGTTAGGACACTAGAACCTAAGTATTGCTAAGGGCAGATACACACTTCAGATTCGGGGAGATTTAATCGCCCAGCGACGAATCGCCTCTTCTTCGGGTGACTAATCTCCCCGAACTGCCTTCCCGCCAGCTAGACTCTTAAGCGGCAGCGGGATGGCTTCGTTTTCCGAAGTCGTCCAAAGTTTCCTCGTGAGGTATGATTGGAGACTCTGACAAATGAGGGGCCGGTGCAAACATACTGTATATTGGTCCAAGGTCATGGGGTATGTTCCCTTGTTTGTTTTGTAACCAATGTAATTGTGTCAATAAATGTGCAGTTTTCCATCATCCATCAACGGGATGAAACTATCCACTGAAAGGGCATTTTACATGTTTATTGAAATTTGGGGTGTACACTCTGGTCTGCCCGTGTAGCATCATCTATGTGGATGAGTTGCAGATAAAGACTGGTATATCCCAACATAGATTGACTATTAGAAATGGTTTCCAAACTGGTTTCCAAACATTTTGTGGAAAAGGGACATTCTGATTCCTAGCTAAAATTCGTGGTTTTGGAAGAAGTCTGCCCAGACGTGGGGGGAATCGGGTGTTGTTATTAAGAAAAAGAGAGGTATGGTGGATCCATCATTTAAACACATTAGCACCCAATGGGTTAAATAAGGATTCTGACCTGTATGTACAGTATTTGTATAGATAATACTTTCCACTGTTATTTCCTATGCTAAGGCAAAGGGAACAGTAGCACACATTGTCGGACTGGCCCACAGGGATACCAAGAAAACTCCCGTTGGGCCCAGGTGTCAGTGGCCCTCATGCTGCTAAACTTTTGGCATTCCCTATTCTATCAGAACAAAGAGGCTAAATAGGTGGAATAATAGATTATAGTATGTAAAGAAAAGAGACTAGGAGAATAGAGGTTGAGTGAGGAGAGGAAGTAAATGGTACTGAGGGTGGGCCCCTGGTATAAAAACTTTTGGTGGGCCCCTGATGTCCCAGTCCTACACTGTAGCATAGATGTGGCTACTAAAGGTTTAATTGACTGTGCTAAAATGTGCTGTGATGTCATATTAGTGAATTCCTGTTGGATACCTTAAGGGTACAGGCGCACAATGCTATTTGGGGGAGATAAGTCGCCCATCGACAGAGGCCACATGTACAGAGTAGATGTAGCATTCTGCTAATGGGCTCCCTGAATCACATTTGGCTTTGTGCTTGGCGTCAATAGAAGGTGCTGAGATTACAAGGACAAAGAATTATTGGCATATCATCAGTCGCAGGCTACAATGGATACCTTGCCTCAGAAGTTAAGTCAATCACATGTCTGATCTCTTCAAGGCTGAATATTTGTTGTGCCGATATGGAACTATTCTGCAGACAGAGGAGCTTAATGATGTATTTTTTGGAGTTACATTGTTAAAGATTATATAAATATATATATATATATATATATATATATATATATATATATATATATATATATTCTATTCTAAATAAAGAGTGGCCTTGCTGAGGAACACTCCATGGAACATCATATAACAGAGTATTGATATTTCTTCTATCCTGGCTGACAATTCACTGTGACGCCTGAGGTGTTAGATCACCTTGCTGCACGGCAGAAATTTTTTTAATCATTAATATACAAATACATATCTCAATAGCATCTCCGGCCCAGGGTTACAGTATTTACTAACAAACCCCGGTGTTGCTGTCTACTAAGGCAACTTCATGCCAGGCATTATTCATTACATCTGTTTCTTCTAAGGCCACTGTTGGCAGAATCCCTGTAGTCTGAGGATTATGCGGTGTTGGTAGACCCAAAAAAAAAAAACACAGCAGAGAATATGTCAAACATAAGTGTTTTGTTATTTGCATTTCTGTCTCTTTCCAATCTGGGATTTAAACTGCCATCTGGTTGCTAGGTAACTCATAGAGTGGACTGAATGCGACAAGATTGGTAAAAATGATATTTCTATGAATCATGTAGTGCTTTGATGCATATCATTTCCCTTGCCCTGGGTCACTCATGGGCTGCACCCCAGATCCTATGTATATAGTACAGACCCCGTTGATTTATTGAGGGAGGATTGCAGGCAGCAGGGTCTTCCTCTTTGATGGATTTTAAACTATATACATACAAATGCTATGAAAACAACTTGCTTGGCTAATTAGCAGCACATTAAATGGATGTTGCTGTAATAGGAAATCAAGCAATGGCGCTATTAATTTTGCACCCTTACCTTCATTGCTTGTACATCCCCTAGGGAAGTAGCTATAACTGCAAATTCCACAAGTATAAAATGATATGAAAGCAATGAGAAAACAGCCCAGGGAATAGGCCAGAAGGCTGCCTGGAAAGCAGACAATGGTCAGGAGTCAAATAATTAGAGATATAGCACCCAGAGTTTCTTAGATTTCCTTAGAGTTACAGACTAAAGCTGGCCATACACTTTTACTGGCTTGCTGCTGCCTGAGCAGTCATATTATTACTGAGCAGTTAGGGATACCATTATACACATCAATTCCTTAAAACTGGACAAATATAAAAACTAGATGCTGCATGGTTAAACTAGATACTTTGAATTAATTCCACATTAGCTTGTCATACTATGGGGCACATTTACTTAGCTCGAGTGAAGGATTAGAATTGGCTACTTCGACCTTCGACTACGACTTTGACTACGAATCAAACGATTCGTACTAAAAATCGCTCGACTATTCGACCATACGATAGTCGAAGTACTGTCTCTTTAAAAAAACATCAACCACCTACTTCACCACCTAAAACCTACCAAGCACTAATGTTAGCCTATGGGGAAGGTCCCCATAGGCTTTCCTACCAATTTGGGATTGAAGGAAAATCATTCGATCAATGGATTAAAATCCTTCGAAACGTTTGATTCGAAGGATTTAATCGATTTTTCCTACGATCGTTAGATCACAGGGATTGCGGTAAATCCTTCGACTTTGATATCGAAGGATTTTACTTTGATGGTCGAATATTGAGGGTTAATTAACCCTCGATATTCAACCCATAGTAAATGTGCCCCTATGTCTTCTTTTATAGGAGTGTGGGAGGTATTTTATAATGCAAGATTTTTCTGGGGCAAACACACACACACTATCCGGAATGCTCGGAATTTGGGGTTTTCTGGATAAGGGGTATTTCCAGAATTTGGATCTCCAAATAACTAAAAAATCATTCATTAATTAATATTTCTTAGCTGGAATTAAAGACAAGGTACTGTTTTATTATGACAGAGAAAAAGGAAATCATTTTTAAAAATTCGAATTATTTGGAAAAAAATGGAGTCTATGGAAGTCGGCCTTTCGGAGCTTTCTGGGTAACAGGTTTCTGGATGAGGGATCCAAATACCTGTAGTAGTGAATGCAAACATTTCTGGTCTCTTGACAGGGCTGAGATTGGCCTGAACATATACAATTCCTGTGACAGTGCAGAATTTTGATAGGAAAAAATGACAGAATCATTGGGACTTATGAAGTGCTCAGGTCGCAGGCAGCACAATGAAATTCGCCGGCACGACTTGCATGGAGACTCTCCCACATAGCCTGCTCACAGAGATTACAGCCCGCTCTCCTCCGACAAGCCAGGCTTCAAATTATGTCTTTACTTGTTAAGGAAAAGATTTGCATAAATTAATGTAATTACAGAATAAGTATAAAGCAGTCAGACTCTGCTAATAAAATAGCTCCGTGAGGGATTCGTTAATCAGGAGAATTAAAATCATCTTTGTTAAGAAGCTGGTTAAATATGTTAGACGGGAGACATGTCTGGTGATTGATAACCCACCGAGATGGGCAAGGGTCCCAAGCCTGAGATCCAGAGATTTCAGCTAATAAAGTTAATGAGAGGCGCTGAGTATGTTATAGATACATAGAGGAAACCATGTACATCCCTTAAACTTGGATATCTAGATGCAGAACACAGTGCCAGGTATAACTGTCTCGCTGAATGGCACATCAGAGAAATGTTCTTCTCCCTCGCTCCTGACCCACTGAAATTATTATTTCTTTTTTCTGTAACATAGAAGTGGCTAAAATAAATAGAATCTGTCATGACTTGAAATGCGGGGCCCGAGTTCCACTTAATCAAAAAGAGCACACAAAAAAGAAAAAAAAAAACCCAGGCACAGATCTTTTGCAATGGCAGGTTTTTGTTTGTTTTTTTTCTTCTCTTTAATTTGTGCTTTAAAATACACCCAGCGTGCCAGTTCCGCTAAAGGAGAAGTAATGGCTGTCAGCAGTGAAATTTTTGTTTATTTCTCGACTGTCAAATGCTTTATCTGCTGCTGCACAGTTAGAGGAAAATGAAAATAATGGCACATGTGGACTAAGTCTATGGTAATGCACATGAAACAGAGGGCACTTCTTAAACTAGATTAGAATGAAGACTCCAGAAATTCTTAATTTCCACATTAGGAGTAGGGTTGCCACGCGGCCGGTATTTTACCAGCCTATCCAGAAAAACACCTGCCAAGGTCGGGGCTGCTATTACAAATTTAACGGCAATGTAATTGCCGGTAAATTTGTAATACCCTTAACAAAATCCCTTGGCCTGCCCCCAAACTAAACTTTTCTCCTACTTCTGGTCACCGCCGTGACGTGGCTCTGCCCCCTTTTATGTCACAACCCATAACTTTTTCATCACGGCCTGCCGTTTTTGTTTTCACCGGCCTGTAAAAAGTTTATGAAAAGGTGGCAACCCTAATTAGGAGAGAAGAGGATAAGGTGTATCCCTTTGTGATATAGAATTGTTCAGAGAGAATCACCTGCTGTTCATTTCAATCAACTGAACATAGCAGAAAATTAATTTAATGAGAAAAGGAAAGTCATGTGATGTTGTTCTGCTTAGAACTGGGAGTCTGGGGTCCACCAGGTGCACGTGTTTTGGGGGCCCCACACACACACCCAGGTCCTCACCCCAGGTGCAACCCCCTCTAACGGCACCCCTGCTGCTGGCACAACTCCCTCCCATGGCCATCTGCCTCAGGTGCAACCCCCCCCCCCTCCAATGGCCCCTGTTCTGCACACACTTTTCTTCCTGCAAGACTGTCGGGGCCAGGAGGGGAGGTGAGGGATAGGCATGGGGAGTGGGTCTGGGCTGAGGGCCAACAAGGGTCGGGGCCCACCAGGTTTTTTCCTGGTGTCCCTCTGGTCCAGTTTGACTCTGCTTAGAACTGACCAGAGAAACTTCACATGACTCTTCTCTGCTCATAAACTTCATTTTCTGAGCAGACCAATATCCTTTTCTCTCTAAATTCAGAACAACTTGACGCAAGCCAGGAGTGCAGGACTCAGCTGAGACAAGTACACCAACCAGTTGGAGGAGACGTTAAAGAGCTGTGTTTACATACAGTTACATCCGGAACACTCTGCATTAAATGCCCCCAGCAGGGTTTTAAATACGGGTGACTGCCTAAAAATACAGGAGAGTTAACAGGTCTACAAGTGATCTTGGTGTGCTTATGGCAAGAATGGCATTCAGATACCCACGATAGAAGCTCCTGGCTAAAATAGTACCAGAGGCTTCCACTCTGTAATAGGGTCTTCTATGTGAAAATAAACCTGAAAAGAAAATGCTGGAGGCTGATGCTAAAGGTAGGTTGTCAAATAAAATTTTTGTTAACACGGGGAATAAAACCCAGTGGGTTCCAGTCCTCATGGGCCAAGCTGACCCCGACCCACTGACATGATCGCAGCTTTCCTTTACCTCCCCCCACATGGGGGGGAGGAAGGGGGTAGGGTTGTCTTCTCTCGATACTCAGATAAGGGAGGGGTGGGTCTGGTGTCATCGGGGACAAGCCTGGTGGTGTTGAGGGTAGACAGATGACATCAGGGGGCATAACAAGGTGAGGGGCGGAGATTGTGCTTGTCATATGAGAGGCGGGGTTATGATGTGACAATTTTCCGATTGGCTGATCGGCATGCCATTCATTTTAAAGACCTGTCTGCCTTTCCAAATTTGGAAAGCCTTAAAATCTAGCTGTCCAGGTGAAAACCAGACAGGTGGCAACCTAGTAGCGGGCATTGTGGTGCTACAGAGTGGAGGACTCCCCTTAGGTATGTGAGGTGGCAGCCCTAGTGGGTCCCGGCCTAGTCTGGACTATTTCCTTTATTTGTCTACACTCTTTCCATTGTTACCATAATGTTATTGTAATCTGTGTCCAGTGCCAAATGAGTGTGGTGGTTGTGCTAACAGTATGGCATTTTAGCACTATATCTGGAGGATGAATTGTGCCAATCTAAGCGTGGTAAAAACATTATTCTTCATACTGAGATTAGCACAAGGCAAAAGAATCTTTTTTTCCCAAATGTATCAACTGCAAGCAATTCCGTATTATTAATTATTGCCCCTAAGTCTTCTATCATCTTGATTCAGAGCATGTTTTTTTGTTCTAGATTCTCTCACTCTCTGACAAATGAATTTTGCCTGAACTTTGTTAAATCCAATAATGAAACTGAAACTTCATATCACTTCTTTCTATACTTATTATGGTATTTTAATATCACAAACCTATTAGCCCTTTCCACCTTGCTTGACCCTTAATCTCCACTCTCACACATGGGTCCCCACTCCGTGGCGATTACTCTTGGAATGTAAGCCGTTTCTCTTTTTTTTTTGTATCGAAATAACGGTGATGAATCATTTTTGAGGATTCATTCCAGATAAATAATTGGTCTGTTACTCTGGTTCGCAGCAAGTTTTATAAAATGTTAATGGTCTGTTAAGAGCAACATTTGTTTTATTTGATGGCGTTTTAGAAATGCTGTCACACCATGAGTTACTGGTGCTCAACCTCATAATTGGATTATTAAAATATGGTACCCATTCCTGAATTAATCATGCTCAGCTCACTTTTTTTCCAATTTGAATGTTATATTAAAAAACAGTTATTTCCCGAAAGCCTTGCAGCATCCTGCACTTGAAAATATCTACACAATGCTTCAGGAGCTGTCACAAATAAACCGCAACTCTTGTCCCAGTCATGAAGAATGTCTTGTATTGGGGTAGCTTTCTGGAGGCGGGGAGGTGGTAAAGCTATTGGGGACCCTGTCGTTGTTGGGGCTCTGAAAATCTAGATTGTGTATTGTTTTTAATATGTCAGTGGGGCTCCATATGTTACACCTGTCCTGGGACCCCAAAGTGGGATTCTCACAGCAACTCTTCATTGTCCATTTAAAGAAAACAATAACACTGACTGGCAATGCATTTATAATATATATTATAATATAAACTTTTTAAAATGATTTCCGTTTTCTCTGTAATAATCATTAAACCAGTACTTTGTACTTGATACTAACTAAGATATAATTAACCTTTATTGGACTAAAAATCAGCTTATTCGGTTTATTTAATGTTTATATGATTTTCTAGTAGACGTGAGGTATGAAGGTCCACATTATGGAAAGATCCATTATCTGGAAAACCCCAAGTCACAAGCATTCTGGATAACAGGTCCCATACCTGTTCTATGTTTCTAGTGGATGTCACAAGGCCCCACAGCAAATTCAATTTAGAGCCCCAAGATATTGGTAGGTTGACTTTTTCTACTATGATATATTGAAATTGCTAATTAATTAGGGTCTCACTGGGTCCTCTACAGGCTTCCCTGCAACTGCAGGGTCTGCTTCCTCTCAGTGGTGAAAGTAGATTTGCTTCACAGCAAATAAATTTGAGGGCCCCCGACATATAAAGAGGTTGTCCTGTTTTACCAGTATATGTTGAAATTGCTCATTAATTAGGGCTTCATTGGGTCCCCTATATTTCCTAGGCTTTCCTGCAGCCACAGGGTCTGCTTCCTCTGGAGTTACACCCCTGAATGTCTACACAATTTATCCAATTTTTCCATATGGATGAGATACAAGGCAGCTAGTGACATAAGCAATAAACTAGCTTGTGCTTGGATGATTGGGGCAAAAAACTGCACAGTTTTAACAAGCACAGACACGCTCAGCAAAGTTGCTCAACGGCAGCTGGAAAGCACAAGATCCCTGATGAACAGTTAACCAATGAGAAGCTAACTAAATGTGTAAATGTGAATTATAGCCATGTGAACACACAAATGCAATGTTTCTGGGTTGTCCTACCGCATGGGTGTCCAAATAATAGATCATGATCTACCAGAAGAGCTTGATCTGGTGACCAGTAGATGACAACACTCAAGAGCATTGCCTTCAGACAGCTCAGTTGGATTGTCCTCCTGGTTGTTTCTATAAAAAAACATTTTTGGCAGGATAAAGCAGCAAGACACCATGAGATGGTGCACCCCTTCATACCTTCCCCCAACTACGCTCACTAGGGAAGGTAGCACCAGGACTGCATACATACGAACAGTAAACAGTTAACCAAAATGTATTTTGTGAATGAAAGACAGCCACATTGCCATTGACATTTAACTTTGGGACCAAGAATTCATCTGAGCACATTTCAACTTGCACTAATGCAATGGACAAAGGCAAGGACCAGTTTTTACCTGTTAACAGCTGTGGCACAAAACTAAAACATGGTAAGAAATAATGCACAAATCCCACACGTTACACTGAAAAAACACCAAGGATAAGTGTATTAAAAGAGAACTAAAGCTTAACTAAAAAGTAGCTAGAAATGTTGTACAGGTATGGGACCTGTTATCCAGAATGTGTACATTTATCAGTATAAATGTGTACGTGAATCAGACTGTATATATGTGTACATGAATTGGACAGCATATACGTGTACGTGAATCAGACTGTATATATGTGTACGTGAATCAGACAGTATATATGTGTATGTGAATCAGACAGTATATATGTGTATGTGAATCAGACAGTATATATGTGTACGTGAATCAGACTGTATATATATGTGTACATGAATCGGACAGCATGTACGTGAATCAGACTGTATATATGTGTACATTAATCAGACAGTACATATGTGTACGTGAATCAGACTGTATATATGTGTATGTGAATCAGACAGTATATATGTGTACGTGAATCAGACTGTATATATGTGTATGTGAATCAGACAGTATATATGTGTATGTGAATCAGACAGTATAAATGTGTACGTGAATCAGACTGTATATATGTGTACATTCATCGGACAGTATATATGTGTATGTGAATCGGACAGTATATATGTGTATGTGAATCAGACTGTATATATGTGTACATGAATCGGACAGTATATATGTGTACGTGAATCAGACAGTATATATGTGTACGTGAATCAGACTGTATATATGTGTACGTGAATCGGACAGTATATATGTGTACATTAATCAGACAGTACATATGTGTACATGAATCAGACTGTATATATATATATATATGTAAGTGAATCGGACAGTATATATGTGTATGTGAATCAGACTGTATATATGTGTACATGAATCGGACAGCATATACGTGTACGTGAATCAGACAGTATATATGTGTACGTGAATCAGACAGTATATATGTGTTTGTGAATCAGTCTGTATATATGTTTACGTGAATCAGACAGTATATATGTGTATGTGAATCGGACAGTATATAATATATGTGTACATGAATCAGACAGTATATACGTGTCTATATGTGAGTCAAACAGTATATATTTGTCTATATGTGAATCAGACAGTATATATGTGTACAAGAATCAGACAGTGTGTATGTGTACGTGAACCAGACAGTATATATGTGTACGTGAATCAGACAGTATATATGTGTTTGGGAATCAGACAGTTTATATGTGTCTGTATGTTGGACGGTGCATGAAATTATTCGAAGTCCTAGCTCTGGGC
Source organism: Xenopus laevis (assembly GCF_017654675.1). Taxonomy (NCBI): domain Eukaryota; kingdom Metazoa; phylum Chordata; class Amphibia; order Anura; family Pipidae; genus Xenopus; species Xenopus laevis. Next base: position 129,535,921 of record NC_054377.1, on the reverse strand, counting down.
AGACTGCAAGTGCCGTTAGGTAGTTTTCTCTTGGTCGATATTTATAGATTACAAAGCATGTGGGGTTATTTCTTGTTGAATCTACACTTGGCTTGGCACACTTTCTAAGTGGATGTTCTTCAGGGGATTTTCCCTGCTGTGGTTTCATTTCTATAAACTAAAATCTCTATTGCCTTTAAACTGTAGGTCTGACTTTCAGCAGATTGCAGGTCTCATAGATTAGTCTCTGCCAACTGACAGACTCTAGGCCAATTCCTGGGAGTATAATGGCCTTGTATTTAGCATTCAGTCAGGATGTGATTTTGTTTTCCTTTTTACTCTTCACAATATAGCGATTAGCAGTAGTTTTCTAATGTTCCGCTTACAGAAATCAAAACTTGTATACTCCACGGAAACCATCAGAAATCTGTTGTGAGCCTTTGTATTACAAGGAATAATATGACTGGCTAAATACCGTGTTCCATCGTGGGCTATTATGGGTATTATGGAAGAACGCACATAGCAACCAAGCAATTGATTTTGATAAGTTTACAGCAGGTGGAATATTTAAAGCAAATCTGTGGTTTGTGGCAAAGTGGCACCTTTGCACTGTATTCATCTAAAGTCCTGTTTAAAGTATTTTCTCTTTGTTGGTGTTGCAATGCATTGGGTAGTTAGTTCTGCTGATTTATTTATTTTTTTATTTGCAAATGGTAAGGCAGTTTTTTGAAGGATAATGTAGTTACCTTTACAGTACAGCCGTTACCTTTATCCAGAATGCTCGGGACCTGGGGTTTTCTGGATAAGGGGTCTTTCCGTAATTTCTCCATACCTTAAGTCTTGTTTTGCTTCCAATAAGGATTAATTATATCTTAGTTGGGATCAAGTACAAGGTGCTGTTTCATTACTACAGAGAAAAAGGAAATTGTTTTTAATATTTTTGATTATAATGCAGTCTATAGGAGTCTGGGCTTTCTTGATAACAGGTTTCCGGATAACGGATCCTATACCAGTAGCAATAAATTGCAGGGTGTGAATGAATATATCAGTTCATCCCTTGAGCAACTATCAAAAATTTATAAGGAAACCTAAATTACAGTATATACACCTACCTTACTTGCATCAGTGATGTATACTGAAACCAGGTACCATCTAGATCATGAAAGAATTAATATTTTTCAATAATTATGTATAATTGAAAATCAGTTTTATCTTGTTATCCACTGGTACTAGTGAGACAGTTGGATAGAGTCTCCATTTATCAATGGATCATGTCCATCTAATCTGACATCACTGCAGCAGCAGCCATAGCTGAAGGGTTGTCATAGCCCAAAAAAGGTAAGTAGGATGGAAGCTAGGAGCAATAAGTGGTCTGATTTAAAACTTCCACTTCCATTTTTCAGGAGTCAACCATATTTCTACCCTCTGACTTGTGGAGCAAGTGCATGGTCAGGGAGTAACGGAGCACCACCTTGGTACTTCATTGGCATGGACAAAAACCTTGTGGATTTCAGTCTTGGGAAGCTGATGTCTCTTTATAGTACTGCCATGTTGACATTTATTATTTATAGACTGGCTGCCTTTAATTGTAACTATGCAGCTAGGGCCAGGGTCGGACTGGGGGGCCCGGGGCCCACCGGGACTAATGTCCAGGGCCCCCTCCGACCCCCCCTGCCTTCCTACTATGACGCGCCGAGCATGATTGCACTAAGGCGCTGCTCGGCGCGCCTGCGTGTAGGCGCCGTTCCTCAGTTAAAGGTGCCGCGCGCATGCGCAAATGGCGCTGCGCGGCACGTATAAAAAACTGTTTTTTCTTTTAAGGACGATCGGGACGGGGGACTGGCCCGGCGGGGGCCCATTAGGGGTCGGGGCCCACCGGATTTTTTCCCGGTATCCCGCCGGGCCAGTCCGACACTGGCTAGGGCCACTGGGGCGGCTGCTGCCCAAGGTGCAATTTACTACTCCAAAAAGTAGAGGTTGGTGCTTGATCCGAATTGTTGATAATGCACTTGTCCAACATTTTTTCTTAAAATTAAATCTTAATTCATTGTTATTACATTGTCTGCTGTTAACACTACTTACCGTATATCAAGTATAAGACGAGTTTTACAGCATCCAAAATGTGCTGAAAAATTCCACCTCGGCTTATACTCTGGTCAGCGGGCAGTAGCTGAGATTGCAGTCACTTTTAATCATTCCTATACCAACAGTTCGCTTGGGGAGAGACTGCAATATCACACAGTGTCCTCTGTTGGTTATATGAAAGAATAACAGTGCGCCCTCTGTTGGTTATGTGAAAGAATAACAGTGACTGCAATATCAAACAGCGCCATCTGTTGGTTATATGAAAGAATAACAGTGACTGCAATATCACACAGCACCATCTGTTGGTTATATGAAAGAATAACAGTGACTGCAATATCACACAGCGCCCTCTGTTGGTTATATGAAAGAATAACAGTGCGCCCTCTGTTGGTTATATGAAAGAATAACAGTGACTGCAATATCACACATCGCCATCTGTTGGTTATATGAAAGAATAACAGTGACTGCAATATCACACAGCGCCATCTGTTGGTTATATGAAAGAATAACAGTGACTGCAATATCACACAGCGCCCTCTGTTGGTTATATGAAAGAATAACAGTGACTGCAATATCACACAGCACCCTCTGTTGGTTATATGAAAGAATAACAGTGCGCCCTCTGTTGGTTATATGAAAGAATAACAGTGACTGCAATATCACACATCGCCATCTGTTGGTTATATGAAAGAATAACAGTGACTGCAATATCACACAGCGCCATCTGTTGGTTATATGAAAGAATAACAGTGACTGCAATATCACACAGCGCCCTCTGTTGGTTATATGAAGGATTAACAGTGATGGCAATATCACACAGCACCCTCTGCACATGGTAGTGGGACAGTGGGACAATGCACACAGTAATCCGTTTGACAATTCTCTGTCACCATCAACTTTGCAAAGAAGTCCGGTTGATCGCTGGGGGGGTCGCTTTGGCGGAATGTGCGCTGCTGGGAGACAGGGCTGTAGTTGTGTCTAGGCTTATACTCGAGTCAATACGTTTTCCCAGTTTGCGTAGGTAAAATTAGGTATCTCGGCTTACACTCGGGTCGGCTTATACTCGAGTAATACCACAGTGAAATGGTGTGCAGGGTGAAAACCAGATATTGTTGACCAGGAAATAGCATAATATTAACCCCCCTCCCCCTTACTGTTAAACCACTAAATAACCAGTTGTCTTCTGGAGTCAGATAATTATTTGAATGGATTTAATCAGTGTTGAAATAAAGTATCACAAGATGTCAAAATAAATCCAGAAGACCCAAGAGTTAGAACAAACTGTGAAGATTAAATAGAAGCACCAATCATGCCAATCTATAGCCATAACATTGGATATTGCCTAAAGCCCCATTATCTGCATTATTAAGAAATGAAAAAAATATGGCAGAGTTGTAACTCTACTTAGAGAAGGCCTTCCACGAATACTCATGTAACAAGGTCATTAGTAAACGATCAGCCAAGGTGTCAATGGCAACTCTGAAGAAGCTGTGGTGGGAGAAACTAGAGAAAGTATAATTCACTAGGATAGTGTTAAGAAGGAGTCGTTGCTTTTGGAGTTTTCAAAAAGGCATATGGGAAACACAGCAAATGAAAAAAATCCACATCTGATAAGACCAAATAAGAACTTTTAGGCCTTAGGGCAAAATGCTATGTGTAATGGAAAGTCAGCACTGCTCATCACCCCATGAACACCAATCCCATGTGAGGCATGGTGGTGGTTGCATGATGTTGTCATCTTCTTCTTCAGGGACTAAAAAACTGGTCTGGATTGAGGTCAAGGTAGATGCAAGATAGAGCACAATTCTAGAGTAAATTCTGTTCTAGTTCATCTTCCACTAGGACAACGATTGGAAACACACAGTTAAAGCTAAACTGGAACGTCTTAAAACAGAGAATCTGAATGTATTGATATAGTCCCTATCCAACCTAACAGGACCAGAGCAATTACCAACATGGTAAATTGCAGGATTGTGCGCAAAGCTGGTAGAGATTTACTGCAAACAACTTATAAGAGAGGTTAATATATACATGTTTGGAGATAAAAAAAAAGTGAAGGATCGATGTAACAGAGAATAAATAAGTGAAAAAAAACCTAAATTAGGGTTGTCCAATCTACAACCCTCCGACTACTTTTGCAATGCATCTCCCAATATTTACTTCTCAGGCTCTGGGACCCAAGGCAAAAACATTATCTTCCCAAAATTTAGCATTAAAAATATATACAGGTATGGGACCTGTTATTCAGAATGTTCAGAACATGGGGTTTTCTGGATAATTTTGATTTTCATACCTTGAAAGGGTGGTTCACCTTTACAGTAACTTTTAGTATGTTATAGACTATTGGACCCCAGCAACCAGATTGCTGAAATTGCAAACTGCAGAGCTGCTGAACAAAATTTAGGATGGACAGTACACGTACAATGTATTGTTTTATTATTACAGCAAATGGGAAATCATTTTTAAACATCAGGATTATTTGATTAAAATGGAGTCTATGGGAGATGGTCACTCCATAATTGGAAGCTTTCTGGATAGTGGTTTTCCGGATAACGGATCCCTTACCTGTAATCCATATTCATATGTTCAATATACCTCTAAAAGTTAATTGAGGAGACAACTGCCTTGTACTTCATATCAGCAGGCTGCACTAACATGGTTTGGGGCTCCGTAATCCTCCTTCTATTACAATGATACAACAGGAACATTAAACCATGGGGCAAATTTACTAAAGCGCAATGTCAGTAATGCTGGCGATGATTAGCCAGGGTTACTGCTTTCAGGCACTTTGCCGAACTAACGGGCGCAGGCGTAACTTCGCTAGCGAAAAAGACAAATTGTCACGTTCGGCACCCTATATCCAGAACCCAAGCTAAGCTCCCTGGTCTCGGCTCTCACTTCTGCCTATAACCGCCCTCGGCTAATTGGATGCCGCCAGGTCTTAACCGAGAGAGGAGCAAAGCTAACGGTTCTGGACGAGCAAAGGGGCACAATCGTCTCACCAAGGATACTGGAAGGAAGAACACCACCAGGAACAGGCAGGCCGGGCCAGCACAAGCAGAGAATCGTCAGACAGGCCAGAATCCGGATTGGAGAATGTAGAATAGTCAGTGGACAGGCCAGAATCAGGATTGGAGAGGTCAGAATAGTCACAGACAGGCAGGATCAGGATTGGAGAGGTCAGAAGAGTCAAACAGGCAGGCATGGGTCAAAACACAGTAGATCAATCATAATACAAGTAATAAAGCACCCAGGAACAAGGCAAATTGAACCTAACAATGGGCAACTTGCTGAAAACTGAATTCCCCTTTTATACTGTTTGAATTTCGCGCCAATGCACGCTGGCGTCATCATGCCAATGCGCGCCTGCGCCTTTAAGAAATGGACGCACGGCGCGCGCACCATAGGGGAGCCCAGAACCAGGAAGGGAGCAGCGCACTAGACCACCAGGTAACTTCCTTACACAGATGCTATCGGTCATTTGCACTCTATCGCCAGGCGAATTTTTGCCCTTGCAAATGGATATTACTCTGCAAATTCACTAAGATGCGGATTTTACTGAACGTTACCTCTTACCACAGACTTGCCTTCACCAGCTCAGACCAGGCGAAGTGCATTGGAGTGCATAGATCTTCCTCATTCTTCCTATACTTACATCATATTTTTAGTGGAAACAGTTTCTAAGTCACATAAAACACTGGCGTCTGTTCCTTTTTTCAGAGTGATAGCCTGCAAAAGCCTTTAAAAAATTTTTTGGGTAACCGGGTTCCCCCCTACATTTTCTAACATATGGAACATAAACTATACAGTGGGCTCATGTGTAGGGCATTATAACAACTCCCTGGACTTGTGTAATGTAATGTATTTGCTGCAACATGTACGTCCATTCAACTTTATAATTTCCCGCCATATGAAAATGAATCTGAGCAAAGACCGCAAATTGAATGCTAGCACATCTTTGTTTTCATTGCCGAAGTAACGCTAGCGAAAATTCAACAGCGTTAGGTGCCCTGGACACACCGCATTGTAGTAAATTAGCATTGTCAGAGCGAATTTTTCGCCTGGCGAAGTGTTGCGATGGCTGGAAAGCTGCCGCTTGCAATATTTTGCCGCATAATAAATTTACCCCCATGTGTTTGAATCTCGAAGTACGAGACTGGTGATAAAGCAATTAGAATCATCTTGACCTGTAAGTCGAGATAAAGCAAAGAGGAAGGTGGGACGAGGCAGCCAGAGCATCTGTTCGACTCTTTTTATTGTTATGTAATTCCTCTCTTTAATATTCATCATTTACAGCACAAGTGTGGAGAGAAGTGGGTCTGTGGGAAGGGGGAGGGTGCATAATTGGAAAGCAGATAAAAGAGATAATTTATAGATGAGTCTCCTGTCAGGGGGGAGTTTGTTAACTCTTCCATGCAGAATGAGCTAGGTTATAATTAGAAGTCAGTGCGGGCATTAAGGGGAAAATTCCAGAAGACACTGAGGAATTCTGCGCTATTAGTGCACCCTTAACATTCCATATTGAATAGATCAATATCTCGATCCAGACATAGATATACATTCACTAGCATTCGCTATGCTCACTTTGCCTGGTGTGCAGGGGCGGAATGATGAATGGATCTTCCACACCAATATAGGGGAACGCTGCTTGGTTTTATTCATGCACTGTTATTATTAGCATTATGACTTGTTTTTAGAAGGTGCTTGTCGCTGTTGGACCATCATTTTAGAACTAAAAGATTTACATTAGGCTTGAGGAAGTTGAAAAATCTGCCTACATCTGGACCAATGCACAGTGTGCTCTTCTGACCATATTAAGATCTTCACACAGCTTTTTAACAGCCATTAAAAGATGCCCCACAAACATGTACCATACTGTACAGCTGCATCTATAAATCCTCCTGGATACCAGTAAGCCGACGCTGATGGGTTGCCCCCAAGTTGAAAAGTACAGGGTGTATGAACACTTGAAATTAGCACCTACCTGGAGGAGTTGATACTTTAAAGGCTCATACTGTATGTTAAACCAACACACGCAACTCACCTAATGAATATCATGCTAACACCATAGTTAGCACATCTCACATGTGATGCAACAGGAATAATAATTTGTGACAACATTGACGAATTTCACACTGTCGGGGCCTTACGGCTTTAGTTAGTTGGAGTCAGAACCAAGGAGGAAGCTGTACACAGAAAAGTCCAACTTGTGGTATACGAAGGGTTGAGAAAGTTTGTAGTAATATCCAGGCAGAAGATCAAAGAAGGCATTGATTAGTGAAGTCAGAGTCAAGGCAGGAGGTCAGGAACCGATGGATCAAGGCAAATTAGGTACACCCGGGTCTCTGGCATCCTTTTATTTTGAATATTTATGCTGAAAAGTTGCATGATAATGTCATGTGTTCCCGAATCATGACACATACAACTATGTGGTAATGGGCGCCACTGTTTTGGAAATGAAGCACACTAGTTGTACTACACAGAAATTCTGGAAAAACACTGCATTGTGGGTGAAAACATGGCAAATTACATGCATTTTTGCACTCAGTACTTAAAGTGTACATGTACGGGCCTCACCAACTGGCCAGCTTCACTAATATCTTATACAACATCAGCCAGATATCTATTGCTCAGGTTTGAAAATGCAGTCTGTTGAGGACCATATCAGTGTGTTGATGCAGTCCTCATCCATTGGGTGTCCATTGGTCAACTTTATAATTTAGTTGTTGGACCTTGTTGGACCCCAGGCCAATGATCAGATCAGTTATAACAAACAAGGGAAAGTTGTGCTCACCACCAATTTTTAAAACCATTAGGCGGGGGTGCAATGAGGCTGTGACCACAAAATACATATAGACAAATGCAAGAGGTCCTCTGCAATGATCAGATCAGCCCAATTTGGTTCAGTGTGTGGGTGGCCAAATCAGGCCAAGATCACATGAATAGTTGGCTTAAAGGAAAACTATACCCCTAGAATGAAAACTTAACCAACAGATGGCTTGCATAATAATAAGCAAACTATTAAAGAATCTTACCAACCTGGATTTATATATATATCAGCAAATATCGTCCTTTTACATCTTTTACCATGAGCCACCATTTTTGACGGTCTGCGTGCTGCCTCAGAGATCAGCTGACAGGAAATACTGCAGCTGTAACTGTACCAGAAAGAAGCATGGGATTAAAAGACAAAGTTCTGTCCATTCATTGGATGATGAACCCTAACAAGTATGTGTGCCTTTGGTTTGTTTGTGTGCACTGTGAATTGTAGGATCCCAGGGGGCGGCCCTTAGTACTTAAAATGACGTTTTTCTATTTAGGATTACCTGATGGCACATACTGTTAAAAAAAAGTATATTTTTATGCAAATGGTTTATATAGATGAAGCAGGGTTTAATGCAATATATTTTTATAGAGACCTACATGGTTGGGGGGGGGTAATTTTCCTTTAAGCATTTTTATTAGTTTATGAATACTTCTGTGTGGCATGGCTCTGGTTAATTAACTGTCCTGAAATTACCGCTCTGAAATAATTTCCATATGCTAAGCCAAACTAAGTGATATGAGTGCACAAACCAACCTCCATCAATCTACCACCATTGGCTAACACAACCCTGCCAGCACCCTCATTTTATACTCAATTTAGTTGGTGTTATTAGGCAACATATGACTGTATGTAACTACTAAGCCTCCCATATAACTAAATGATTAACCACTCATTAGGCGTGCCCCATGAAAATTTTGCACTTATTGGAGCACAGATGGAGAATCCCTATTTGCCTCTCTGCACTGCTACCAAGGGTACAAGTTCTGTCCCAATTAATAATTTAGGGGAATGCCTGTATGAACAGAGTAAAAGCTTCTTATTCCTTTTCAACAAATGTAAAAACAATCTGTTAAATATTTATGTGTGACACATTGTGGTGAGGCCACTGGAAGGATATGAATATGCTGAAGAGGATGCATTAGGTTGAGTATTAGGGAGAGAAATATCCGGTACCTTAGGGTGCAGGTTGCGTCATTAGGACACATGCCACATGCAGAGTTGTTTGAAAGGATGAATCAGAACAGGAAGAAACACGGAGAGAGAGATCCAGAGACATGTACTTCCAAGCTCTTATAGAACACAGAGGAAACAAAATTGTTGTTTACTATGAATCTCAGATTATACTTACCACATTCTGTTTTTCCTGCCTGGTGAAAAATTACCAGAATAGAGCACATTGAATATCCCAAAATATCCCAGAATGACACACCAGACATCAGTCACCTACTGATTTTCTTATGAAGAAATGTTCTGGGTCGTCTTCAAGGCTGATCATTGACAGTAATATATAAACTAAGGTTGTTTGGATGGTAATTTAGGGTAACGGTGTCGTGATGACACGAGGAAAAGAAAATTTGCGGCTCAAAACTTATCATAAGTCTCTGACTGCGGGAAAATCTAAAACCACACTTTTGTATATGAAAGGTGTTAGTGCAAATCTGGTGAGAAATTCTAGACGTATTATTAGCTCACCCCGAAATAATTGTGACCCGGGTGTACTCAAACCCCAGGTCCTGCACATATGTTGACTCCTGCTTGTTAATCCTTTAATAGCTTATATGGAAAAAGGCACTCACCGAATGTTTGGAGTGGCCTTGGTGCATCGCCCCGAACCCGTAGCTGGGGTGAATGAAGAAACGATGAAAAGAACGGCAAGCACTCCTGGAGCCACTCGTAGGTTAAAAACAGCTTTATCGTTCGATTCGAAGGATTTTAATCCATCGATATATTCCTTTGATCAGAAAATTGTTAGGAAGCCTATGGGGACCTTCCCCATAGGCTAACATTGGCCTCGGTAGGTTTTATTTGCGAAGTAGGGGGTCAAAGTATTTTTTAAAGAGACAGTACTTCGACTATTGAATGGTCAAATAGTCTAACGTCGAAGTCGTAGTCAAAGGTCGAAGTAGCCCATTCGATGGTCGAAGTAGCCATATTCGACCATTCGAAATTCAAGTATTTTTTCTTCTATTCCTTCACTCGAGCTAAGTAAATGGGTCAATCAATGTTTCCAATTCCTATTTTAATCAGTAACTTGTTGCCATTAAAAACTTTTGAAACAAACAGATTATCTTACTGCTATGTGCTTAAAAAGTAGCTAAATTCTCTTAATACTACTTCTCATTGGAAACGCTATTATAAAGGATTTTTACTTAATTCTTAAATATTATTATTAAAACTCTTTAGAAGATTGCAACCAAGTTGTTATTCACCAGATGTATTATGAATGTGCATGATGTAAGCGTAATAAACCAAGTAAGCGCACGTAACTCTACAAACCTTAACTACAGAAAAAATATATATATATGTGCGGAGACTGAGTACTACTAGAGGGCCAAACAAAGCGCAAGGCTGCAGGAACGAAGGAAAGAAAGAAAATATTCTCCTATCAAAGCCCATGGTTCATCAAGAACCCTAAAGCCCGACCATTGTGCATAGAATCAACAAGAAATGATAAAAAAGTGAAAATCCAAAATGCTTCCCTATGGAGGAGCCTATCCAACAAGCTACCTCCTCTATAGGCTGGTTCAACTTTCTCTATGCCCTTTATGATAAGTTTTGTAACATTACCACCATTACATTCATGAAAATGTCTAGATACTACTGTCAATTTATTATTGGACACAATCTGATTAATATGCTCTCTCATTCTATTCTTTAATTTCCTTGCTGTACAACCAACGTATTGAATCCCGCATTTTGTGCAATTTAGCAAATAAACTACCCATTTGCTATTGCAATTAATGAAACTTTTTATTTTGAATGACTCTCTTAAGCTATTGCTCACAAAATCAGTGGAAACCATAATTCTTTCACAGGTGATGCATCTGCTAGCTCCACATTTGATCTTACTAACTCTGTTCTCGTCTTCAAGGCTGATCATTGACAGTAATATATAAACTAAGGTTGTTTGGGTGGTAATTTAGGGTAACAGTTAGTAATGGGCAAATAAATTTGCCAGGCTCGAATTCACAGTGAATTTCAGCGGTTCACCGCCAGCGAATACATTCGCAAAACTGCAGCATCAAAAAAATGTGGGCGTGCATCAGAATGGGCGCGCGCATAAAAATTGCAGCTCGTCAAAATTATTTGGACGCCCATTGACTTTAATGCATTTGGACGTGCGGATAAAAATTGTCATGGGCGTCAAAATTGACGCAAGTTACTGACTTCAATGCGTTTCGCTTATTTCTCAGGACAAATATGCCCATCACTAGTCCTAATTTGCTGGGGGAAATGAAGGCAGAGTTGTTATAGGTAACACTGAGGAATCTGCTGAGATGAAATTCCAAACACTGTAAATGAAATTTGGTCAGAGTTTTTTTCAGAAAATATAGAGATAAATTCGGACTTTGATAAATAACCCCCGTACTGTAACTAGCATTGAGTTGTGTTTGGGGCATATCTGGAGAGGGATACGATACATCCCATCAACTTGTTTATTAGTGATAGAGAATAACATTCTGTGTATGCAGCTTCCCCTGGGAACCCCCTGACTTGGATGGATTCTGTTGTCAAGCTAGCTTTGGTCACTAGTACCCTGGCCTTGAGGCAGAGCCACCAACTTGGCTGTAAGAGCAGTTCTTTTTTTCTGTGCTGTGGAGCAATATCTATATACTCTCCCACCAGCAACCTCCCTTTTACCAGTCTGTAAAAACCTTGTGATCTCGTTGCTCAGGGTTCTGACCTACCACTTGTGTTTTGGGGCATATTTGAAAAGGGATACAATACAACCCTTCAAGTTGTTTATTAGGGTGTATCAGGCAAAAGAACCAATTCCATCCATCAAGTAGTGATGAACGAATCTGTCCTGTTTCGATTTGCAGAAAAATTCACGAAACGCCAAAAAAATTTACCAAAAAATTTGCAAAACACATTGAAGTCAATGGGCGTCAAAATAATTCCCCTTTTTTCTTCCAACGGCGAATTTTTGAAGCAGTTTTGCTAAAACATTCCTAGGCGGCGTAATGTGTAAATTCGCACCGAATCCATGCCTGGTGAATTTATTTGCCCATCACTGCCATCAAGGTGTTTATTGAGGTCAGGAGTGATGCACAGTAAATCCCATTGATTATTTTATTGTGGTGATAGGAGATAGGAGATACCCTGACGTTAGGTCCTTCTTTCTGGCCAGGTGATCATCTGCTGGATTGTGTGTAGTATGACCACATACATCAATGGGGAATCTCATCTGAACAGATTTAGATGACAAATACCAGCTGAAACTTTAACTGGGAAATGCTGATGTATTATCCATGAGTCAGGGAGTAACACTGAAATACCTAGGCCTGATAGGCATGAGACATGGAGCCAGCCATGATCACGGTGTTCATTTACTGACATCACCCAATAGCCATATGCTGCAGTTGCGTCTCATAAGCATCTTTAATTAAGGGGATGAGATGTTAGTGTTTAAAATAGATGCATCATGCAACAGTGTGGTCAGGAGAGCACATCTAAATTAGTTGATGACTAGCATACTTCATGCAAATTGCAAAAGTGCTCAGAAGAGCACTCTGAACAATTTTAAAGCAATTTCTTTCAAGGGTTTGGGAATAATCTTTTACAACCCAAAGAGCATTTGTACATGACAGGGCTGCAGGCAAAATGCTTGAAATCCTATGTGCAAAAAGGCTAAGGGTTTGATAAGAAATAGGATAGCCAGGAAATGATGCTTCTTTCCAAGGGAATATGTTTATTATTTTACTGAGGCACATTCTACAGAAGCTTTGGGTTGTCTTTGCCTCCTCTGGTTAAATGATACATTGAAGTTCTCTACCTAAAGGGCAAGTGTTTTTTCCCACCCAAACTAAGCAAATAAACTCCAATTTTGGACTATAACTGTTTGAGCTAAATAGACAACACGTTATTTGAAAGCCAGTCTGCTGCCATCCCAGCAGGACATAGTTGCTCATATCCCCAGTCTGTCTGCTCATAGAAATCTACAAACAGCATAAATTAATAATGCAGCAGAACATTATGCAGTATTGCATGACAAAAGCTCAGTGACAAAATACATTAAATAATTTTCAAAATAGAAAATAGAATTTTGCATTTGTAAGGCACAAACATACCCTTTGCATACTGTTATGTTTTGGGTAGCCGAGGATGAGTAGAGTATAACAGTGCTTTATTAGCAGGTTTGTGCAGGCTTTACACAACAGTACCTTTCACTTTTAAGCTACCAGGAAGTATGCACAGTATAAGTATGAGAACAGTGACATCTACAGGCCATTTGTATAAACACCACATATTCCCCCTATAGTAGGAAAGCATTTGGGCAAATGTAATAAACAACAACAATGCATCTTAAAGCAATAATATACATTATTCATATCACATAGTCCTGTGTCCAGGCAGGTAGTTTTCTGATTCTCTCAGTACGCCTTATAGGTTTACTTTCTTCAGGCCTATTGCAGTTGACATCAGGAGTAGGAAAATGTCCTTCATCAAATGGAGCTTCTCCAAAATAATATCTAACAGGAGTAAGATGACTTGCATTCCATATATGTCCATCAGACAGTTCATATATGTATGGTCCTCGCTGGCGTCTCACTTCAAGTGGTGTAGTAAATTTAGATTGTCCTTGTCTCATTATTCCTGGTTTCTTAATTCTGACTAAAGAGCCAGGCTGAAAGTGTACTTCTCTGGCACCACGTTTTCTGTCAGTATAAGCCTTGCATTTGGCTTGTTGACGTTTCACAATGTCAGCAGTAGATGATTTTATAGGCACAGTATTTTGTGGAAGTTTGATGTTTGCAACATGTAACTTAGTGTGCATCTGTCTGGCATGTAATAATTCAGCAGGAGATGATTGAGTTGTTGCATGGCACGTTGCTCTGTAGTTATGTAGGAACTCTGTTGTAAATACTTTCCAAGATTTCCCAGTAATATTTGCTGTCTGTAGTGCTTCTTTCAGACTTCTGTTGAATCGCTCGATTTCTCCATTTGCTTGTGGGTAATACACCAAAGATTTTCTATGCACAATATTCCTCTCTCTCAGAAAGAATTCAAACTCGGATGAGACAAACTGTGGTCCGTTGTCTGATATTAACTCCTTTGGATTACCTTCTCTGCTGAAGACTGTAGACAGAAATGTTATTACTGTAGCTGATGTTATATGAGAAATGAATGCAATTTCAGGCCATTTACTGTAATAGTCCATCAAGGTTAAAGGAACATCGGCAAAATGACCAACAATATCAAAAGCATGTTTCTGAAGCTGAATCAGGAAATGGTACTGGTTTTACATTTGGTCTCAACATAACTTTGTGTACAAAGTTCTTTGCACAACCCATTGAAGTGTTGCTTTGTGGTGAAATTGTAGACACTGGCTGTGTGGCAGACACTGGTTTAATTGTACGTTTAATGCAGCAAAGAGATCCCTTCAAAGTATAGCAGTACCCTTATTTACAATGTAAAAGTCAGATTTTGTAGTATTTGATTCAAATAGTACAGTCACTGGCAAGCAACCAAGTACAGGGATTGGATCTTTTGCAAAGTATTTCAAGAAAATCTCTTTTGGTAGTATAGAAACAGCTGAACCTGTATCAAGCATCAGGTTAATGGAGTGTCCCTTGTCAGCAGAAGCAGTACTAGTGACACTAACAGTGCATATAAACTTGTCTGGAATAAATGTACCAGCTTTATCCACACTTTATACTGTGACATTTGTAGTAGTGACTTCATGAATAGTGATGGGCGAATTTATTCACCAGACGCGAATTTGTGCGATTCGCCACCCGCGAATAAATTCGCAAAATGGCCGTGAAAATTCCACAGCGTCAAAAAATGGCAGCCGGCATCAAAAAACGGGCACCGACATCAAAAACCGATGTCGGTGTCAAAAACGAGACGACGGTGGTGTTTCGCAAAATTTTCGCTGTTTGGCGAGGCCAAACGGCGCAAATTCGCCCATCACTATTCATGAACAGATCTTAGCGAAATGTCCTACTTTTGTGCAGTTGCGGCAGCGTTTAGCTTTTGCAGGACACGTAACATGATTTGCAGTGTGTTGTGTTGAACCACAGCAAAAGCAGTATTTTCTATTTGTATTTGCTGCACGGTTTTGCAGTGAATCTGTACTTTGCCTGTGACTGTGCTTTATTAGGCCACAGTGCTGAATTCACAGTCTGTACATTCCCAGCAGTTCCCTGACTGAGAGTTTTAGCCTCTGCCACTGCTGTTTCAATTTGGCTAGCAACTGTAATAGCCTTTGCAAGGGTTAAATCCTGCCCTAGGAGCATTCTCTCTCTAATGAGAGGTGAGTTTGTTTTTTCCACTATTTGGTCTCTTAGCATTTCATCTGTTAGATTCCCAAACTCACAGGTAACAACCAGCTCTCTCAAAGCTGCTACAAATTGTTCAGTGGTTTTGCCGTTTCGTTGTCCACGTTGGCGGAATTTATATCTTTCAGCAACCACATTTCCTCTTGGCACAAAAAAGTTCTTTATAGCAGTAAGAGCAGTTTCATAAGTATCTTCAGGTAATGGTAATATATAGAATATACGCTGTCCCTCTGCTCCCAGGCAGTGAATAAGTAAAGCACGCTTTCTAGCAGCAGAAATCTCCCCTTGGTCAGCAGCAATAATGTAATTCAAACATACAGATCCAAGCAGTAAAAGGTATGGTAGGCTCATCAGGGTTTGGAAGAAAAGGTGCAGGCTGCTGCAGAGGTAGAAGAGACATCCTGTCGCCAATTTGTTATGTTTTGGGTAGCCGAGTATGAGTAGAGTATAACAGTGCTTTATTAGCAGGCTCTCATGCAGTCATTACACAACATAACTTTCACTTTTAAGCTACCAGGGAGTATGTTTAGTATAAGTATGAGCACAGTGACATCTACAGGCCATTTGTATAAACACCACACATACCCTACGTTTTAAAAGAATAGAAGGGATGGGTGGTCTTTTTCAGTCCAAATCCCTGTGTAGGCTGAACCTTTGGTGATAGCCCTTTGGTGCATAAAAAGGTTACAATTATATTAATATATTGCTGAATTAGCTGTTTATCCATCGTTCCAATAGTATATGAAACAACAAATATGTTACTTTGCACTCCAACTGCATTCAGATGAAAAATACTAATGTTGAAGAAGCTCCAGTTTGAGCTTTGCTCTGCCAAGCATTGTGATAGGACAGGAGGACAAGGTCTGTGGAAGTCGAATCTGAAAACCACTGAATTCCAGGGATAATGTATCTTAAGCATATGGTGTCAGACACCATATGTACCTCGGCTGCCATATTGCCACTACCAATGTGACATTCTAGGTAGTGCCTGATAACATCACATTAAAGGACATGTAAATCCTACATTTGCCTACCATGCATATAAGTTGGGCATATCTTCCCTACCCAAGCCACATCATTTATTCTGCATATCCCCCTCCATCCATTTGCCAGCACCATCACATTTTCCTAAAACAAATAGCAGATTTCACCCGGCTGCCATTTTCCCTCTGACACATCATTAGTAACATTGACATCAACAATTAGGACATGTGTGCTGTAAAGTTCATGCAATGCACAATGCAGCTTTACACATTCACAACATATTTTGATAATGGTTTGCAATGGTTAAGCTGAGCTCAGGAGAGGTGGATAGGAGAAAAAAATAGAATGAGACAGCTAGGGTTTCTATGGGAACCAGAAATATGATCTCTTCATTGGCTGGAGGGTGTGTTTAGTAATCTGAGCTGAGAAGCACTGAGAATGCTCATAAACCAACAGCCAACATAAATTCCTGAGGGAGGGGGGGAAGTGGATTAGAGGAGTAGATGGGATTCTAAGTGATTAAGGTGATGCTGCAGCCTGTACTGTTAACCTTTTAAAACCCAGAGTGGCAGTTAGCTAAAGATTTCATAGAGGCTGTTCACTGATTCAATTTTTGTGGGGGGGTTACATGTCCTTTAAATTTATGGCACCCTGGAACACAACACATATCACACGCAGTTGCTGGCATGTAGTGGGACATACAGAAGAAGGTTCCTTAACCCATTTCATAGGAGGAAGACGAAGGAACAATAAGCAGTACCATAAGAGGGGAAGGAAAAATGCTTCAATAGAAAAACAGACGTACTTTTGTGTTTGAAGTGTATGTTTTGCACTGGAGACTGGGTCAGCAAGGAAGCCAACAAACAGCACATGTTCCTTGCCATGAAGATGTAACGCTAACTTGGGCTAGGCAGACCAAAAGTAGTTAATGTCCAGCTAGTGATAGGAGCATGGGTTACATGTGACTAAACACTTCAGGGTCAGGGCCTTCGCTAAGTGGAAGAATTCAGTAAAGGTGTAGTAGAACTACAACTCTCAGGCTACTGTGCATAAAAATAGAAATAATGATGGATGCCAGGAGATTCTTATGGTGAAACAAAAAGAGGATAGTTTATTTGTTCTGGACAAATGACCACAGGTTTACTTACAGATGATGAGGTATAGGCAGATGTAACATCACATGCTAGAACAGGTTGGATGACACAGCTGAGGAATGTGACTCCCATAAGGCATTGTAGTCAAGCGTACATCAATTCCTTCAGGCAGATATACCTCAAAGTGGTCCGGATCCCACCCAGTGGAGTGTTCAGGGAGAAGGAGTCTAAACCTGACACCCTATCCACTGTGATCCCTTCACTAAAGGCAATCTAGGAGCCTTGGGAAGCTACTCCCTGCTACAGATCCTGAGTGGAGCACAAAGCTGCTCTTGCTATCTGTACTCTCTATCTTACTCTCCTAGAGAGTCTATAACAGATATAACTTGATTCTAGATAACCTCGTTCATGGGGTTCCCTGGTCCCAACTTAGACACTAAAGGTACTGGTCCCTTTAGGGCAAATGGCTTTACTGGGCCTTGATGTACCCAGGCTAAATAGGAACATCCAGTAGGCAAGGACACCAGCAGCCAAAACGGAAGATCCAACCCTTTCCAAACACTATATGGAAGTGGTCATTACACTTGGCCAATAACACTGGTTATGTAAATATAAACTAGATACATGGGCTTTTGCCCAGCAACTAGGGAAAAGGAGGAAGGGTAACATATTCATTGTACAGTAAAACAATCTCTCTGCCATAGCTTGCTGTTTATAATGATGGCATTTATTTCAGTAATTTCATGCCAATCACTTCGGTGTGCTGCAAGAATCAAGTCATGCCTGATTAGCATAAGAAAGAGAAGCACAGATTGGAAAGGAAGCCTCTCTAATGAGCTGCAGGGTTTTGTTTGTCAGGGTCAAGAGTGGGATGCAATGTGTCCTTACTGTACAATAAGGGGAAAGTGTACATCACATATTATGGTGCACCTGCTGCCAACCTGCTGGATTGTAAGGCTTGTCGTACAATCAGGAGTATAACAGTAAATTGCCATTAAAGAGCTTGTACACCTTTAAATTAACTTTAAGTATGATGTAGAGAGTGATATTCTGAGTTAATTTACAATTGGTCGCAATTTTATCAATCTGGTTGCTAAGTTCCAAATTACCCCAGCAACCATGCATTAATATGAATATAAGACTGCAGTATGAATAGGAGAGACCTGAATAGAAGAAGGAGTAATAAAAAGTAGCAATAACAATAAATTACAGAGAATTAGCTTTTTTTGATGGGGTCAGTGAACCCATTCAAAAGCTGAAAGGGTCAGAAGAAGAAGACAAATAGTTTTTAAAAAATATATAATGAAGACCAATTGAAAAGTTGCTTATAATTGGCCAACATATTGTAAGTTAACTTAAAGGTGAACCACCCCTTAACTACATGGCTTACTTTGCTTACTTAACTACATGCTTACTTTGTTTTGCTCTCTTACAGGGACAAGAAGGGGCCACATTTCTAGTACATACAGGGCAACAGAATTTTGAATGTAATGTGTTATATCTACCGCTCCCCCGCCACTTCACTTTCCTGCAATGGTGGTGCTGGTCCTCCGTCGACCCCGGCAAGGTCCCTCAATAACAGCAGTAAATTCATGGGTCTGCACACACTCTATATATCTGAAGTCGGGACCGTGGCCCCTCTTTTTAATAATTTATCACCACAAAGATCAACGTTTCGGGGGGTTCAATCCTGATGAAGGGAGGTTGAACCCCCCCAAAACGTTGATCTTTGTGGTGATACATTAATAAAAAGAGGGGCCACGTCCCCGACTGCGGACAACAGAATTTTGACTCATAAAGAAACCAGGGGATGCTTTTTTGCTGCCCCTGGTAACCTGTGGGGCACTGCTGCCTGGGGCAAGGAGGGACCCTGTTAGCACCTGTGAGTGTTGTCATCAGCACCTTACACTGGATTAAGGCCTTAAAGGCAAACAGTGCACATTTTCTGTACCACTGATAAGCATAAGTGGTAAATGTATTACACCCTCAATGAACCCTTAAACTTTAAGTCAGTGGTTCCCAAGCTGTGGGGTTGGCCTCCTGTGAGAACAGTGTGAGCAATGACCTGGGCTCAGCGCAAAAGCCAGTTAGGGTGAGCTGAAGGCTTATTTGTTGTCCTAGAGCAGTGATCACCAACCAGTAGCTTGTGAGCAACATGTTGCTCTCCAACCTCTTGGATGTTGCTCTCAGGGTCCTCGAAGCAGGTGTTTATTTTTGAATTCCAAGCTTGAAAGAAAGTTAAAATTGCATAAAAGCTAAGTATAGTGCCAAGTAGAGCCTCTTGTAGGCTGCCAGTCCACATAGGGGCTACCAAATAGCCAAACATAGCCCTTATTTGGCACCCTAAGGGACTTTTTCATGCTTGTGTTGCTCCTCAACTCTTTTTACATTTGAATGTGGTTCATGGTTCTAGATGGTACCATAGGTAATTTAGGTTGAAAAAAGACCAAAGTCCATACCTTCCAAATGAACCCCAGTGTACATTTATACACCTATTTATACCTATACAGACCTTTATATACATTCACACATAGACGCTATCCATAACAACATTTTCTTAGAAATGGGGCTGAATAACAATACATTTATTTTTTTCCATATGAAACCTTGTTATAACCAAAAGTTGGACCTCCAAGGGCACTAAAAAGTCAACCGCTGATCCTTTGAGATCACTGCTTCCAACTACATTTTATTGTTCATATAACTCGATTTTTCTTAGGGGTGAGAAGCTGGGGGAAATGAGATAACTATGTCTAGGTTTTCAGCCCTTGTGATGTCACTGACAAACAATAAGAGAGCCTTGACAACATGTTAGATGTTTTTTTGCACTTTTTTTTTGACCAATAAGAAGCCATGCTTCTTTGTAGTGTGCTGTTAGGCAAAATATGGAGCATCTATGGGCACAAATGCAGATGGAGACCTGTATAACTGTTTGCTCAAGGCATGTGTTAATTACAGGTCTACCTTATATCTGATCATGCCATGCCTTTCACCTGATGCGCTAGCCTAAACACAACAGCCATAAAGGGGTAGGATGCCTTTCCTCGACTTCAAAAGCTCCTTTGTTCGGGCTGAGATGTCCATGCAGCAGTATGTCCCAAAATAGAGCATTTAGAAAACAAAATCACCAGGATATCAGGTAATAGACCTAATAGACTTAAAAGAAAATGTGAGCTCAGAGTACTCTTCTGAGCACTTTAGTAATTTATTTTCATTTTCTAGTTTTATTAGTTGTTACACTGCTAATATAATGAATTTGAAAAATACAGAACCACCTGCTGCTCATACCAGGTCTACAGGATACAGCTGAGCAGTGTAAAACCGTAGAAACTCTTGAAAACCAGCAAAAACAAATGTAAGAGCAGAGCTCTGTGAGCAATTTAGCATGTATTTGTTCAGAGGATCTCCTATAAAAAAGCATCGATATCAGTGTATATATAAAATGTGTGGTTCTAGTCATTTCTAATCCTGCACAGTATGCACCCAAAGAATAAAAGAAGGAACAAATCAGGGCGGATAACACCTCTGCGTGGTGTTAGACAGGAGAAGTTAGGAGTGCGTGGGTGGGAAGTTAAATTATGCATAAAATTTAAACAGGTAAAGCTACTCTGTGCTACTTTGTCTGTACTTTTGGGAAGAAATTGTGTATTTTGGCATTGTGTGTGGCTGATATGGGTGTATTCCTACACTGACAGGCAACTCTATTGAGCTGAAGAAGTACTGCAGACACGTAGAGATGAAGAAGAACCATATAAACATGCTTTATGCATTGTGACTGGAGTTCCTCTGGGAGGATTGCATTATATAAATACATGACTATTTTATAAAGCCGTATCTGCGGAATCTGTTAACAGCTGTAGAGAATTTGCTGTATCTGCTCATGCGTGCCTTCATTCTTTCCTTTTAAGTCAGAGCAGTAAACAAGTGTATCTTCATACAAACATACCTTGGATGTGCAGAACTGCCCGTAAGGTAAAAAGGAAATAGGACTTGAAACATTCCATACCTTTGAAACTGGGATAGGCAATATGTGGCCTACAAAATAAGGCTATATTGTGTTACAAAGCTAATTTGGGTTAAAAAAAAAAAAGACCAACGTTTATCAGTGTTAACTCTTCCAAACGAACCCCAAAAAACTACTTTTATATAGTGAATAAACTACCCCTCTTGTAAAATATAAGCATATTATAAGTTACATGTTCCATGAACCATTTTATACAGGTCATGGAACTCCAATGTGACTTCTAATATCCTCATATTTTGCAACAGGGGGTACTTTATTTATTATAATACACAAGTGTCAGTGAGTCATGTGACAGATATGACATAACTATGTTCCGATTATAATCAATAACATCACTAAGCACCATTTATAAGGATATAATTTACAGATATTCAGGGCTCTTGTGTATTATATATATCCCACTATATGTCTATAATGTCCTCTAATGTACTTGTAAGGAGTTATCATGTCCCCCCTCACAAAGTCCTTTTCTCCAGAGAAAACAATCCAAAACCTTATCCTTCCCGCACAGTTTAAATCTCCCATCCACTTTACCAGTTTAGTTGCACGTCTCTGCACTCTCTCTAGCTCATTAATATGCTTCTTAAAGGGGAAGGAAACCTAATCGGCGCAAACCCCCCACCCCCCCTCCCATTTGTTGCCCACCCACCCTCCTCCCCCCTGGCCTACCCGTCCCGCTGGGCAAATGCCCCTAACTTGTTACTTACCCTTCTGCGCAGGTCCAGTCCAGGGAGTTCACCGACGACATCTTCTTCCACGCGATCTTCTTCCTGCTTTGACCGGCGCATGCGCAGTAGGATCATGTTGCCGGTACGATCTACTGCGCATGCGCGTGACTTTTGGTGCATGCGTAGTAGATCCGTACCGGCGAAATGATCCTACTGCGCATGCGCCAAAACGCCGTTCACAGCAGGAAGAAGATCGCATGGAAGAAGATGTCGTCGGTGAACTCCCTGGACTGGACCTGCGAGGAAGGGTAAGTAACAAGTTAGGGGCATTTGCCCAGCGGGACGGGTAGGCCAGGGGGAGGAGGGAGGGTGGGCTACAAACGGGAGGGGGGTTTGCGCCGACTACGTTTCCTTCCCCTTTAAAGGGCATGTAAAGGCAAAAAAATAAAATCCCATTTTTACTTTCTTTAATGAAAAAGAAACCTATCTCCAATATACTTTAATTAAAAAATATGTACCGTTTTTATAAGAAACCTGACTGTATACAGTGAAATTCTCCCTTCATTTACTGCTGTGGATATGAATTGTCAGATGGTCCCTAACTGCTGAGCAGGGAAACAATCATACTTATGAACAGCAGGGGGAGCCCCCGCCTTACTTCCCAGCCATGCAGAACTCAAGCAGCTTTGTTTATGACGATCCCTAAGCAGCCCAGACCACACTGAGCATGTGCACAGTCTTAGTCTTGCAAAGATGTTTAACAAAGTTACAAGATGGTGACCCCCTGTAGCCAACTTTGAAAGCATAAATTATTTGTTTGATTAGGCTTGTGGTGCATTAAGTTCATGTTTATATTTAGTATATAAAATACAGCATTTCTAGCCTTATTCTATTTTAGACTTTACACGTACTTTAATTTAATCAGTCTGTGTTGTACTGTATCAATGCTTTACCAAAGTCTAAGTAGATCACATCCACTGCCATCCCAGAATCAAGGTCCCTGCTCACCTCCTCATAGAAGGAAATTAAATTAGTCTGGCAAGATCTATTATACATAAAACCATGAAGGCACAACCCATAATTTTGCATAGGTTGCACTAAAACAACTTTCCGATGTGAACCAATGAGTTGTAATATAAAAATAACAGTCACACGCTGTATATCTCTGTTTTAGAAGTTCTTACAAGAGTATAGATATTCAGTATATAATCTACTGAAGGCACTGAGTTTCAGAATCCTTGATGCCAATCTTTTGCCTTAAATTCTAATTTACAAACACACTCAGAAGTAAAGGTGCTCTCAAATAGATGCAATGGAGAGTGCATATTAGCACAGTTCATTACTTTCCCCTGTTCTTCCATATATTTGCCAAAACATTCATCCTGCCTCCTCTGATGAGGCAACTTTGGGGTTTACACAGTGGGTTGCATCTATAGGCCTGCCAAACTTGCATACAAAAGTGTTGCACCAAATGCTGCATTGTGGTGCAGGGGTTAGCACTACTGCCTTGCAGAGATGGTGGTGTAGGGATGTGTAAAGTAGCCACCCCTTGTTAAGCAGGCAGGCAAATCCTTAGTGTTCTGGACACCTAAATAGCTCCTAATGGGGACTTGTGTCAATGCTCTGCTTTATGCTATGCCCCTGAGATTCTCAATAGTGACCAGTAGATGGCACTGTGCTAAAGTACAAAACCCTTTGTAGCCATGCTCTCAGGGTCCATTTTTGTGCTAGCTCTAGCCTGAGCAGGCAGGCAGAGCTCTTGTGGAACTTAAATGAGTCTAGCCTAGTAAGGATTAGGTTATTCACCTTAAGAGGTCACTCTAGGAGTGACGGATAGACAGGCTATCTAGTTGAGCAGTCGGGCAGTTCATCAGGTTACGGAGGAGCTGCTCGACTTGGGATGCTTTCCAGCAGAGAGCTATGGAACTATGGGATAGACTACTCGATAGAGGGTATGACTCAATAAAAAAAGCATACGACAGGGCGGTATTATGTAATAGGAATGACTTACTTAAAACATATAAAGACAATAACATTTTGAGGAATGAACGAGGGACACAGAAAATAAAAAGAATGAGGTTTATTTCAACTTATAACCTTGAGGCAAGAAAAATACAACATATAATTAACAGACACTGGCAGGTATTGAAGTCGGACCCGTTACTCTCACAATTGGACTTGGGGAGACCACAATTCACGTATAGACGAGGCTATAATTTGAGGGATAAGTTATCACCAATTATGTTACCTGATAGAATGAATGAGAATAGAAATTAGTTACATACAGTAGGAACATATATGTGTGGTGCCAACATTTGTAAATGCTGCAAATTCATAAAAGTATCTAAGGAACTATGCAGTACAAGTAATGGCAAGATACATAAGAATGAAACATACGCTAACTGTCGAACTACGAATGTTATATATCTTGCCACATGTCGATGTGGAAAGCAGTATGTGGGCAAGACAAAGAGGAGACTTAAGGATAGAGTTCTTGAACACCTAGCCTGCGTAAATAGGAAGGATATCTCATCAGCCATTGCAGCACATATATTGGATGAACATGGAGCTAATGAAAATTTTGTCTCTTTCCAGGTTATAGAGAATGTGAGAATGGGGAAGAGAAAAGGAGATTTTGATAAAGTGTTGTCCAAAAGGGAAATCCCACAAGGTTTAAATAAGGAGTGTGACATCAAATATTATCAGGGATGTAGCGAACTGCCGATTTCGCAAAAAATGCGAACGTTCGCGGACAGTTCGCGAACTTCGAACACCCGCTAAAATCGTTCGATTCGAACGATCGAAGGATTTTAATCATTCGATCGAAGGATTTTCATTCGAATCGAACGATCGAAGCCATTCAATCGAATGCTTTTCATTCGATCGAATGCTTTTCATTCGATCGAATGCTTACAATCGTTCGAACGAATGGAAATCGTTCGATTTTTAGCGGTCGAAGGAATTCGAATGGTCGAATGGTCGAACGATCGAACGCGAACTCAAAATGCGAACGTTCCCAAACGTTCGCGAACATTCGGCGGACACGAACGGTCGAAGTTCGCGCGAACTAGTTCGCAGCAGAACAGTTCGCTACATCCCTAAATATTATATAGATTAAGGAAATTTATCACCACAATCAACAATATAAATAAATAATAAACAAATTATATAGTCTGGAGAGAGAAAAACACATGTGCTTGTGAATAAATTTACAATAAGTTTATAAAATTATATCAAAAATAACCAGAAATGATTTTACTGATTAGTTTCAATAACTAACTGGTTAATAATTATACCCCATGAACCTAGCTACATCTTAGTAGAAGTATTATACTTACGTGTTGAAAAAGTACATTTTTGGGACAATGTGACAATATGTACATAATGTATACAGAGTAATATGCTTAGTTCTTTTAATAGTAAATGTCTCTTTTAATAATATTTTACACATAATAATTACGAGCTATAACTTTTACTCTTATTCCCTTAACATTTATGAAGTATACTGTATATATAGTGTGACTTTATACTTTTTCTTCTATTGCACATATTTTAAAGATAAATGAATTTGCACAGCACTATATATACTAATCAATTGATTAATATGCAACACGTGTGTACAAAGCTATTTATTTGAATTTTGACGTCACTTTTACTGAACTCTGAGGAAGTGCCCAGCGTTTGGGGCACGAAACGCGTTAGTTCTTCACACTCCCACTTTTGCTGTACCACTATGTATGTTTAAATAAAGCCGTCTATTGATATTATTCCTACCGCCTCCCGTGGATATGTCTACTTGCGCTGCCAGCGGATATTTGGTTGGATGCATTGGAGTACTCGGTTGAGAGTTACCGAGATCCCGCGATAGCTGCGGTGGACGAGGGAGAGAGGAAGGAGTGGGGAGAGCTCCGCCATCGACTCCTCTTTTGTTATCGGTATCTAGTTGAGCAGCTTAAGGCTCCTACGAGGAGATCCCGGGTACTTATTGCCCAGAAGTAGGGACTAAGTGTACAGACTAGGTATGTAGTGATTCCCCTGGGTTCCATTTAGGGAAAAAGGCTGAAAGCTGTGTGTACCTTCATTGCTGTATGTTCTCTTCCCTGTGGGGATTAACACTGACCAAAGGTGCTGTGAGTATATGCCTATCCACTGTTAATGTATGATCCTGCTTGCTTTTATGTACACTCCATTGAGGATTTTATTGTTCAATAAATATGTTCATGGTTAAGTTATAAGAACCACTGGTGCCCAATTATTACTTCCTGCATCAAGTTACAGTTACCCAACACTCTGCCTCCACACTGTTTGCGAGGGCTCACTCCCTAAGATTTAAGGTCTCTTCCGGAGCACAGTATTGGGAGTGGGGCTCATAGTTGAAGAACAGGGTACTCAATTTACTATAGTGCTACAGTGGTTTCCTCACTCACCCCAAAAGCAAAAAAGGTTTGTGTGTAAATGTGATAGGGACCTTAAATTGTAAGCTCCACTAGTGCAGGGAGTGATGAGAAAAATACATTATCTCTACACAGAGCTATGCAGTATGTTAAAGGATAAAAAAATGAATACAATCAGTGCAGCCCAGCATCTTGCATTAATTAGAAAAGTCCATGGGGCAGATTTACTAAAGGGTGAAGTGGCTAACGCTAGCGACTTTTCACTAACAGATGCAGGCATCAATTAGTGAAAGAGATCGTCGCTAGCATTTGTTCACACTATTGCCAGGTGACTTTTCATTCTGGTGAATGCTCGTTACTCCACAAATTCAGTTAAGTGCGAATTTTACTGAGCGTTACCTCTTTTGCCAGATTTGACTTTGCCACCTTAGACCTGGTGAAGTGCTTAAAAGAAGCAAGATGTTCCTCAATCTTCTGTCACTTCACATATCATCATATTCAGGCTTGGATTTCTGATGAGGGCGCCCGGAGGCCAGTGTCCTCCAGCGCCCTCTCCCTCCCACAAGATTGCGTAAGATTGCGTGCATGCGCATATTTTCTTAGTGGAGCACTAAGCGTCTATCGCACTTAGTGCTACGGGATAACCGGGGCACCTGCGGCTGGGCGGCATGCCGCCCCTTAATTTTTGCCGCCCTAGGCCCGGGCCTTTGCGGCCTCACCGCAAATCCGGGCCTGATCATATCCTGTGTGCCGAAAAGTTCAAAAAACACTGGCAACTTTTCCTTTTTTTAAGCAGAATTGCCTGCAAAAATCCTAACAAACTTTTTTTGGTAACCAGTTTTCTCCAGACATTTCATAACATATGGAACATTCATTTTACAGTGGGCTCATGTGTAGGGCATTATATTAACTCTCTTGTCTTTATTAAGGTTCCCTGGACATTTGTAAGAAAAAGTGGTAACTTCTACCTTTTGCACCAACATTTATAATAAAGACCTCCATACAACTTTAAATTACCCGCCGTATGCGAAATGACCTAAGCTCAATATCGCTAGTAAATTTTTACTAGGCACAAACAAACGATAGCACATCTTCGCTATGAAATGCTCGCACTGCCAAAGTAACGATAGCGAAAAGTCACCAGCGTTTGGCGACCAGGGCGCAGCATATTAGTGAATTAGCATAGTGGTAGCGAATTTGCGCCTGGCGAAGTGGTGCGATGCCTGTGAAGCGGTCGCTGGTGACAATTCACCCTTTAGTGAATCTTACCCTGTGTGTAACATTAACCCACAACCCACTGCTCGCCTTAATCACACTCACTGAGATATATTTATCAAAGAGTGAAGTAAGAGATTGCTACAGTCTACTAGTGTGAAATTCCTCCACTCTCCATTTATTTATACGGAATTTGAAAGGCGTTTTTATCAAAGGATGAACTTTCACCCATTGATAAATTTTAAAAATCCCATAGAAATGAAAGGAGAGTGGCGGAATTTCACTAGAGCTGACTTTGGTGATCTCTAACTTCACTCTTTGATAAATCTACCCCACTGACTCTGGATGCTGGAGAAGTGAACCTCAGGAGGATCCACGGATCAAAGTTAATTTACTCTATTGACAGCAGTACTGTGCTGTGTTGATAGGCAGTCAAGGGCCTCAATACAACAATTCATAAGTTCACCGTAATTCAGGGCAGTGTAGTACACAGGAATGGTCAGTGGTGTAATTAGATGTTACTGGGCCCCAAAGCAAATTAATTTTAGGGCCCCCAACATATCCAGAGGTTGTCCTGTTTTACCAATATACATTAAAATTGCTCTTTAATTAGGGCCTCATGGGGCCCCCATAGGGCCCCTTGTAGCTGCAGGGTCTGCTTCCTCTGTAGTTACGCCCCTGGGACTGGTGTAGAATAAAATAGGATAGCCTACAGTTGACAGTAGATGCTGGGACATGTAGTTCAACCAAAGCAAAAGTCACAGGTTAGACATCCCTAATTAATGTATACACACACTCCCAGAGTTACTGTAAAGATTCAATGTACAGACATTCTTGTTACTGCGTAGAACTGTGATGGCCCCACACAAAGTTAGACCCAGCAGATGTAATGCCCCCCACTTACCCCATAGTAGACAGGTTTTGCCAGAAATAAGAGTCTTGTCTTTACTGCAGAGCAACTTGCAGCAGCCATACTGCTTTGATATCTCTAAGATCATGAGATATCTGTATATAAGACCCGGGGTCACTCCCCACTGTACTACCACCTACCAGTTTGCTTATGTTGAACTACAGATCCAAGTCAGTTCTGCAGGGGGTTCTGGGAGTGCCGGAGAGTGATGGTTTGGGCATTCCTGCTCCTCTAGTTGTAGACGTGTCTGAGAGTTTTTTATCCTTTGGAGCTGAGGGAAGCTGGGATTTGCAGAATAGCAGGAGGGTGCTATGGTAACGCAGCCGGTTCTGCTCTTAGCTCATCTCTTTGTACATTCGGATATTTTATTGCAATGCTAAAAGCAATAGTGTGAGCAAAGTGAGAACAAAATGTTCCATCCATCCTGGAACGCTGGGAGAGAGGAAATCATACAAAATTAATTGCATGTAGAGGAGCTGACATTAATATGTTAACAATGAGGGATCTTTGTTTTTGGATCTTTTCCAAAGACAAAAACAAAATTAACGCATTTCTCACAAACCACTAAGCAGCTTCTTAAGCCACTGCTATGATGTGCAACCCCTAGTAGCAAAAGGGTTAACAACCCAGACAGAAGCTACAGGAAAGCAATTAGGAAACCCTTGGCACATTATGTGCATTTTTAGCGTGTTGTAGGCTATGAATGACTTGCACCCACAGCAGTAAATATCATTTTATAGAGGAAGTGCCTCCAAGTACTAGAATTAGGTTTAATCTTAGTTTTAGCTTATTCTGTAAAAATGTCAACTTCTTTACTTTACGTGTCAAGCATGTAACTACAAAGCCACCTATGATTATGCCCCAACATGCTGATGAGCTTGAGCACCTGATATAGGGTTTAAGACAAATGTCCATGAAGGTTTCCATTCATCCAGGTCATGATCTAAAGCAGCTGGGCCTTCTGAACAATCTTGACATGTTTCAGTGTACATCTCCATGGCTTCTTCAATTCAACTGTTGTTATCACTACCAAATATTCTTGTGAGAGATACCATCATGGGATAGATTTGTGATGCTGCACATGAAACTGCCAACCAACACTACCAAGGTTCTTACTTGGTGTGGGCCAAGCAGTGATGGCTGTGTAGACCCTGCATGTCAGAAATTCTATAAATCTCAATAATGCACCACAAATGCACCCCATGATTAGTGTAGTAATGACATGCAGTAGCACCTATACACAGGGATTAAATAATGCCTGTAGCACTGGGTATGGAAGGGAACTGTGACTTTGGGATAGTAGATTTAGAAGAAAGAGATGGTGCCTGGGGATAATAGTATCTGGGAAGGGACTTTGAGATAGCAGGTATAGTAGGAAGAGATGGTGCCTATAGTAACAGTGGATAATAGTCTCTGGGAAGGGAGTGTGACTGTGGGATAGCAGGTATAGTAGGGAGAGATGGTGCCTATAGTAACAGGGGGATAATAGTCTCTGGGAAGGGAGTGTGGCTGTGGGATAGCAGGTATAGTAGGGAGAGATGGTGCCTATAGTAACAGTGGATAATAGTCTCTGGGAAGGGACAGTGGCTGTGGAATAGCAGGTATAGTAGGGAGAGATGGTGCCTATGGTAACAGTGGATAATAGTCTCTGGTAAGGGAGTGTGGCTGTGGGATAGCAGGTATAGTAGGGAGAGATGGTGCCTATAGAAACAGTGGGATAAAAGTCTCTGGGAAGGGACTGTCGCTGTGGGATAGTAGGCAGGCCCGGACTGGCAATCTGTGGGTTCTGGCAAATGCCAGAGGGGCTGCCAACCATTTTAATAAATGTTTTCAAAACTTACAATCTTCCTCAAGGTCATGGATGCTGGGAGGCGCTGGGGCTGTTGCAGAGCAGAATCTTAAGATACACAGGCTGAGGAGTATTAATACAGCCTTTCTTATTGACATAAATGTCTCTCTGCTCCTTTAAGCGAGATATGCGAATGAGAGCGGGATTGCATTTAGGACTGCTCACTTTGCATCCAGTGAACCTCAATGTTCCCTGACAAATACGCACATGTTCTTCACTAATGTTTGCTGACACCAAGCTCAACCGCAGAGCGAGGGAAATGAATTGTAAACAAGTATCGATCCCTCTTTTCCAATGCACACGAGCTACAATTAAACATATGGATCTGTCTCCTGCTCCTTTCTCTGTTCCACCTGCCCACGACAGATCCCATAAAATAAGCAGCCGGGCCCTAATGACTTTAACTTCTAATGATAGAATTGATCCTCGTTGCTTGTGTGTGTGTGTGTGTTAGTGTGTTTGACAGCAGCTGTACTAGATGTTATTGGGCCCCAGTCTTGCCTTTTGGGACCCCCAAAACTGCAACAGGACCTGAGCCAGAGAAAAGTTTAGTTATATAGTTAAATATATATATACACAATATCAAAACAGGAAAACAGGGGGGTTGTGGGAGCACTCTAAAGGCTTTAAAGTATATATAAGTATAATAAATGCTATTGCATATGTACCCAAAACAGGGGTTATTTTGTTACAAAGTTATGATCATAAAATTGATAAGCCACCATACCACGTCAAGGTAAACCCCGAATGGCGGTCCCTAACTTGTTTTATATATTATGTGCATTTTAGCATTACCTGTAATCAATGTCCGTTGAACGCTGTTTTTTCACTGAGGGCTAAATCCTCCCCAGCCAGCAATCAGGCTTTTAAAGGAGAGATATTCCCAAAACAAACGCCCAATTTTAAAAGCATAGGATCACCACTAATTCAAAGGGGGGGTATGGGGTGCTACAACCACTGAAGCTATGCCACAGCTCCTGGCGAAATATACAATATCAAAACAGGGGGGTTGTGGGAGCACTCTAAAGGCTTTAAAGTATATATAAGTATAATAAATGCTATTGCATATGTACCCAAAACAGGGGTTATTTTGTTACAAAGTTATGATCATAAAATTGATAAGCCACCATACCACGTCAAGGTAAACCCCGAATGGCGGTCCCTAACTTGTTTTATATTTTATGTGCATTTTAGCATTACCTGTAAAAGAGTGCTCCCACAACCCCCCTGTTTTGATATTGTATATTTAGCCAGGAGCTGTGGCATAGCTTCAGTGGTTGTAGCACCCCATACCCCCCCTTTAAACTAGTGGTGATCCTATGCTTTTAAAATTGGGCGTTTGTTTTGGGAATATCTCTCCTTTAAAAGCCTGATTGCTGGCTGGGGAGGATTTAGCCCTCAGTGAAAAAACAGCGTTCAATGGACATTGATTACAGGTAATGCTAGAATGCACATAAAATATAAAACAAGTTAGGGACCGCCATTCGGGGTTTACCTTGACGTGGTATGGTGGCTTATCAATTTTATGATCATAACTTTGTAACAAAATAACCCCTGTTTTGGGTACATATGCAATAGCATTTATTATACTTATATATACTTTAAAGCCTTTAGAGTGCTCCCACAACCCCCCTGTTTTGATATTGTATATATATATATAGATAGATATATTTATATATTATATATATTATGTATTTGTTCAGTACTTACCAACTTATTATATAAATAATGGGTCCTAAGAGCCCAAGACAAACCTTCTCTGTCTCTCTACTCTAAGCTCAACCCTAATGTGTAATGAGACTTATAACCAGCAGGGGCATATTTATACATATACATGTAATATCACTTCCAGCCGACAATGTGCAGAGGCCTGTACCCCTCAACCTCTCACCCCCACTCCAGCATGTTTAGGCAGTACGTGTTTTGTGGTGGCTGGGAAGGTGGACTGTATGTTCTTTTAAAAAAATATTCAATTATATAGACTGCCCCCAAAAAGCTGCTGTCCTAGGCACAGGCCCTCGGGTACCTACAGTATACATTGGGGGTGCTGTATGGGTGGTACTGGTCCTAAATATAGCCCTGATAAATAGTATTTAAATATTGCATAAAAAGGTCATTTTGCAGAGATTCCAAACGGAAGTGTAAGAACTGTGAGCGGTTCCTAATATAGTCATGAATACAAAGCTGCCAAATGTAGGTAGCACTGTGTCCACTGAGGGTGCATAGTATAAATTCTCCTTTATGCAGGGCAGGGCTCAAAATGTAATAATCATGACAGATTGTACCAGTTTTTTGGATTTCAGCACATAATAAATAATCCCTAAAGTCTAAAGACATGTCCCTATCTGTGGTTGCTGCTAACGGGTTGAGTTCCAGCTGGGACATTGGGGGTGTATCCCGAGCAGCACTCAATAACATCTCACGGAGGCCAAGTCCTGGTGTCCATGGCTTGTCTATGGCATGTGATGAGTGTCCTGTAACACATGGATCAGCCACTTACCGCCAGCTGATACTGGACTGATTCAACAGTCTTAAAAGCAGACATTGAATAAGTGATTTACATTCAATGAAAAAGTCCAAAGTTGATACAAATGAGGTGACGCTCCAACCCACCCCTATTCTGTCACATGAAGCCTTGCCCCTCCAAAAATTAGGACATTATTTCTAAAAACAGAAAACTTCTCCCATGGCTTTCTTTGGACTAAGGTCTGGTCAGGGGCCATCACCTATGATTACACTGTACAGATTCCTATGGGGTTTTATAGTGAGGGAGAGTTGTGCAGAGAAATGCAATGGAGCAGGAGCTCCCTCTACTGGCTACAGAATCAACCACTTCAAAGTTGGTAACCACAAGGTAGAGACCTGCATCGGGTTGTGTACAAACTGTTACCAGCAAAGCTGTCAGGTTTTGCACAGAAAGTCCCTGATTCCTTGACCATGCCGGCACCCTGCCTGAATATCTCTGTCCCTAATCCTCTGGAGTGACATCACTTTCAGCCCACAATGATGTCACTTCCAGTTTTGGGATCCTCTTCAAAAAGTAGGTTAACCCACTGGGGACAGGTCAGTTAGTGGGTCTGGGAAGTATTGCTGGTCTGGTTGTGAGTCAGCAGTTTGGGTTGAACATGTGTCTGCCGGCCAGACCCTCGCTGGATCCTATCACAAGGGAATTCTGTGGTACATTTCACATAAGCCTTTTTGTGGCAATTTGTGGTACATTTGCACTTAGTTTTGTAATGTATTTAGTTTTCATTAAATTCTATATGTCTCTTAAATGGCCTTAAGGCCATCAAAATTTACAGTACATGTATGGGACCTGTTATCCAGAATGCTCGGGACCTTTTTGTAATTTGGGACTTAAATTTAATTATTTTCTAGTAGACTTGGAATCCAAATTACAGAAATTTCACATATCCAGACAACCCCAGGTCCCAAACATTCCCATACCTGTACTTCTGTTTTTCTAGTTTGCGAGATCTGAGCAGTTTTTACACTGCTGATATAATGGAAGTGAAACAACAGCGCTACCTAGTGTTCATAAGTGGACCAGGTACACTCGGCAGAAAAATAACTTGGCAAGAAGAGGAGAGTCTTGTAATGTTACTGACTAAGCAACACAGATGTTTCAAATTCATTATATTACCAGTTTGAAATGTCTAAATCTTGAAATCTAGGGAAAAATAATTATGTACTGTAAATTATAAGAGTGCTCACAATTGCTTTAAGGGTACTCCTTTAAATGTGTGTCATGTCTCTTGTGTATAATGTAAGTTAAAAATAATAAACAAGCAATGACATTTGAAACCTGTATATTGTTTTGCAATTTTGTATTTTGCATTTATGTCGTCGGATTGGGACACCATTTCTTTTATATGAGACCAGGCCTCTGTGTACAAGAAGCAAGCTGCTCTTAAACAGAGTGAATCTCATGGAAAGCAAAACTATCAATCACACTTATGCTCCTTAAATGTTTCCCCATAATAGCAAGTCATTTCCAGGAGAAAGCGACAGTTTATTTGCCAAGAAGATGTGCAGCAGCTGATGTCATTGCTTTTTATGAGCCGCCCTGATGAATGGGATTAGTACACTATTGCACGTCGTCATGTTTATGGCAAGAATCTGTGTTCTCCAGCAGTGGATAGATGTTACTGGGCCCCACAGCAAATTCATTTGATGTCTCCCAACATATCCAGAGATTACACTGGTTTACCAATAAATGTTGAAATTGCTGGGCCTCATGGGGCTCCCTGCAGCCACAGGGTCTGCTTCCTATATAGTTACCCCCTGTTCTCCAGGCAGTTGGATACAGGGCCGGGCCAAGCCAGCCGGGCGCCCAAGGCAAGGTGGGAGAGAAAGGGTCCGGACAAGGGGTAGGCTGAAGAAAGAGGTACGTTCTAGGCGCCCACACTTGATTGCGCCCTAGGCACGTGCCTCTTCTGCCTACCCCTAGTTCCAGCCCTGGTTGGATACCTGGGCCCTTCCATCCATCAAACCCATCACAAGAACTAATTCTCACAGCGGGCTTAGAGGAGTGCTATTAACCTGTGGAACTGCAGCTGTTGGATGATGCTGGTAATTGCAGTTCTGCAGCAGGTGGTGGTGGGCCACATATACGTGATCAATTATTCACATTTTACTAACATGCCTACCCACGACCCAGGAAGGGCAATAACACATATGTAGGTGTGCATGCTGCTCACATATCTATGGAACGATCAGCTTTAGTATCAAAGGGGTGGTTTACCTTTGAATTAACTTTTAGGGGCCTAGTTATTATGCTGTGTAAAACGAAATTCCCCCAAAAAAACGGTGTAAAAAGCCGTCTAAAATGAATGGCCACTTTTTGAAGGTGTGTTTTATTTCACTCCATGCACACACCAGTTTCGCCGCCGTTACATTGCTTTAGACCTTAATAAGTTAGTTTTAGTGAAACTTGCTCACAGAAAAAACGAGTGTAACCAAAATGACGCCATTTTAATGCCGTTTTTTACATGGCGATGTGTGGCAAGTGTTCCGCCGTGTTTTACACCGCATAATTAATCTGCCCCTTAGTATGTTATGGAATGGCTAATCCAAAGCAATCTATCAAATGATCTTCACTACATATTCTTTAGGGGAGAACAGCCTCAGCGTTTTTCCCCATCGGCTACAACCAAAAGTCGCCTGCGCTAATGCACACGCGGCGATGCATTTTTAATAGTCGCCCAAAGTTGCCTCAGTGAGGCAACTTCGGGCAACTATAGAAAACGCATCGCCGCATGTGCATTATCGCAGGTAATTTTCATTGTAGCCTATGGGGGAAAACGCTGAGGCTGTTCAGGAAAATAGTCGCTCAAAAAATGAGGCGATTAGTCGCCAGGCGACAAAATCTCCCCGAATCTCCTTGTGTGGCCTTACCCTTACAGTTTTTTGAATTTGCTTTCTTCTTCTGACTTTCCAGCCTTCAAATGGGGGTCACTGACCCCCATCTAAAAAAAAAAATGCTCTGTAAGGCTACAAATGTATTGTCATTGCTACTTTTTATTACTCATCTTTAATTCAGTCTGTCTCCTATTTATAATCTGGTCTCTCAAGGTCCCCATAGACGCAAAGATTTCTCTTGCCGAACTACAGATTTTAGTGAAGTCCGACCAATCCTTCGAAATTATCGTGCTATTAGTGGGATTCGAACGATAGAACATCTTACGATTTTTCGGCCGACATCTGTCAGGAAATTGATCGGCCAGGTTAAAAAATCTTTGTCGGTCCCAGTGCAATCTATCTATGTTTGCAGTACCAAGCAGGCAGTTACTCTTTGTTTTTTCCAAATTGGTCTTTTTAGTTGATGGTCAATTCGTATGATCGTTCTGAGATAATCGTGGTCTCACATTGACGATCAAATCTTTTAAAAATCCCCATCTATGGCCAGCTTTATTCAAATCATTGCATGATTACTAAGGTAATTTGGACCCTAACAACCAGTTTAAGTCAATCCTCTGGGAAACAATTGTCAGAAAGCGCCAGGGTTGCCCAGTGGTGGGGGGATGACTGGTGGTTTGGGGACTGTTCCAGGGGGGAAGAGTGAGAGGATGGGGTGAGCAGATGGGTGCCCTGGGAACCAGTACTATTTGGCCCTGTTATGCTAGACTGATCATTTGATTAGACTACAATACCGTGCAATGTACCTAAATTATTGGGGGGAGGGTGTTGTGGAGAAGGGTCATATCTGTAGAGAGATGTGCCCCCCGAGGTGCCTTAATAGCCCCCTTCTGAAAATGACAGAGAGGATTATGTAGCTATGTACAAAAATTGAAAACTGGAATGTCTGTGCACCAAGGAAGGTAGGGGGCAAGCCAAAAACTGCTCCAGGGTTGAGAGGGTGTTTGTCCTGGTCCTCTGTCATCCAAGGGGTCCTTAAACAGAACCTTAAATGTAAGAGTTGTTAAATATGTTTTAGTACACACAACTGAGATGTCCAACTTGGAACTCTGAAGCTATAGTTGTACTGCAACTGCCAGCATCCCATTGACAGGCAAAGGCCAAGTGACACCAACACAAAAGGAATTCTTTTAATATAATAGAGGGGTTTCAAACTTCTCCACAGTCAGTTGCATGTAAAACCCTATTTACCAAAGGTGCGCACGTCAAATTATGCTCCTTGCACTTCCGTATTGAGTACTGCGGCTCCTATATATTCAGCGCCCTGTGGCAATAGGCACTGCAAACTTGTGTTAAAAAAATCAGGCACATACGTATATCTATCTATCTATCTATCTTTCTGTCTATCATCTATCTTTATATATATATCTATCATCTATCTGTCTGTCTACCTATCTATTTATCATCTATTTATCATCTATCTATCATCTATCTATCTCCCCATCTTTCTATCTATCTATCTATCTATCTATCTATCTATCTATCTATGAATCTCCCCATCCATCTATCTATCTATCATCTATCTATCTATCTATCTATCTATCTATCTATCTATCTATCTATCTATCTATCTATCTATCTATCTATCTATCATCTATCTATCTATCTATCTATCTATCTATCTATCATCTATCTATCTATCTATCTATCTATCTATCATCTATCTATGCACACAGACACATTTGCCACCCAACTCCAAAGC
This sequence comes from Xenopus laevis, assembly GCF_017654675.1. Classification (NCBI taxonomy): domain Eukaryota; kingdom Metazoa; phylum Chordata; class Amphibia; order Anura; family Pipidae; genus Xenopus; species Xenopus laevis. The sequence goes on along the minus strand of NC_054377.1, from coordinate 129,498,267 downwards.
ATTATGGTAATTGCATCGCTCCATTAAGTGTGCCATGCAGTGCAATCCCACTGAGAATTCCTATTTGCATGTGACACACTGTCCTTAGCGATTGCATTATTTTGTTCCAACACCTGTTGCTATGTTGGTGGTACCATACTGCCCCCAGGTGTTCGTCCCAAAATCCCTATGCTGCAGATTTATATCTAGCACATTCTACATCTGCCTAAAATCTATGTGTGTTCCCTGTTCTCAGGCTTGGGACTGAGTATTATGAGGATTTCTCTTCCTTGTGTTGGGTTGCTGCAGACACATCCACAGATTGATCTGTTGAAGCTGGTGAAATGAAATCATAATAATCAAGTTGGTTGCAAAGGCTTAAAGGGCATGTAAAGTCTAAAATAGAATAAGGCTAGAAATGCTGTATTTTGTATACTAAATATAAACATGAACTTACTGCACCACAAGTCTAATCAAACAAATAATTTATGTTTTCAAAGTTGGCTACAGGGGGTCACCATCTTGTAACTTTGTTAAACATCTTTGCAAGACTAAGACTGTTCACATGCTCAGTGTGGTCTTGGCTGCTTAGGGATCATCATAAACAAAGCTGCTTGAGTTCTGCATGGCTGGGAAGTAAGGCGGGGGCTCCCCCTGCTGTTCATAAGTATGATTGTTTCCCTGCTCAGCAGTTAGGGACCATCTGGCAATTCCTATCCACAGCAGTAAATGAAGGGAGAATTTCACTGCATACAGTCAGGTTTCTTATAAACGGTACACATTTTTTAATTAAAGTATATTGGAGATAGGTTTCTTTTTCATTAAAGAAAGTAAAAATAGGACAATGCGCCCTCCATGAGTCGTTTTATCTGCCATGAAACTTCAACCACAGTTGACAGACCCCATAAATTACCATATTATTATCGTAGAGACCCTGAGGGTATGTGTTTTACTCAGGCAGTTTCCCCTATATTTTTGGACACCTAAGTGGTACTTTGATCTACCCAGCCAGCTATTGTCCAGTAGGTGTCAGCACTCAAAAGTATAAAGGGGTATAGCACCATGTGCTGAGGGTCTTTCCTGGGACCTCACCTCTCTGAGACCCCTTGGTGGATCCAAAGAAATATAGCTGTTTCGTATACAAGCACAGTTACTCATGGAGTAAAAATAAAACAGATGAACTAAAATAAATAAAATAAAATAAAAATATATATATATATAAAATATAAAATAATTACAAATACTAAACAAGTGCTTATCTGAGAGGAGCTTTAGATGTTCCAAATAGTCAAGGAACATTTCAGAAGGGAAAAGGAAATTGGGGGGTTGTGGCTGAGGTGGGTGCCCAGAGCAGGGGTTGTGACTGGAGGGGGGCCTGGAGGGTGGGTTGTGGCTGGGTCGGGGGGGCCCAGAGGTGAACATCTAAAATGTTGCTATTATTTGAAAAAAAGGAATTTAACTTTGAGCGATTGTTACATTCATTGGTTTTGGGGGTTTACATTTCCTTCATGTACTGCAACCAATTTGTTGTCTAAGTGAAATCTGGAAACACAAGTTATGGAAGACTTCTTCAGAAACAGTTACACCAAAAAACGAAAGTGTCTTAAATGAATGACAATATAATGTGCTGTTGCCCTGCACTTATAAAACCTGTGTGTTTGCTTCAGAAACACTACTATAGTTTATATAAAGAAGCTGCTGTGTAATCATGTGGGAAGCCATTTAAGCACAGGATACACAGTAGATAACAGATAAATTCTGAAGAATCCCATTGTAAACTACAGAGCTTATTTGTTACTGTATCTGCAGTGTATCCTGTGCCTTTTCTCCTTTTTCAGCTCTGAATGGCTGCCATGTTTATATAAACTATAGTAGAGTTTCTAAAGCAAACACACCCATTTTAAAAGTGCAGCATTACATTGTCATTTCCTTAATACACTTTAATTTTCTGGTGTTATGAATCCTTTAACCATTAACTGACTGATTCACATTTGCATACTTACAGAGGGCCCACCAATGGGATCTTTATCCTGGGCCCATTAGCAGTCCTGACATCATGCCTTGCCAGATTTCTTTACCTGTACAGTGTGCCATATAACACTAATATTTACCAAAACTTAAGAGCAGGTGAAACATTTTTGGTGAGTAAATTTCAGGAAATTCGGCCTGTGTTTAAATTTGTCAGAAAAAATGGAACATATCCAGAATTATGGAAAAAATCTCCCTTTTTCCCATGAATAATAATTGGAATGTGTAAATGATTTAGGATAAAGATATAGTCAGGACACATTTAATCCATACCTCCCAACTGTCCCTTTTTCGGAGGGACAGTCCCTCTTTTGACAGCTCAACCCGCAGTCCCTCATTTGTACTGGATTTGTCCCTCTTTTCTCTGCACTAAACAGCCAGAAAAAGAAACAAAGTTTCTCACTTAATTGGCTTTTAGCAGAGAGCACAGAACAGCCTAACAGGTGCAAATAAGATACTTTGTAACAATTTTGAGACACAAAAACACAGTTTAGATAAAGAGAAATATTTTCAAACTTTCATAACCTGCCAAATTTTGTAAAACAAACATGGTAATTAGGGGGTGTGGCCACATAAAGGGGTGTGGTCAAAAAATTGCTGCGCTACATGCGGAAAAAAAATTTTTGTCCCTCTTTTTACTTCCAAAATGTTGGGAGGTATGATTTAATCCAAGTGCAAAGCGGATACTAAAATCCCTTTCCATAATTACATGAGGATTAGGCAGAATTGTTGAATGGATAAGATTTGCGGGATATAAGCCGAATTTCTATTTGCCGTTTTTTTGGAGAGATGATATAGAGAGGGATCCAAATTATAAAGGACAATCTTTACTGGCTCTGAATTGGACAAATTTATGTTTTCCAACTGTCTCTATCATTACAGAATATTCTTCCCTCAAGTCCGATGAGGTAAAATGAACTAACCCTCCAGCTGCTGAGGCCTATACAGTCCAGGGCTATATGTTTTACCTGCATCTTTCTTTTCTTATGCTGTAGCCCAGATGGAATAGAACCCAGGATGAAGATAACAGTGGCAGGTTACAAGTAGGTGGTAGGGTGGGAAATAATGACCAAATCTATATGAACTAATTTCTAAATAAGACTGAACCTTTAAATAAAATACCAAAGGCTTGAAGCCACGAATATCAGTGAGTGCAATAGAAATGTGCGCGTATGCCCCACCCCCGCTGTATAAATGAGTGGCACTATAACCCTAATTCAGTTACTGTCCCTTTAAATAGCAAGTAACCCTTGGCAATCCAGGGCCCTGAGTCCCTTTTGCGTATGAAAGGACTGGGAACTCGGATTTACAACACAGTGCCTCCACCTAGGGAACACTGAGGAGCACACCTCAGGGGATTTCCACGAGGAAAAATAAAGCACACATAGTTTGAAATTAAACAAATATAAAATTTATGTAAAACTGTATGGCACAATATGGCACTGCGGCTCACTAGCAGTCTCAGGCCTTGTTCTAGCCGCACAAGATAAGCAGACAAATCTTGCTTCTCTTTCTGGAAGGGAGAGTGGAAGCGATAGAGCATCTCTGTAGCACTCTCTACAGGGCCAAACGTCACCTCCAGAACTTCAATCAAATCACCTGAAGTAGCGTCGGGGGATCAACCAGATAGGATTTAAAACATCCACAGCAGGACTGCGAAGACTCTTAAGAATCTTCCTTCTCATAGTTGTCTCTGGGCCAGTCCAATCTCTCACGGACACAATAGTTTCTCCAAATCTCAAAGTACTCTTCATCTGCGGTTACAAGATCGGTACCTGAAACCACTTTGTCTCTTAAAATTACCATTCCAGGCCAGCTGTGTCAGTTGGCCAGTCAGCTGTCCCAGCATTCTCACAATCTTTGGGGTATCCAGCCATCCACCAGAGCTATGCTGACATGCTGACTCCCCTTGGAGACTATGCATTCACTGGATGGAGATCTCTTTACTTGACTCTTTTCAGCTGGCAAATCAAACAATGTCTTGTTCAATGGCACTCCCTCCTGTGCCTTCGCTGCATACTGGGTAGTAAGGGTCTCACCATGGGAAGTTAACTTATGTGAGTCATCAGATATGTCAGACAGGATAATTTTCCATGTCCTTTCACTTTCAGCATCAATATCTGGGGGAACCCGGTCACAATCTATCTCTCTATGGGTTTTTTGCCTTCCTCTGGATCAACTGGCAGATAGGTAGTTAATAAACAAAAAAAAAAAAGGTTGAACTCGATGGACATGTGTCTTTTTTAAACCTTACTTACTATGTTACTATGTATGTTACTCTAGGGCTCTCTATAAGAACATTCAACAGTACCCCGGCAGAATCTCGCCATGACGCAGCCACCCTTGGGCGGTAAAAAAATATGTTCCACACCTAGAATTTGATAAATAAATTCTTCTTTCCCTCTGGGCACCATGGGCCCCACAGCGGCAACCTTTTGGGGGTTAAGTCCCAATGCAGTACACGACTGACGGACACTTTGTGGAGTTTCAAAGGCAGACATATTTTCATCAAACATATCCAGCTTCCCAGTCGACATCCAAGCAGTGCCTCCTAATTTGGTTACTGTCTCTTTTAATAGCAATTAACCCTTGGCAATCCAGTGCCCTGAGTCCCTTTTGCGTATGAAAAGTACTGGGAACAGCGCACTGCCTCCACCTCGGGAACACAGAGGAGCACACCTAGGAAAAATAAAACACACACAGTTTGCAATAAAACAAATATAAACTTAATGTAAACTGTATTTAGTAACTGTAAATGCAAATCACACAATATAGCTTTTACTCTGGGGAACATGTGTGGACTATCAATCCCTGGTGCAGTCTTTCAATGCCACAGTTCCACACCGGGTGGATAAATGCAAAATCACTCTGGTCAGTTAAATCTCCCTTCCCCAAGAGCTTGTATGTTCCCAGGTAGCATAACCTGCCCTAAGGTACCTTTATCTTTGAAAGTAGTAGCCTCTCTCCCCATGGCAGGTACACAAGCAAGACCTGTCCTCACCCTGGGGAAATACACAGTAGCCAAAGTATCCACAGGCAGGAGATAGAAACTGGCTCTACCTAATGCTCAAATACTTTCTAAGCAGAACAAAATGCACCCTTTACTTCTCCTTCTTCCTGAAACTCCTTAAGGCAGCCATGTCACTCTCCACAGATCTGGATCTCTCTAGCTGCTGCAGCAGTGATTTTCCTTTCTAAGCTCTGTGGGAAACCCTGTACATTTGGCTCCAAAGTCAGGCACTCCTCCTCTCCCAAGGATGCACTGGGGCGCCCAGCAATCAGATGGCTCTCCAGCCTATAACTAGGCTAGATGATGCAACAGACAGAAAAACAGGGGAAGGATTTGTCTGATCCCCTACAGCACTATCTGTTTCTTATGTATAGAGAATAAATCACATGTATGGAAATGTCACTCTTTATATAGTTTCTCACTGAGCTGCAAACAGCGAGACCTGATGCCTACATGCAGTGTCAGACTGGCCCACAGGGTTACCAGGAAAACTCTCGGTGGGCACAGGTGTCAGTGGGCCTCTTGCTTTTAACCATTTAACCTATTTCATGGTTATTCCCTATTCCTTTATGGGGATAAAACTTAATAATGGAAGAGTATAGTAAGTAGATATAAAAGACTAAAGAGCAAATAAAGAGGTTGAGTGAGGAGAGGAGGAATAATAGTTTGGAAAGTGGGTCCTCGGTCTAAAGTTTTCTGGTGGGCCCCTGGCATCCCAGTCCAACACTGCCTACATGAGATAATATACATAAGATGATAAACATGTAGAAAGCATACTGGTCATCACAGGCTACCTTGGGCATAGAAGGCACCATTTTAATGCAGGGTAGGGCCATGTGTTGAGCTTTACCTCTGTCCTCTGTAGAAGGGCTAAGTATGACTCTAGCTGTCAATCAATTCCCACTATTCTCCACAGTCAAGGGCTCATTTATGAACACAAAATCAATGTGTTTTAAGATTCAGGCAAAATTTTGCATAATGTATACTGATTTTAGAAAGGGACTTGCATCCGTACCCTCCTTTTTAAATTGCAGGAGAGCACCAATGCATTTGGATCAAGGACAGACATTGATGCAAAACCCTGGAAATCCCATCAGCCTTGGCCTAGCAGTAATTCCCATGTTCTCTGATAGGGTTGCCTTCTTTCCCCTCTGCTAAATCCAAGCAGGGGGTGAGTGCTGACATCACAGGGCAGGGCAGTGGCATCACAGAGGCAGAATGATTACATCATGGAGACAGGGCTATAACATGGAGATTGGAAAATTATGAGAGAGCCCTGCCTGGTTTTCCTTCTTTACTGCTGACATCACTGGGCAGGGCAGTGACATCATGGATGTGGGATGGTTACATCATAGAACTGGGACTATGATATGGTGATTGGCCAATCACCTCATCAGTTTTGGAGAGTCCTTTCCCCATAATGAAGGTGCAATTGCATCCAATGTGCTACAAGGAGATGTGCCTGACGCAATTGCATCCAATGTGCTACAATTTGCACAATAAGATTTGTGCTTTGACACAAATCAGACTCATTTGCTCTTTTATCATTCTGATATCTTGCCTATTATAATGATGTGTTAGTGTGCAAGATAATTGATGGATCTCCATACCTTAAGTCTACTAAAAAACATTTAAATAAAACCCAAAAGGATTGTTTTGCCTCCAATAAGAAATAGTTATATCTTACACCTGCTGTTCAGTTTGGGCAGCCAGAAAATTCAGTTACTGAGCAGAGAAGAGTCATCTCAATTTACATTAATCTGTTTGGAGAGTTTAGATTCTATTTAATTGACACTTTAATAGCGTTACATATATTTTGTGGTTCTGAAATGTTCCAGTTTGTAAAGAACCGTATGTTTTGAAAAGCTCAATTCCTATTCACTTTGCTTTTTTTTCCTGTTCCATTTTGTGGGTCGGGGTCTTCCAGAAAGAGCATTTCTGATTTTGCCCTGACTATACACAATGTTATCTCTGCCGCTGTTTTATAAAATGTGTGAACTCTGACCCAAAAAGGCACTAAAATGTTTTTTCTTATATTGCAGAGGTAGATATGAGTCATTAAACAGGGAGAACAATATTTTCTGTTAAAAGTAAGTGCTCTGCATGATAATGGGTTTATGAAATATATTGAACATAATTTACAGGTAAGCTTAAATGTGTGCAAATGGATTTTTACTAAAAACGATACCTAAAGCTGCTTTGTCCTTTCCCCTTATAATTATCATCTCTGTATTTGCCATTTATACTAATTATACTGAAATGTATCTCTCCTTTGCCAGTGTCAACCCAGATCTCTTAACCTTGGCTTCTTCTAGTCTGGTAGCTATGTCTGCTCTATGTCTGCTTGGTTGTTCTAACTCTACCTTAAATTCAACCTGAAATGGTTCTTTTTCCACCAACACCCTAAAAGTATCTGTTACTATACTTTACTCTACTATTACCTCTTCTCCCCAGGTCCAGTGCCTTTGGGATATTTTTAATTCTTCATTTTCTCCTTCACTCCTCATATTCAGTCAATAACTAAATCATGTCACTTTCACCTAATGGATATTTCTAAAGCACGACAGTTTATCACCCAAGATGCCACCAGCATTGTGATTCATTGTCTCATCATGTCATGAATTGACTACTGCAGGCCTCTATTGATTGGTTTCTCCTCTAGAGACTGTCGCCTCTCCAGTCCATAAAAGATGCTACTGCCAGGTACATATTCCTCAGCACCAGCTCTTCCTCTGCCATGCCACTTTGCCAACTCTGCCCAACTCTGCCATAAATTATTATATCTAGGTACTTACCAAACCACTCTATTTGTTCTTCTAACCATCTACTTCACATAAATGCGTTCAAGACATTCAGTAGAGCTTCACCACTTCTCTGGAATTCCCTTACATGTGCCATTCAAATTTCCCCCAATCATTTGCCAAAAATGATCTCTAGCCTAGCATTCCTTCACTATATGCCACTGCCACTTGCTAAGTGCAATGATCAGGGGCACATTTCACCCTTTGCTCTTGTGCATTTAAATACTGTGTATCTTGTAACCCTTTCTCCTTTTAGATTGTAAGCTCTATTGAGCGGGGCTCTTTTTATCTCCTGTATTAGTAAATTTTTGGATATATGGAAAGGCCGTCTCCCATAGACTTCATTTTATCCAAATTTTTTAGAAATTATTTCCTTTTTGTAATAATAAAACAGTACAGGTATGGGAACCATTATCTGTAAACCCATTATCCAGAAAGCTCCAAACTACAGAAAGTCTGTCTCTCATAGACTTCATTTTATCCAAAAAATTTAAATTTTTCAAAATGATTTCCTTTTTCTCTGTAATAATAAAACAGTAGCTTGTATTTGATCCCGACTAAGATATAATTAATCCTTATTGGAATCAAAACCAGCCTATTGGTATTATTTAGGGGCACATTTACTAAGATTCAAATTTTCTAGTTGTTTTTTGTTTAAAACAACCAACTCAAATTCAAAATTCTAATTCATATCCAAAGTAACTCAAATTTGATGAAAACCTGCCGAGTTCATGTAGAAGTCAATAGAAGAGGTCCCTGGAACCATTTGAAGAGGTTAATAGCCTGCTTGATGGTCGATTTTTTTCAAAGAGTTTGGCCAAAAACTCGAATCGAGAACTTGATTTGATTAATTCAAGTTTTTCCCATGGAAAACTTGATTAATTCGAGTTTTCGGATTATGGGACTCGAACTACCAGATTCAAGTTTTTGCCATTTGAGTTTTTTCTTAATTAATATACCATTTGAGTTTCAAGGTCATTCGACCTTTGATAAATCAGCCCCTTAATGTTTACATGATTTTCTAGTAGATTTAAGGCATGGAGATTCAAATTACGGAAAGATCCGTTATCCAGAAAACCCCAGGTCGTGAGCATTCTGGATAACGGGTCCCATACTTGTATTCTATATGTTTGATATTTATACCTATTGATTGAGATATAACCATTCAGCTATAAACTTTGTTTTTGTTCTACTTATTTAACATATGAAGCCTTCCCCCCTGTGCAAGTACAAAATAAATACATATATTTATTCTGAATATAGAAATTCCTCTTTCAGTGTGAGACTTTTTTCAGAGCTGTAAAGTCATAGGGGGTTATTTAGAACACGTTCTATATTATTGGATGGTACGTATACAGGCCATAATCTCAGAATACATGTTAACCTGTTTATTTAATTTGTGACAAATTGTACCATGTACGGCAACATAAATTGTAACAGCTGCTTAGCTTTATGGCGGGTGCCTATACTGGAGCTGACATTTGTCTGTAATCCTGTTGGAGATGCCAAAGGCAACACAGGTGACTCCAAAATATAACATAGTACTTTATGTTTATCCCTTCCAGTGCCCCGTACCCTGACAACATTACTAAAACCACTTGCACGCTGATCAGTTTGATGATGGAACAAGGCAACAAATCAAAGGTTCACAATATTTTCCAGTTTGCATATACATCTGCTCCTCATGCTCAAAGGGGAGGTTCACCTTAAAATTGAATTAGCAGGGCACTCTTTACCTCCTATATTGGTCAGAATTTGTATGCAATAGCACCAGCAACCCAAAGATGTGTTTCACATAAAATGAAGGGGACCTAGAGGTGCAGCATCTTGAAATCCAGCCCTAGCAGGGCAAGAAGCATCATACAAGCCCTGGGCACAATCACCATGTTGTTTGCACTTTGCAAAAAGTAACCTGCATGAAGAAAAATCGCCACTCCAAATCGGAGTTCAAAGACCTGCATTTGTCCGATCAATACAGGGATGTCTGTGTTTGGCAGCGCTGTATTCATGAGGGTGGGGGTATGCGTATAGGTGTCCCTCTCCTGATCCCCTAATTTGTATTTCATTCAGGCACTCAATTTAGGGAGTAAGGGTGGGCTACCTAATGTCTGCTGGTGCTCTCAATTTGCTTTGGATTTTTCCCCAGCATGAGGGGCAGAGTGTAACCAGACACAAATGCTTTTAAAGGGCATGTAAAGTCTAAAATAGAATAAGGCTAGAAATGCTGTATTTTGTATACTAAATATAAACATGAACTTACTGCACCACAACCCTAATCAAACAAATAATTTATGCTTTCAAAGTTGGCTACAGGGGGTCACCATCTTGTAACTTTGTTTGTTGTTAAACATCTTTGCAAGACTAAGACTGTGCACATGCTCAGTGTGGTCTGGGCTGCTTAGGGATCATCATAAACAAAGCTGCTTGAGTTCTGCATGGCTGGGAAGTAAGGCGGGGGCTCCCCCTGCTGTTCATAAGTATGATTGTTTCCCTGCTCAGCAGTTAGGGACCGTCTGACAATTCCTATCCACAGCAGTAAATGAAGGGAGAATTTCACTGCATACAGTCAGGTTTCTTATAAAAACGGTGCACATTTTTTAATTAAAGTATATTGGACATAAGTTTCATTTTCATTAAAGAAAGTAAAAATGGGATTTTATTTTTTTGCCTTTACATGCCCTTTAAACGAGTACCACTAAAGAGTGTGCTTTTGCACCCCTTAAAGGACAACTAAAGCCTAACTAAAGAAGTAAGAAAGAAATGTTGTATATTACATTTTGGGCTTCTGTACCAGCCCAAGGCATCCACAGCCCTTTAGCAACGAAGATCTGTGTCTCCAAAAATGCCCCAGTAGCTCCGAGTGCCATCCCGCCCACGATTAACATTTTAGCCGGCGGGAAGGCAGGGGAGGCAGTTCGGGGAGATTAGTCGCCCCGAAGAAGAGGAGATTTGTTGTCGGACGGCAAATCTCCCTGAATCTGCCTGTGTGGCCTGACCCTTAGAAGGACATGTGTCCAGTGATGGTAGGGTTGCCTTTGCTGGTGGCTAAACCCGAAAAATGGGGGCGGGGCAGATAGCATTGGGGGTGGAGCAGTGATCTTGGGGTGGGCGTGATGATGTCAGGGGCAGACACAATGATGTTGAGTTATGAAGCTGGGTCAGGGTTATTACATCACTTATATGCAAATTGCTGGATTTCTGTCCAGTTTTCGCAATGTTTTAAATGGGACAGAAAGTTTTGAACAGACAACCGTTTGACAAACTCAGCTGTCCAGCTGAAACACATGGCTGGAAACCCTACCTCTATCTATTCGGCCTAATGAGTAAGACCACAGGTATGGGATCTATTTAACAGATATCACTTATCCAGAAAGCTCTGAAATGCAGCAATGCTCATTTAGAAAAACAAATTCTTAACAGGGGTGGCCTGAGTGTCCCTAACATTTTTTTCTATTATCAAGCAGCGCAAATTGCGCCATTAATTCATTTTTATAGACCTACCCTCCCGTTATGGGCTCAAATAGAAGTCGCGCAACTCAAGCCGATTAATCCTGCAGTGTTACCTTGGATTTCCAAATGTAAACGGCCCATCGCTTCCACCCCAATTTTAAAAATGGCACTAGCTGTATGGGACCAAGTAGTATTAAGAACTCCATTAAAATCACCTCATTGTCCGGCTATGCCTGTTCTTGGCAACCCTGTTTTTCGACCAGGTCTACAAGATACTGATTTTTATTGGTGGTACTCCCACAACATGTTATATGTCACTCAGTTTTTTGGCTTGCAAGGCCTCAGGAAATGGTCCACTATAGTCGAACAGTATAATCCTCCACGAGCGGAAACCTTTCGCTACATTCAGATCCAACACTTTCTGACTGAAGTGACTAAAGGGTGTGCTGATATCCTATCCTCTTCCGCTTGGGAACAAATGTGTATTAAGTTCCCTTGTAGTGGGGGTATAATATCTATGTTATATAAGGACATTTTAAATTCAGCGATTACTTCCCCTCCAACATATACTACTCAGTGGGAACGGGATTTGGGTAATATAATAGACGATGCTTCCTGGCAACAAACGTCGGTGAATACAGCCAAATCCTCCGTAAATACGTTGGCACAGGAAACTCTATACAAGGTGATTTCTAGATGGTACTTGGTTCCTACCAAGTTACATAAATATTATCCCGCTGTCAGTCCCCTCTGTTTCCGAAATTGTGGAACGGAAGGCACTATGATACATGTTTGGTGGCAGTGCAGACAGGCGTTCAGATTTTGGTCCAGGATATTCACACTAATAGATTCAATAATGGGAGTTAGACTCCGAAAAGACTCTAAGATAGTCTTACTCAATACCAATATTCCAATTTCGGACAAATATCATCGCAAGTTGATACAGTTTGTTTTTGTAGCAGCGAAACAGACTATTGCCGCCTCATGGAAAAAAACTTCTATTCCTATGGTTCTGTTTCGCTTAAAAATGAATTGGATAATGGTAAATGAAAGATTATTGAGTATATCTACTGATACCTATTCCACCTTTACTAAGGTCTGGACTCCCTGGATGCACTATGCCAGTCTACACTAAAATTTGTCTAGTGTAGGTTTTTCAATCTTCCAATTTCCCTGTACCATCCCTGTACTATAATGATCACGGACACGGTTGATTCGGTATATTGTTTAGTTTTCTTTTTATTTTGTTTTTTTCAACATGTATTCTTTACTTATACTACATGATGTTTCCCGATGTGTCACTATGTGGAGTGTCCGGAGCCGTTGCTCTTCCTTCACTCTCAAGACATTTGTATGTTATGCCTATAATCCCCTCTGCGTAGGAGGATACACATTTTCTATATCTACGAATGCATAAAAAACTTTGTTATGAGAAAAGTATATGCTGTTTTTTCATCCAATAAAAAGTTTTGAAAGAAAAACAAATTCTTATTTTTGACTGATTTGCTTATTACTGTTCCTTTAATAACAAGAAATGAACCTCACTTCATAATAACTAAGCCATATCAATGTGAGTATCTTAGTATTTAATTGATTATTATTGTTTTCACAAGGCTGAAAACCGAACAGAAAGTTGAGGCCACAACAGGCCTTAGAAAAACCGAACTGTTCGGGTCAAAACCAGGTGGCAACCGTAAGTGATGGCTATGGAGAACAGTTCAGAGAGATATGGCTGCCTTGGCTAAACTGTATAAAGTCTAGGGATGGACCGAATCCAGGATTCGGTTTGGGATTCGGCCAAGATTCTGCCTTTTTCAGCAGGATCAGGGGTGGGGAGGGAAATTGCGTGACTTTTTGTCAGAAAACAAGGAAGTAAAAAATTTTTCCCCTTCCCAGCCCATATGCAAATTAGGGTTCGGATTCGGTTCGGTATTCGGCTGAATCTTTAGCAAAGGATTCAGGGGTTCGGCCGAATCAAAAATAGTGGATTCGGTGCATCCCTAATAAAGTCTGAAGATTATAAAAGGCTTATATAGGGTTATAATCATGTTATTTATATCCATAATCCATAACATGTTATTAACATTTTACTGTTTTACCATCCTCTGTCAGGAGTACTAATTCTGTATACAGTTAAAATATTATTTTTTTTTAAAAAAAAAATTAACCACTTGGGTATGATTTAATTTTATTGGATGTTCTAGTACCTTGCTGCCAAACAAAAGGTAATGTGAAGGAATGTCAGCTCAGGTGGCAGTGAGGATGACTGGGAATGGATTCCAAGGCAGAACGGAGCTTCACAGACAATGGCGAGGAGTCTAAGAATCCAAATAATTACATGTAATATGTTTTCTGCTAGGGGGCACCCAGTGAATATAGAGCGGCCGCAAGAAATGCTATAGCTTAATGTGCACTTAGTATTAACTTTTCATAGCCAGGTTTATGGCAGCAATAACTCTTGTGTAGATAACATGTCTAGCTGTGTGCTATAAAAAATACTACTGAATTATTCTAGCAGCTCTCTAGTTACAGGCAGTCCGGCTTTGGAATAGAAATAGAACAAATAAGTGAGGGTGTCATTTATCAAGCAGATACAAGGATAATATTTTAAAGGGGAACGCTATTCAAATCATTTGAAAAAAAAAATGTGACTAATGAAAAGAAATGTAATTCCAAAGCAGCTTTCCAACATACATTAATTAAATATTGGGTGAATTGATCGCTCATTACCTTGCTCTTCTGTTTAATGCTGGCCCTGGCTACATGTGGTATTGAAATACAAATCAACGGAGGGCCCTCCAGTCAACACAGCAAAAAAGGCAAGAATTTTATATGAGATGCAAACAACCCAACTGTACCCCCACGTTAAGTAACCCGAAACTCTGTATCATACATATTGGGTATTCACACTCAAAAAAGTATACAAACAAATGGAACAACAACAAGAACAACAAGGATAATAAGAATACTGGCAAGTGTATCTGTTCCTTGTTGTTCTTCCTTTTTTGCCTCAGACATATAACTGGGTGGTATGTGTATATAATATAACTGACAATATTCTTGTGTATATATTGCTTTGATAAGACACAATTTTGACTGATGTACTGTATATTTTATTGTTATAAAAGATTTATAAAGAGATTTTTTTTCTATACCACCATTTGTATACTATTTTGTGTGTGCTTACCCAATACATGTGATACATGTGGTATTTAAGTCATGTAGCAGTAGTCAGCCTTTTTCCAGCTAAGATTCCAATCCCCATAATGCCTTGCATATTCTGTCAGTATCAGACTGGGGCATTGGGGCCCACTAGGGCTGTAACACCACTAGCCCTCTTCACAACCACTAGGGTCCTCCTCCTGATCTCCACCCAGGATCATGTACCTCTTATCTCCTTCCTTCTCCTTAACTTTGAGGGTGCAGCCAATTTGGGGAGCACGTCTGGGCCAGTGGGGACAGGGCCCACCAGGTTTTTTTACCAGTGTCCCATTGGCCCAGTCCAAGAATGTATTCTGTCATTAAAAGGCATGCTGAAAAAAAGGAGAAGAATACAAGGCATTGTGGGATCTAGAGTATTGGTTGGAGGAGAAACACTTCCAACTGGGGGAAACACTGACCAGTACAGGCCAGGCCGACCGGGTATCTTAGGCAAACTGGCCGGTAGCGTTGCCTCACACCCACTGAACAGATGCCAGGGAACAGTGCAGAACCAGTGAGGAGAGTGGAGACAGGGGACAGGACATTGGGTAGACGACAGAGAATGTACAACCCTGGCTTTGAGCCCTATGCATGTACCTCTTCTGCCTACCCCCTCATTCTGACCTTGATGCGGACCACATGTTGGATCTCAAAGATAGATCACTGCGCTAGAACATCTCAGACCAAATGTTGGATCTCAAAGAGGGATCACTGATCTAGAGCATCTCAGAACAAATGTTGGATCTCAAAGAATGATCACTGCTCTAGAGTATCTCAGACCAAATGTTGGATCTCAAAGAGGGATCACTGCTCTAGAACATCTCAGACCAAATGTTGGATCTCAAAGATAGATCACTGCGCTAGAACTTCTCAGACCAAATGTTGGATCTCAAAGAGGGATCACTGCGCTAGAACTTCTCAGACCAAATGTTGGATCTCAAAGAAGGATCACTGCCCTAGAGCATCTCAGACCAAATGTTGGATCTCAAAGAGGGATCACTGCTCTAGAGTATCTCAGACCAAATGTTGGATCTCAAAGAGGGATCACTGCTCTAGAGTATCTCAGACCAAATGTTGGATCTCAAAGAGGGATCACTGCTCTAGAGTATCTCAGACCAAATGTTGGATCTCAAAGAGGGATCACTGCTCTAGAGTATCTCAGACCAAATGTTGGATCTCAAAGAGGGATCACTGCTCTAGAGTATCTCAGACCAAATGTTGGATCTCAAAGAGGGATCACTGCTTTAGAGTATTTCAGACCAAATGTTGGATCTCAAAGAGGGATCACTGCTCTAGAGCATGTCAGCAATAGGTTAATCTGCAGTTCATGCTATGGAAGTAGAAGGTGGCTACAAGTGCAAGTGAATGAATGGTGCAAATAAAAGAGTCAAATGATGGAGCTTAGCTCTAATGGTTGAGTATTTTCTATCATCGTTCCCATAAAAATGTATACAGAGGCTCAGGATACATTAGTTAAAGGGGTGGTTCACCTTTAAGTTCACTTTTAGTATCTTATTGAATAGGCAATCCTAAGCAAATGGGGATGGGCCTGGCCAGCCTCTTCACCCATCCACCCCCTAGCACATGTTCATGCACAAACGAGTGTGCGCAAGAACAGACACACGTATGCATGGCACACAGCCACTGCGCTCTTTAACTTCTTAACAGACTCTGCTGTTCGTGTTTATTTTTTATAGTTTTTTAAATTATTTACCTGCTTCTTCTGACTCTTTCTGGCTTTCAAATGGGGTTACTGACCCATCTAGAAAACAAATGCTCTGTAAGGCTACAAATATATTGTTATTGATACTTTTTATCACTCATCTTTCTATTCAGGCCTCTTCTATTCATATTGCAGTCTGTTATTCAAATCCATGCATGGTTGCTAGGGTAATTTGGACCATAGCAACCAGATTACAGAAACTGTAAACTGGAGAGCTGCTGAATAAAAAGCTAAAAATAGAAACCAATTGCAAATTGTCTCAGAATATCACTCTCTACATCATACTAAAATTTTATTTGGGATAATTTAGGGAAAGAAATTTTCTGCAAAAGGAAAAAGAAAATAAATGAACTAATAAAATCAAGTTGTGTCTTATGAGGCCCAAGTGCGACTAGACTGTGGATATTGCTTATAATTGTCATTGCAATCTTATTCATCCCTTATATGGCACAGCGTTTTGCATTACATTTTACTTTTGTTTTTAATTAGTATTTTAATTACCCATCTTTTCTTCATACACTATTAAATGTGTTTTCATTTACATAGGAAGGTTGCATATGCCTTTGATGCACGTTTTCTGTTTAATTCATCAATGAAGAACTTTTATGTTCCAATAAATATATTTTTCTTCTGGAGTATCAGGGATATGTCTTTTGCACCAGAGAAAATAAGAGCAGAAATCATTCACAGGAAAGGTGGAATTGCAAAGCTTGCACACAAATACCGTAAGACAGAAAATACATTTATAGTGTATTGCAGTAAATGTTATGAAAGTGGCAATGTTTGCCCTGGGTTAAGTAGTCGATAGTAACCAGCCAGATGTATGCTTGTCAGCATTTAACCAACAATTTCTGACTGTTTGCTAGGGGTTACTAGACTTGGAACAAAATTTGCAACTTTTCTTACATTACTCAAGTTAAATGCAGATGAGTTGTACCTATCCTGGATGTAATCACTATAGGAATCATAGGGAAGACCAGAGAAATTTCTGGAAATAGAAGGACAATGTTCCCGATTTTGTACAGTTGCACAATAATAAGATGGCTTAATAGTGATGGTCGAATCTGACCCGTTCTGCTTTGTTGAAAATCCTTCAAACGGCAAAAATTTGGCGGAATGCTTTGAAGTCTATGGGAATCAAAAACTTTTTAACGCACGCCTATTTTTTTCACCCATTGAGGTCTATGGGTATTTTTGAGGCAACACTTGGTGGAAAATTTTGCTCATCAGCCGCATGCCGTATATACTCGAGTATAAGCCGACCCAAGTATAAGCCGAGGTACCTAATTTTACCTACAAAAACTGGTTAAGCTTATTGACTCGAGTATAAGCCTAGGGTGAAAAATACAGCAGCTACTGGTGAGTTTCCCTACCTCACTGCCATACTGGACTGCTGCTCGTTTTTTCAGAAGAAGTTTAAAGGACCAGTAACGGACCAGTCGGAGGGCTCCACGGGAAGCTGCAGGCCATGTGGCTGGAGGCGGAGAAGCTGCGGGGGCGACCCATGGGGCCTGCATTCCAGGAGTGCACCTTGGCTATGGGGCTGGGGTAAGAGTACAGGTGGTTGTAAGGGAGTGCGGAGGGGGCAGATGGGTGTGGGTGCTGTTTGTGGCTCTCCACTGAAGCAGTAAGAACGTGTCTGCACCGTCTCCTCTCGCTGTTGCTGCAATACATGTGTGCGAACGAGGATGTGGTGTTGGTGCTGGATCCTCCACTGTGGTAAGACTCTTGCAAGAAGATGTTGCTGCAGCCCCTCCTGCCCTCACCCTGCTGTTCCTCCCTGCACATGGCCCGCAGCTTGTGGAGGGAAGAGCCCTGTCCGCTGTACAGATCCTCAAAATCCCTGTCCTTCTGGGCCCGATAGGCTCGGATCAGATCGCTCTCCTCCTGGCAGTGACCCGGCAGCAGGCATTGCAAGCTGCAAGGACCCCTCTGCGGTGCGGCCCAGCCGTACTGACTCGAGTATAAGCCGAGGTAGACTTTTTGAGCACATTTTGGGTGCTGAAAAACTCGGCTTATTCTCGAGTATATACGGTAAATAGAAACAAAGCACTCGAAAAGGGACCAGATGTTTACACTGAAAAAAACTGACCTTTCGAGTCTGATACTATGGCAATTACATCTTCTTTTGTTTCTGTATTTGGGCCAATTTATTGTGCTGTGGAAGAAAACGGCATAAGTATATATCAGCAAGTGCTTCAACGTAGCAAATACCGTGGAGAGATGTATACTCCCGTGTGAGTGTGTATCATCTATACAGGGTTTACATTGCTACATTGACTCACTTTGTTGCAGATTGTTAATAATTAGGGATGGGCCAATTCAACCCGTTTCAATTCACCAAAAATTCTCTGACACCATTCAAGTGTATGGGCGTCATTTTTACAGTGAAACAAGGCGAAAATTTGACCAGTTCCGATTCGCCAAAAATTTGCCTCTGCCGTATATTTTCCGATGCCCATTAAAGTCTATGGGCGTCAAAAAAAAAAAATTCTATGAGCGTCATTTCTGCGCCAAAACAAGGCGAAAAAATTCACCCATCCCTATTGATAATATATACTCAGTAGTGATGTGCCAGTCGAGTAAAACACGACCCGCACCCTAACCCATGCGCCCCCCATCGGCTCCCTCCTGCCCCTGACTTCCACCTTCCTTTTATAGACCAGCACCAACCTGCCCCAGCGATGACATCACAAAAGAGGTGGGGCGGAAAGGTGCGCGCTTATAAAACCGGAAGCAGGCAGTGTAAGGTCGAGGACAGGGAGAGCAGGCAGAAGAGCTCAACCCAAATCCACAAGCGACCCGCAAATGGGGGTGTAATTCTATGCAATTGTCCCTGGGCCTTTGGGTCAGGTGGAAAAATAAATCATTGTAACTGAAATCCAAATGTACTGTACATGGCCCACACACACATTTGTTGGTCTTGTAGCTGAATGAAAGCCAAATATACATGAAATACAAAATAAAATTGATAAAATCAACACATTTATGGATACGAAAACACAATAAGATGCGCTTTGTAGCTCTGTCACCTGGTGATGAACTGCGTTGTCATATCCTGCAGCTTTGCTGTAAATGATCTCAGTGGGATACACTCTCCATTCCAGACTGACTGCCCTTATTATACACCTTGTCGTGGCTACAGATAACACACAAAGGAAATAACATGGAGGGAGTTTAAAACTTAAGCTAGGAATTCAAAACTTTATAAATACGTAAATATTTAATATATGGGGGGGTTGTTGTTCCAGCCATTTCCTTTAAGGTCCAGTTTTGAAAGCAAGAAAAAATAAAATCTATAACGTGCGTAAAGTATTAAAAATGTATTTCACCTGGTAAATGAAACGTGTTGGATGTGCCGGGCAAGATACAGACGTATGGTGTGAGCCCTGGAGCTGGTTAGAGAGCTGGACGGAGGGTGAAATCATTTGCTGGGAGCTGAACAGAAACCAAAGGAAGAATGCCATGTACAAAAATCAATGCAGGTTAAAGTTGCTGCTTCAAAATACAGATGGGAAAATAAAAAGAAATTGTGTCAGTCAGAGTATTATTGGCACAGAGCACAGATAATATTTCAGCCAAGAGATGTAAACTGCTGCTACTTCATTCTCTTCACTGACTGAACTGTCTACCCTGTACTTTTATAAATACAGGTGTGGGACCTGTTATCCAGAATGGGGACCTGGAGTTTTCCGGATAACGTAACTTTCTGTAATTTGGATCTTCATACCTTAAAGGTCATGTAAAGTCTAAAATAGAATAAGACTAGAAATGCTGTATTTTGTATACTAAATATAAACATGAACTGACTGCACCACAAGCCTAATCAAACAAATAATTTATGCTTTCAAAGTTGGCTACAGGGGGTCACCATCTTGTTACTTTGTTAAACATCTTTGCAAGACTAAGACTGTGCACATGCTCAGTGTGGTCTGGGCTGCTTAGGGATCGTCATAAACAAAGCTGCTTGAGTTCTGCATGGCTGGGAAGAAAGGCGGGGCTCCCCCTGCTGTTCATAAGTATGATTGTTTCCCTGCTCAGCAGTTAGGGACCATCTGACAATTCCTATCCACAGCAGTAAATGAAGGGAGAATTTCACTGCATACAGTCAGGTTTCTTATAAAAACGGTACACATTTTTTAATTAAAGTATATTGGAAAAAGTAAAAATGGGATTTTGTTTTTTTGCCTTTACATGCCCTTTAAGTCTACTAGAAAATCATGTAAACTTTAAATAAACCCAATAGGATTGTTTTGCTTCCAATAAGGATTAATTATATCTTGGGATCAAGTACAAGGTTCTGTTTTATTATTACAGAGAAAAAGGAAATCATTTTTAAAAATGTGGATTATTTGGATAAAATGGGGTCTGAGGGAGGCAGCCTTTCATAATTTTGTAGCTTTCTGGATAAAGAGTTTTAGGATAATGGATCCAATATCTGTGTGTGTGTGTGTGTGTGTGTGTGTATATTTTTATCCAGGAGAAAGGAACTACCAGAAGAGGTATTAGTGTCATACAATCCATGTGAAAATAAGTTCATTGTGAAAAAGATGAAGAAAAAAAAGTGATCATTTCAATTCATGTGTAAAGCATTATTTAAAGGCAGATTTCTCAAGGGTTGAATTGAAAATTGAAAATAAAAAAATTCTAATTTCAAGCTATTTTTGTGTACTTCTACTAGGGAATAGTCCAAATTTGATTTGAATTTGAAAGAAATTTGAAAATTCAAATATCGAAATTAATCATGTACTGTCTCTTTAAAACTTTGACCAGTTGCCATCTAAAACCTGCCGAATTGCTATTTTAGCCTATGGGGGACCTCCTAGAACCTATTTGGAGTCAATTGGTGGACTTTGAAAGATCTAAGTTTTTTTAAAAAAATACTTTGAATCGAATTTGATCGTATACTATCTGAATTTGATTGGTGATCGAATACAGCCTATTCACCCGCAGAAAAAAACTTAGATTTAGGTTGTTTTTTTTTATTTGAATTTCGAAGTTATGGGAGGTCAAAAAAAACTCCCATTACTTCAAAATTCGACCCTTGATAAATCTGCCCCTTAATATCATGTGATATACCAGGTTAAAACGTAACATTTAATAGCTCTATTTAAAAATACACAATTAAGAAAGAGAGTTCATTAAGTTACAAACAATTTAAACATTTAGGGACAGATTTATCAAGGGTCAAAGTGAATTCGCGGGAATTTTCAAAGTAAAAAAATTAGAAATTCGAAGTAATTTTTTGGATACTTCGACTATCGAATAGGATACTACAACTTCGAATTTACTGTAAATTCGATTTGAAGTAAAATAGTTTGAATATTCGATAATCGAAGTACTGTCTCTTTAAAAAAACTTCGACTTCAATTCTTTGCCAACTTAAACCTGCCGAAGTGCTATGTTAGCCTATGGGGACCTTATACAGCATTTTTCTACGTTTTTTGAAGTCAAAGTAAAATCGTTCAATCGTACGTTAAAATCGTTTGAATCGTTCGATTCAAAGTAACTAATCGTACGATTTTACTTCGACCGCAGAATACACAAATTCGATGAAAAAAGTTCAAATTCGATATTCGAATTCAAAGTATTTTAATTCGATGGTCGAATTTCAAAGTATTTTTTACTTGATAAATCTGCCCCTTGATTTATTTTAATCTAGTAACATGTGTCTGGGATACCCAGTATATAGTAATAAATAACTTATTGGTCACGCCTAGATCTTACACCTTAGCCTGACCCTCTAAGTCAGGGATCCCCCAACCTTTTGAACCCGTGAGCAACATTCAGAAGTAAAAAGAGTTCGGGAGCAACACAAGCATGAAAAATGTTCCTGGGGTGCCAAATAAGGGCTGTTATTGGCCATTTAGTAGCCCCTATGTGGATTGTCAATCTACATTGATCTGTTTTGCAGTGCACCTGGTTTTTGTGCAACCAAAATTTGCTTCAAAACCAGGAATTCAAAAATAGGCACCTGCTTTGAGGCCACTGGGAGCAACATCCAAGGGGTTGAAGAGCAACATGTTACTCACGAGCTTCTGGTTGGGGATCACTGATCTAAATTACCATCTTTGTATAAAGATGTAGGGGAAAACAATGGCAATGTGTTGTCCTATTAAAAAAACAATTATTGTGAATATATATATATATTTATATATATATATATATATATATATATATATATATATATATATATATATATATGCCTGCACTTGCATTAAAGTGTCTCTAAGCTCTGCAATAATTATGTTTTGGGGAAACCAACTTCTGTGAGGTCTTATTACACTCTATATAACATCCAACCTGTGGTCTATATATAATAGTTTCATAAGCAATTGACAAGAATAGGCTACATGCACAGAGCTAGCTGCAAGGTTCTATGGTCCTGTTCAGGCAGAGGTGGATTACAAGAATTGGCTTCTCTAGCATTTGTTTTATATATATATATATATATATATATATATATATATATATATATATATATATATATATATATATATATATATATTTATTTATTATTTATTTATTTTTTATTTATTTATTTTTGCCCTTTGTAGTTGGTTGTTACCTTTATTGCACGTCTATATGTAGTACAGGTATGGGACCTGTTATCCAGACCTGGGGTTTTCCGGATAAACCCAATAGGTTGGTTTTGCTTCCAATAAGTATTAATTATATCTTAGTTTGGATCAAGTACAAGGTACTGTTTTATTATTACAGAAAAAGGGGAATCATTTTGAAAAATTTGAATTATTTGCTTAAAATTGAGTCTATGGGAGAAGGCCTTTCCGTAATTCTGAGCTTTGTGGATTATGGGTTTCCAAAAAACAGATCCCATACCTGTAGTTCTATAACTCAGCTCCAGTCTGCCATCCATTAAAGGGGTGGATCTCCTTTAAGTTAACTTTTAGTATGTTATAGAATGGCCAGTTCTAAGCATTATTTAAATTGGTCTTCATTATTTATGGTTTTATAGTTTTTGAATTATGTGCTGTCTTCTTCTGACTCTTTCCAGCTTTCAAATGGGAGTCACTGACCCCATCTAAAAAACAAATGCTCTGTAAGGTTACATATTTATTGTTTGGCACAGGAGAGACTATGACTATACCGACAGCAAGAGACCATGCACACAGTTGTGTCTGGTTATTGAACGTTTGGAAAACAAAGGGGTTCTTTTGAATACATTAAAAAGTACTTCAATTTGACCCTGTTACAAATGTCTCAATTAATCTGCCTTGTCTGTGTGAGATGATTAAAGAAAATGAATTTGTACCTAATAAAGGAAAGCAAACATTCTCCCATGAAGGAATAGTGATGCCTGGATATTGTTGTGGAGCTCTTGGGAATGATACAATATTGATTCACTCTATGTAATAATAGTCCTAGTCAAGAGTTAAATACCCAGTAATCAGTTAAGGACTTAATGTATTCCCTTAGGAAATAAATCCAAAAACATTAAGGACCACCCTATGTGACCTTAACTCAAGTGTAAAGAATTGAATAGGAATGAAGCAAAATGTGTTTCTATATTATCAAAAAGTGCAGACACTTCTTTTAGAACCTATACATACTACAACATGTGTTGTAAAGCAGCAATCAAGAAGGCAACAATACAACATGAGGAACAAATTGCTTCATTTGCAAAGACTAATCCTAAACATAATTTTAGAATATCAGCATTAAAAAGATAAGGTTGAAACATTGCAGGTTCCATGGCTAGATCAAAATATAACAGATTTGTCGAAAAAAAAACCTTTTTTTTGGTAAAGTATATTATTTTTGGAGTACATTATTCCCTATAATAATATATCTGCTAGCAAAAAGCACAGTACAGTCTGTGTGTATACACCAATAGGAAGAGAGTGGTACCCTGCATTTCCCTCAGCTGTGCCAACCCAAAGGCCGGTTACAGGAATTGTTTGTTGTTGTATATGTCTTATTTCCATATAGGACCAGAGAGTCACCACCCTTGAGCTGCCTCCCTAGACAGAGGCCCTTGGGTGCCAATATGGTAAATACAATCCTGCAGCCTTCTGAGTTACTTTAGCCCATGCACTGGTTTACTAAGAGATGGCTTGATTACCTTCTACCCCAGGGAAATAGAATCCTGCCAAGAAGAAATTTCAACCCCTTTGCCTCTTTAGGGCACACAATAACAGGTCACTCATTTGACCACACCCCTATACTAGTTATCCCACTGTTGTGAAGGTATTGATAGCTGATTGATATGGGATCATTTTATGTCAGAGAGTCTCCAATCCTGTAATTGTTGAAGACTTCTCAGCATTGCACATAGAACTGGTAACGTTTGGCAGACTTAATTGGGGCCCCTCTTGGGGTTGGAACCCCAAGCACTGGCTTTTTCCAAGCAGCCCTAAAACCATTTCTGCCTTTTATAATAAGTGGATCTACCCACATACAGTATATGGTCTTGTGCTGGGATTTGGCTTTTTTTTTTATTAATTTTGCTGTCTATTTTAAATTGGTTTCAATGCATTTATCAACATAAATGAGAAAAAAATAGAAAAAAAAATATAATAAGTGAGATAATGCATTAAGTCAAGGAAGGACTCTCCGGGGAGTGAAATTGCCCAGATAATGATTTTATTCCATCCATTGAGCCTCTTTATCAGCGTGTCTGAAATTGCTTTCTGCTTCATAAAAGGTATTAATAAAATAATACTGTAATTGCACTTACTCGCTGATTTGGCTTTATTTATTTATTTCTGCCAGCCTGTATTAAAGTTACAAGACTTTTTGTAAAGTTTCACGCAAGAAACATGAACTTCACCAACTCATACAACATATATATATTATTAGAGTGGTTCACCTTCATGTACAGAACAAACAGCATGACCAAGACCAAGAGACCTTGAGGCCAAGAGAGAAAGCCAAGGTTTCTGGCAAAATCCAAATACAACATAGATCACGTCGATTGCAACCCCATTGTCCAAGCTCCTACTTACCTCATCATACATCATCATACAAAGCTATTCAATTTAACACATTGTTTAACAGAACCTGTCCTTCATAATGTCACACTTACTGCTATTATGTGCACTGGGGTTCATTTGGAGGGGATTGAACTTGATGGACTTTGGTCTTTTTTCAACTCAGAATAACAATTTAATGCCTTTCTAGTCTAGAATAGCGGTCCCCAACCTATTTTACCTGTGAGCCACACTCACATGTAAAAAGAGTTGGGGAGCAACACAAGCATGAAAAAACTCCTAGAGGTGCCAAACAATGGCTGTGATTGGCTATTTGGTAGCCCCTATGTGGACTACAGGAGGATCTGTTTGGAAGTACAACTGGTTTTATGCAACCAAAACTTGCCTCACAGCCTGGAATTCAAAAATAAGCACCTGCTTTGAGGCCACTGAGAGCAACATCCAAGGGGTTGGAGAGTAACATGTTGCTCATGAGCCATTGGTTGGGGACCACTAGTCTAGAACATACTCTTAAATATAAACCCATAATAAAACTTCAGTTAACTTGCCTACATCAACTTACAGTCAAAATTACAGCTCTATAACTGCCAGGTAGAGATTGAGATCCCATCTTAAATATTGGAATTACATTACTGCTTCTCCAATCCATCGGTGCCATACCACAGAAAATAAGTCTGACCTGGCTAAACTGAACTAAGCTCTCTAAAGTACTTATGGGTGTATTCCATCAGGCATAGGCCTTGTTCACATTAACGCTGCTGAAATATTTAAGTGACAAATTGTTTTAGCTTAGATATGGGTCCCTTTCCATATCCGACCCATTACTCTGAATCCTCTTTTTCATACATTGAGGAAAAGAACTGCTCAAGCACATTTGCTTTTCAGAGTCCCTTATAATCAATATATCTGCAACGTTTAATGCAGCCGCACTGTCAACCCTTGTATTTTTAATGTTGATAAAATTAAAATTATGTGTAGAACTAGTCTTTACAAATGTAGCAATCTGTTCCTCATGTTGTATTTTTGCCTTCTTAATTGATGCTTTACAACACATGTTGTAGTATGTATAGGTCCTAAAAGAAGTGTCTGTACTCTTTGATAATGTATAAATACATTTTTCTTCATTCCTATTCATTTCTTTACACTTGAGTTAAGGCCACATAGGGTGGTCAGTAACGGAACTTGGTGGGGGCGGGCCCTGGTGCAGGCGCGCACGATCTACCGGGGGGGGGCCCTGCGGGGGTGCGGGCCCTGGCCCAGTTGCACCCCCTGCTCCCCCAGTAGTTACGCCCCTGAGGGTGGTCCTTAATGTTTTTGGATTTATTTCCTAAGGGAATACATTAAGTCCTTAACTGATTATTGGGTATTTAACTCTTGACTAGTAAATCAATATTGCTCCATTCCCAAGAGCTCCACAACAATATTCCTTCTAGGGAGAATGTTTGCTTTCCTTTATTAGGTACAAATTAATTTTCTTTAAGCATCTCACTCAGACAAAGCAGATTAATTGAGACATTTGGAACAGGGTCAAATTGAAGTTCTATTTAATGTATTCAAGAGAACCCCCTTTGTTTTCCAAACGTGCAAAAACCAGACACAACTGTGTGCATGGTCTCTCACTGAGAACACTCAGATATAGTCATACTCTGTCCTGTGCAGTCAGAACTCTTGTTCTATTTGTCCCTAACTCTGACTACTCATTTCCAGAGTGGCCACATATTCTCCTTGTCCCCCAACAGAAACAACACCTGGCTCCCAGTGCTGCATAGAAAGTCTTAGAAGACCAGGGCCGGATTTACACAGTGGGCACCCCTAGGCCCACTGCCGTTCGTCACCCCTCCTCTTTATTCGTGCAAATTGTCATCATCTGGACTGGAGCAATGGTGATTGGTGCATGGGAAATTTAAAAAATGATTGTATCTCCAGTGCATCCCCAGTGGTTTTGAACCAATGTGGGTGTGGTTGGGCTGCATGCTGCCCCCCTAAAATCCTGCCACCCTAGGCCCGGGCCTAGGTGGCCTTTCCACAAATCCGGGCCTGTAGAAGACTATATTCATATAATCCAGGGTGCTCCAATGACATAAACTATGATTTCCTTGAGTATTACCCATATGAGTCCTTACACTTGATGAGCATCAGCTGTGAAACTACCCCAAACTAACCTCCTCGGTGGAGCACAAAGCTGCTCTTACTAGATATCCTGACTTGCTCAAAATTCCCTTGAAGTTACTAACCACTTCACGGAGTACCTTCTCCCCAATGTCAAGAATGTTGGTCTCCTGTCCTAAGGGCTTACTTTTGATACTGGGGCCTTGTGTTTCGGGGTCGCCAGCAACATCCACCCTCTCCTGCAGTGGAGTCCAAGAGGGATAAAGGTGCTCCCTGCATTCTTCATAGGACTGAAACTTTTTTTAGTCATTCCTCATCAGGATATTTGGACAGTGGACTGGAGGAAGGAATTTTGGTTCTCCATATATTGGCCAGCTTATATTTTCTTGTAAAAAAACATTATATAACATGTTAACAGAAACTACAATTACAGGCCCCTGGCCCAATTAGGGAAACCTTCCACTGGGTTCATAGGTCCTCTATAAAACTTTTAGTGAAATTAAGTAAATGAGCTTCCCCCCCCCAAAAATAAATAAACTGGCTTAAAAATTATTGCACAAAAAGCACAAAAGAAAAATATTTTGCTTCCTTTCTACAGTATAGTAGAAGCAAATATTCTATCTGTTAATATAAAATGTATTTTACTAACTAATATCAAAACGAAAATTGCTATATTAATTTTTTTACCAAACCCGCTGTCCCCTGACAGACGGCCTAATAATATCTGCAGCAGATTTAATTATGTAGTAGTAAAAAGTCACTGGAACACATACAAACAGTAAAGTTCCATCTGTATTGCTGTTACGATGCTTAATTCTACCCCAATGTGACACCTCGGGGACCACAACAGAGCATCAAGATCTCACACAATTAAATCTAATGCTATATGTGTGTGTCACAATCTGATGGGGACAGAATATTAACTTACGCTTAAGTGGACTTCTCTCTTTAATAAATCCATATGGCAATAGATTTACTGTCAGAGCGGCTGATAATTCAGCACAAATTCGGCTTCTCCTCTATGGTGGAGAAAGACTGGTAGAAAAAAAAACTGATCCAATTATTCATCAGACATAGTAAATATGATCCAGGTGTGACCCCGATGGATGTAATATTTAACAAGGTTTTATATACATGAGGACACAGATGAGATTCCCTACACCCCCATGTGCAGGATATACTGTAAATATTGAGGCTCACTTATTTACATACAGTAGTTCCTAGATCGGACCAATGTCATTACCCTGAAAACCCCTGTGAAGATGATTTCCTTAAGATACATTAAATGAAATTCTGCATCTGTCCAAACCCCCCATCTGTCCAGGCCCCCCAGCAATTACTGGTCTGACGACGCATGTTTTATCTCTGCAGTTCGTTTTCAGATTCTTCAGGAAACCTATAAACTGCCTTCATCACTTGGGGGAAGGAATAAATGGCTGGAGCCAGCAAGGTTCCAAGATTTGTTTTGAATCTTAATTATTGTTATTTTTTATTGAGTTTTTTTTTATTATTACCTTTAGCCACAGGCTGTAACATCTGAATAAAGACAAGATATGCAACAGTATTAAATGCATATAAGCAGCAGTGGGGGAGGATGGGAGTAGGGTTGGGAAAAGGGTCCTCTATTTACTGCTAGAGGATCTGTACATGATGTGGGTCATTACAGCTGACAATTTCATGGGTATCAGGGATTATACATATGGTATGGTTATTTATGCAGTAAATGAATGTAATCTATGCAGCTATACATAATGAATAATATAGTAAAGTACAACAGTAGGGTGTGGTTAAGCAGAACAACAGAGTTCTTGGTTTTCACCCAGGTTCTGCTGAAGAATAGCACAAATGGAAATGGGATCCTTTCTCCATAGTCCCTTATTGCAGAGGACCCTACACTAGGGTTACCAGGCATCTGCCTTTCAGGTCAGGCATTTCTATTTCTACATTACTCAACCAGGGTTTAACTGGCCTACCAAAGTACCGGGGAACAGGACCACCATCAAAATTCTTGGAGCCCCATCCAAGTTATTTGTCTGGGACACCCCTTGATCACAAGCCCTGAAATGTTTGGCCACCCACCACCATTGTTTGCCCCATAGAATAGATCTCATAGCAGGTACGTAGGTTTTGCTAAGACCAAATGTTGAACTGGGTGTGACTGCAGAGTAATCAGACCCTGAACTATTTACAAATTTCTTATTATAGAGCAACATCAGCTATTAATATTGTGATCTATTCACTGAATTATGTGATCTGTTACCTACATATAATTTTCAGTGGTGAAATGATTATTGAGCCCCACAGTAAGATCATTGGGCCCCTAAACCTTAAGAAAAAGACATTTGGGCTCCTGCCAAGCCAATGGTGGGGTGAAGTTCTGATGGGACCTCTGAGGACATGACTGAAGAATAAATCCAACAGCAGTAATATATATAGCAACTAATAACTCATGGCACCCACAGGGGTTGCAGTTGGATTTCATGTGTTAAAAACTAAACAGGCCAGCTATAACCACAAATCTAATTGTCCCAGAATGCAAAGCGGAACCCTAAAACAAATACATGATAGCAATAGAGAAAGTATTGGGCCACTAAAAGATGAGCCGGGGAGCATAGAGGACAGAGAGAAAGGTGATGTATTGAATAAATTAATTTCTTCGGTTTCACCAGGGAGGAAACACTGACAGACTATTTACAATGTATAAATAATTCAAAAACTCCTGAAATTAATTCTTGGCTAACAGTGGAAGAAGTCTAACGATTAGATAAGGTCAAGATAAATAAGGCTCCGGACCCTGACAGCATAAACCCAAGGGCCCTAAAGCAGTTCCATTCAGTGTTTGCTACATCAGCTCTTCTCAGCCATTTATCATCCTTTCCTGACCTGTCTGAAATAACCCAACTGAATTTGCAAGGGTTTCAATGGTTAACAATATGGTTGTATACAGGACTGGAGTGAGAGATCAGGGGATCCAGGCCTTGTAGGAAGGCTGAGGCCTCAAAAAGCTATTGATGAGATGATGGAGCTGCAGTTAATCACCAGCTGGGAGTCACAAGTCGGGCGTTGCTGATACCAAGAATTTTGATGATGGTTTATCATCATATTTGTTACCCAAGTGAACAAAATTTTGCTTATTTATTTGTATCTTTAGGATCATGTGAGACCCAAGGTCTAGGAGATTTCACATGGGAATGTTCATGTCCAAAACATAAGTTTTGTTTATGCAGATCCACACTGTGGCTTTAATATTTACATGTGAACCTAACACCTCTCTGACCCTAAAGTTGTGTCTCACCTTCAACTCAACATTTACTATGTTATAGAATGGCTAATTGTAAGCACCTTTTCAATAGGTCTTCATTTTTGTCTTTTTTTATAGTTTTTTAGTTATTTGCCTTCACTGACCCCATCTAAAATACAAATGTTCTGTAAAGCTACTTTTCATTACTTATCTTCCTATTCAGGCCTCTCCGATTCATATTTCAATCTATTATTCAAATCAATGCATGGTTGTTGGGGTCATCTAGATTGTTGAAATTGCCAACTGGAGAGCTGCTGAATAAAAAGCTAAATAACTCAAATACCACACATAATAAAACATGAAAACCAGTTGCAAATTGTCTCAGAATATCACTTTCTACATCATACTGAAAGTTTATTTAAAGGAGAAGGGGTGCCAAATATTAGGGCACCACCCAAGGATTCTAATGACTTACCTGATACCCCGGGCCAGTGCACCTGTTAGCAGAAATATGCATTAGCCTGGGTACTTGCAAGCAAGCGATCCTCCTCCTTCCTTCTTCTTTTTTCAAAATCAAGAGGCCGCCACAAGCTTTTTTTTGTTAAAGTTCGGCTTTTATAATGTTCTTGTGGATCTGTCTCAAGTACCTGTCTAACAGTGTGTACTCTATTTTCATAGATGACCCTTTTACAACACAGTTCTCACGTGGCATGAAAGACTATCAAACAAGTATTCCTCTAAAATATTTCAGATGTTATTCATATTGATCATGTTAGTGGCACGCTAGCCTGGGAAAACTTCATAAAATAAAATAGAGTTGTTATTTTGCCCTATACATGTGCCCACTGTATAGTTTAGGTGCCATATGTTAGGAAATGTAGGGGGGAAGGAGGGTACCCCAAAAAAATTTACAATCTTTTTCAGCCTATCACCATTAAAAAAGGAAAAAACAGCAATCACTATCTACTTTATTGCACTTCACCTGGTCTGAGGTGGCGAAGGCAAGTCTGGCACAAGAGGTAACGTCCAGTAAAATGCGCAAGTTAGTTATGTCCCTTCGCCATAGCGCAACTTCACCTGCCGTAAGGGTGCGAAGTAGCGCTAGATTAGGTCCACTTCGCTAGCGAATTTACGCCATCGCCCTTTAGTAAATCGGCAAAGTAACTAAATGACGCCACGCTGGCAAATTGGCGGTAGCATTAGCTGCTTCGCACTTCGTGAATTTGCCCCATAGGGTCTAAGATTTTACTATTGAAGCCTATTTGGGATAAACAGAATCCTATGCTATGGCTGTTTTAATAATCAGGTATATCTTTAGGGCCCACGTTATTCCAATAAAACAGTCCTATGGGGACAGAAGGAGTTCACAAACAAAGGGCCACAGGTGATGAAACACTAATGTAAAGTTTTTATTATCATGTTTGCCTATTATTTCCGTCTTGACTGGCTATTGGCATATGGCAACTATCACTATTATTCCCCATTATTCCTACCTAAATCCCTGTTCTCATGAGTGATTCTGGCCCTTTTTTTGTCACAGAAGCAAGTCTTTCCAATGTCACCCCACTTGTCCCTACTGAGTTTAACTTTTCAGCATTGGAGGGGAATGTACGGGGGCTGCATCTCTATCGACACTGGAAGAACCAAAATTCTAATTTATATATTGGACTTTTGGTTCTTACGTTTACTAGGAGCAGCTTTGTTATATCCTCGTTTATCCCCAGTAATTAATTGACAGTTACAGGCAAAGTACAAAGTTATAATTGTCACTAATAAAGAAGATATTAACTTGATACTCAAATCATTATGGGAAGTCTTTTAGTTACCATCAGCTCAAAATTAATCTAGACAGAAGCCTAAGGGAAGGAAGCATCCAAATGATACATCTAGCTTTCCATGGAGAAGTGTTATGCCCAGGCAGCTATGGTCTATTACCTGCAAAAATGATAGGTATGTGGCCTGTATATAAACAAGGCA
Organism: Xenopus laevis; assembly: GCF_017654675.1. NCBI lineage: Eukaryota > Metazoa > Chordata > Amphibia > Anura > Pipidae > Xenopus > Xenopus laevis. The sequence goes on along the minus strand of NC_054377.1, from coordinate 129,465,797 downwards.
AGAGCACAGCAAAATCAACTAACCTAAAGCTACAGACAGGAGGAGAAAAATAAGCCTAGCCTGTTATATTCACCATTATCTTTACTCTCACATTATGGGGCTTCTCCAGTAAAGAGCAAGACGATGCCCTCCATTGTGGGGATGTGGTATGTATGCATTCCTGAGGATTGGAAGAAAAATTTAAAAAAAAGATCATTTTCTGGAAAAAAACTTCTCATACCAATCATTCCCATTAGAACAGACCCAGACTGGAATTTAGATTTATGTCTTGGCACTTCAAGTGCATGGAGGCTCAAACAGCCCCCAGCCGACTAAATTGTAGTTACTATGGATCTTAAAGCAGCCCCTGCTGTATCTTTGGAGCAGTATCAGATCAAGAGGTCCAGGGCCAACCAGGGTTGTGTCTCAGAGTCCACACACACAAAGCTTGGGCCCCCAACCCCCAGCTACAAACCCCCTCCACTGCACCAAATACACACCCCCCCCCCATATGTACCTTATCTTGCAGCAATGATCTGCGTTAGGGTGGAGGTATGGGTGCAGCACCCAGGGCGGGGGTACAAGTCTAGGTTTTTCTCTGTGTTCTGCTGGCCCAGTCAGACCCTGCTCTGGAGGTATCTTTGCCCCCAACATTTCCCTCTCCAGGTGGTATTAGTTGCTCCTGCCATACTCTTGGACTTCAACAAAACTCTTTAGAGTCCATTGGCTGCCTGATGGGTCAGTTGCCACCTCCATAAATATTATGGGCACTGTTTAGCAATAATATCAATGTGTGTGTGTGTATATGTGTATTTTTGTTCATTGTTAATTCAATGTCAAGATTTTCCTCATCTCTAAGAGTTTCTATGTGACAGAATTGGGAATCAATTAATTAACTTGCGTATCAAACTGACTCCATATCTGCTGCCAGTTCTCTTGCTGCCAGTTCCTTCATGGACTTAGCACAGAATCAGCCTAACTAATCCTTAAATAGGGCCTGTCACTTGGCTGTCACTTTGAATGGCATTTGCATATTTGCAGAAAGATACAGAATTGCTTTTGCCTGGTGTTAGAATTAAAAACCGTTTGACTCTCACTCTCTCATCTTGGCACTTAGTGTAAATTAAATATCCGTCACCTTCACATAAAACATGGCGGTACACATCCTGGTCACTCACTGCTTAGAAACTCATCAGTGTATTCTGCAAAAGACTCAGGCAAATGTCACACAGCAACTATTCTGCAGCCATAAAACTGCCGCTGAAATATCTATCCAAATATGACAATTAGTCCCCAAACGGGCAGTCATGCTCTTTCACAATGGTGACCACAATATACAAAGCAACAATCGTTTCTTTATTGCATGCCATAAAGAAACTGACTGTATTTAAACCCACTATCCCAAAGGTGCAAGATCTAATATCAAGAGGCATCTTAGTTCATTCATAAGTATATCTGTACATCTCCCATATGGAAGTGATGCATTTCATATTATACACAGTAGAACCCCCATTTTACCAGACCAGAAAAAAATGTTGTAAAATCCAGGAAAATGTAAAATCAGGGAAATGTATTAAAGGACAAGGAAAGTCTAAAATAGAATAAGGCTTACTGCACCACAAGCCTAAACAAGCAAATAATTTATGCTTTCAAAGTTGGCTACAGGGGGTCACCATCTTGTAACTTTGTTAAACATCTTTGCAAGACTAAGACTGTGCACATGCTCAGTGTGGTCTGGGCTGCTTAGGGATCGTCATAAACAAAGCTGCTTGAGTTCTGCATGGCTGGGAAGTAAGGAGGGGGCTCCCCCTGCTGTTCATAAGTATGATTGTTTCCCTGCTCAGCAGTTAGGGACCGTCTGACAATTCCTATCCACAGCAGTAAATGAAGGGAGAATTTCACTGCATACAGTCAGGTTTCTTATAAAAACTGTACACATTTTTTAATTAAAGTATATTGGAGATAGGTTTCTTTTTCATTAAAGAAAGTAAAAATGGGATTTTATTTTTTTGCCTTTACATGCCCTATAAGCATAATATATAGGTGGGACCACAAAACAACAATGTAAAATGAGGTAAAAAGTAAAATCAGGGGATGTAAAATTGAGGTTCCACTGTAGATATATATATATGCTTTAGTCATGTTTGACTTCCAGTTGGGTTCTTGCCAAAAAGACAGGCCCTGACTTGTGGGAAGGCCACAAAGGCCTGGACCTAGGGCGACACAAAATTAGCGGAGCGGAGCATTGGATGAGCAGGAGCATTGCATGAGCAGGAGTCCCTAGTCCCCATTGTCTGAATGTCAGAAGCGCCGGATGGCAGCTCCATCTTCGACGCCGGGTCCAAGATGGCGGCGCAACGTGCATATCGGAACTGACATTCTGACGCCAGCGTGGACGGCGGCGTGCGGACCCACAGGCGTCACGTTTGGTGCCAAATTCAAAATTAAAGAGCGCAGAAGTCACGGGTTTAATGCCCGATTATATGTCGCTTATAGGTCGATTATATACCTTGGCGTTCCTGGGTGTTATAATTATTACTCTTGTGATTTTTGGACTTGACCTTGCCTGAATTTGCCTGCATTCTGCCTACCTTGAACTCTTATTGGATATTGACTTCGCTTACACCTGCTCCCTTTCTGGATACCGCAATCTTGGACTTGAACCATAAAGCTTCCTCTTTGATCCGCACTCCTCCCACTGAGAGCCGATTGGCCCCCTGACACTGAAGAGCGAATAAGGTAGCAGGTGGGCATGTGTGTAAGTACGTCAGGCATCAGGCTAAAAGGTGGGTGTGAATGTGTGTACAGGAGATAGGTAGAGTTGGGTTGCCGGGTTGCCAGTCAGGGTGGACGGGCAACATGGTTGCAGCTGGCCTAGGGATGTCCAGTTTTGAAAACTGGCCCTGCAAAAATACAATTCCGAAATAATATTAAGAGGGCAGCGTATACAGCACTGACACCACCCTGTGTCCCATTTGGCAAACGTTCACTCAAATGGGGCACAGAGCTGAAGGATCCTCATTACTTGATTACTTTCACATTCAAATGTAAAAAGAGTTGGGGGGTAACACAAGCATGAAAAAGTCCATGGTGTGCCATATAAGGGTTGTGATTGGCTATTTGGTAGCCCCTGTGTGGACTGGCAGCCTACAGGAGGCTCTGTTTGGCAGTACAATTGGTTTTTGTGCAACCAAAACTTGCCTCCAAGTAGGGTTGCCATCCGGCCAGTATTTTACCTTCCAAGGCCGGGCCGTCAATGTAGCTGCCGGAAAATTTGTAATACCCTTAAAAAACACTGGTGTGTTTGCTATAGAAATACAACTATAGTTTATATAAACAAGCTGCTGTGTAGCTATCGGACAGCCATTCAAGCACAGAATACACAGTAGATAACAGATAAGTTCTGAAAAATCCCATTGTACACTACAGAGTTTATCTATTATCTGCTGTGTATCCTGTGCCTTTTCTACTTTTACCCCCTTGGCTACACAGCCGTTTTTTTTATCTAAACTATAGTAGTCTTGCTGATGCAAATACATAACTTTTACTAGTCCAGGGCAGCAATACATTATACTTTCATTACTTTAAAACACTTTCAGTGTTACTGTTCCTTTAAGAAACTTGGACCCACAGCTGCTAGGGGGTATATACAGGCCATTAATCAATAATGTATTGTGCTTTCAGTTGCATGGGAGAGAAGCTTTATATAAAAATGTCATTTTTATTATTTGGATCACCTTGTGAAGATATGAGAGTATCAGCAGTTATGGGACAGGTGCAGGTCTACAGAACTAGACCCTTGCAGGACTCTATCTCCAGACAGAGAATCTAACCAATGATAGGGAATATACTGGGAAGCTTCTTGTAACGCCACCAAAATTAGCTTAATTAGCCTTGTGTTTATGGAAGATAGCTTTTTTATTTATATGACCAGGCTTAGGCCCCTTAATACTACACATTATACAATATAGTACTATATGTTGCTAAATCAAAATAAATAGGCAATAAACCCCAAGAGTAAATAGGGTATGTCACCCTTTGAATAATATCCTGCAATCAATCAACCGATCTACAAGCGAGGAAGTATGTTTTCCCTTTTCCAATTGCGGTGTGATCCGTCATTGCTGTGAGTCAGGCGAAGCAATATAGAAATTCTATTTTATAGTTTGATTTTTCCAGAGATAAAAAGGTCCCTTGTTGAAACAGTTTTTTTGAAAAAGGCATCTATTAGGCACATAAAGGGAAAACATATGTCATTGTGGCAAGAGTACCGTTGGAAATGGGAAATACTAACTGCAGTTCAATAGCAAAGCTTATACCATCTGACACTGGGGGATTTATGGGCTGCAGCTGAATTGGACTGTAGGAAGAGTGAACAGCTCCCCAGATGGTCAGTCCCTCCAGAGAATGGCAGCATTTGGCTCCACAAATCTATCACTGACCATATGTATGAATTACTTTGTAACCTGCCCCTTGTTAGGCAGGTACATTATATCATTTCCCCTCATAGAAAGAGCCGGCTGCCGGAGAAAAGAAAAATCTCTTTCCCAATAATGAGGCTCAGAAATCCAGATAGCTTGTGGGCTTGATACTGCACTCCTGACTCTTTAATGTGCAGCCTTAACGAGTCTTATATATTCTTAGGGCTCTAATGTATGTGTTTAATTATTCAGCCAAGTCCCTAGACTGTGACTTATCTCTGGGCTTTTCAGTCTCCAATTCCCTAAAAGACTCTGATCACCTACTAATATCCCCACTAATGACCAGCTAACAATTAAAGCAGTCTGTTTAGAGGGGCGACAGGTCTTGCTGGTGTACCAGTGTTATTAAAATCATAAAGCAACATGGGTGATATCAGCAAGCTTATTGCCAGAGGAATTTCACACTATGCACAGACAATGCAGCTCTGAGGTTTGGTAGAGTCAAACTCTAAGCTTTAGTACATGTATTCAGGATATGCACTAACAATATCACAGATGGGCAAGGAGTAGCAGGGGTCGATCAGAAAGTAGTTCATGGGGTCCGGGAGTAGGACAAGTGGATCAGAGAGTAGTGTAGGGAGTAACAGTGGTGGATTAGAAAGTAGTTCAGGGGGCTGGAGAGTAGCAGAGGTAGATCAGAGAGTAGTTCAGGGGATCAGCAAATAGCAGAGGTGGATCTGAAAATAGTGCAGAGGTTCAGAGAGTAGCAGTGGTGGATCAGAGTGTAGTGCTGGGGGTCAGAGAGTAGCAGTGGTGGATCAGAAAGTAGTGCAGGGGGTCAGGGAGTTGCAGAATGAATGAATCAGAGTAAAGGGATCAGACAGCAGCATGAGTAGAACAGGTGGATCAGAGAGTAGCACAGGTGGATCAGAGAGTAGCACAAGTGAATCAGAGAGTAGCACAAGTGGATCAGAGAGTAGAACAGGCGAATCAGAGAGTAGCACAGGTGGATAGGGATGTAGCGAACTGTTCTGCGGCGAACTTGTTCGCGCGAACATCGGCTGTTCGCGTCCGCCGCAAGTTCGCGAACGTCGCGCGACGTTCGCCAATAGGCGTTCGCATCAAAATCGTTCGACCATTCGACCATTCGATTCCTTCGATCGCTAAAATCGAAGGATTTTCGTTCGAATCGAACGATCGAAGCCATTGGATTGAATGAAATCATTCGATCGAATGGCTTCAATCGTTCCATTCGAACGAAAATCGATCGAACGATTAAAATCCTTCGATCGTTCGAATCGAACGATTTTCGGATGTTCGAAGTTCGCGAACAGTTCGCGAACTGTTCGCATTTTTTGCCGGTGTTCGCGAACGGCGTTCGCGAACACATAAACGGCAGTTCGCTACATCCCTACAGGCGGATCAGAGAGTAGCACAGGTGGATCAGAGAGTAGCACAGGTGGATCAGAGAGTAGCACAGGCGGATCAGAGAGTAGCACAGGTGGATCAGAGAGTAGCAGCAGCGGTGGATCAGAGAGTAGTGCAGGGGGTAAGGGAGTTGCAGAATCAATGAATCAGAGTTAAGGGATCAGACAGCAGCATGAGTAGAACAGGTGGATCAGAGAGTAGCACAGGCGGATCAGAGAGTAGCACAATTGAATCAGAGAGTAGCACAAGTGGATCAGAGAGTAGAACAGGCGAATCAGAGAGTAGCACAGGTGGATCAGAGAGTAGCACAAGTGGGTCAGAGAGTAGCACAGGTGGATCAGAGAATAGCACAGGTGGATCAGAAAGTAGCACAGGCGGATCAGAGAGTAGCAGCAGCGGTGGATCAGAGAGTAGTGCAGGGGGTCAGGGAGTTGCAGAATGAATGAATCAGAGTTAAGGGATCAGACAGCAGCATGAGTAGAACAGGTGGATCAGAGAGTAGCACAGGCGGATCAGAGAGTAGCACAAGTGAATCAGAGAGTAGCACAAGTGGATCGGAGAGTAGAACAGGCGGATCAGAGAGTAGAACAGGCGGATCAGAGAGTAGCACAGGCGGATCAGAGAGTAGCACAATTGAATCAGAGAGTAGCACAAGTGGATCAGAGAGTAGAACAGGCGAATCAGAGAGTAGCACAGGTGGATCAGAGAGTAGCACAAGTGGGTCAGAGAGTAGCACAGGTGGATCAGAGAATAGCACAGGTGGATCAGAAAGTAGCACAGGCGGATCAGAGAGTAGCAGCAGCGGTGGATCAGAGAGTAGTGCAGGGGGTCAGGGAGTTGCAGAATGAATGAATCAGAGTTAAGGGATCAGACAGCAGCATGAGTAGAACAGGTGGATCAGAGAGTAGCACAAGTGGATCAGAGAGTAGAACAGGTGGATCAGAGAGTAGAAAAGGTGGATCAGAGAGTAGCACAATAGGATCAGAGAATAGCACAGGTGGATCAGAGAGTAGAACAGGTGGATCAGAGAGTAGAAAAGGTGGATCAGAGAGTAGCACAATAGGATCAGAGAATAGCACAGGTGGATCAGAAAGCAGCACTGGCGGATCAGAGAGTAGCACAGACAGATCAGAGAGTAGCATGTGTGTATCAGAGAGTAGAACAGGTGGATCAGAGAGTATCACAGGTGGATCAGAGAGTAGCAAAAGCGGATCAGAGAGTAGAACAGGTGGATCAGAGAGTAGCACAGGTGGGTCAGAGAGTAGCACAAGTGGATCAGGCAGTTGCACGGGGTGATCAAGTAGTAGCATGGGTGGAGAGAGAGGCAAAGGTGGAGAAAAGGAAACTCTTATGATGTTGCTCCACTTAGGGACTGACTAGGGAAAACCTTATCTGCTCACTAACTTCATTTTCTAAGCAGAAGCGCAAGAATATACCTTCTTTAATTAATTTTTCATCCAGTTTATGAAATATGGCTGTAGCTGTCATTCTCCTCTATTATCAAGAATACTGTATCTAAAATGGTGCTTGATGCCAATGCTATTTAAATGGAAAAATATATAAAAATATAGGAAGGATGGTATTATTCTCCAGGAAAAGCTAGCAACTCTAAGTACATCCAAAATTAGCACTCAGCCCCTAACTGTCAGTGAGACTGCTCATGCCATCATCTGCCAGACAACCTAGGGTGTAAATCCCTATAGTTTGGGAACCAGTGCTCCAGAAGTAAATTGGTAATGGCCAGTCTACACTAACTTACAGTCATGTCTCATAGGAAATAGATAAAAGGAAAATAATTCAAAAGCCTTGCAAATAAACATGATATATTGCTACATTTAGTCTGCCATCTGGGAACTGATGCTTTTCTGCTTTCCACTGGATCAGCAGTGCCCCCAATCTTAACATTCTGTTTTTAGAATCAAATATGAGACTGGCTAGTTACTGTACACTGTATCTGGACCCCTATTAATCATCTTTACAAAGTGTTCATCTCCAGTCTGCCCTCTACCAATGATGCACCAAATGTAATGATCAAAGATTAAAGTAATACGGTTATAATGGCCTGTGGTTTTGCTTTGGGCAAATGACTGGTACATGGAAAACTTATGGTAGGCCATGGCTTATTCTCCAAACTATTTGGTTTTAAATACATTTACCCTCCTATATGATGAGGAGAGGGAAAATAGAGGAAAAGAGTCAGGGAGTAAAGAATATAAGTTATAATGAAAAAGGTATAGGGAAAGGAGGAGAGCAGAGTAGACAGAATATATGAGATAGGGATGGGACACAGAAGAAAAGAGAGAAGGCAAGGAAGAGACAGGAGCATGAGAGGTAGTAAAAAAAATAGAAGAAGGGAACATAGTGGGTGAACAAAGAAGATGAATGGATAGAGGAAGAAGACAAGATAGGGATGGTGGTTCTACCAGATGTTCTCTGAGGAGCTACATGTTGCTCCCCAACCTCTTGGATGTTGCTGCCAGTGGCCTCCAAGCAGGTGCTTATTTTTGAATTCCAGGCTTGGAGGCAAGTATTGGTTGCATACAAACCAGGTGTACTGCCAAACAGAGTCTCCTGTAGGCTGCTAGTTCACATAGGGGCTACCAAATAGCCCATCACAGCACCTATTTGGCACCCCAGGGACTTTTTCTTGTTTGTGTTCCCCCCAACTCTTTTTATATTTAAGACTCACGTGTGGAAAAAAAGGTTGGGGACCTCTGGACTGAAAATTGACTAGGGTGAGAGAATGTCTATTTTATCTGTTAAATACATTGGCAGACCAGCCTGAAGACCAGTTGGAGTCACATCCCCTATACATTCCCCTATATTCTTGGAACTTTGTAGATTGTAAGCTCTTTTGGGCAGTTCTTTAACTCCTGTATAAGTTATTGGTGTATTTGTGTATATAATTTGTATGTTCAGTATGTATGTTCAGTGTGAGGGATCTCCGATTGGCTCCAGACGTCACGTGTCCTAAAATCCGGGTTCCTGGCTTTGGAACTACTTCCTACATCACAAATAAGGATATATTCAACACGATTTCCAATTTATAAAATGTATTACTTTATTAGTTCCATTTAAAATTTGTCAGCTTTGGTACAGTGCATGGTGTTAACAAATTTTAAATGGAACTAATAAAGTAATACATTGTATAAATTGGAAATTGTGTTGAATATATCCGTATTTGTGATGTAGTATATACATGCATTTATTGTGCAGCTCTTTGTTGTCACTTTATAAATGTTTTATTTATGCTTTTTAACACATGTAACCTCGTTATACACTCACCAAAAGTGGGTTTGAACCACATAAAGTGTGAAAACGTGCCTTGGCTTGATGGAAGGCATCGACTGTAAGGAGTTAATTTAAGTGTGGAACAGAATCTGCCAGGGGGCTCTTTATAGGGACGATATGGCCTGTTTATAAGCAGGATTTACCTTCCATTTATTCTCCCTTAGACAGTAAAATATGATGGCACGGCGAGTATAACCAGAAGCAGTGTCCCAGTGGGATCTCTGCAAAGAAATCCTGACTTAGTGAAATGTGTGAGGCTGTAGGTCTGCCTTGAAAACAAATAGAAACATCATAAACCACCAAAACAGCAAGGTAAGCACAATGTCCAGCAGTATAAATACTTCGAGCACGTAACAATAACATATTTGTTTTTTCTTGGAGTTCCAAAAATACATTAAGCCGTTGAGAAAAGTCACAGAGATATAGAAGCGGATAGAAAGGACCGGTTCCCTGGGAAACCGTGCTGTGCCATCAAGGCCAAATTCTTTATTTATCAGAGTATTAGCTGTTCCATGATTTTCCCTTTTTATAAGGGATGTGAAGCAGTTGAATTCCCCTACCGTGAAAGTGTACCCTGTGGGAGAGATGTTCCTATTGGCCCGGGGGTATTATGGGTAATCACCAAGAGAGAGCTCATTTTTTCACCTGATACAGATCTGATGTGAAATTTGTGTTTTTGTGAATGGCAGAGACGTTTTGTAAATCTGTGCTTTTTGCTTAGCCAGGGCAAAGAAAGCACGTTTTTTCATGCGGGGAAAAAAGTAAGAATAAAATACCCATTGATGCACTTGGCACAAGAAAAATGTTCATTGACTTTAATGCATTTGGGGCAAGCAAAAACACATCCATTGACTTCGATTGCCTTTGGAGGGAGAAAAAAAAGGGAGAAAGAGCAATCATTGATTATTTTTCTCTTGTTTGTCTTGCTCCAAATGCTCCGAACGAGAGAAAAAAATTCCCATTGACTCATATCATTTGGTACAAGAAAGAAACATGGAGAATAATGTCTATTGACCCCAAAGCAATCTGCAAATTTTCACCATTTCTCACATTTTTGCATGGTTTTGGCAAAGCAAACCTCTGCTGTTTCGGGCATCACCAGTAATCAGAGAACTTGTTATCCCGAATGCTCGGGATATGGGGTTCTCCGGATAAGAGATGTTTCCGTAATTTGGATCTCCATACCTTAAAGGGCATGAAAAGTCTAAAATAGAATAAGGCTAGAAATGCTGTATATTGTATACTAAATATAAACATGAACTTACTGCACCACAAGCCTAATCAAACAAATAATTTATGCTTTCAAAGTTGGCTACAGGGGGTCACCATCTTGTAACTTTGTTAAACATCTTTGCAGGACTAAGACTGTGCACATGCTCAGTGTGGTCTGGGCTGCTTAGGGATCGTCATAAACAAAGCTGCTTGAGTTCTCCATGGCTGGTAAGTAAAGCGGGGCTCCCCCTGCTGTTCATAAGTATGATTGTTTCCCTGCTCAGCAGTTAGGGACCATCTGACAATTCCTATCCACAGCAGTAAATGAAGGGAGAATTTCACTGCATACAGTCAGGTTTCTTATAAAAAACGGTACACATTTTTTAATTAAAGTATATTTGAGATAGGTTTCTTTTTCATTAAAGAAAGTAAAATGGGATTTTATTTTTTGCCTTTACATGCCCTTTAAGTCTACTAAAAAAAAATCATTTAAACATTAGATATATCCAATAGGATTATTTTGCCTCCATTAAAGACTAAGTATATCATAGTTCTGATCAAGTACAAGGTACTGTTTTATTAATACAGATAAAAAAGGGAATCATTTCTAAAAATGGGAATCATTTGATAAAATGGAGTCTATGGAAGATGGCCTTCCTGTAATTTGGAGCTTTCTGGATGAGTTTATGGATAACAGAACCTATAGCTGTACCTGCAAGAGAAAGAACTAACTGCCTTTTGATTCCTGTGGGTTACTGTACTAGGGCAAACTTTGCTTATGTCGTAGAGTAGAGATAGCTGAAATCTATTGATGGGCACATTGAGGTGCTTCAGTACTTCTCTTCATTGTCTTTCTTGTGTCCATCACCATAATGTACTATTGCTTTGTCATCCTTAGGTTTCACGCACACAATAACCCCTGACCTCTGAGGTGTGTTATTAGAGAATTAATCTGTCCTTTGATAGCCTAACCAAGTACAGTCCAATCCTCCTAAACCTAGGCTGAAAAAGCACTTGCTACAAGCAGTGTTGGACTGGGGGAGTTGCGGGACCAACCAGGACTGCCACCTCATGGCCCCCCACCCAAGTTACTGAGGTCCTCCACATGCCAAAGAATTTACCTTGAACTTTTTGTTTTTGTTTTGGGGAGGTCGGGGGTGAGCACCTTTAGCGGCAGATGAGGAGCAGGTCGACAGGCCGAACAGGTTTTTTTTCTAGGGATGCACTGAATCCAGGATTCAGTTCGGGATTCAGCCAGGATTCAGCCTTTTTCAGCAGGATTCGGATTCGGGTGAATCCTTCTGCTAGGCCGAACCAAACCGGAATCCTAATTTGCATATGCAAATTAGGGGTGGGAGGTAAATCATGTGACTTTTTGTAACAAAACAAGGAAGTAAAAAATGTTTTCCCCATCCAACCCCTAATTTGCATATGCAAATTCGGATTTGGTTCGTTATTCGGCCGAATCTTTCGCCAAGTATTCGGGGGTTCGGTCGAATCCAAAAAAGTGGATTCGGTGCATCCCTAGTTTTTTCCCAGTGCCCGCCGGCCCAGTCTGACCCTGGCTACAAGATTCTATATAGTTCATTGGATTTACTTAAGAGCAGGGCCGGAACTAGGGGTAGCCACAAGAGGCAAGTGCCTAGGGCGCAAAGCTTGGGGGGCGCCAGGCGCTTACCTTATATATAGCCTACCCCTAGTCCGGCAAATGTTACCACATTGAAAAGTAGGTGCGCTGTGGGAAGTCGAAGTGCTTTGCGCACGAACACACACGTCCTTGGTTATGCATGATTGCGCACGCGCGTCCTCTGTTGCGCATGGTTCCTCAGTGGCACGCCTTAGCAAACAGCTGCCGTGGGGACCGAAGTTGCCAACGGCCAGCTAGGTTGCCTGGGGCCACTGACAGACCTGGCCGTCACTGCTTAAAGCTGGCCACAGATGTAAAGATTTTTAAAAGATCTTTTCGTTATCGTGAGACCACAATTATCTCGAAACAATCATTTAAATGTACGATGTGTCCATCAACTAAAAAGCCCATTTCAGGCGATATTGGCAGGAAAACTGAAGGGGAGCTGCCTGCTTGGCCCTGCAAACATAGATAGATTGCACTGGGACCGATAAAAATGTTTTAACCCGGCTGATCAATTTTCTGACAGATGTCGGCCGAAAAATCGTAAGAAGTACGATCGTTCGAATCCCACTAACTTCACGATAATTTGACGGATTGGTTGGACTTCGCTAAATTCGGTCTTTCAGCATAGAAAAATCTTTGCGTCTATGGGGACCTTAAGAGTACCTTCCTACCTCTCTGCCCTCTTATAGAGGTTTCCGAGCCTAGGACCTCCCATATGCTGTGGAATTCCTTACTATGAGAACCTTAGCAGCTGCTGCCATCTACTGACAGCACTACATATTACATTGACTATGTATACTAATAACCCTTTTTGCACTAAGCTCTGCCCCTTTGGGGGTCCATAAATCAGGACTAATAAGGGGTGTGAGTTTGACTGGCCTAGCTGATAAGAATTAGACATGACACCAGTGTTAATAGTAAAGAAATCTAGCTGAGATAGTAAGTTAGGTTGAAAAAAGATACACATCCATCAAGTTCAACCTTTTATGTCTAAATATAACCTGCCTGACTGCTGGTTGGCCCAGAGGAAGGTAAAAACACCATCTGATAGTGGAACCCTAATTATAGGTGTGTACCCAACTTTGACCAAATAGATAAAGCTCTACAATAAGCAAAGATAAAGAAATAAAATGGGTAACCCCCACAGCCTATCATATCCTACCATCCTACAAGTTATCTCTCTTAAAATCATGATATTGGTTTCTAAAGCATTCACAGGAGAATATTATATAGCTGTTGGGTTAACTCCTGTAAAACTATGTTTTCTTTTCCTTGGTATGAAACTGAATTGAGCCAACTGTTTTAAAAAACAAACACTGCGAGGGGTGAATCATCCTAGAGCTGAATGAATGGGGTGGCTTCCAGTGAGGCGGCAGGAGATCACCCCAGGTGCCAGGCAAGGCTTGCAGGTGGAAGGCAAGTAAATTAAACCAATGCACAGGGGTGCCGTATTCGTGAGGTTACGGAAAGCAGGCAGGTGACGTTTACAGCAAACATTCTGCTTGAAGCTACTGTGAGCAGAGTTCAATGGTTAATTGCCTTGTAATTAGAAAATTTCCAAAACCCTCGCCTGTGAAGAGGTCCTCCAAGACTTAAATATACAGCTGTCAAGATTTATGAATGAGTACAAGTTGTAAGTCTCTGGTGCCCTCTAGTGCACATAATGCAAAATGCAGGCACCGACAAATACTGTATGGTAAATATCTTCTTTAGGCAGAGTTAGAAAGATACTAGCTTTCCTGTCCTCAGCAGTGTTCAGTTGGAGCCGGTTGCAGTTTGGGGGAGCCTTTATGTAAGTGCTCTTGTGATCATTTAAGATCTCCTTATGGCTACTTATTTTTACTCCTCTTTTTCAGAGCATGAGTTCTAGGAGCCGAAGATCTCGGTCATCCTCTAGGGGGTAAGTGCGGATGAGAGAGCTATGTGGTGTTTCTTGTGTGATGGTAACATATGTGTTTTGTTGCTAGATCACCTAGAAGAAGAAGTCATCATTCCAGGAAGGCTGTGGAAAAGGAATGTTCTATGCATAACAAGAAAGTATGCCTCATGTGCTGGGAGTCTATGTCTGGTAAAAGAGCAGATGAACAATGGAGTTCTATGAAGGACTGGTTCAAAGAGTCTCAATCTTTGAAATATTGAAAGATTTTGTGGGTACTGTCACAGAAAGCGTGATACAGAAAGTAGGTACCAGTGTCTCAGGAGTGAATCCTAAGATGGCAGCTGAAGAGGAAGGGTGTCAGCAAGGTGCAGCAAAATGTAGCCAATCGGACAGTTCTGGAGAAGAGGAGGATTTGATTGTGTTGGATGAAGACTCCTCATTTTATACGGATCCTATCGAACCACTGATTACAGCTGTCCAGGAAGTGCTGGACCTGGAAGATACAGAACAAGAAAAGAAGCAGGACAAAATGTTTAAGTCATCAGGAAAGAAGGCTTTAGTGTTTCCAGTCCATGATGTTCTCAAAGATATTATAAAGGAGGGGTGGGCAGTACCAGATGAGAAATATTCGGAACCTAGACACACATATGCGGATGGGATTGTGAAGCGTTGGACCAACCCTCCTAAGGTGGATGCAGCCATCACACGTGTGGCACGTAAGACCACGTTGCCTGTCGACGAGGGTGTTTCACTAAAAGATCCAGTGGAGAGAAGGCAGGGTACAGTGTTAAAAAAGGTGTATTCAGTTTCTGGGTTGCTTTGTAAACCAACAGTGGCAGTTACATGTGTGGTGAAGGCATCTAAGATTTGGCTGCAGGAGATTTAAACAGAGTTACAACCTGTCATAGCAACGTAGGTCATCTGGTGGAGAATATAAAGGTGGCGGTTGATCTCATCACTGATGCATCATTGGATGTTCTGAAGTTGGCAGCCAGGAATATGGGATATGCAGTGGCAGCTAGGAGAATGCTGTGGCTAAAACACTGGCAAGCAGACACCCCTTCCAAGTTTAATTTGTGCGCACTCCCTTCCGAGGGGGAGTTGCTGTTCGGACCAAAGCTTGACAGTATAATTTTGAAAGCTTCAGCAGGCAAGAGCTCTTTTCTGCCACAGGAGAGGCGAGAGAGACGTCAACCGGTTCGCGGATGTTGGGCAGATAGGATGCCTTATAAAGATGCTAAGGCCTATAGGCCTGGAAGACAGTTTAATAGACAACCCTTTTGGAAGAATCAGATGCACGTTCAAACCAAAAGAGAGTCTAAGCAGGACAAGTTTAAACCTTTTTTAATGGTGTCCAGGCCCAGCTGCCACCGGTAGGGGCAAGGCTACTTCAATGTGGGTTCTAGAGGTCATTTCCATGGGTTCCCACTTAAGAGTTTTCAAGAAAGCCAGCCAAGTATGTTTTTGTGGAGTCAAAAGTTCCAAAGACAAGAGAAGCTCATCAGGCAATGGAACACATTTTTTTGCTACTCATCTTTCTATTCAGGCCTCTCATTCATTCTCATTTAAAGCAATGCATGGTTGCTAGAGTAATTTGAGCCATGCATGCATTACTATGCATTTACTTCTCTGGTAGGGATATTCTAATATCTGGGATGTTACATTGTATAATATGATAAGGAAGTAAGGAAAAAAGTTGTGTATTCAAAGTTGCTTGTACTTCCCAACTAAGATATAATTAATCCTTATTGGAAGTAAAACCAGCCTATTGGGTTTTTAATGTTTATATGATTTTCTAGTAGTCTAAAGGTATGAAGATCCAAATTACGGAAAGCCCCAGGTCCCGATGATTCCGGATAATAGGTCCAATACCTGTATGTTATAGAATGGCCAATCCTAAGCAACTGTTCAACTGGTCTTTCTTATTTATTTTTAATAGTTTTTTTTTAATTTGCATTTCTCTTCTGACTCTTTCCAGCTTTCAAACGGGAGTCACTGACCTTATCTAAAAACAAATTATGTGTAAGGCCGCACATTTATTGTTATTGCTACTTTTTATTACTCCTGTTTCTGTTCGGGCCCTCTCCTATTCATAGTCCAGTCTCTTATTCAAATGAATCCATGGTTGCTAGGGTAATTTGGACCATAGCAACCAGATTGCTGAAATTGGAAAACAGGTTTCCGGATAAGAGATCTGGAAACCTGTTGGTGATGATCAAAAGATGATGAAAAGATGAAAGACCGCACTTGACCATCTTAAAAAGACACAAAAAACAAGGGAAATTAATGGTCTAAAAAACAATGTTTCAGTCTGTGGCCCTTCGGTTGTTGTTAAATGCTTCAGACTTAATTAAATATATTCTGTATATCAGCCCTGTTAAGTGTCTAACACCCATACTACAAGTGGTGAGAAAGGTCTTCATTCAAAGTCCTTCTCTATCCAGCCATCTCACAGGCCAACCAATAGACTAAGGAGAGCGTAGTCATATAAAGACTGTCTAGGTGACACCAACTTGTCACCCAGAGTTATTAGGGCATGTAAAGGCAAAAAAATAAAATCCCATTTTTACTTTCTTTAATGAAAAAGAAACCTATCTCCAATATACTTTAATTAAAAAATGTGTACCGTTTTTATAAGAAACCTGACTGTATGCAGTGAAATTCTCCCTTCATTTACTGCTGTGGATAGGAATTGTCAGATGGTCCCTAACTGCTGAGCAGGGAAACAATCATACTTATGAACAGCAGGGGGAGCCCCCGCCTTACTTCCCAGCCATGCAGAACTCAAGCAGCTTTGTTTATGACGATCCCTAAGCAGCCCAGACCACACTGAGCATGTGCACTTAGTCTTAGTCTTGCGAAGATGTTTAACAAAGTTACAAGATGGTGACCCCCTGTAGCCAACTCTGAAAGCATAAATTATTTGTTTGATTAGGCTTGTGGTGCAGTAAGTTCATGTTTATATTTAGCATTTCTAGCCTTATTCTATTTTAGACTTTACATGCCCTTTAAGGAAGGTCAGTCCTACACCTGTATTGGTATTATTCAGCAACTTTGAGGAGAGCAATCCTCTGATCTCAAGCAAGTTTCTCAAGCAGCTGTATGGTAGGTAACTAAGACATTGCATGGATTGTACTATGTAGGTATGGCATCTGTTATCCGGAAACTGTGATCAAGAAGGCTCCAAATTACAGGAAGGACATCTCCATATATTCCATTTTATCCAAATAATCTTAGAGGCACATTTATCAAGGGGTCGAATTTTGAAATTCACGTGAGTTTTTTAAAATTCTCATAAATTTGAACGAATTTGAAATGTGAGTAGGTGAATTTATTATTAAATTCAAATTATTAAAACTCGGACAAATCTAAATGACCCGAAAAGTCGGATTTGAATTCAATCAAATTCGATTACAGTTTTTTTCTCTGAAAAAAAAAAAAAAAACTCTGTCAGGAAGGCTGCAACCATACAAATGTATCCCTGGACCTCTCTTATTGACTTAAGCAGTAATTCGGCAGGTTGAAGGGGCGAATAGTCATATTCGAATTCTTAAAGGGTCAGAGAACGATAAATCTAAAAAATCTAATTCGAATTTTTTTAAAAACTCAAATTGATTTTGGATAACTCCCAAGTCGAATTTGACAGTTTTGACTATAAATTTTTTTTCGAAAAATTGGAATTTTCAATTCAACGCCCTTAATAAATCTGCCCCTTAATGTTTAAAAATTATTTAGTTTTTCTCGGTAATATTTAAGACAGAACCTTGTACTTTGATCCCAACTAAGATATAATTAATCCTTATTGGAGGCTAAATATTACTATTGTTTTTTTTAGTAGATTTAAGGTATGGTGATGCAAATTACAGAAAGATCCCTAATCTGGAAAACCCCTCGTCCTAAGCATTCTGCATAACAGGTCCCATATCTGTAATTTTGATTGCCCCAATCAACTTAAACTCACAAAGTACTTGAACTTTGGAGGAAGGAAAGAATTAAAAGGAAAGGGGGAAAAAAGAAAATTAAGTAAGTAACCAATGTTGCTCCTAAGAGTAGTGTCTGGTTAAGGGGCAGATTTATCAAGGGTTGAATTTCGAAGTGATAAATACTTTGAAATTCGACCCTCGAATTGAAATACTTCGACTTTGAATATCGAAGTCAAAGTGTTTTTCACCGAATTTGGCCATGGAACAATTAAAGTAAAATCGTTCGTTCAAACGATTAAATCGTTCGAATCGAACGATTTAAGCATACGATTGAACTATTTTACTTAGTTGTATGAAGACTTAGAAAAATGGTCTAGAATGTCTCCACAGGCTAACATAGCACTTCGGCAGGTTTAATTTGGCGAAGTATTG
The DNA here is from genome assembly GCF_017654675.1 of Xenopus laevis. NCBI lineage: Eukaryota > Metazoa > Chordata > Amphibia > Anura > Pipidae > Xenopus > Xenopus laevis. Next base: position 129,447,599 of record NC_054377.1, on the reverse strand, counting down.
AAGACAAAGTTTTTTTAAAGAGACAGTACTCCGATTATCGAATGGTCGAATATTCAAACTATTTTACTTCGAATCGAAGCCGAAGTCGTAGTATCCTATTCGATGGTCGAAGTATCCAAAAAATTACTTCGAATTTTGAATTTTTTTACTTAGAAAATTCCCTCTAATTCACTTCGACCCTTGATAAATCTGCCCCTAAGTGTTTCCATTTACTGCCTGTGGGAAAAGAAAAATCTCCTTCTTGGATCTTCAGCAAAGATCACAAAGAGATACACAACGAGGAACAGAAGAAACTAGAATGTTCTCCAAGAGACCAATGGGAATGGAGCATCTTGTTATACCATGGGACAAGCATTGGAGTGGTGAGAAGATGATGTATTTCTGCTACCAGACAGCACATGGTTAATCAGAACCACTGCCTCCTCCCCCCCCCCCCAAGCTAATCTATAGGCTCCTTTTCTCTGTTATTCTGCAGTATCTGATTCCGTTTACACCATAAAAACTTAAAGCATCATTAAGCTGAATAAATAACGGGCAGGACTATTAGAACAAAGAATGATCAGCATCAGATAATAAAATCCACCCTCACTTACGGAGGGCAACAATCAGGTTAAAACATACTCCCCAGGCCTAAATACCTTGAAAATCTGAATTTACGAGTTCTTTGTGTAGATGGCACAGTGTATAGTCTGTACTATAATTCCAAAGCACAGAATATTCCCTTCACTAAAGACACATACTCATAGCAAGTCCAATGATTGAGCGTATCCTTGCTGTTGTTATAGGGTTAACAGGGGCTTTCATTTATGTAACTGAAACATGGATTTATCTAAACCAAAAGAACAGCTGTTCCTGCGATATTGAGCCATAGAACTGTGCAGAGAGGAATCAGTCCGGTATCTTCTACAGAACAGGCAGAACAGCGGGGGGTGTTTCTGTTATTATCTCAGAGTATAAGCAGGATACAAATTACTAGGATCACGAAACCTAGAAAAATAGGTCAGTTGCAAAAGTGCTGTACTTTAGTGCATATCTGTTCCCTTTAATATGTGAACAGGCTATTAGGCTATAATTTAGGAGACAGGATATAATTTAGATAAATGATAGAGAGAGCTGTGTGCTATATTAAACATATTCTGTATGATATGGATCATATTTGGATTTTTAAAAGGGAAAATCTCCTACCCATGTTATCTCAGCAACCAGGCAGTAATTTGAATGAGAGACTGGAAGATGAGTAGAAGGAGGAGCTGTGGATAGAAAGATTTAAAAAAATAAAATAGTTACCCCACAGAACAAATATAGTTTTGTTGCCAAGATCAGGGGACCCTTATTTGAAAGCTTGAAAGGAGGCAAAAAAAATAAAACACAAGCCTGATTTCACTGCTTGAGGCACTGGGGAAAGGAGCTACCAAAGGATCAGCAACAGGGGTCTGTGTGGGCAATGAGCAGAAGTAACTTCTCACAAAAGAGTTTATTGAAATGATAGTGACAAGTTTCTGCAATATGTGGAACGTGCCACTCAAAAGAGAATTAAACCATAAAAACAAATATGGCTGGAAATGCTAGATTTTATATATTGAACCAGCAGGGGAGGAGGAGAGAGTTGGAGTAATGATCCAGGCCTTCAAATTTGTCACAGAAGTTTCCAATCTTGGATTTTGTTAGGCGTGTCAGTGGCACTACACATGCTCAGCGCAGTTTGAGCAGATGTTGAGAAGTTACATTTATTATGCTGGTTTCGGAACTACTATGTGCCAATATATATATATATATATATATATTCAGTAGAATGTGAGTGGGCCCCTAAGCTCAGTAAGTGACAGCAGCACAGAGCATGTGCAGTGAACCAGCAGAAGAGAAGATGGGGAGCTACTGGGGCATGTTTGGAGGCACAGATGTTTACTTAAAATAAGCTTAGACCCTGTGCAGATGTGGAATACAAGGGTTCTACCCCCAAAGAGTTAGAAAAGTAGCTTAAAAAGGTATGCACTTCCTGTAATAAATATTCAAACAAACTTTGAGTCTCTCCCACTTTGAGTCGCTCCCACTCACATTTCCAGCCTAACGCGTTTCGTGATGGATTCACTTCCTCCGAGGCTCCAATCTACCTCACTAGGTTGAAGCCTCTGAGGATATGAATCAATCACGAAACGCGTTTGGCTGAAACTCTGAAACCAAATTATCGGAGCCTTCTCCGTGTTGCCTGAATGATTTCCCAGCCCGCAGCACTTGGACTTCGCATTCCAACTGTAGTGGGGATCTGTAGTGATACGTAGAATCCAGGAAGTGAAGCAGTGAATGTGGATCAAGAGGCGGCAGACGAGACCCGCGATCGGGATTATACCGAGAACACTTATCTACATGCTGTTGTTGTCCGGAGTGTCCTGGTAAGCGGAGAGCTGGTGGCTGGAGGGATAGGAAAACAGAAGAGCAGAAGCATACACATAAATATTACATGCCTAAGAGACACTAAAAGCCGGTGGAGAGTGGGAGAAACTAAAAGTTTGTTTGAATATTTATTACAGGAAGCACATACCTTTCAAACTACTTTTTTAAGCAGATCTCTACTTCACTAAAAGCCCAAAACATAATGTACAACAATTCTGTCCTACTTCTTTAGTTAAGCTTTAGTTCTCCTTTAAAACGATCTTCAGATTGGGATCCCATGAATAAAAGAGCTAATAAGCATTCATCCCCTAATCCCCCAGACACAGTTAGCAAGAATAGGATGAAAGGGAGCCAGGGAATATTTGAACGAGGTTTGAATGCATTTGGGTTTGCTTAACCAACAGTAGACCAGGCACTTCTGCCGTTACACATCAAAGTAGAGTAGTACCTGGGATGGAGTTCGAAGAAGGCCCGGACTGGCAATCTGTGGATTCTGGCAAATGCCAGAGGGGCTGCTATAAGGTCCCATAGAAAGTCATTATTTAGTGGGCTGGTGGGAGCTGTTTGGGTTGATTGGGCCTCTGTGTACCTGAAATGCCAGGGCCTATTTTAATTCTCAGTCCGGACCTGGTTAGAATGAAGGGATGAAGAATGTATTAACACCTAAAGGATGACGTAGCGAAGATTTGCACTTATGATACCTGGATAACAGAAGCCCCCTAGATAAAAAGAAGACAAGTACATACTCACCAAAAAAAGGATGAAAAACAGATGTAACCTTGCTATGAATTCCAAGGGATCATAATGCATAGGAATTAAAGACTAGTTGCTGCGTTGGTGCTTGCTCTTACAGAACTTGAGACACAGGTTGAAATTGCAGATTTTTAATAAGACTCTGACCTTACATTAAAAAAAAAAAATCACATTATCAAATCTTACAATTTTATAAAATAATCCCTGAATGTATTTTTCTTAACAGTGATTACACCTGGCATTGATCGTGCTGCAGGGCAGGCAGTTCACAGAAGCGTGCCCATAGTCTCAACGCTCGCCCAAGTCTAACAGGGTCAGTGACCAGCAGACATTGGCACACGTAATAACTTGTGTTGGTTCCATTTGTTCCTTAGACTTCAAAAATACGGAATTCCACATCCAAACAAAATGATTAAAAATAAGCCCTGATTAGAAGACGGATAAAAAGAGTAATGTATTTATTTGCAAGGTGCTGAGTGGATGAGGAGCAGGTGTCACTGACCTTTGCTGGAAAAAGAAAGAAAAGAAAAGTCTATTTAAGGCACTGGTCCAATAAAAAGAAGTTGCAGAGAGACATGGCATGAGTAAGGTGAAAAGGCTGTCCAAGTTGTAGTTTCAAGGCCACAATCCGGACAATAAAATTGGCTTAAGACACTATTTTGGCAAAATGTAACTTGACTATGGGGACTGTCCCTAGTCACAAAGCAGCAAGGGAGCAACTCATTCCTCTGCAGAATCCTTGGTTTGCTAGGTGATTGTGAACATTGTTTTATCAGCAGCCAATGAGGAATCTGCTTTTGTATTGGTCCTGACATGGGGAAGGTATTGAGGAACAAGAGTAGCTTTGGAAGACACATAAGTGTATAGTCTTTCAAAATCCCTGAGGGTTTGTCATACACAGAGCATCCCAAAAAAAATTGTGCAATATTGCATAATAGACACGGAGCAGATTCTTCTGAGCACCCAAGCCTGCCCTGATCACCACGTTTGCACTGAATGCAGACAGGGTATCTGCACAGCCTCCAGCACAGATTCCAGTTTCATGTGGGAGAACCTGATGTCTTGTTGCTGAATAGATAAGATTCCTTAATCCACAAGCAGGTCCCACTATAAGCTACAAAAGCCCAACCATCTGGTCAATCTGGCGCATGTAGACACTTTTCAGCGGTAGTGAAAACCTACGCTCTTCTGGAACCCTATAACACTGAATAAGAAGAACATAACATGAGGTTAAAAGCAACAAATAACCCGGCAAACAACCTAAAAGGACAATAGTATCAGTCGGCTACAACTTACATTTGAGCTGGAGTTACCAGTTCGGAGCTTGGTCTGTGACAGTTTGTCATGGGTTTGCGGCACTTTGCTTTTATGATGAAAGATGTCCTGCCATGATGTGTCCCTCAAACGAGGGTCGAGTGGGATCAGATGGCCCTCGGTGGTGAACAGGTATTTATTATCAACCCGATGCAGTGGGTTATCCTCATCAAACAGCTTGTGAGAAAGGGAGGACATATTGAATAAAATAAAAAAAACAAGCATGATAGAATCCAAAAGGTGCAGGAGAGGGATTTTAGCTCTGAACTCAATCCTCAGTGTAAGAGCAAGGTACGAGTCTTTGGTCAGCAAGATGTGTATTTCTTTTTTTAAAGCTAATACTTTATTTATTTTCACGAACATTGAACATTCACAAACAATAAACTATACTATTATAATCTCGTGTCTCTGTGTTTGATTTACATTATGTGTTATACTTGCTCCCTTACTTACAGGTCAACCGTACATATAAAGTAATTACTTGCAACTGGACTACTTTATTCATTTGCAGTGTCATTCCTTGGTTGAGTGGCAGGGCCTGACTCCCACAAGGGACTCCATATCTTATCAAATTTATGAGCCATACCTCTGGCTTCATGTTTGAGCTTAATCAAGGGTATTACCTCATTAACTAGCTTTATCCAGGAGTCCCCTGTGGGAGGGGTGGGTCCCATCGAGTGCATAATTATACAATTCTTGGCATAATACAATAACGCTCTAAATTTCAGTAGACACACCAGTGGAGAATTCACCTGTGGAAAGTCACGGGTGGTTGCTAGTGCTGGCTGTTAATACAAAGTAACAGTAGTCAGCCAGCTCAGCAAAGTAGTCAGAAAGATCAGCAGGAGAGCAGGGGGCTAGGCTTAGGGAATTGTCAGAAACCATTAAAAAGCATGAAAAGTCTGCATATTTCTTAATTGATGTATATTGCAAAGTTGTTTGAAATTATGTTTACTTTTCAAAAAGCTTAAGTCATGTTTTGTGGAGTTCCCCTTTAAGATGTGCATTTCTAGCATAGACACAACAGAATAAGGCTGGCCCCTGTAGAGAAGATCAAATGCAGTTCCAGTAAAACAAAAGCTGCGGAGATTTGACATTACTATGCTCCTTTTACTCTATTTACATCATTCCTCACTTACCAGGTAGAGGTATTTGCAAGTTTCACTCAGGAAGAAGCTTTCCATCCTATCCTCCTGTGACTTGTCCACAACATGGTGTATCGTTGCATATCCACACCTGCTTAGAGGGGGTAGAGGAAAGAACTAAAGAAAACTATTCACCAAGGAAAGTAGAGGGGAGGAAAACAGAAAATCAGAGGGAATAAAACCCTGATTTCTGTACTCACTTGGCTTTAGCATGCTTCTCCAGACTCAACAGAATATCCATACCCACGTGCAGATAGAAGGGGTTTTTAGTGGCCTAGACAGAAAATAAGAAGAAAGTCTGCTTTGGTAGCATTACAGAAAAGAAAGAGAAGATGACATAGGAACATATAGAAAGCTAGTATTGTTCTAGGAAAAAAAATAAGGGATTAGCCTGTACCTGGTATAGAAGATACGTGGACTCTACCAGCTCTGGCCTGAGAGGGTAAAAGGAGACATCAGGGGCCTGCAGTTGCCAGTTGTATCGTTCAGGTAAAGCTCCATAGCGTTTCCAAATGGCATAATAAAATGCATGCAGGCAAATCGCATCCTCAATATCTCCCTTTAGGACCTGCAATAGAGATATGTATTACTGAACACACTCTTCAAATTTGTCACAACAGCAATGACTTGTGATACATCAAACAGCATCTAGAGAGACGCAACTCCATGTCTGCACTCTTCTGTCAGGGCCAAGTCTTACCTGTAGTCCCGGGAAGAAAGCCTGCAGTGAGTCAATCCATGTGTTCATGAGTTGACCATTAAGCATGTTAACATTCACATACAATGGCGGGTCCCCTTCTCCTTCATTACATGCTTCACGCCTGCAGAGTAGAAAGAATATAAAGCACAGTTAAATATACTGTAGGTGTCATGGGTCTAACATATCTTACAAATGTACATTCAGAGAAGGCAGGTTCTTGCTTCTCAGTAAATACAGATTTCTAGTGCCTTATAAAGGTATGAAACCGGTTATCCAGAATGCTCAGGACCTGGGGTTTTCCAGATAATGGCTCTTTCTGTAATTTGGATCTTCATATCTTAAGCCTACTAAAAAATCATATCAACATTAAATAACCCAAATAGGCTAGTTTTGCTTCCAATAAGGATTAATTATATCTTAGTGGGGATCAAGTACAAGCTACTGTTTTATTATTACAGAGAAAAAGGAAATAATTTAACATTTTGGATTATTTGATTACAATGACATCTATGAAAGATTGCCTTTCCATAATTCTGAGTTTTCAGGATAATGGGTTTCCAGATAACGGATCCCATACGTGTACCCACAATCCTACCCTCGAAATTTAATAACAAAGTGACTGATCACTACTCAGCCATTTCTCTTGCAGAAAAACTACCCCTGTCATTAGAGAGCCACTTTCTCAAACAATTAAATGGTTAATAAAGTCGTTGACATTAGAATATGTCACAGACTCTTACGCACACAGCAGTATATTTTTCCATATTTGCTTTTTTTTTTCAGTAGCTGGAGAAGATATAATGAAGTACCCATAGACTTAAATGAAACAGCCCAGTGGAGTTCCGTGCTTATGGAAAGTTGACCGTTTCCTTGTTTTTTGACACGCAATAAATATTTCTGGGCTGAGTATTTCTTATACAAAACAAAGACCATTTCCCCATGCTTTGATTTTTCTATATAATGCCCTTCCAGAGACTCCCTAACTGTGACAGTGGCCCCCAGTGGTGCTCAAAGTAGTAAAAAGAGGGGACGGGGAAACTCACCCACTGAGTTTTTTTAACATTTTGGATTATTTGATTACAATGACATCTATGAAAGATGTTATTGTCAAGAGAACCTAGGGTAGTTGCTTAACAGATTGAAACTACAGGCTTCACCCTTATCGGGGTTCATCTGTGCAGGCTTAAGCCTGTAGGGAACTCAATGAAATTGGAAATTTTAGGAGTGAAATTGAGTTTCCTTGCAGGATTCTTGCTTTGTTTGAAATGTGGGTCTTCTCACTCATTCTTGTGGAATTAAAAGTGACATGTTCCACATTTATCAGGAACATGTCACTATGATTTTAATAAGCTTAGTGAGAAACTTACTTCTACACGTTGCCTCCCTGCTTCCCCTCAGACCTAGTTACTGATCGTTCAGCAGCTCCCCTGGCTGATGCCTCAGAGGTTGATGTCTGGCTTGGGAGGGAAGACAAAAGTTCCAAGAGGCTGAGGACAAATGTAAACAATACTCTTGGAGGAGTTTGATTGCCCTCAAAATGAAGAATTGAGTGCTGGGACATCAGAGAAAGGAGTTGGACTCCGACACAGGTCTGTAATGGGATCCGCAGGGAGGCAGCGGAGGGTTTATTGAAGGGATAGTGACACATTTCTAGCTCAAATGGAAAAGTTTCACTATACCTTTAAAAAAATATTTTTTAAGCTAAGTCCAATTTTTATTGCAGTTAATTTCCTTTGTTCTGGAGATATCTTCATTTCTGTACTGAGCCTCTTTGATGTTTCTGGGTCACATGATGCCAGACATGCAACATGACATACACAGAGCATCACATCACATCAACAGTGCTAACACGCTCCATTAATTCTCAGATGGATTATTTTCAGAACAGATTTAGATAACGCACTTACTTAAACTGGGTTAGAAAGTCCTTCAAAGGAAAAGTGTGAGCATATTTAAATGAAATATATTGTCTATACTAGGGATGCACCAAATCCACTATTTTGAATTCGGCCGAAACCCGCAATACTTCACGAAAGATTAGACCGAACAACGAACCGAATCTTAATTTGCAAATTAGGAGTGGGAAGGGGAAAACATTTTTGACTTCCTGGTTTTGTGAAAAAAAAGTCGCGTAATTTCCCTCACCGTCCCTAATTTGCATATGCAAATTAGGATTAGGTTTCGGTTCAGCCGGGCTGAAAAAGACCGAATCCTGGATTCAGTGCATCCGTAGTCTATACACAACATTACATATCCATGTGCTAAGGTATCATTTCCCCATAATGTTTTTTTACAAACCAGTTTCAATTCTGCGACAAATTTCCCACTGCTATATTTATTTTTAAGCCTCGTCTTCTCTTACCCCCTGCGAAGGTGGTTCTGGATACTTTTGTAAGCCTCGTTAAACATTTCCAAGTCCTCTTCCTCTCCAAACAGGATGTAGGACTTGAGCAAATATTCATAAAAGGAGTCCAACCCAGCACCCAGGCCACTTTGTTTTCCAACCCACTGTCCAGTCTGTATGTTCACCACATTCCCTAGAGGAAATTAAAAGTGTTATTCAACTTGATATCGATTTTTTTAAAATACATTGACAGTGGTCTCGAGCTCCCTCTATAAATATATATTTTTTTAATTTAAAAGCTGCATATACAAGTATGGGACCCGTTATCGGGAATGTTCGGGAGGTTTTCCAGATAATGGATCTTTCCGTAATTTGGATCTTTGTGCCTTAAGTCTACCATAAAATCATGTTAACATTAAATAAACCCAATAAGTTGGTTTTGCTTAAAATAAGGATCAATTATCTTAGTTTGGATCAAGTACAAGCTACTTTTTTATTTTTACAGAGAAAAAGGAAATAATTTTTTGAAATCTGGATTATTTGATTATAATGGAGTCTATGGGGAGACAGCCTTTGCGTAATTCGAAGCTTTCTGGTCATCAGGTTTCCGGATAATGGATCTTATACCTGTATAAGTAAATATTATTTGCATATATAAATTACATTTGCGTCATATGATTGCTCCAGAGTGCTGGCCACAGATAAAAAGCATATAGTGTACTCTGAACCTAGGTAGTATTTTTCTGGGCTTGCCCTACATTCCTGAAGGCAAATTTTGGTGATTTTTTTTTTCTACATGCTTCTTGCAGAGATTTTTTTTTTTTTAGTGGAAAATAATTTGTGCTAATTTGCATATTCAAGTTAGAAATTATATTTGGTTCAGGGTTCAGCAGAATCCTTTGTGTAAGATTCTGTATTCAGCTAAATGCCGTAAAAAGTGGATTTCAGCATCTCTTATCTGTATCGCAGGCTCCGCAGCTTACCAAGGAGGCCGGTGTTGTTGCTTCGCAAACTCCAGAGTGCTCTGACAGCACGGCGAGCAACCCACTCAAACGTGGAATCCCCTAAAAGCCGACTTAGAATTCCAAACTCCACAAGCAGGGAGCCAGCTCCGGCAGTGCAGGTCTCATTTCTACTATCTGGGGGGACTCCCTTCTTCAGATTAACCTGGAAAATTGAACAGCGCAGCAATAATTGTCTGTAAGGACGTTCACAGGCATAGACAGACGCTAAAAAGATATAGTAAAAGAATGAATAACTGGTCAGATGATGAACTGAGCTGCTCACTTACCCTAGGATAAGGCATCCCTGTTTTGGTGTTCTCAAATGCAGGCAGAAGTCTAACTGCAAGGTCATGAGCCATATGAAGAAGTTCATTATCGTAGTCACTTAGAGTCATGTTGCCAAAGGGCTGCTTGGTGTCGGTCAGGATTATGTGGGCTGACAGTAAGCTGCCTAGAATTCTGATAAGACATAAGACGGAAGATTTATTTTGCAGCTCAATCATTCAACCCCAAGGCCATGCAACCCTTCTGACCCTCACAATGACTCCTCAATTGCATACAGGCACTTTGGAATCCCTCCACTCTCTGAATCAATTCAGCTTTCTTACCGAATAGTAGCCTCAAACACTTGCACTGTTGAATTCTTGTCAAAGGAAACGGTATCGATCACCAATCGAACAGCTCTGTGAAACTCTGTGGCATTGCCCATCACCTGCAAAGAGACCGTTGAATTAGAAACGTTCAAGGTTGAGTTTATGTAATTTATACTCCTTGCACTGGGAGAGATTATATATATATATATATATATATATATATATATATATATATATATATATATATATATATATATATACATACATATATATACACTAGGCACCATTACTCCCTACTATACCTCCTATCCAACAGCCACAGTCCCTTTCTAGAGACTATTATCTCACTGTTACTATAGGCACCATCTCACCCTACTATACTTGCTATCCCACAGTCACACTCCCTTCCCAGAGACTATTATCCCACTGTTACTATAGACACCATCTCTCCCTACTATACCTCCTATCCCACAGCCACAGTCCTTCCCAGAGACTATTATACCACTGCTACTATAGGCACCATTTCTCCCTACTATACCTGCTATCCCACAGCCACACTCCCTTCCCAGAGACTACTATCCCACTGTTACTATAGGCTCCATCTGTCCCTACTATACCTGCTATTCCAGAGCCACAGTCCCTTCCCAGAGGCTATTATCACCACTGCTGCATAATGCAAATAAAATTAATAATTTTCCATGAATATCACATACAGTAAAGAAGTGGTGGAAGTGGCCGAGCTCCTGGTATTGTAACTACTAGCAGCCCTTGTGCCTTATGAATCCCTTGTCTTAAATATCAGATACAGGATAGTGCTCAGTACATAACTCACCGCTAAAGTGTCCAGTGCATCAATCAGGGTTAGGGAGTAGTTTCCAAGGACATCATTGATGTTTAGATTTGAACTGAAACAACACAGTCAAAAGTGTTAACATATCCCAAAGTGAGGAATTAATATAGCACAGACCCAGTTTGGGTTGCAGTAGAGTAATATAGAATTGATCATGATATTTTATAGTTATTCCTTATTTTAAGCCTCTCCAAAGTGAAACCTAAAATGATTGATAGGGTCTGTGACCTCATACTTTGTTATTATGTCTTATCTTTTAATTCAGCCCTTCTACTATTTATACTTCACCCTGACACTAAGATGTATGATTGGCTGTTAGGGACAGTGATTGTAGCAACCATACGCAGATTAAATTCCCAACCAAACAGTTAAAGAACATAAAAGTTAAATAAGTGAATTACAAAAAAAAAATGAAAACACCAAGATCAGTTAGAATGGAATTCTGTGAATCCTAAAATTTGTTTTGCACCCCTCATTATGTACATAATAATTCATTTTAAGGATACATGCATAAGGTAGATCAGCAGAGTGCACTATATTGAAGCAAAACCTCTGGCAGGGACAAACAAATATTTGTGTAAAGTGACTTTTTCAAGCTCACTGCATATGCCTGTGCCTGCTGTGGGAGCTAATTGGACTCCACGTGAAGAGATGAATGAAACACAAGTCTAGTGGGAGTTGATGGCTCTACCCCAGGTGAACGTGTGCTTTCGGAAATTGGTTTGCTAGAATAAGATTTCCGCTACAAGAGGATCACTAAGAACAAAACAATAATAAAACATAATACAAACACAGATTTACATTTTTATGTTACAATTTTTCATAGAAAAAAAAATTTCCTGCTATACAGGCAGATGCGGAGTTTCACTGCAGAACCCACAGCATCTAATCAGCAATTGGCTCTAATTGGCCAACTGCAGTCATGCTAATGACACCAGGTTGCTACTGGTTACTTTCCCAAGGTAAAGCAGGCCACACACCAGAATAATCTCATTTTATAATATCATCAAATGACCAGGCCTTTATATAATTTGGCTAACCAAAATTCTGGTCAAATTGGATTTATATGATCAATTGGCCCCTCCACTATATAGTCAGATTAAAACAGAGGTCTATCTGCTGGCAGAGGAGCACATCAATGGACTGATGAGGTTCTTGCCCTATGGGATTTTCAAATTTGCCCAATATATGCCAGATATTGGCAGGACAGGTGACTGTATTGCCCCCATACACTGGCCAATAGCTAGTAGTACAAGAGGATAGGAAACAATATGCATGGTGGCTTTCTTCCTACAGGTTAACTTTGCCATTCTGCATACAACTGCATTGCCTTAGCTTTGTCTGCTTGATGCAGGTCTATAGCTACCAGTAAAGTATTATTCACTGTATTGAGTGCTGCACATACAGGATTTGCTCTTATTTGTCCTTCACTCTGCATATTTACATTTTGGGATTTTCTCCCTAGAGTTCTGTGCAACTTTCCCAGTTTAGGCCCAATATATAATATGATACATCTTCAAGTGTCAGATCAAATGAAACTGATGATATCTATAAAGACATCAAGGAAGCCCATGGGCAGAATGAATCAAGAATTTTATAATGCAGTTTTTATTTCTGAATTACACTGTTTATACTGCACATAATTCACTCTACCATATAAAATGTAATTCCTGAACGAGCAAGTGTATTTTTTTAATTGTAATATTGATGTGTAGGCGCCATCTCAGGTCATTTTGCCTGGTCATGATGTGTTTCAGAAATAGCCAGCACTTTAGGATTAAACGGCTTTCTGGCTGTTGTTTCTCCTACTAAATGTAACCGAATGTGTCGCAGTGGGACCTGGATTTTACCATTGGGTGCTGTTCTTAGATCTACCAGGCAGCTGTTATCTTGCGTTTGGGAGTTGCTATCTGGTTACCTTTCCATTGTTCTGTTTGGCTGCTGGGGGAAAGGGAGAGGGGTGACATCACTCCAACTTGCAGTACAGCAGTAAAGAGTGACTGAAGTTATCAGAGCACAAGTCACATAACTGGGGGCAGCTGGGAAACTGACAATATGTCTAGCCCTATGTCAGATTTCAAAATTAAATTAAAAAAAAACGTTTTGCTCTTTTGAGAAACGGATTTCAGTGCAGAATTCTGCGGGAGCAGCACTATCAACTGATGTGTTTTGAAAAAAAAAATTCCCATGACAGTATCATACGCTTTTGCTTTATGTGTAACAGCTTGGTAGGGGCAACAATCCATCACATCCATAGCACTGGACTAATGCAACTTTGGTGCAAGTATGAAAGCTACAATGTGTTCATTCACAGAATATAAAGTCTATGGATGCAAGTGACCCCACCTACCATTCCATGACAACAGAGAACCTGCCACGTATGGCGTTAGTGCAACGGAATGGGAAGACATCCGCATATGCTTCTCTGAGGATATCCTGATACTCTGCACCACAGCAGAGACCAGAGGACTGGGGTTACAAGAATCAGACAGACTGCACACCGGTGTGAGTGAGCCTCAAGGACATCTATATGCTACAGGATTTCTATTCAACTTACTGGTCTTCAATGAGTTATTCAAGTTACCTAGATACTAGCACTGTCCTAAAAGGAACAGTAACACCAAAAAGTGAAAGTGTCTTAAATGAAAATATAATACAGTGTTGCCCTGCACTGGTAAAACTGATGTGTTTGCTTCAGAAACTCAACTATAGTTGATATAAACAAGCCGCTGTGTAGCCATGGCAGCCATTCAAGCTAGAAAAAGGAGAAAAGGCGCAGGACACACAGCATACAGTATAACAGATAAGCTCTGTAGTATACAATGGGATTCTTCAGAACTTGCTGTATATCCTGCGCTTGAATGGCTGCCCCCACGGCTAAACAGCAACTGTTTATATAAACTATAGTTGTGTTTCTGAAGCAAACACCAGTTTTAACAGTACAGCCGTATATTATATTGTCATTCCTTTAAAGCACTTTAATTGTTTGGTGATACTGTTCCTTTAGCTCCTATGGGATAAAATGATCCATACACACAATTCAATCAGCAAATGGGTCAATATAGTCCTCAATAACCCCTATTCTACCGGATAACCATTATCATTGAGAATAAAACTAGAAACCCAAATAGCCCTCCATCAGCCTAATAAATAGTGATCGACTATGGCATCTTATTGGCATTTGCCAGAATTTACAGATTACACAGCCTCATAGGCCCAATGAATGGCTACTCTTTATGGCATCGTAGATCACGAATTTACAGACTGCCAGTCCAAGCCTGGCAGCCATATTACATTAATATAGAAGTTGTTTATGCTATAAAAATTGGCTCCAATCAAACTGTGCTAATTTCAGTCAAATAGAAAATAAAGTAGCAATGAATTTTTCAAAGTTAATTTTTAAACAGATGCATGTCTGATGCCATGAGAAGGGCTCAGCAACACAGGCAATATTTTGTAGTAACCTGTGGCTCCTTATCAACAAGACATCACTACTGATGTTTCCATGCAACCATACCACGCAGAAAATGGTCGGGGAGATAATTCCTCTAAAAGTATTATCCATCCAGCCATCTTTTTTGGTTTTGCCATCTGCATTAAGACGGACATGGTTTAACAGAGCAATGACTCCCAATCTTAGAATGGTATTTACAGTGACCTGTGTGGGATGTATTTTGTTCAAAATGAAAATAAAAAATTAGTATAACCAGAAATTGGAAAACTAGAAAAAACTTTTTGGAAAAATTTGGCAAGGATTTGATGACTAAAGGCTCAGATGCTGTACTCCCTCTGAATTCAAAATGAGCAACCAATTTGCACCACAATCTGGCCAGCAAAAACAGATAATTTTAGCCACCTGAAATGTTATGGAGCAAACAGGCCTAGTGCCAGCGAGTGTATGGTCTCAAACAGAGTAAATATTGATCTTTCCATTCAGCAAGTGATCTGTACCAGCTGCACGTGTATTCAATTAAAGGAACAGTAACACCAAGAAATGAAAGTGTTTTAAAGTAATAAAAATATCATGTACTGTCGCCCTGCACTTGTAAAACTGATCTGTTTGCTTCAGAAACACGACTATAGTTCATATAAACAAGCTGCTGTGTAGCAATGGCGGAAATAGAAAAAATCAATGATGCGTCTGAGATATTAGGGTCTCCAAAAATAAAGTGATTACTCACCACAAAAGGGAAGTGGCCCAGGTGCACCACCCTGAGCCCTCAGCAGACAAACTGAAAAACCATATTGGAGCAGGCACTCAATGAAGGCAAACATACACCAGGCAAATAGTTCAAAGTGAAGAAAGTTTATTGTGTCCAAAGTCTTACGCGTTTCGTGTCATAAACACAAATCATAGGCTAACCTTTCAGAGCCATGCCCCAAATATTTAAACACAAGTGCACCAATCAAATCACTTCACCAATTTACTATCCACCCAATCCCAAAAAACTTTTCTAAGGTGCACCAATATCTATTCAGTCTCAGTGGGTGTAAATAAGGTTTAAAGCCTTGTCTCTTTCTTTAGTGGCCATATTGGTACACCACAGACTGAATAGAGCAACATATTGAAAGACATATTGGTACACCTCAGTTAAGTTTAAAGTGGCAGTGCCATATAAATACATAAAAACCATATACAGAAGTATATAAACACTATAATAGTGTGTAAGCATATTGTAGAATATATAAGTATGTAAAAGCAAGTATAAATAGAATATTATATTATATTTAAAGGACAAGGAAAGTCTAAAATAGAAGAAGGCTAGAAATGCTGTATTTTGTATACTAAATATAAACACGAACTTACTGCACCACAAGCCTAATCAAACAAATAATTTATGCTTTCAAAGTTGGCTACAGGTCACCATCTTGTAACTTTGTTAAACATCTTTGCAAGACTAAGACTGTGCACATGCTCAGTGTGGTCTGGGCTGCTTAGGGATCGTCATAAACAAAGCTGCTTGAGTTCTGCATGGCTGGGAAGTAAGGCGGGGGCTCCCCCTGCTGTTCATAAGTATGATTGTTTCCCTGCTCAGTAGTTAGGGACCATCTGACAATTCCTATCCACAGCAGTAAATGAAGGGAGAATTTCACTGCATACAGTCAGGTTTCTTATAAAAACGGTACTGAGAGCAAATACTATGACAAATAAATGAAATTAAAAATAGCAGGATACATTGTATATACTATTTAGACCCATAGAGGACCAAGTGGCTAGAACAAAGATCCACTTGGTTTCCAAATATAGTAATTTCTTTGTCTGATCCCCTCCTCTCTGGTCAGGTCAGGGGACCAGACAAAGAAATTACTATATTTGGAAACCAATTGGATCTTTGTTCTAGCCACTTGGTCCCCTATGGGTCTAAATAATAAATACGATGTATCCTTCTATTTCTTCATGTAGATATAGCGCATTGTTTTACTATTTATTGTTTTGCATGTTTTTCCCCAATTATTGAAGGTTGTACTATGCATTTAATCTAACATTTATCTCAAAAGTGCGATATTTGTATCATTTTCAGCCTAGACACTATATTATGAATTGTATTTATACTTAAATTTAATATAATATTCTATTTATACTTGCTTTTACATGCTTATATATTCTACAATATGCTTACACACTATTATAGTGTTTAAATACTTCTGTATATGTTTTTATGTATTTATATGGCACTGTCACTTTAAACTTAGTTGAGGTGTAGCAATATGTCCTTTAAGTGAATGTTCTTACCCTCTGCCTGTGATTTCCAGTGTAGAGTGCATCAATCCTCATTCAGGGCACCACTTCCCCTTAGGCCAATCTTTAAACAATTGGTTCAAGGAGAGCACTTCAAAGCAAAATGCTGTGAAAAAGTATTTATTCACCGACTACCATACACCTTTAAGTTAACGTTTAGTATGTTATAGAATGGCCAGTGTCGGACTGGCCCGGCGGGATACCGGGAAAATACCCGGTGGGCCCCGACCCTAGTGGGCCCCCGCCGGGCCAGACCCCCTCTCCCAAACAGTTTTTTTAAAAAAAAAAAAAAAATTCGGCACATCGCAGCGCCGTTTGCGCATGCGCGCCGTTTACGCATGCGCGCCTAGCGCCGTTTGCGCATGCGCGATGCGCCGCCTTGGCAATTATGCCGAGCGGCGATTCACCTTACAAGTAGGTGGGGGGGCCAGAGGGGGGGCCCTGGACACCAGTCCCGGTGGGCCCCGGGCCCCCCAGTCCGACCCTGAATGGCCAATTCTAAGCAACTTTTCAAATGGTCTTGGTTATTGATTTTTTTTATAGTTTTTTTTTTTTTAATTATTTGCCCTTTTCTTCTAAAGGTCATACACGGGCAGATTAAGCTGCCAATATAGGTCCTTTAGACCAATTCAGCATCTTGTCTGCCCGTGTATGGGGGCTTCCCAATCGATATCAGAAAGGTTTAATATTTCCCGCGACCAGCGCGTCGGAGTCCATTGCTTTTTGTTGTGATCCGATTGTTCGGCCCTAGGGCCGAATATTCGCATTACCCTGATATAGCCCTGCCGTTGTTGGGAATATCAGGGAAAGATCAGCTCGTTTGACTATGTCGCCAGATGAGTGGATCTCTTCGTGTATGGCCAGCTTTACTCTTTCCAGCTTTCAAATGGGGGTCACTGACCCCATGTAAAAAACAAATGCTCTGTAAGGCTACAAAATGTATCAAAGGCTACAAATGTATCGTTATTGCTACTTTTTTATTGCTCATCTTTCTATCCAGACCCTCTCTTATTCATATTCCAAATATTCAAATCAATACATGGTTACTAGGGCAATTAGGGCCCTAGCAACCAGATAGCTGAAATTACAAACTGAAGAGCTGCGGAATAAAAAGATAAATAACCCAAAACCCACAAATTATTAAAAAAAAAAGAAAACCAGTTGCAAATTGTCTGTACATCACAGTAAAAGTTAATTTAAAGGTGAACAACCCCGGTAAGTGATACTGATCTACAAGTACCAGGATTCCCCATTAGAGCCACAATAAAACAAAGACAAGCAGCTGTATGGAATACTAACGGGTCTCCGTGGTCTGGTCCACGTCCCCGGCAGAGAATGGGATTGAGCTCATCCTCAGGGAAGGCATACTTCATGTAGTTGTCATAGCCGAACGAGAACATGCCGCGGGCCATCTCACGCATTTCTTTACGCAGCCCCGCGGGGAAAGAGCTGTAGCGGCGGCCGTACTCATCTCCGGCTCCCAGGACAAAACGGCCATAAGAGGCGCGGCACACGGCATTGACTCCCGGTATCACTACAGGAGTTGTCCCAGGCAGGACAAGACCCCGCAGAGCTTGCAGCCCGAGCCGGAGAAGCAGCAGCCCCAGCAGGACAGAACACCACCGCATTACAGGGCCACCACTTCCGGGTCCGGCTACTCCAAGCATCCTGATAGGCCAACGCCACAAGTCTGTCAAATCCATGGCAAAACCGCTTTGTGATAGGCCCGCTCGGAGAACCTTGGAATCATTTAGTCCAATGGAAAATCAGCACGTGATATTGTGCGACTCTACGTGTCCATAGTGACACTTCCGGTTACTCTTCGCTGTCAGTGGCAAAGGAGTGTACGTGTATGGCTCCGCCTATAAACAAACTTCTGTCATGTACGTTTTGGCGGGACAGAAAGTGTAGCTGTCAATTGGTTGTTGTTTACAGCTCCCTTTGTATTCATGTAAATAAATTATATTATATCGTTTGAATATGGTTAACACTTCGGAAATCTAATACCATTTACACATTGGGGGAGCCAGAGGGAAAATTAGAAGAAATGAGCACTGCTCCAGCCTCCAGAATAGCAGTATAAATAGCACACCAAGTTCATTTAGGGTTGCCATGTTTTCTGGAAAAAAAAATACCCGCCTCCTATGTATGTATCTTTTTTCCCTATTAATAACATTGGGATCAACCATAATTTATACCGGCCAGGCCAGTAAAATACCGACCTGGCCCGGTTTTAAGGGTTGCTTGAAACAAAAAACTTATATATCGAACAGTGGCAGTGGATCTGTCTCACAGAATGCAGGCAATAACATCTTCAAAGACATCTAAAGCGGACAGTGGAAATGCTTCACACTTATGTAACCTATTTTTAGCCAAGGTGGTACATCACATAATTCTTACCGATGCAGGTCCTCAGCGCCGGATTCGCTGGGCGGGCGCCCCTAGGCTGTGCGCTCCGCGCAGTCCTAGCGCCCGCCCGCACTACCACACGCTGGCGCAAAAGCGAGCGCCGGAGCACTGGGGAGCACAGGCTCCCCAAAGAGCGGCTGGGCGGCGTGCCGCCTCCAAAAATGTGCCGCCCTAGGCCCAGGCCTATGTGGCCTCACCACAAATCTGGGCCTGCAGGTCCTGAATCCCCTTTGCTAAGTGAAAGATACTGGGAAATTCCTCTTTGGCAGTGTCTCCACCTAATGGGATCCGGGAATACACCTGAGGAGGGTCCCATTAGGAAAACATTCACACACACACAAACACTTTATTATATAAAAATATAAACTTTATACAAAGAAGTGCAATTTTAAAGGGGAAGTAAACGGTAACATTATACACATAAATGCATTCAAAGCATGACCCACTACCCTAGGAACCTGTAGCAGTCCAGTCCTGGTAATTCCCTGGCAGGAAAAGTCCCGCAACTGCATTTTGGTAGCTGAAGAGTCTCCATCCCTTGTCCCCAAATGAGCACCAGTCCTAGGTAGCGCTACCTACCCAAATACCCGAAACAGGCACACAAACAGCCTGTTTCTCCAAAACAGGAGATCGCTGGATCCTCATCCTTTCCTACCCCCTTCCCTCAGGTAACACTCACCCCAAAGGAGTTACACAGACTGGTAGTCTCACACAGAGTTGACAGGCATCCACAGCGATGATCTCTTTATATGCTCCAGACTCTCCCAGTCGAGCACATAATTGAATCCTTTGGGTATTTGCTCCCAATACTGTCTATAGCGTGAGCTCTCCCGACATCCATTGCTGAACTCCAGCTCTCAAAACTCTCCATAGTTTGAACATACAAATCCGGAAATCCAAACTTCAAACCCTCCTTGGTTGAGCTTTCAGGCACTGGAGGCTCCTGCCCAGCCTTGGCAGGCCTATCAAACTCCCTTTTGCCTACATTTTGCCGGATAGGATTCACTTTTTCCACAGTGAACAAGGTTCTGCAGCAATCTGTAACTGTAATCTGTAATCTGTAATGGATGACTGAGCACATGGCATCTCCTATACTGTTGCACAGCGACACCTTGTGGCTGCCTTTGGGATCAGCCATGCTGTACCAATCACAAGGGCTCTGCCCCTTAGGAAACCCTGTATCTCACCATGAGGCTCAGACTAAAGGGGAAATTAACCCTTAGGGGCCCTACATTTAGTACACTAGTACTAGTAACCTTAGATCAGTCCCTCTTAGGGTGGTATAGACCAGTGTTGGACTGGGGGTCCTGGGCCCACTGGGACTGCTACCTCAGGGGCTCCCACACAGTGTCGGCCTAGGACACCAGGGGCCCACCCAAAAACTTTAGACCAGAGGCCCACTCTCAGTACTATTATTCTTCTTCTCCTCACTCAAACGCTATTCTCTTAGTCTCCTTTCTTTACATGCTATAATCTATTAATCCATCTATTTATTTTATTTGTTCTCATAGAAATTGATAATGACCATGAAATAGGCCAAATGTTTAGAAGCAGGAGGGCCCACTGACACCTGGAGTTTTCCTGATATCCCGGTGGGCCAGTCCGACACTGGTATAGACTGGTATAGTCTTAGTGACTACTCCCCAGCACTAGGGATCCCAAGGGGTATCTTGGTCCTTAGCACTGTCCCTGCTCTTGAGCTAACCCACATGTGTTCCTGTTTGGTGGCTTGATCACCTCAAGGGTACTAACCCCAACTACTCTCCAGAAAGCTGCTCACTAAATACGATGCCTATAACTTTCGCTCCTAGAGTGACTACTTCATGAACTTCTACCACTAAATAAACATTCCCTAACCAGGGCCTTTGTCACCTGCTCTGACCCAGTCCTGTACCCACCTCCCCGCAAGGTGGGATCCAGGAACAGAACCCTAAGCACATGTGCTCTCCCTTTTAAACTTTGAAACACTGCCACCTACTGGGCAAGCCATGAACTTAATGACTTTACAACAGACAAAGGAAAAGGAACAATAGCTGCCTGGGTAGATTTAAATGATCACTTAGGTGTCCAAATATAGGGGGAAACTGCCTGAGCAAGCACACGTGAAGATTCAGGGAGATTTATCCGCCCGGCGACAAATCGCCTCTTTTTCAGGCGACTAATCTCCCCGAAAAGCCTTCCCGCCAGCTACAATCTTCAATCAAATTTCCTTGAGGCAACTTCTGGTGACTTCAGAAAACGAAGCGCTCCGAGTGCCATCCTGCCTGCAATTTAGATTTTAGCTGGCAGGAAGGCTTTTTTTGGGAAATTAGTCTTCGGGGACTAATCTACTCTACATAAATTATAGCTAAAGATAGCGGCTGTAGAACAGATATGACTAATTGGTTATCCCTGGATTAAAGCAACAGTGCATAAGAGTGCCTGGACACAATTAGTCATGGTATATGGTGAAAAAGGTGAGAATATTTCTATATAATACACAAGGGCCATAAATAACCTGTAAAATATATAGTTTGGAATATTGCATAGTGATGCCGCATCTATTACATGACTCATTGAAACTTGTGTATTATAATTCGTATTGTAACCCCTACTTGTAGTCCATGCTTGCAGCTTCACCCCTTTATATGATAATGGAACTCCTTTGTGACTTGAGTGTAGAACAGTGCTGTCCAACTTCTGTGGTACAGAGGGCCAGAATTTTTCTGGTCTACATGGTGGTGGGCTGATAATGGAAGCCAGTGTTATCCACTTCCTGTTTTTAAGACCACACCAACTTTAAACCACACCCATGTTACCCTATGTCCACATTATAGCACACCAAAAAACCAAATCATTGGTGCTCGCTGCAGAGATATCACTCATATGTAAAAAAAAAAAAGTTAAGTCATATTAAGACATACCCTTAAATACATATACCTCCTCCTCCCCTGTGGATAACACAGCACCCCCTCCCCAACAAACGGTTAAACACCTTAGGGGCCCCTAACAATAATTTTCAAACCCCCAGAACAAATACCAGGCTTATGTTCCACAGGCAGAGCAGGGCACACACAGGGAAGGCAGAGTATGGCACACCCAGGGAGCATAGGGCAGAACAGAGCAGGAGACAGGGAAACCCATCAGTACAGTGACACGGTACTGGTGCCCCATCAGCATTTTGTATGTGTAAACAGGTGAACAATGTGGGCAGTTTCAGTCTGGGTCCTAGGTGTAAACAGTACAGGGCTTTAGGGTGTGAACAATAGAGGTGTCACAAGTGTGAACACAAGGGGGGGGGGGTTTGCAGGCCACCAGTTGGACAGCTCTGGTGTAGACAGTTATCATTTTCTCAAATGGTGACTACATTTGCCTAGACACACCATGTAGCAGAACTTCTGGCCACAAACAATTTTTCCTGCGGGGTAATGTGTTCTACTGATATTACACATATTCTCTGCAAAATAAGCAATGAAACCTGTTTGTAGCAAGCTCATCAGCATGTTGAGTTCATGTGTTTTCACCCTTAGGTAATTCAAATTGAATCTTGTGATAAACTTAAAACTCTGAAATTTTTACATCTTTAAGTATTCCTTGTAAAAAAAAAAAAGCCTTAATTTATGGCTTATGATGATACAGACAAACCGACAACTCAAACAACCCAAGCCTCTAATAAAATCACATGAGCTGTATACCTGTGCAATAGTGATGATGTGCGGGTTGAGAATTTCTCGACCCGCACCCAACCCTAACCCGCCCACTCCCTACCCTCACCCGACCCGGGCCCGCTTCTCCCCTTTATTTATAGACTGTGCCCGACCCGCCCCGCAGTGATGTCACAAAAGGGGCGGGGCAGGCGGAAGTCTATAAATTCCGGTGCCGGAAGCCGGCAGTACTAGGTCGCGGACGGGGGTCCCAAAGGGCCTCGGGTCGGCCCGCACATCACTACTGTGCAACATCTTAGCACTACTTAGTACTGAAGTCACATTAACTAAACCACACAAACAAGTAGGATAGAAATGCTACAAATTTAGTTTTGGGTCTCCTGAGGTGGCCCCAAACGTTTTGCAGTGAAAATCCAGGATTTGCTGTAAGTATATCCAGTGAGAGTCCAATTCCAACCACAGCCTTCACATCACAATAAGCCACTAGGCCTCTGGTTCAGCTCCATTCTGAAGAACCTGCATTATGTAAATCAATGTTGCACTTATCAGTACAGGTATGGGATTAATTATCTGTAAACCTGTTATCCAGAAAGCTACAAATTATGGGAAGGCCATCTCCCACAGACTCCAATATAGGCAAATAATACAATTTTTTTTAAAAAAATGATTTCCCTTTTCTCCAGAGCTGTGGAGTTGGAGTCGTGGGGTTGGAAGCAATTTTGGGTATCTGAAATCGGAGTCGCCAAAAATGTACTGATTCCGATTCCTAACAACCTTAAAGGGCATGTCTAAAATAGAATAAGTCTAGAAATGCTGTATTTTGTATACTTAATATAAACATGAACTCACTGCACCACAAGCCTAATCGAACAAATAATTTATGCTTTCAAAGTTGGCTACAGGGGGTCACCATCTTGTAACTTTGTTAAACTCTTTGCAAGACTAAGACTGTGCACATGCTCAGTGTGGTCTGGGCTGCTTAGGGATCGTCATAAACAAAGCTGCTTGAGTTCTGCATGGCTGGGAAGTAAGGCGGGGGCTCCCCCTGCTGTTCATAAGTATGATTGTTTCCCTGCTCAGCAGTTAGGGACCATCTGACAATTCCTACACACAGAAGTAAATGAAGGGAGAATTTCTTTTTCATTAAGAAAGTAAAAATGGGATTTTTTTTTTTTTCCTTTACATGCCCTTTTAATACAAAAACTGAAAATATATCAAATCAGATTTAAGAGCTTCTATATATATAAGTAGTTTTAGGTTTTCCAATTGTTTTTCGTAGTTTAACTTTGATTTTGGTTTAGAATTACCAATGGTATAGTTTTAAGCTTTGTGTCAGTGATAAAATGCCTTGTATGTTGTGTACTTAACTTCTTTCTATCAACATGGAAATACATTAGAACATTAAAGGAACAGTAACAGACAGACATGTTGTGTCGGAGGCACGCAGTTTGTAGGTCCGACATTCCTATTACTTACATTATATTCAGTGCATCCGTCTCGTCGCTTCTGCTTCCTCTTATTGCGTCGGATCGGTAAAAGCCGCACCGTGTGGTTCAGGTGGCAAGGTTAGATGTTTATAGTGAATTATGCCTACTATTTCTAATACTTATACATCAAGCCTTTTGCAGTGTAAATTCAACATGTAGTTCAGACATTCAGTACGCCATGTTGTATGTTTTCCTTATTACTATGGTACTTTTTGCTATTCAGCATATTGATACTGGGGCTCAGGGTCGGACTGGGGGGCCCGGGCGCCCCGGGGCCGCTGTCCAGGGCCCCCGCCCCCCTACTGTGAGGTGGAGCTCAGGACAACACGCATAAATAAGCACTCTTCGCGCATGTGCAGACGACGCTGCCCGGTGCAAATTTTTTTTTTTTGTGTGATTCTTATATCGGAAGAGGGGTCAGGGCCCAATGGGTTTTTTCCGGGCCAGTCCGACACTGCTGGGGCTATTACTGCAGCTTTTATTGTGGTTTACCTTGCACTACAATTTTACATCCCCTGATTTTAAGTTTTCCCTCATTCTACATTGTTGTGTTGTGGTCCCACCACAGTATATATTATGCATAATACATTTCCCTGATTTTAAATTTTTCTGGATTTTACACCTTTTTTTCTGGTCCATGAAAAACATAAAATGGGGGTTCTACGTTATATAATACTGTATTTATTCTTTTGCAGCTCACAATTTCAATTGTGCTATCAGGCTGCTACTGTAAATCAATACAGTACATCATTCTGTAATGTTATTTTGCTACTATATAGTCTTTAAGACTCTGCAGTTCATGGTACTAACTTAAAGCAGTGCAACCTATCGATATGGTGTTTATCTGATATATATCAAAACACAATATGCTATAGTGCTGCTAAATACGGCATATCTTTACTATGGTGTTATCTGGATTCTATTCAGTATAATAAGTAGTATATAATAAACAAGTGTCCTGAACATCCTGTAAAGTATATCCTTATAAATGTTGCTTAGTGATGTCATTAGTTATAATCGGAGCTTAGTGATGTCGTTTCTGTCACATGACTCACTGAAACTCGTGTTTTATAATAAATAAAGTTCCCCCTGTTGCAAAATATGAGGATATTAGAAGTTACCTCGGACTTCCGCCTCGTGCTTTTATATAGTCATGGAACTCCTTGGTAACTTATAATATCCTTATATTTTTTATTCATTATATTTTTGTTTGCACTTTGCCAAAATTAATATTTTATCTTTACAGCAGGTTAAACTTGTTTTATATTGTTTTTGGCCTCTTCCTTTTAAACTGTAAATATCAAAAAGGTTAATTATCCATGCTATTGATGCTGAGCCCTACAATACTACAGGTACAGGATCTGCAATGCTTGGGAACTGGGTTTTTCGCCATGCCTTAAAGGGCATGTAAAGGCAAAAAAATAAAATCCTATTTTTACTTTCTTTAATGAAAAAGAAACCTATCTCCAATATACTTTGATTAAAAAATGTGTACCGTTTTTATAAGAAACCTGACTGTATGCAGTGAAATTCTCCCTTCATTTACTGCTGTGGATAGGAATTGTCAGACGGTCCCTAACTGCTGAGCAGGGAAACAATCATACTTATGAACAGCAGGGGGAGCCCCCGCCTTACTTCCCAGCCATGCAGAACTCAAGCAGCTTTGTTTATGACGATCCCTAAGCAGCCCAGACCACACTGAGCATGTGCACAGTCTTAGTCTTGCAAAGATGTTTTCAATAAAATGAGTTGCTGTGTTCCTCAAACGACAAGTTGTTGACCACTCTGGGACGAAGCCGACAGGCGAAACGCGTTAGTGGAGACAGTTTGAATCATTGGAGACGGCAGAAGCAAATTTGCAGACTCGCAGCGGCCAACCAAAGACGCTAACATTGGAAGCAGCGCAGTGAGATCTCCAGAATACCCTATATATGTTTTTATCAAGCGAATTTTGTGAGTGTATTTTTAATTAGTTATTAAAATGTTTTAAAAGTACCTACACATGCTGCTCTTATTTATGTCCACCAAGGATTCAAGAAGATCCATATTGAAGAAAGAGTTAATTACACTGCTCGGAATTAAATTCCCTCTTGTGAGTATAATATACCACTAGAGGCTCCTGCTGTTTTTTGGGGGACTATTATTTGAACCTAATTATCACCTTTATTCATTTTCCTTAATTCACCTGGCTTAATAAGCAAATTTACTTTTACTAAAATTGTTAACACAGCGATATGGTTTTCACAATATTATGTGTTTAATTAACGCACACTAAGTCACTATTTATGTTTTGGAAGTTGCACAATCGTCAACACAGTAACACGATCCTTTAAAAATTCACATGAATGATTGTGGCAACTTATGCAATATATACTAAGTGCATCGCGTATAGTCACTGTTTCTTGGAAGTGTAATATCACTAAGTCAATCACTTAATAACACAAGGGTGTTTAAAATATTTTAAAAAGAAATACTACACTATATTATTTTACCTGTTTTGTTCCATCCTCAACAACTTGTCGTTTGAGGAACACAGCAACTCATTTTATTGAATTTATCTTTTAAACGGGAAGAGGAGAGCCCGACTGTGGTTTTGCTGGACTTTGGAACACACTAACCGGGACTTTCACAATTTTGGACTTGATTGCAAAGATGTTTAACAGTTACAAGATGGTGACCCCCTGTAGCCAACTTTGAAAGCATAAATTATTGGTTTGATTAGGCTTGTGGTGCAATAAATTCATGTTTATATTTAGTATACAAAATACAGCATTTCTAGTCTTATTCTATTTTAGACTTTCCTTGTCCTTTAAGTATGCTACAAATCATTTAAACATTAAATACACCAAATAGAATTATTTTGCCACCAATATGGATTCATGCAGCTCAGTTACCACCAAGTACAAGGTACTGGTTTTTCTTTTATTACAGAGAAAAAGGAAATTGTTTTTAAAATATTTGATTTATTTGCTTAAACTGGATTTTATGGAAGATAGCCTTCTTGTAATTCAGAACCTTCTGGATAACGGGTTTCCAGATAAATTACATACCTGTACAAGTATTACAGTTATAAAGTGGTGAGTATAACAATGTTGTTGTTTAGCTGTCACTGTATTAGGGCTAGGGCAACAATGTCTGTTTTCTGGTGTCCTTTCTTCTTACAGTAAAGAAGGTTTTACTAAAGACTGCTGGCATTGGTCTTTACCCAATGGAATCTCCCTGCTATTGTTTGTCTTCAGTTGCGGTATAGTTTAGTCGCTGTTGCAGCCCCAGTAGTTGTGTGGTAAATCCCACAGCTATTTCTGTGTAACCTCATTTGAATGAAGGAAAGCCCCTTATTACTGGTAAATGTGGCATTCAGTGCAACAAACATTTTTTAGCATAAATCTGCAACCAAAATGAAAATGAGAGAGGGAAGTGTGAGCATTGGGCAGTCCAATAAACAGACACACACTTTCATGAATCACAGTTTATTTTAAACATGTCATCTACAACTCATCAGTGTGCAGACTCAAGGCTAAAAATGGATTTCTCATCAACATTATTTCCATAAATAAAATACAATAAGCTTTCCGATTTAGGAGCAAAAAGTCTGTACAGTTAAAATAGCATATAAAACCCACAAACGCAGCACATTCTGGTACACAGCTAGGTATTCCAGGACCATTCAGTTGTTCAACTCCCGCTATCCGGCAGCTGGAAAACCCACAGTATGCTCACCGTTATTGTACAAGATAGGCGGAAGATATCAATTTTCCAACGCCATATAAAGTATATTGATGATCGACATAATGTTGTAAAGATTCAGGTACATCCACGGTGGCAGGTACGGAGCCTCCAAGGTTATCCTAGGTTTAAAAATATGGTTGCCAGATTTTGGGAGATACTTCTTGTTTCAGAAGATGAATTCAGCCCAAAAGCTGACAGAAGCCTTGGGTTTCACCACGGCTTAATGAACATCCCTCATGCACAAAGAAAAAGGATTAGTAATAACCATGGCAGTTAAGAGTCTGGAGCAAATAACACGATTAGTGGGATACATAACCCTGTAACCCTTCAGTGACTGTATTTTGTCAACAACTGGAGGGCCCCAGGTTTGCCTTCCCTTTACTAAGTGATGCTGAAACCTAAGGCACCACGTGAGAGACACGAAGGTGTTTTGTAACAAATGATTAAAAAAAACAAAAAAACAACACTATTTAGTTGACCGATTCCGAGCAAGCAGAGTGAGTAAACAATCTATTTATGTGGATTTCCTCATGTTTTAGGCACAAGCAAAAAAAAGGCCAAACAAATGATAAATAGCAGCAGTGTACCG
This sequence comes from Xenopus laevis, assembly GCF_017654675.1. Taxonomy (NCBI): domain Eukaryota; kingdom Metazoa; phylum Chordata; class Amphibia; order Anura; family Pipidae; genus Xenopus; species Xenopus laevis. Next base: position 129,418,907 of record NC_054377.1, on the reverse strand, counting down.
TGAGTTAATTGCAGCAGAATCTACAGTGTCACAAACACATATACCTTTTGGGATAAAGGGGGGGAAAAAAGGGGCCGGGCTTCTGTGCAGGTCACAGTGGGGCTCAGCAATGGAAGACGGAGCTGGACGGAGCTCCACCAGTACAAGTGATGCAGTTATATCTGACCACCAGACTGAAGGGTAGGGGAATTTTGCAGTGTGAATGCTTTCTTCCTACTGCTAATTGCTCTGCATACTGAGGGATATACAATGCCCTGCATGGAAGTCACTGCCCTGCACACACCACATGACATTGCTTAGCACTTCTCCATCACACACGTCTGCAATGCAAGTCCAAATGATACATGATAATTGACCTACACACTGCAGGCCATTAATTTTGCATGCCCAACAAATGACCTAGAGCTCAAAAAATTACTTTGATTTGCCTACATTGCACATAAAGATGAACCCATGCAAAGCTCCCAAATACCATTTGGTAAATGAAGTATTGACAACCACAACACTGGGTTAGGAACAGTCTCGTGTACCTGGGCACATTACACATTACAGCTCTTCTGCAGCTTTACTTTTGCCTCTCGGTTCTTCTCAAAGTGCTTTCTGTATAGATTTATTGATTTACATAAGTTTAGTAATAAATGTACACAATTTCCTGCATTAACACCAGGGAGTGCAACTTCCTACACACAATAGTCATGACTTCTGTAGTGCAGGAAGAGGCCAGCCTTCCATTATTCTCAGCAAGGAACATTATCCAAACTGATGCTAGCATTGCTGTAATCTCCATGCAGAAAGCAAATAGCACATCCTAGATTGGAACAAAGGGTGTGTTCCAGTGTGGGAAGAGGGAGACAATTGAACAATGCAGTAACATGAATAAAATTCCAGAATTATCCATAAAAATGTAGAGGAAAGAAAAGAATTTCACAATCGAGAGACAAACTGGGATGCAGGTGCGAAAACAAAATGACAAGAAAGGAGGAAAGAGCAGCCAAATTTAAATACCAAATACGTTAAATGCAGAATGGAAAGCAGAGAGGGAAACAGTAAGTGTCAGCCTAAGAAGAGCTTATTCCAAAGTGGAGATAGAGTGGGGAAAAAGGAAAGATGGCCCTAGGAAAGTTGCGTTATTACTTAAGTATAGCCTCCGTTCCTTTGTGGAGAAAAGGGGTTTAATAGAAAGAAAGAGAAGTGGATGGTGCAGGGCTAAGAACGAACAGACTTGTTCTCTACTTGTTGTAGAAAAGAATTACTAAATGGAAGGTAAAGAGCAAAGTGCTGATGAGTGGGGTTAACTAGTAGGGTGAGGAGAATGCCTCCACTCAGTCACAGATTAAAGCAAGAAAAGGACAATGATGAGTTGAAAGCAGTCACTGGAAACGCTCATCTCAGGATGCAGAGCTGGACCAGGAAGGCACATCCAAGTGTGCAGAGCAGTGAGGCAAGGGCACGGTCCCAGGGTGCAGAGAAGCAGATTAACACTATAGAGCCTTTTAGCTGCGTCGTGACTTGGAATGCTGGATCAGCCACTGTAACGTTATATCTGGGGAAAGAACGAAAGGGTGAGGTTTCCCAAAATGATATAAATGCCGGCTTAGGTTGTACACTCTCATACCAACTCATACCTATGTTATCCTTCTCCTTGCAGGAAATGGAATAGCAGCATATTTCTCTGTCCTGGATCAAAGAAAGGTTCCTGTACGGAAAGAAAATTCATCATCACCTAAGCACTGTACACTGCTCTCTGTTCTGCATTTTTCAGTCCATAAAAACTCAGCCCATAATTGTTTTCTCTTTAAAGGGGTCGTGCACCTTTGAGTTAACTTTTGAAGTATGAGAGAGTGATATTCTGAGACATTTTGCTTCATTTTTTTATTATTTGTGGTTTTTGAGTTATTTGGCTTTTTATTCAGCAGCTCTCCAGTTTGCTATTTCAGCAAACAAGTCCAAACAACCATGCATTGATTTGAATAAGGGAACTTTGATACGAACAGGAGAGGGTCTAAACAGAAAGTTTAGTAATAAAAAAAAAGTACCAATAACACTGTTATAAGGCGTGGAAACAAGTTGCAACAATATACAGATCCCAGTGGATGGGGATCAGTAACTATGTAACAAGGCCCTTGCCAATGTGCTGTTAACTCCCGTTCTGTCAAAATGCTCCACTGCAGCCCTAACACTTACAGAGCATTTGGTTTTTTAGACGGGGTCAGTTACCAACATTTGAAAGCTGGAAAGAGAGTCAGAAACTATACAAAATATAAAGGGGCAGATTTATCAAGGGTCGAATTTCAAAGATAAAAATACTTCAAAATTCAACCATCGAATTGAAATACTTCGACTTCGAAAAATATCGAAGTCAACGTTTTTTTCATGGAATTTGGGTATCCTGCAGGTCGAAGAAAAATCGGTCGATCTAACGATTCGAAGGATTTCAGCGATCGATCGAACAATTTTACTTCGGCTTTTAAATATATGCTCTAGAAGGTCCCCATAGGCTAACATAGCACTTCAGCAGTATTAATTTGGTGAAGTATTGAAGTTGAAGTTTTTTTAAAGAGACAGTACTACGATTATAGAATGGTCGAATATTCAAACGATTTTACTTCAAATCAAAGTCTTAGTATCCTATTCGATGGTCGAAGTATTCAAAAAATGTCTTCAAATTTTTTCCTTCCCTTGAATTCACTTTGATCCTTGATAAATCTGCCCCATAATGTAGGCCAATTGAAAAGTTGATTAAAATTGGCCATTCTGTAGCATGCTAATAGTTAACTTAAAGGTACACATACTTCCATAATTCTCAGGCCTTGGGACACAAAAACCCCAGAAGCCCTTGTCTGGTTTCTAGTTTATATCAAGTTGAAAGCCAAATGATATGACAAAATTACACTCAAATGCATATGAATGTATTCTAAAGTTACTGGCTGCCCTTTGCCTCTCAGCCACCCATTCCCAAAGCCCCATGGATACTTGAATACATTTTCTCGATGAGCTGCTTCTCGTCCAGTGCAGTGTGAAGATCACGCTTGTTACCAAGCACTAAAATCTGAAAGAAAAAAAAAACAATAATTCAGAGAAGACAGAGTTCTTGCTGTCTTTATGAAGCCATACATTGCAGCATGTGTAACACAGTCCTGTGTTGGGCTTGGATTTGCTTCTCATTGCAGCTTGAGCAAGTAAGCAGCCGTTTATTTAATTTATGCCTGCAGCAAAAGTTCACTATAGTCCCACAATATAGTATTGTATGTTGCAAGCTACCTGGCTCCTGTTGCACCTGCATGAAGCATTTAATAAGGTATTTTTTATGAGAAACGTGCAATCATGAGTACAGAATAGCATGTAATTTAGTCATTCTGGGCACATATTAGGGTGTGCTAGGACCATGCCTCTATTATAAATTTGACGAAGAATGACTTGCTTTCTGCCCCATGATTCATGTAGCTACGTAGAGAACATACAGCTGTTTAGCTAGGACATTGGGCAGTTCTCTCATTGGTGATTTCTAAATATAAGCTGGTATCTACTGTACTATGGCTCCTGGCACCTGTTTGTAGTTTTATCTACAGCATTTTACTAGGAATTTCCAGACGTAGATGTATTTTACATGATGGTAATAGGGACTAGTAATCCTGTTCAGATCTTGGTTAGGAATGTTAAAGGTACACACCGGAATTCCCTGTAACTGAGGTTTGTCCAGAAGATTATGCAGCTCGTTACGGGAAGCTTCAATCTTTTCTCGGTCTGCGGCGTCCACCATGTACCTGTGAAGGAACAAAGGACAGCGAGCTGCCTTTCATTTATGAACCAGTCTCAAGAGATTGAAATTTATTTGCCGAAGAAGGCTTGCAAAAATTGTTATTTATCAAAGGACGAGTTTGGGAGGTTTTTATATCTCAAATAAACTCAATTTGACGGTTTCTATTATATGAAAAAACGTGAATGTAAAAAACTCGAATCGGCATAATAGGGGTGAAAAACTAAAACTGATTGAAAAAAAAATCCAAATATGACCTCTGCCACTGACTTTTACATGACCTCGACAGGTTTTAGCTTGTGTATTTTCGGATTTCAGCTATTTCCAGCTTGGGGGCATAATAAATCTCAAAAAATTTGACTTTAAAAAAAAAATAAAAATATTTGAGTTTTTTCCTGCAAAAATACGAGTTTTTACTGAAAACTACTGTCGAAAACTCAAATGTTTTGGGGAAAAAAAACAACTCAACCTTTAATAAATAAATACTGTGTCATATGCAGTAGTAAATGAAGCATCTTTGCAAGTGGTCTTATTTTACCTTTTCACCTGCTAGCTAGCTGGCTCCTAGCAAAGAATTCAGCAATGAAAGAAATTGTTCAAATACGCTGATAAAAGCAGTTAACATGTTGGTCCAGGTACAGGAGGCCCTACCAACAGCCCCCATCTTATAGATGCAGTTCACTCCTGATGGGTCTCTGTAGGCCCTCGTTATGATCACATGATCCAGGGTCAAGTGACTGACTAATTGCAGTTTGGCTCAGGGTCTTATAATGTATGCCCAACTTTAACGGATAAGAAAAGTTGGATTTTCAAGGTGTCAAAAAGGTGTCAAAATGGCAACCCCCCCAGTAAATTCAATTGCTAGTTTTTTCTGGTGCTCCTTTTAAGAGAAACATATACCAGCCTGGGGAAAAAATAAACTCAGCGCCATATAGACATTAAATTTACTCTTACCAGACACTCCTTTTTCTTTCAAGGGCCAGTGCATATTTTACCTAAAAGGAGCACAGAGTCAGGGATAAAACTTAGCGATTGGATTCACTGTCGGGTTCCTAACATTTTACAGCCCCGCAGTGAATCACCTTTTCCATGCCCTTTAATCTAATGGCCTAGATCAGTGATCCATAACCAGTGTCCCATCAGCAACATGTTTCTCACCAACCCCTTGTTGCTCTCAGTGGCCTCAAAGCAGGTGCTTATTTTTGAATTCCTGGCTTGGAGGCAAGTTTTGGCATAACAATCAAATATAATGGCAAACACAGTCTCCTGTAGACTGCCAGTTCACATAGGCCAAATAGCCAATCACAGCCGTTATGTGGCACCCCAAGAACTGATTTCATGCTTGTGTTGCTCCCAAACTCTTTTTACATTTGAATGTGGCTCATAAGTATAAACATTTTAGGCCCCTGGCATAGATATGTGTTATATCCATCTCCTCTTTAATCACTAGCCTAGCAGCCAAACTGCCATCTGATCTGATTGCTCTTTCCAGCCTGGCATTAACAGAGGCAGACACAATGGGGTATATTTATCAAAGAGTGAAGTTAGAGACCTCCACAGTCCTCTAGAGTGAAATTCCACCACTCTCCATTCATTTCTGAGGGATTTTTAAAGGCGTATTTATCAAATGGTGAACTTTCACCCTTTGATAAATACGCCTTTAAAAATCCCATAGAATTGAATGGAGAGAGGCGGAATTTCACTCTATGATAAATATACCCCAATGTATTTTTACAAGTGCTAAAATGCCCCTTCACTGTTTTTGTATAAGGCCAGTCTAAGCAACTTTCCAATATACAGTTATTGCACATTTTTACTGGTTGCTAAAGTTATTTCTAAATATAATTGCTATTGAAAGCGTCATCTGTTTCGCTGTTTATACGCCCTGATTATTGTTTTGACTCCTGAAAAAACGTAGCAGAAGCCAGACGATTAACCTGGAGGAGAATTGATTTTGATTTAGGAGTCAAAACTAGAAAATAAAGAGATAAATATATATATAAGGTGTGTGTGTTTGTGTGTTTGTGTAGGTGGGTGTGTGGGGGGGTGTGTGTGTGTGGGGGGGTGTGTGTGGGGGGGGGGGTGTGTGTGTGGGGGGTGTGTGTGTGTGGGGGGGTGTGTGTGGGGGTGTGTGTGTGTGTGTGTGTGGGTGGGTGTGTGTGTGTGTGTACACATATATATCAATGGTGCACTCCATGGACAGAGGTAATACCTGGGTGCCAGCAAAGAAAGTATACAAATAGAGAAGAGATTGCAGCACTCACAGGGTTTGTCATGAAAAAACAAAAAAGTTAGCCTCAATGTTTCAATCAACCTCTTGGTTATTTCATATGACTCCCTATATCACAAATTTATATGGGGACAGGACACAATAACGGTCTCATTCACTGAAGATATGAAGGTTTTTCTCATGACTATGGCTCAATGCTGATTGTTATCAATATAGTGTTTCTGCCACATTGTTTAGCCAATACAGTGTTTTTGTTACTTTGTTTAGCTGTGTTTGAAGCCTAGCTCTATTTGATTCAAGTTGCATTACCTTGAAATGTGTCATTCTAACCTTTGATCATACGAATTTGTACCTGCACCCTATGTATTTTTTCCTACTTTAACAAGTTTTTAATCCTATAAGCAGCAACAAGGCACTATCCTATCCTTTTTCTTCTGTGCTCTCTCTGTTTACCTCAACCCTATGGTAACTTTCTTTTATACGCTCTCTTTGATGCACTATAAGTTAGGACACTTTATTGGCCAATATGGACGCATTGATGGTTGCCTAGCAACTGATTTGGGCGCCACCCAAGGCTTTACCACCAGTGGGGTGATGGGGGTTCTGTATGTTTGTTTGTACTCTGCTCCTGACGAAGATCCCTGTGGGGGATCGAAACGTTGAGGCTAATAAAACTTTTTTGTTTTTTCACGACAAACCCTGTGAGTGCCGCAATCTATCTATCTCTCTCTCTCACAAAAAAACATCTAAAACTCGAATGAATATTCCCGACCCAAAAACTGTAATAGAATTCGACTAAACTTGAATCGAGTTTTTTCTCGGGAAAGCTATTAACATCTTCAAATGGGTCAACGGACCACTGCTAGGGATTTCTACCTGAACTCGGCAGGTTTTAGGTGACGTACTATTGAATTCTAAATATTTCCAGGTAAAATAAATCTTGAATTCGAATTTAAGATTGGATTATTCCCAACTGGAATTTGTGAGTTTGATCAAAAATCCAACTTGACAATTCGAATTTACAATTAGACCTTTCAATAAATGTGGCCCTTATTTTTTATGCAAAAAAAAAACAAAAAAAAAAACAACTTACAGTTTGAACACTTTTTTCAGGGCTGGGATGAGCATTAACAAAATCATGTCATTTGTCTGCTCTATGGCAGTATATTGCTGTGGCTGCAGCAATATATTCTGACTGCCCAGATGGAAATAAGTCCTGCAAATATTTGTTACCCTGTCCTAAGCTCTACTGTCTCCCTACACCAGGGATATCTAACTTTTGGTTACTTGCTAAGAATGCTGGGAAATGTAGTTTGCTATATTTAGTAGGGTGCATGTTTGATAATTCCGCATTAAATGTATTTTTTTTTGTCTAACTTGGTTGTTGAAGCCAAACAGACTGAACCTAATGACCTGCTATAAATAAAACGCTTTTTTTTCCTGCCAGAATTCATTGTAAACTGGAAATTCTAAATACATAAACTGGTAATACGACGTCTCTTCTATCTGTACGTTCCTGCACTCTTTGTAACCATCTACATTACACACATCAATGAGTTAGACGTGAATCATGTAACCAACAATCGTTCCTTTTCCCACTCATTCTATAAAAACTCTTTGTCACTCATTTATATCTGGGAACCGGGTGGGTTACTTTTCACTGTGGGTGCAGTGATTACGCAATGCTACTAATTAAAGTTAAAACATCCCATATGCCTGGGAGACTAAATCTATAGTAACTGTAGTAATTATAGCAGCCCGTGAAACAGTACTGAAACTTAACAAAGCGATGCACAACTGAAGTGAACCAATCATCCCCAGATTAGTTCACTATCCTGCAACAGATGTACAGGTATGGGATCAGTTGCTTGGAAACACATTATTCAGAAAACTCTGAATTACAGGAAGGCCATCTCCCATAGACTCCATTTTAATTATATAATTTTACTTTTTAGAAAGGATTTCCTTTTTCTCTGTAATAATAAAACAGTAGCTTGTACTTGATCCCAACTAAGATATAATTAATCCTTATTGGAAGCAAAATCAGCCTATTGGGTTTGTTTAATGTTTACATCATTTTCTAGTAGACTTAAGGTATGAAAATCCAAATTACGGAAAACCCCAGGATCCGAACATTCTGGTTAACAGGTCCCATACCTGTACAAAATACCAACAGACTCATGTGTTACGGCAATCGCAGTCAGTAAATACAGCTTTATTGCAACCACAACAGAAGACAGAGCTACCCAGCAGCTACAGTATACCACAATGATACATTCAAGTACAATGAAAGCACAATACGGCACAACCAAATTAATGCTACACCGCAAAAAATCTAGGAATCCTGCGAGTTGCGGTAATATTGTAAGGATTGCCAAGACTAGACAAGCAACAATAGACAAGCTGGAGAATACAAGTGTTCATAGATGACAAGATTGCAGTAAATCATTAAGATTATATTAATAATGTGGTAGCTCTATCATCAAGCTAGCATTCCATTAATGATATGCTGCAAAATACCAGTAAGAATGTCATGGTCATGATGAGCTACTGCTATATACACAAAATCATTATTAAATAATATTCTGAATAGGGATACACCGAATCCACTGTTTTGAGATTCTGCCAAATCCCTAATCCTTAGCGAATGATTTGGCCGAATGCTGAAAAGAATCAAACCCCTAATTTGCATATTTGAATTAGGACAAAGAGGGCCAAAAAGAACTGTGCGCACAGTTTAAAATTTTTTCTTACTTCCTTGTTTGTGTGATAACAAGTCCCATGATTTTAAGGACTAGGTTTAGCCAGACACTTGGGTGGTTATTTATCAAAGGGCGAATTATGTTTTTCCCAAAAAATGCCCGTTTTCGAGGATAGTTTCAGTAAAAACTCTAATTTTTCAGGTTAAAATTTTTTTTTAAGATTTATGCCCCGAAGCTGAAAATAGCTCAAATCTAAAAAATACTCCAGTTAAAACCTGCTACGGTCATGTAGAAGTCAATGGCAGAGGCCTCTTGAGCCATTTGAAGATGTTTGTAGCTCGATAAATTCGAGCGAATAGTTTTTTCCCTGATAACTTGATCAATTAGAAACATTACTGTTGTGATTTTATCGAGGTACAAAAAATCTCACACCCCTCACAAAACTGGCCTTTGATAAATAACCCCCTTGGATTCGGCAAAACCAAATCCTGCTGAAAATAGCAAAATTCTGGTTGAATCCCAAACCGAATCCTGGATTCTGTGCATCCCTAATTCTAAATAGCAGCAAGTATCGATAAGGTACTACATGGGATGATTTAGGGTGAAGAAAAAACACTTACACTATTGCGTTAACGCCACGGCAGTAGCGCTCCCACATGCTACGGAATCTAGGCTGGCCTCCGATGTCCCAGATCTGTACAGGAGAAATATCACACAGATACTGGCAATGCTCATATTACTAGTAGATTCTGTTATGTCTCTGCCCATGATGCCTTATGGGAGTATTAAAGCTCTCATTGTTGGTATCTAGGCAGTGTGTGTATGGCATGAGACAAGTAGATACCTTCTGATTACAGAAGGCTTCACTTTGCATGTTAGTAAAGAAAAAAGCTTCTGTATAAAATGGAGATAAAAGCAGTAAGCTTCAGAGGTGTATTTTATGAAACAGAGACACACAAAGTATGAAATGTAAGGAATGCATGTTGGCATAAAACACGAACATACAAACTCTTACAGGAGAATTGAACCCGCAACTAAAAAAACCCTTTCCCCCTAATCTACGTAGGCTGCCCCCCCCCCCCCGGGCAAATGGCCCTAACTTTTTACTTACCCCTCGGTGCAGATTCTGGGATCAAAGTTCACAGCAGCCATTTTCCCGTGTCTTCTTCCGGTGCTACGGCAATTTCCGTCCATTTTGGGGCATGCGCAGTTGTCGCAATCCGGTAAATTGCTCCAAATGCGCATGCGTCGCTTAGTCGGTCTCACTCTAAGATTACCGAAGACCCGGAAGATGCCTGCCGTGAACTGCGATCCCTGAATCTGTGCCGTGGGGTAAGTTAAAAGTTAATGGCATTTCCCCTGGGGGGCAGCTAGGCTGGGGGGCGGAGGGATGGGGGTCTATGTAGGGTAGGTTTTTTTTTAGTTACGGGTTGAATTCTCCTTTAAGAATAAGTGTCCTCGACAGAATTGAAGCCAGAACCTCAGCAATGCTAATAGGGAAAAGAGGGGGGGTTGCAACTTATATGAATTTGGCCATACTTTTAAGGTACATTTTTAGAATGTAATAGAGCCCAATCATACCTTTAAAACAAAACGAAAGCTCCAATTGAAAGGGAATGCCAAAAGTTAGGGCATCATGGGATACCCTGGCCGGTGCATTTGTGAGCGATTCGTTTCCTCCCTTCATCTGTCTTCAAAATCCAGCAGCTGACGCATGCATAGTAGAGCGAAAAAGCTGTCTTTTTTGTTAAAGGGACAGTAACACCAAAATATAAAAGCATTTTAAAGTAATTCAAATATGATGTACTGTTGCTATACACTGGTAAAAGTTCTGTGTTTGCTTTAGAAAGACTACCATCGTTTATAGAATAGGCTACTATGGCCATAGACATGGGGGGCAACCATTCAGGCTGAAAAAGGAGCAAAGTCACAGGCTACTTAGCACATAACAGATAAGCTCTGTAATACAATACAATGGCATTTGTTATCTGCTATGTAACCTGTGCTTTGAATGGCTGCCTCCATGACTACGCAGCACCTTGTTTATTTAAACTAAAGTTGTGTTTGCTTCAGAAACAGTTGTACCAGTGCAAGAAAACAGTACATTATATTTTAATTACTTTTTGGTGTTACTGGACCCATCACCCTAAAAAATTATTCAAAATCCTATTTTATCAAATTATTCAAGCAAAATGAACTTTACACTATATAAATTCTTTGAATCTTGTTTCCTTCAGTCTAGGAATTCATAATGATAGCAAGCAGGCAGGAGCCATTTTGCGGACACTATTAATCTCAGAATCTTTTTTGTGCACCAGAATGGGGGAACCAATGTCCATCCCCTGGTTACACAATTAAATGGTGAAGAGAACGGGGACATCAGTGACATCTAGGAAGTGCTGAATGGAAAGTGATTGTCTGTCCCCCTTCTATGCCTAAGGAAAGGAGGGGCAGGCAATATTTGATTGACAGCTGAGATTTTTAAATGAGCTTACAACAGCTATGAATGCTTTAAATAAAAAATAGAAATTGGATTTCATGTTTAATTTGAAAAGGACTTTTATTATACAGCTTTTTGTGTCTGGGTGACAGGACTATCAGCGAAAAACGATCAACATAACATGACCTATTGGTAACTTTTTTTTAATATTTAATATAGATTAACATTTTGAATATAACATATTTAGTGCCAGCATCACTTTGAGTCCAGCTTTTAACTCTACTGTACATGTGCGCCCATGCAAAGTAAGAGAATCGTTTGTTTGCTATTCCCCCGGGGCCAGTGCAATTTTCACCGGCCCAGGGTGTCAGGTAAGACATTACAATCCTTGGGGGGTGCCCTAACATTTGGCACCCCTAAGTGATTGGAGCTTTCATTCTCCTTAAAAGCAAAGCAAGATGTTAATAGCTGTAGGAAACTTAGCAGACATCTGTATAGTAGTGTAGAAAAAGTAGCAAGAAAGGAAAATAACCTGACCTTTATTGTCACGTTGCCTTTTGTCACTTTGCGCATGTTGAATCCAACAGTCGGTATCATGTCCTCGCTGAACTGACCTGACTAGGGAATGAAAGGATACAACTTATGAGACACAGAAAATATTCCCAGGCATGTCACATACTTATTTCCCCTGGGTCAATCCTGCAACTTAATAAGGCTAACTATGTAGCCATCTATGGTCAAACAATAGGTTGGATATGTGTCATGAATGAAATAGAACAGTTCTGCTCTAACAGCTAATGTGCAAGGTCAAGCTACTGTATCTTATAAATACAGATATGGGGTGCCTCATCCAGAAACCCATTATCCAGAAAGCTTCAAACCACGCAAAGGCCATCACTCATAGAATTATTTGCTTATTATGGAGTCTATTTTTTCCCAAGTTAGTTTGCTTTTCTCTGTAAAAATAAGATGTAATTTGTACTTAAAGAATCAGTCACATCAAAAAAAAATTTTTAAAAAGTTTGTATACTATGAAAAAAAATCACCAACAAATATTAAACTTTAAAATCGCAAAGTCTTTATTAAGAAATAACTTACTGAAACCCCTCTTCAGAAAAGGCGATTGGGTGATCCATCGTGCGGCGCTCGATTTCTCCTCCCTGCCTTCCTTATAGGAGATAGCCAGGGAGGAGAAATTGAGCGCCGAACAATGGATTGTCGCCCAGTCGTCTTTTCTGAAGAGGAGCGCAAGCAGAGTTTCGGTAAGTTATTTCTAAATAAAGACTTTGTGATTTTAAAGTTTAATATGTGTTTGTGGTTTTTTTCCTAGTATACTAACGAAATTTGATGTTACTGGTCCTTTAAGGTTAACTCAGCTTCATAAATCCATATTGGAGGCAAAAGAATGCTATTGGGATTATTTAATGTTTAAATTAGACAGAACAGGCAGACAGAATACATAAAAAAACAATACTATGACTGGATCACCCAAACATACAAGTTGAGTACACAATCAGAAGATCAGAGGTTACACAAAGTACACAAATTAAGGGAGATTTGCCCTTGCATGGCTTAAAGCTCCCAAGCTAATGTCAACAGGTTCTGGTGCTTACACCATGGTCGGGAACATTGCTGATGATAACCACAGAAGGCTTGCTGAATGACATCCATTCCACTGAGCGTTAGTCTGAATAAAATGACGCAAACTCTAAATGAACAAATATGGGAGTGTAACACAACAGCAAATATGGATACGTTCCTACAACACGTTAGAGCATGCACCCATGGACCGCAGGTTGGCTTATTTACCTGTTAGCACCTTGACAAGACAGCATTCTGTCACAATAAATAAAACCTATTTGAGAACTAAGATTCTAAACTGTTTGTTCTTCGTGGTGTTTAGAAGAAAGAATGTTCCTGAGCACATGGCATTGTTTTCCACTGAATAGGAAGCGGCTCCTGATCAGATTTTCCCAGTGAGAGCACTGAATAACCAGTTTACATGAAGACTGCTCTTACTTAAAGGGGAACTCTGCCTCAAAACCAAAATTTAAGGCCAGCTCAGCAAAGTAGTCAGACAGATCAGCAAAAGAGCGGGGGGGCTACACTTACGGAACCATTAAAAATCATGAAAAGTCTGCATATTTTTAATTGATATATAGTACTGTACAAAGTTGCTTGAAATTATGTTTACTTTTCAAAAAGCTCAAGTTATGTTTGTGTTGAGTTCCCCTTTAACAGCGCTATGTCACTAAAGTGACTTTAACAGTCCAATCCATGTCCAACAGTCCAATCCTCTACCCCATCCAAATTAATACAGGCAACTGTTCCCTTTGCTTCGGCTCTTCGGAATATCTGCTTTGGAGAAATTTACTTTATTCCATGATCTATTTTAAACACATCCTTACTTCTCATTCCATTCTTTTTAGGCGTATGTCAATGGACTCCGACCCCTGTGGCTGTTATTTACAGAACACCCTCTGCCACATTCAGTGTTTACTTTCTCTCAGCAATTGTCCTGGCCTCCTTGTTTTCTAACCTTTAGGCTGGCCACTTCCTTGATCTGGTCTTCACCAAAAATGTCAACCCCTCAGCATTTAAAAGTTATCCCTTCCATCTTTTGTAGCATCACCTGGTCACCTTTTCTGTCTCACACTCCTTCATCCCCCATCCCAAATGCCATTTGAACTACCAGCTCAAGAGACATCTCTCAGTTCCAACTTCCTTGTACACACTCTCCTCAGGCATTGATGTGTTTAATCCTGTGGCCGATTCTAGTTTCTCTAGATCCAGTTATTCCTTCTCTTCTGGAATTTTCTCAGTGCAGGTCTGTGTCTAGCATTTTCTAAAAAAAATAGCCACACAAGACCTATCCAATATCTGTCTACCATTCTCACTTTCTTCAACCACTAGCGTCGAAACTCCTAGAATAGCAGCCATATCAGCCACAAGAGCCAACTCAAGTACATATAAAGCTCCATATCTGTCTGATCACTGCAAGACCTCTTCCTTGTATTTACAGTCCCGAGTATGCTCGGTATAAGTTGCTGTTGAGTTAGTCAGTATCTTTTGAGTATTTCCAGTGCAGTCACCAGTAACAACGCCTCCAAGTATTAATATGGACCTTCACCTACTCAATGCTGCTGTACATTCAAGTTTAAGCTACATCATTTATAACCAAATTATTTGTAGTGGTTAAAGGACAAGGAAAGGTAGGCTTTACTGGGAGTGCCAAATTGTTAGGCACCCCCCCAGTGATTCTAGTGGCTTACTTCAGACTCTGTGCAATGTGCATTCAGCAGAGACTTTAGGTCTGAAGAATACATCATATTGTTTGGAAATCGGGTCTAATGAGGGGATGTATGCTCTGAAATTTGTTGTGTACACTGTGGTTGTATCTTGGGATGGGTATTCCACCATACTCTTTGGGTACATTAGCATTCTCTACACCATCCTGGAGAAACCCATGCATGGAACATGAATTCTTGACCGACTTCTGTTTTGTTCAATGCAGAGGATGCTGGGGCACTGGACAGTGCTGAGAAGAATAGTACATACTCCAGGCTGGTACATTTTGAGGGTCTGTAAGTAAGTGACTTGACTCATTGAATGTGCACAACTACTTGGCGCACTCCAGTGATTCTACCTTTCCTTGTCTTTTGTATTGGCAATTAAATAATCCACAGTCAGGAACGTGAATACGTATAAATGTTACTGAAATACTCTCACAAAGAAGCAATGTGATCTTGAGCAATAGCTTTCCTACATACCATATAGAAGTAGGGGAAACAATAAAACAAGTAATCAGAGTTAGAGTTGGTTATTACAGGTATGGGATCCGTTATCCGGAAATCCACTATCAAGAAACTCAGAATTACGGAAACGCCGTCTGCCATGGACTCCATTTTATCCAAATAATCCAAATTTTTAAAAATGATTTTCTTTTTCTCTGTAATAACAAAACAGTACCTTGTTCTTGATCCAAACTAAGATATAATTAATCCTTTTTGGAAGCAAAACCAGCCTATCGGGTTCATTTAATGTTTACATGATTTTCTAGTAGACTTAAGGTACGTAGATCCAAATTACGTAAGGATCCATTATCCGGAAAACCCCAGGTCTTGAGAATTTTGGATAACAGGTCCCATACCTTTATAATTTGTCATAACGCAAACTATTTCCCCTCTCCACTTACATGTCACAATGTGCTGCTTATGCACCTGATGCAGGCATGTGCCCGGGTTTGGCTGTGAATGTGCAGTTTTTATTGGTAATAACAAAAGAATTTCACTGTACAAGGCATACAAAGGGCTCTGAGGTGGCCCTGCCAACACCCAGAAACAATATAATTAGCATGGAGATGAAAGTATATGGAAAGCACTTGCAAAAACCTGTTTTCATGTAGCCCTAAGAGTCTTCCCAATTGACTTATCAGTCAGAAAGAAGATACCAAGGAATGATGAAAAAACACCAACTCAACAATATAAGGGAATCTATGATAGTAACTGCAAAACCACATACCACTGCAAAGTCACATTTTTCAAAATATTAACAATACTAGTGAAGGCTGTTGCTTTGATGGTGAAGAGTATGGTTTACACAACTAATTTCAGCTCCCACAACTCCACGTTAGACTGAAAGGCAACACAGTGGGGGGTTTCCAAACAATATGATGGTTTGTTCAGGATTTACCCAGACCCACTGTCTCTGCTGAGTGCACACTACACATGGTTTTGAAAAAGTTGCACATAGGAAATGTTGCGCATTCAGCTTGGGGACAAAAAAGAGAGACGGTAATTATTTTTCTATGCATAGGACACAGGGCTAAATGGCCCCTACCTAGAGCATGAAGAATAAAGAGGATGGAAAAAGCCGAGCTTTCTTAGGTACACAAATGCAATAAAGTAACCTACCTGGAACGATTCATGTTCCAAAAAACACAACTACAGCAACAAAAGTAAAAAAGGATGAAACTGGGGAGGCACAAAGTATGGGAATATCAGCAGTCAGACTTCTTTAGGTTATAGGCACAGAGGGCTGAAGACTCCATCTGTTTACAGTCTGTGTATTTTTGCAAGCTGATAGAAGCAGATCTGCTCCCTGCTCCATTGATTTGGATCCGGTCAGCCTGCGCAAGCGCGCACACACACACTCACACACACATAGCAGAGGTCAGCCCAAATACGCAAAAGGAGGCATCTGCAGCTGACCTCCATTTCATTCTGCTGTTTGTGTGTGCGCACACAGGCTGATCAGATTCAAATCAATGGAGCAGATGCTTCTCTCAGTCTGCAAAAATAAGTAGGCCGAGAGCAACTTGAGCCTTCAGCCCGTGTGCCCATAGCCACAATCAATATACCCAGTAATCCACTATGAAATCTGGCAACCTTCTCTAAAAGCTAAGCACTATAGAACAAAAGCAAGGATATGTCTCATTTAATGGCAAAAAAAAAAGAAAAAAAAAGTTTAAAACATAGGAGATTCAACGTGCATTTTTGCGTTCTTTGGAATTCACAGTTTTTTTTCTGTATCTTGTGAAATACTTAACATTTCTACTATACTTCCTCATTTTCATAGTCAATCTCCTTGACAGCAGCCTTACTAGCTATACAGCAATAAAATGACTGTGCGGGTGGCTCCTCCACAAACAACAGGGCAATGGTTTGAGTAGTTAACTCAGGGGCGCCTAAAATGCCAGTAGACTTTAGCTGATGATCAGTAGATCTCAAGACACTATCAACAAACAGCTTATTTAAATCATCCTCCTGTTTCATGCTTTTCATTCAGATATTTATTATGTTAAGGTTAAATAAGAAATAGATGTTTGTTAAATATAGCAATATACATTTTCTCAAAAATCAATATAATAATTACCGTAAGTAATATTTTCCATGGAACAGAATGCTAACAATGCTTTTATGGATGTAGATCATAATGAGACAACATCACTAAAAGTAGACCTCACATTTGTAAAGTATGAGATAAGAAAACAAAAACAGCAACACTATCCTTTTAGTCATACAAGAATGGCAAACAGACCTCTCTTGTCCCTCTCTTAAGGCTAAGGGCACACTAGGCGATAGCGCCGCGATTTGACTCGCGGCAACTTTTAATCCGCAATCGCTGTGGAAACTTTGGCGCTGGCGTCTATGGGGAATCGCGTCAAATCGCCAGCGTAAAAACACACGCGGCGATCTTTTTTCTATTGTCGCTCGAAATCGCCTAGCGAGGCGATTTCGAGCGACAATAGAAAAAAGATCGCCGCGTGTGTTTTTACGCTCGCGATTCCCCATAGACGCCAGCGACAAAGTTTCCACAGCGATTGCGGATTAAAAGTCGCGGCGAAAAGTCGCCGCGAGTCAAATCGCGGCGCTATCGCCTAGTGTGCCCTTAGCCTAAGCCTGGCAGTATGACCTATTCCTACAACTGCTCTTTAAAACACCTTCAAAGTGTAAACTTCTAGCTGCCACCCACTGGCCAGCGGATATTAATGGTCTTTCCAACATTAAAGGAGAAGGAAAGGCTAAATTACATAGTTACATTGTGTAGTAATGAAGTAAGCTTTATCAGAAAGGTCTATATAAATACACCAATAAACCATCAAAGTAATGCTGCTCTGAGTCCTCTGTCAAATGAAATACAGCATTTCTTTCCTTCGATTGTGTACACATGGACTTCTGTATCAGACTTCCTGTTTTCAGCTTAAACCTCCAGGGCTAGGGCTTGAGCATGCTCAGTTTGCTCCTCTCTCCCTCCCTTTCCACGCTCCATCCTCCCTCCCTGCTGTAATCTGAGCCCAGAGCTATGAGTGAGCACGGAGACTCAGACAGGAAGTGATGTCACACCAAGCTAATATGCCAGCTGCTATCCTAAACAACCAGAGAGAGCTTCTAGAGCTGTTTACTTATGTATGGTAAAGCATTCTGCAGAATAAATATAGTGTTATAGCTTGCACTATTGTGGCTGATCCATTGGCAATAAACTGCCCGTAATAATTATTAGCAAGTAGAAATATCTCCTGCATAACAGTTCCAACTATCCTGATCTGTGAAAAGAAGCACATATTGTTTCTCAAGTGTTAAAGGAGACATATTATGTGAAATGTGCCATGACATTAGGTTGACTTATTGGAAGTTTCTGCAAAAACCCTACTAATCCCGCCCATCTGTTCCACTTCCTGCTGCTTCCTTTCCCAGGCTGTGCAGGGGAGCTGGCACCAATCAGCAGCTAGGCTGACCTGATAGGGAACTGAAACCTGTTCTTGCTTGTGTGACTGCAGGGCTGTTATTGGCTATCCCTCTCCTACTGTGCTTTTGGCTGGCCCGGATTTGTGGAGAGGATATCAAGGCCCGGACTTAAGGCGGCAGAATTTTAGGGGGCGGCATGCTGCCCAACCACACCCACATTGGTTCAGAAATACTGGGGATGAGAAGGAGATATGATCGTTTTTTAAATATCCCGTGCGCCAATCCCCATTGCTCCGGTCCGAATGATGAAAATGTGAGCAAATAAAAGGGAGGGGGACAGGGGCAACGAACGACATCGGGCCTAGGGGTGCCCTCTGTGTAAATCCGGGTCTGGCTTCTGGCAGGGACTGTTAGGACACACCTACCCCTCATCTGAAATATGGACAGGAGCCATAGCAGATCTATAGGGAGCTCCAATAAAAGGGACATTTTTAAAGATAATATTAATTTTATCCCAAAGTTAATGCAAATAGTAGTCATAGCCTATAAAATTAGTGGGGTTTAAAGGGGTTGTTCACCTTTAAGATAACTTTAAATATGATGTAGATATTGATATTTTAAGACAATTTACAATAGGTTTTCCTTTTTTATTATGTGTTTTTTTTAGTTATTTAGCTTTTTATTCAGCAGCTCTGAAATTTGCCATTTCAAACAATCTGGTAGCTAGGATCCAAATTACCCTAGCAACCATGCATTGATTTCAATAACAGTCTGGAATATGAATAGGAGAGGGCCTGAGTAAAAAAACGAGTAATAAAAATTAGCAATAACAATACAATTTGTTGCCTTACAGCCAGGGCATTTTTTTTTAGAAGGGGTCAACGACGCCCATTTGAAATCTGCAAAGAGTCAGAAGAAAAAGGCAAATAACTATGAAAAAAAAAAAAAAAATCATGAAAACCAATTGAAAAGTTGATTAGAATTGGTCATTCTATAACATGCTAAAAGTTACTTTAAAGGGGAACCACTCATTTAATGTATCCCATATGTCTGCTTTAGACAACATATACAGTACTACTTCTAATTTCAATGGCAAGTCCCTGGTTTATATGATAATCATTGGGGTTGGAGCAAAACAATTGCAATTTTATCTAATGTATAATAGACCCATCAGAGCAAGTTGCTGATTGGTTGCTATGGAGAAATTGTCCATGGAGACATGCTTCCAATAGAGTGATTCTTTAATGGCAAAGCATAACATAGGGTTGCCACCTGTTCAGTTTTTGGAAGGCCTGTCAACTTTCTGTTCGGTTTTTTAGCCTTATGAAACCCAACAATAATCTGGTCAATACAAGAAAAACATATAAATACAAAGATGCCTTAGTTACTATCGAGTGCAGTTCATTTCTTAATATAACAAACACAGCAAATCAATCAAAAAATAAGATTTTTTTTTCTAAATTAGCATTGCTGCATTTCAGAGCTTTCTGGATAAGTGATTTCTGTATAATAGATCTCATCCTTTAATGAAAGGATTGGGCTTACTCGTCAAGCAGAATAGGGATTGGGTGGCCACCTGTATGGTTTTGAACTGGGCATCAACACTTTAAAACATTGACAGCGGCAGGTAAGTGATGCAATAGCCTCACCCTGGTGTCATAACTCCATGTCATGATTGTGCCCACCTCTGATGTCATCATGCCTGTTCTGACATCACTGCCCCACCCCCTTGTTGGGTTTAGTCATCAGCAAAGGTGGCAACCCTAGGATAACATCAGCATTCTGAAATGCCCCCATATCCTAACAGCAATCTGACAAATAGCCCACAGCAGTGAGAAGGACATTAGCAGAAATAACAAGTGTGACAGTAGAAATCCCACAGCCTAACCCTGTAATATTCCTAAGGATACTGAACTATGATTGTCAGGCTAGGCCATGTATCTGACTCCAGCTTTGAGAGTTTATGCTGGTTTACTACAACTCCCAGCAGCCCCTGCCAGGCGACATTGTGTTCATTAACAGCCTCTAGGAGCGCTCCGCTGTTCTCACCGCTATAACATTGACGAACGTGGTTTTTCCCGAGTGCTGGAGTCCGACCAGCGTGAGCTCCATCTCCTCCTTCCAAAAGAGAGAGCGAAACCAGTCCAAAAGCCGGGAAAGGAGAGACATCATGTTGGGTAGGACAAATAGAAGCGAAAAAAGAAGAAACCAGGACTCGGAGACTGTCAGGGATTAACCGGTGCAATGATACCAGCTGGGGGAAGCGGTATTGGGATACACCGGAAGTGTAGGGCGCCGATTCCAGAAACTGGAAGCGGAAGGGACAGCACGGCACCAATAAGAGGACACCCCTCATATGCCTATGAGAATGGTATAACCATAAACGTACTAAAGCGGTGGAAGGGCTGATTTGAGTAGAGAGATGGGGGGAGGATTTGGTGCTGTAAAGTTAAGCATTCATCTGGAAATGACAAGTAAAGAAATACTTTTGTTTCGGCTTTATCAATAACATTAACACTTTCTGTGTCTAAATTCCCCTCCCTGTCAGGGTTGCCAGGTCTAATTTTCCAAACCAGCCAAAGTCAGCCAAAAACCAGCCAAGAGGCACTTCAAAAGTAGCCGACAAATAGCACAATATTATTATGTCCAGTGGAAAGAAATCTAAAAAAAATAAATGAATCTGTGTGAAAATACGCTTTTCTCAAATTTTCACTGTTTTGCTAATTTTTCAGTGAAGCAAAATGAGGCAGATTCGCCCATCACCAGGGTGGTAACTACAAAGCGGGGCCCAGGAGGTATAGGGGCCCCATAAGGCCCTAATACATATACAATTTCAATAAATATTAGTGAAACAGGTCAAGCTATAGACATTTTGGTGGCCAGAAGATTTTTTTGACCCAAAATGGAGGAGAGTCACTGGAAAATGCGAGAATGGGACGGGAGACTGGGGTACAGAGCCAAAAATCTGGTAACTCCTAACTTCTACACAAAATAGTCCCATTGCTGGGTATTGTAGTCTTACATTAAACTTGGCAGTCGGGAAATTGTTACACAAAAAACAACAATACCCAACATGCACTGGGAGACGTAGGCTTGGCACATTAGGGCAAGAAAAAACTTTGGCTGGTTTCCAAAGTACAAACCAGTCAATGGCCCAAAAAGTAGCCCAAATCCATACCTTGGCTAGTTTGTACTTTTAAAACGAGCCTGGGTTTTAAATTAGTAGCCGAATTTGGCTGGAAAACCGCCAACCTGGCAACCCTGCTCCCTGTACACAGCTGCCTTGTTACCTTGCCCCAATTTACAGGCGCTGTCCTTGGTTTGAAAACTGGGAAAATGTATTGATGCTAAATAAAGGGGGTTGTTCAGCTTTGAACTTTTAGTGTGTTGTAGAGAGTGATATTCTTTGCAGATTTTAAGTTATTTAATTTTTTTTAATTAAGCCGCTCTCTGGTTCCTAATACAAGCAATCCAGTTGCTAGGGTCCAAATTACCCTAGCTATTATAAATAAACTTGAAATAAGGGGCGCGCTCCCATTGTAAAATTGTATCAGCACCTTTAATCAAAGAAAGCTATTTTGCACTTACAATTTATCAGAAAATGATTGTTCATCAATAAGGTCTGTTAAATCTGTTCCCAACACGTTTTTTGTCGTGTCCCAACTTTCTCAAGAAAGATGGAGTGTTGTACCCCGTCCCCAACAACTATGCTTGATTTGAATAAGAGATTGGAGTATAAATAAGAGAGGGCCTGAATGGAAACTTGAGCAATACACATTAGAAATAACAATATATGTGTAGTATTGAAGAGCATTCATTTTTGAGATAGGGTCAGCGACCTCCATTTGAAAGCTGGGAAGAGTCTGAAGAAGAAGCGAATAATTCAAAAACTATAAAAAGAAACAATGAAAACCAATTGAAAAGTTGCTTTAGAATAAGTCAACATACCAAGGGGTAGAGTTATCAAAGGTCGAATTTTCAAATTGATGCAAATTTTATTTTACGTTTATAACACCAAAAATTGAAGTGTTTTAAAGTAATTAAAATATAAAGTACTGTTGCCCTGCACATTTTGTGCCTCAATGGATTTAATTCTAGACTCTAGGACTGGAGATCCTACATCATGGATATACCTCATGTTGCTTCACTTTAGGGAAAATTACCTCAAATATTACTGTTTTTCACATGAAATGTAATCTGATTCGATTTTGTTTCATAACAATCGTTTTATTGCAGAGGTCATACATGCCCTACTGTAAATATGAGTAAAATTGACACAGTACTGTCAAAGTAGTAGCTCACCAAAAGTAAAAACTGCAAAACTTGCTTAACAGAATGACTAGGACAGTTTTGCCAGAAATCTGAAACCCAAAGAATCTTACGGTGAAGCTTCAAGTTAATAAACATATACAGGTATGGGTCCATTATCTGGAAACCCGTTATCCAGAATGCTCCAAATCCTGGAAAGACTGTCTTCCCTAAACTCCATTTTATGAAAATAATCCAAATTTTAAAAATGATTTCCTTTTTCTCTGTAATGAATAAACATTACCTTGTACTTGATCCAAACTAAGATATAAGTAATCCTTATTGGAAGCAAAACCAGCCTATTGGGTTTATTTAATGTTTACATGATTTTCTAGTAGATTTAAGGTATGAAGATCCAAATTATGGAAATATCTTTTATCCAGAAAACCCCAGGTCCTGAGCATTCTGGATAACATATATATATATATATATATATATATATATATATATATATATATATATATATATATATATATATATATTTATTTTTTTTATATATAATGTATTTGCACTGCAAAGATTGCATCCTAAAAGAGTAGTTAAGGCTACCATTTGGCACTGCAGTGGGGGTGACCCCAAGAGAGACAATGGTCCAATCCAATGTGAAGGGGGCAGGGCTTGCAAGTGTATGGAAGGACTATGGGCAGGTCATGGGCATGTTCTGGGCATAACGAGGAGTAGCTGGAGGTGTGATCAGGCATGGAATTGAGTTGCTCTTTTTTATAGGGGCCCCTTAGTTGGCAGACCCCACCATGCTGAGGGCCCAGGAGGATCCTGCTAAATAGTATGGGACTCAATCGTTTTTGATGGAGACCCTGAGGGCAGTATTAAGCTAAAAAACAAACTTTAAAGGAGAAGGAAAGGTACCAAAGCAGTTTATTGTCAGTAGATTAGCTACAATAGTGAAAACTATAACACTATTAATTCTGCAGAATGCTTTACCATACCTGAGTTAACAGCTCTAGAAGCTCTCTCTGTTTAGGATAGCAGCTGCCATATTAACTTGGTGTGACATCAATTCCTGCCTGAGTTTCCCTGCTCAGTCATAGCTCTGGGCTCAGATTACAGCAGGGAGGGGAGGAGGGAGGGGGAGAGGAGCAAACTGAGCATGCTCAAGCCCTAGCCCTAGAGGTTTAAGATGAAAACAGGAAGTCTGATACAGAAGTCCATGTATACACAATAGAAGGACAGAAATGCAGTGTTTATTTTGACAGAGGACAGAGGGAGAAGCATTACTTTGAGGGTTTACTGGTGTATTTATATAGACCTTTCAGATAAAACTTACTTAATTTTAGCCTTTCCTTCTCCTTTAAAGATAAATTTGATGAAAGTCTAAAGAGCAAGAACATTATTTTTGGTTTATACCAAAGTACTGAGCAGTCCAGGTTCCAAGTCCTAGAATTCATTCAGACACAACAGAAATGATGACGTCGCTGCACAAATACATAGAATGTGCTTGGCAATTAGAAGCATTATGTAACCACTCTCCATATTTACTGGAATCATTCCCTCCCTTTTCCAAACATAATTGCACCCTAGGCAGTTGCAAGTGCTGTTGTGCCTACCCAAGTTCTTACTCTAGTTTCAGCCCTGGCTCTGACTTTGCTGGGACAGGAGATTGTGTTATACGTTAAAGCTGAAATGCAAACATACTCAGCAAAAAAAAAAAGGTTTTCTAATTAAGATTAGCTGAAATGTATGTATGGAATATTTGCACAGTGCAAGTGATTTCCGTCACTGTGTTTATTTGTTTTGCAGATGATCCTGCTCCTCAGTGACAAAGGAGAAAATACTGTAGGTAGGTATTTTTTCTGTTTTTGTTGTCAGCTTGACCAGTAGGTGGCAGTTGTTGATTACCAATACCAATATCAAAACTGTCAATTAGTCGGCCAAGTGCAACCATCTAAAGATATTTTTATAGATTCTCTGCAAACACTGTTTCTATATGACAAGTTCAGTAGAAAATGAGCACATGTAGGTTGACTCAGGCAGGTACATTAGAGCAGGATTGTGACATTAACACTTAGGGGCAGATTTATCAAGTGTCGAATTTCGAGTTCAGGGGAGTTATTTAAAACTCCCATAAACACCCATGATCTCGAAAATTCAACCAATTACAATTTATTTTAAAAAAAAAAATCGAATTTTGCAAACTCGGGTGAATAGAACTGACCCGAAAATTCGAATCGAATCAAATTCCGAAAAAACTTGAATGTCAGGAAGGCTGCAAACAACTCCAAATTGATCCCAGGACATCTTCCATAGGCTAAAACAGGTGTCTTCTTCTTCCTCCTCTTCTTCTTCCCTTCTTTTGACATTTTCTCTGTTCACTGTTGTAAAAATTACTAATATCTTATCTTAGTAGGAAAAAAAAGTGTATGAATGATAACCCCAGTAAGCCATTGAACTCTAATTGGTGTGATATTTTTTTCTCTTGACTCCATACACATGAATTACAAAACAATTGTCATTGGTCTCTGCTTACTATGAGTCTGAAAAGAGAATTCCGTTATGGCAGCACACAAAGAAGCTAAAAAGCTTGATCGAATGTGGCATTTTATACAACAAAAACATTGGTTCAGTGGTGTAGCTATAGAGGAAGCTTAAAGAGCAAACAGATTTTTTTACTCCAAGTAAAGAGTGACTGAAGTTTATCAGAGCACAAGTCACATGACTGGGAGCAGCTGGGAAACTGACAATATGCTTAGCCCCATGTCAGATTTCAAAATTAAATATAAAAAATCTGTTTGCTCTTTTGAAAAATGGATTTCAGTGCAGAATTCTGCTGGAGTAGCACTATTAACTGATGCGTTTTGAAAAAAACATGTTTCCCATGACAGTATCTCTTTAAACTGGGGGGTTTGCTTCCCCTATAGCCATGTTACTCATTGACAATTTCTGAGCATGCGTGGGGGGTATGTAGGTTGCAGTCAGTGGAGTAATTAGAGTGCACTGTGCCCCCCTGCAAAAAAATCCTCGGAGAGGTCTTGCACACTGTGATCCCCTACAGGTCTCCTGCGCGCCCACTACCAGCTTTATGTCCCACTATACCACCCACTATACCACCCATAGGTGACATCAGTGGCGTAACTAGATGATACTGGGCCCCACAGCAAATTCATTTTATGGCCCCCAACACATCCAGAAGTTGACCTGTTTTACCAATATATGTTGATTGCTCATTAAATAGGGCCTCATGGGCCCCCTATACCTCCTGCCCCCCACAGGGTCGGTTCCTCTGTAGTTACACCGCTGGGTGACAGGGTGGCTGGGGGGGGGGGGGGTTTATCCTTTTCAGCTACAGAGGAAGCAAAGCAGTGGGCTGCCCTCCACCCCCCATATGGGGTGCCGTTTGTCGCAAATACATTCTCTATGCAATAATATCCCTAGTACAGAGAATGAATGTCTTTCAGGGTTGTAAGTATTTGTGACCATATACACAGATATATAAAAATATACAAAAGACATATTTCTGTTAAAGAATTCGAACAAAATTGGGTTTGTGCACAAAAGGATATCAGTATATTATTTGTGTACAAACCCAATTTTGTTCTCATTCTTTAATAAAAATAGGTATTTTTTATATTTTTATATGGTGTATGGTGTATATGGTCACAAATACTTATATACCTGGAGAGACATTCATTCTGTGTACTAGGGATATTTTTATATCGAACTGCTTTCTAACAGGCTATTGTTTCTCCTACTCAGTGGCGGAACTATTGGGGGCGCAGGGGGTGCGATTGGGCCACGGCCCGAACCCCCTCAGGTCCCCCGGCAGCTCGCACACCGTTGTTTCCAGGCCGAAAATCTTGTACAGTAGGTGGGCCCAACTGTGCGTCCCGCACCAAGGCCCGCTCCCCTCTAGTTATGTTACTGCTAGTCGCAGTGGGACCTGGATTTTTACTAGTGCTGTTCTTACAGTATATCTACCAGGGAGCTGTTATCTTGTTACCTTCCCATTGTTCTGCTGTGGGGCTGCTGGGGGGAGAAGGGAGGAGGGTGATATCACTCCAATTTGTAGTACAGCAGTAATACAACAGTAAAGAGTGACTGAAGTTTAACAGAGCACAAGCAGGGCCGCCATCAGGGGGCACAGGGGTACTCCTGTATCGGGCCTAAAGGGGGCCCAGCTGTGCTGCACTCTTCATAATAGCCGGGCCCCCCTTGACAGCACTGGAGCCGTGGTGCCTCTTCCAAAGTCCTGAACAGCTGAAAAGCCGAAGTCCCGAACAGCTGAAGCTGCGAAATGACCGGAAGCCATGAAATGAGCCGAACTTGAATCCCGAAGCCGCAAAAAGACTGAAGTCCCGAAAGGAAAAAGCCGCAGAAAGACCCAAAGCTACAAAAAGAGCCGAACTTGAAGTCCCAAAGCCGCGGAAAGACCCGAAGCTACGAAAAGAGCTGAACTTGAAGTCCTGAAGCCACGAAAAGACCAGAAGTCATGAAAAAAGATGAAATTGAAGTCCTAAAGCCACGAGTTCAGTTCTACTGAACACCAATGTGTGTGTTTTTTATTATTTTAAATCCATAGCCACCAATGTATTATTTTAATACCCTATTTAATACCCCTGCCAACAATGTTTTTACAAAATATTCTCTGGGGCCCCAATGTTTTTTTTAACTTGTAAAGGGGGCCCTGGTGCCAACATTTGTTTTTAACTTGTGGGGTTCCTGATTTTTAAAAAACTTTTATGGGGGGCTTGACCACCAAATTTAGAAAAAAACTTTTATGGGGGTCTCGGGCGCCACAGTTTTTTTAACTTATAGGGGGGCCCTGTCCGTCAATGGCTTTTTATAACTTGTGTGTGGGGGCGTTTACCGGTTTTAGCTCTGATGTCTGTGGTCATTTAACTGTGGAACTAAGATCTGGAGTGGGGTCTGGATCCAGGGGGCCCCGAAAATTTTGTGGTACGGGGCCCTGTGATTTCTAATGGCGGCCCTGGCACAAGTCACATGACTGGGGGTACCTGGGAAATTGAAAATATGGCTAACCCCATGTCAGATTTCAAAATTAAATATAAATAAATATATTTGCTCTTTTGAAAAATGGATTCCAATGCAGAATTCTGCTGGAGCAGCAATTTTGAAACAAAACATGTTTTCCCATGACAGTATCCGTTTAAATGAAAATAAACGTATGCACAGTAAGTGGCACATGCTAAGAGACACAAGAGGAAGAAGGTCCCTGCCCCCTAGAGCTTACAATCTTAGTAACAATCATTATAACTGGGGATTCATGCCCAAACATGTGTAAGGTTTTGCTCTCTCACAAATCCCGTATTCTGTGCTGTTATTGCATCTTTATGTTGCATTGTAACAGGCTGTTAGATTGAGTCTGCCTTATTAGCAGTACCTGCTCTGAGGCTTAATCTGCATTATGTAACAGCCATGTAGGTTGTATCGCAGGAGAATATTAAGTTACAATCTTTTCTTTGGATTCTCATTGTGTGAGGCTGTAACCGTGTCCTCCCTGCTGACTTGGCACCCTCCTTCTTATTATTTTTAAGGTTTAGCAGGCAGATGAATGGGTCACATGGATTACACGTGCCATCGCCGTGCTCGTTTGAGCAGCAGAGGGAGCACTTGGCAGCTTTCTCTGTCTCCTGCTCAGACCACTTTCTGGTCCCTGAGGCATTTCACTGTATCTTGTTATCCACCCACAGAGTGTGTGAGTCACTTCTACACATTCCTGCCTCCCCCTTCCCAGGACAAACAGCCCGCAGACAGTGTCCCTGAGTGCCAGGAGGCCCCGGCACTGAGCCAAACTTGGGCAAGATCTGCCCGCGTCACTTGTAAAATCCAACCATGAAGGAATCTTGTCGCCAACAACAGACATATACAAGAGCTGCTTAAGTGTCCCGCATGGCTCAGTCACAAATCCAAGTGCCATTTGAAAGGAGGAGAGGTGTTATGTGCACTGGTATCATGTATGAAGAGTGATAAAGGAGAAGGCGTTGCAACAAGGAACTCTTGAGACTCTGGTGAGAGTCATATCACAAGAGCTGGAGGGTCAGGAGTTTAACTTCCCTATCTTATAAGCAGGAAGAGATAGTAATAGAACTGGCTGGCTGCTGCCAAATTTTGTGCCCACAATTGTTCCCCATTTTTACACAGCAAATAAGCGGATCTTTGACCAATCTGACCACCCAAATGCTTGGCACAACTGTGCTGATGTAACGTTTTGGACAAAGATAGAGTCACATACATGGGGGTCTCTTTAGACCTATTCCAAACTGGATCCTGTCCTTGGAAAAAAATTAGATCAATATTAAAACGACCATGCCTCGTTCGGATATTGATTCGGGGGCAAATTCAATGCCCCATTCATGAGTCAGTTGGCTGCTGATTCAAACTATTAATATATGTGATATGCCAGAGAGAAGGGAAACCGGAAATACTATATTCAAGGACTAAACAAAAAGTGCTGTCTGTAGATTTCCCATCAGCCGGAGGAGCCATCACTTACAAATGGAACACATGAAAGGATTATAGAAAATATTGCATTTTTTTAAAGCAATAATTACAATCACCCCCTCCCCCAATCACATGCATACCTGCACAACTTCCCAGCCACTCACAACATGCCAGAATGGAGCCACACTGGGGATCTCAGTGCAGATGCCACCCCTAAAATCTTGACCGCCTAGTCCCAGTCCCTGTGCAGCATTTAGCTGCTATTAACACAGGGATAGTTTGCCATTCATTAGGTGCAAGATGGGTGCCTCCTCGTGCCCTGTACTATGCACAGTGTTGACGCACGCATCTTTGTGAATAGTGTTTGTATGGATGCAATATTCCATGCATTTTTGCCCTTTGCACTGCACCTTGCGATTGTAAATGAAGCTTATATGCAATATCTTTTTTTTCATGTAGCTCCTATCTCACAGTTCAGCCTATAAGAACATTACACCTGTTAAGTAGACAGTTCTGGGCCCATAAAACGTGTGTGTGCTTCTGTTTATTTTTGCAGACAATCCTAGCGACCGTGTGCCACCGCCATACACAGAGCGAGTATCAGACAATACAAGCCGCACCCTATAGGAACAGATAACTTCAGTAATATTCAGTGATAAGGCAAGAGTTCACTCCGGTGCACAAGACAATCATACAGCAGGTTTATGATGTAGCAGCAAGGGCAAGAAATGTGCAACTCTGCTGTCTGTATTGTACTTCATTTGTGTAGCTCTTATGCGTTTCAGATATTCTACCACCAATGCTAAGGTATTGTCACAGGCGACGTCGTCACCCTAAATTTATGGGGGGCTGCTTTGGCTTAAAGGGGTGGTTCACCTTTAAGTTAACTTTTAGTATGTTATAGAATGACCAATTCTAAACAACTTTTCAATTGGCCTACTTTTTATAGTATCATTTGCCTTCTCCTTCTTCCAGCTTTCAAATGGTGGTCACTGACTCCATCTAAAAAAAAAAACAAATGCTCTCAATACTACAAAAGTATTGTTACTACTACTTTTTATTACTCGTCTTCCTATACAGGCCTCTCTTAAGGTGGCCATACACGGGCCGATAAAAGCTTATTGGCCCGTGTATGGGGGCCCCCGACGGGCTTCCCCAATCGAGATCTGGCCGAAAGTCGGCCAGATCTCGATCGGATGGGACTAAAAATCCCGTCGGATCGCGGCAGCATCTGTTCGTTGATGCGGTCACGCGATTCGACCGCCCGTTCGCGGTCGCTAGGATCCGATCGTTGGGCCCTAGGGCCCACGATCGGATCAGCCCGATATTGCCCACCTCAAGGTGGGCATATCGGAGGGAGATCCGTTCGTTTGGCGACATCGCCAAACGAGCGGATCTCTCCATGTATGGCCACCTTTATTCACTTTCAAATCTTTTATTCAAATCACTGCATGGTTGCTAGGGTAATTTGGACCCTAGCAGCCAGATTGCTGAAATAGCAAACTGGAGAGCTGCTGTATAAAAGCAAAATAACCAATTGCAATTTGTCTCAGAATATCACTCTCTATATCATACAAAAAGTTAATTTAAAGGTGAACAATCCTGTGCCATTCCGCTGCTGTGGCACGGGCTGGAGATGTATAGTAGCTTGCAGGAGACATTAGCGCTCATTTACAAATGCATTGTTCAAAGTTTTGGGCACAAGTCACCATGTTTTTTGTACTAAAAATCTTTGGGGTCAGAATGTTCCAGTGTTTGGAGTCAAAACAATGTCGGCACAATGTCTGCACCTGTTTAGGCGCAAGTATGTTGTGTCAACAGATGGTGGCCGTTGTGGCTACCCCGCTATGGGGTTCCCCTGCATCAGTAGGCAACACCTTGTTTGTTTGATTCATCCAAACTGACTGTCTTGGCGCATTGACTTTTTCACATTGAAATGTGCAAGTGTAAGGAGAAGCTTTAGCTGCAGGTACTTTTAGTGAATGCCGCCCATTTGAGGCAAACTTTGTGTGGCCGCAACCGCACAAGGTAAAATAATCCCTATTGAGCCCGATTAGGGCTGAACTCCACAAACAATTGCTGTTGGATCCGTCATGCTGCGACAAAACGCAGGCGACAAGTCGGAAGCAACGAATATAATGGGACTGATACAAAGATCGCAGGTATGAACTACACACAACAGATGAAGACGCAGTGTGCGGCGTTCATATCCGACAGTCATGTCTTAATACCTGCAATTTTTCTATCACTCCCATAAGGCTGGAACTACATGGTACGCGTCCTTAAAGTAAAACTATACCCCCAAAATGAACACTTAAGCAACAGATAGTTTACATCATATTTAGTGGCATATTAAAGAATCTTACCAAACTGGTCTATACACTTAAGTAAATCTTGCCCTTTTACATCTCTTGCCTTGAACCACCATTTTGTGATGGTCTGTGTGCTGTCTCAGAGATCACCTGACCAGAAATACTGCAGCTCTAACTGTAACAGGAAGAAGTGTTGAAGCAAAAGACACAACTCTGTCAATTGGCTCATGTGACCTAACAAGTATAGTTTGTTACTATGTTTGTGTGCACAGTGAATCATACGATCCCAAGGGGCGGCCCTTATTTTTTAAAGTGGCAATTTTCTATTTATGATTACCCAATGGCACATACTACTAGAAAAGCATATAATTATGAAAATGGTTTATTTACATGAAGCAGGGTTTTACATATGAGCTGTTTTATGCAATATCTTTTTATAGAGACCTACATTGTCTGGGGGGTATAGTTTTCCTATAAGTAAGTAATACAAATGTTGCATCTTTAAAACTGATTGCCTACAACACAACTGTCGGATGCAAATGCTGCACGTTGCGTCTTCATCCGACAGTCGTGTTGGAAGCAATCAGTTTGTAGATGCGACATTTGTATTAGTTACAACGTGACGCCTGCGCTTCCTCTCATCGCGTCGGATCGGAAGGCCGCACACTGTGTAATTCCGGCCTTATATTCGGCGCTCCTGCGTTTTGTTGCAGCGCGATGGATCTGGCAGCAATCGTTCGTGGAGTACAGCCCTTACAGGTCTCTCTGTATGTAGAAATTCATTCATTCTACTTGCTTTGGGCTGGATGTGTGAGATTGTGGGTGGCTTGTGTGGTTTTTTTGAGTCTGGATTCCCATAGCGAGGCCTCTCCTGTGCTGATTCATAGTGCAGACAAACCCACACACGCTGCATTCCCAAGCAGGATGTGTTTCAGTCAGAACTGGAGGAGGAGGAGGAGTGGGGGGAATTCATGGGCGAGGTCACAGGAACCCTCTCACCCTGATGACGGGAGTTTGGTCAGGGCTGTGTCCCAGCTACAGCAAGTCTGTGCCCATAAAGGGTTGGAAGAAGCCTGGGAGAGCTGCACATGCTCACGTTTCCTGAATGACGGGGGGGGGGGGGGGGCAGCAGAACAGCTTGTTACCAGAACTCTCACTTTCCTGTCACTTTCAGCCAACACCTGCCTGCTGCCCATTAACACACACACATACACGCACACCGTGTGAGAGAGCCGGGAACTCTTCCTGTCACAGCCCAAAGGGTTAAAGGGAAATACGGGGGCTCCCAGGTTAACCAGATCACTTTACCAGTCACTTTACTAGGAGCATTCATTGCATTGGGATCTTTTCACTCTTCAGAATATGTGCCGGGGGGAACTACAATAGAACCCCCATTTTACGTTTTTCAGGGGACCATGAAAAAAAGATGTAAAATCAGAGAAAATGAAAAATCAGGGAAATGTGTTAAAGGGGAGGTTCACCTTCAAACAACTAGTTGGTTTCAGATAGATCACCAGAAATAACGACTTTTTCCAATGACTTTCTATTTTCTATGTGTGACCATTTTCTAATATTGAAATTGAAAGTGTCATTTTTCACATTCTGAAGCAGCCCTGGGAGGGGGGGTCGCCGACCCTGTAAACTAGTAATCCCCAACCAGTAGCTTGTGAGCAATATGTTGCTCTCCAATCTCTTGGATGTTGCTCCACGTGGCCTCAAAGCAGGTGCTTAGTGTAATGTAGGCTGACAATCCACATAGGGGCTACCAAGTACCCAATCACTGCCCTTATTTGGCACCCCAAGAACATTTTTCATGCAAGCATTGCTCCCCAACTTTTTTTACTTCTGAATGCTCACGGGTTCAAAAGGTTGGGGATCCCTGCTAGAGTCCTGCGTGGGTCCATTTTTTGGAACCCGTACCTGACCCGTACCCACAACCTGCAATCCGCATACATACCCAAAACACTATACAAGGTGTCCAGGCCTGGACTGGGATTCAAACTAGGCCCTGCCATTTCAAGTACACAGAGACCCAAAGAACCCCCACCAGCCCACTAAATAGTGACTGTCTATGGCATCTTACAGCAGCCCCTCTAGTATTTGTTAGAATCCACAGACTGCACACAATCTTCTATATGTACTGTATATTGTGAGTGGGTCCCTAAGCTCAGTAAGTGACAGCAGCACAGAGTATGTGCAGTGAATCAGCAGAAAAGAAGATGGGGAGCTACTGGGGCATCTTTGGAGACACAGATCTTTACTGCTAAAGGGCTGGGGTTGCCTTGGGCTTGTACAGAATCCCAAAACATAATGAACAACATTTCTAGCTGCTTCTTTTGTTATGCTTCAGTTCTCCTTTAATGTTTATATGATTTCCTAGCAGACTTAAGGTATAAAGATACAAATCACGGAAAAATCCATGATCCCGAAAACTCCAGGTCCCAAGCATTCTGGATAGAAGGTCCCACACCTGTACTGTGTTAGCCATTGATCTCCACCACCACCACCATAGATTAACCATAGATTATTGGCTAAATGAGTATATTTAAGAAAAATGCAAGCTTTTGGGACTACTTAGGTCCCTGCTTCAGGCATAGTATACACAGAAACTAAAAGATCATTACATTTATACACACCAGCCATGAGTGTGAAATCCTTCCCATACAGATATTGATCCATGTCCCTCAGCTAGGGTCCTCTGTAATGATTAATGTAATTAACACCTAGCTGTGAGATAAAGGAAGTCCTGGGTCAAGTGTAAGTCTTTTATGTATGTCCACTGTGTGCAGATCTTACAGCCTCCTAGTGGTATTAGCCATATTCATGTCTGGCCATAAAACTTCTGTCCTTGTTAAGGCCATACTGTAGGGTATTGAATTTCGGCATGAATTTATATTCCCATTCCTTTCGCTCCTGTTGTGTTTTGAAGTTGCCCATTAGTACAGTGACTTGAAGATCATCAATAATGTGGTTAATACTGCAGAAATCTGCTGCTACTGGGAGATCCCTTTTCCCACAATTGATTTTGGACGTGTTGAAAGATATCCGCTGGTGTATTGTCTAGTTTCACCCACATACAGCCCTGTAGTTGGACATTTCACACACAGGATAAGGCAGACATCACCACCAACACTGCACCAAATAGACCCGAAGCCACGCCGTAGACCCAAAGCTGTGCCAAAAAGACCCAAAGCCATGAGAAAGGTCCCGAAGCCACGCCAAAAAGATCCAAAGCCACACCGTAAAGACCCAAAGCCGCGCCTAATAGTGCAGAAGCCACGACGAAGACCCAAAGCAATGCTGAAAAGACTCAAAGCCACTACGAATAGACCTGAAGCCATGACGTGGACATGAAGCCGATCTGAAGAGACCCAAAGCCGCACTGAAAAGACCCAAAGCTGCGCCAAAAGATCCGAAGCCAAGCCGAAAAGACTCAAAGCCACGCCAAATAGACACAAAGCCACGCCGAAGACCCGAAGCCGATCCGAAGAGACCCGAAGCCATGAAAAGACCCAAAGTTGAAGTACTGAAGCCACGAAAAGACTCGTAGATACGAAAGGAGCCGTAGGAAACCGAAGAAGCTGAAGAAGAACCTAAGGTAAGTTCCACTAAACACCAATGTTTTTTTGATTTTATTGAACCCCTTGTCACCAATGATTTTTTTTTTTTATATATTCTATGGGGCTCCTGAGTGACCATCAATGGCTTTTTAGGTGTGAGGGGGGTTTACCGATTTTAGTCCTGGTGTCTGTGTGGACTTTTTACTGTGGTGTGGGTTGAGAACTTTAGTGGGGCTTGGGATCTGGAGTGGGCAGGGACCAGGAGGCTCAAATACTTTTGCTGCACGGGGACCCATGATGGAGCCCCTGCTCATATTGCATATACAGTACAAGGAAACAAACATAAGCACTACTTACAACATGGCCTACTTTCCCTTTATGCAGGGTTACACAGGACGGGCAGGTTTTGCAGATATGCAGTGATGACGCAGGGATTAGCAAAATGTGGTAGAACTAAACTCTACCCACTGCAGATGACTTCCCATTGACACATACACACACACATACAGACACACAGACACACATACATTCTTACTGAAAACACTGAATTCCATTACTAACAAAGGTGTTAGTTGATAATAAAGTACAAGTATAGAATATAGTTATAGCCAAAATACATAGGCCTGTGAGTTGCCTCCTTCTTTAAAGGGATTGTTCACCTTGAGTTAACTTTTAGTATGATGTAGAGACTGATATTCTGAGTGCACTTGCAATTGGTTTTTCATTATTTGTGGTTTTTGAGTTATTTAGCTTTTTATTTGGCAGCTCTTCCGCTTTCAATTCCAGCAATCTGGTTGCTAGGGTTCAAATTACCCTAGCAGCCCTGCATTGATTTGAATAAGACACTTGAATATAAATAGGAGAGGCCTGAATAGAAAGATGAGCAATAAAAGTAGCAATAACAATAAATGTGTTGCCTTACAGAGCATTTGTTTTTTTAGATGGGGTCAGTGACCCCAATTTGAAAGCTGAAAAGAGTCAGAAGAAAAAGGTGAATAATTCATATGATTCAAATGATAAAGAATAAATAATGAAGACCAATTGAAAATTTGCTTAGAATATAACATACTAAAAGTTACCTTAAAGGTGAACCATCCCTTTAAGTCAAACTGCAGATACTTCAACTAGAAACAATTCATAGCGCTCTGTTTCACGAGCCCTATATGATATCAAATTTAGACAAAGCTGAATGCAGTCTTCCTTGTAGAATGTGGTCTAATGTACTCGCACATAAAGGCTGTAGGGTGGCATTATACTGGACTTGCACAGAATGCATAGTGATTAAAGGAGAACTAAAACTTAACTAAAGAAGTAGCTAGAAATGTTGTACATTATGTTTTGGGCTTCTGTTCCAGCCCAAGGCAACCACAGCCCTTTAGCAGTAAAGATCCGTGTCTCCAAAGATGCCCCAGTAGCTCCCCATCTTCTTTTCTGCTGATTCACTGCACATGCTCTGTGCTGCTGTCACTTACTGAGCTTAGTGACCCACTCACAATATACAGTACACATAGAATAGAAATGTCACAATATAAGGCTGATTAGTAATTAATACAGATAATTACTACATGGCAGCACAGAAACCAGTGCAATTAGCATCAGAATTTAATAATCAGCCCTGTAGCATCAGCTTATATCACAGACCAACCTCATTTTCTGATGGATAATTTGCGACGAGCCCTAAGCATAGCTTCTCAACAGCTGCTCAGAGCCCACTGAGCATGTGAGTGTCACAGACACTTTCCAAGATGGTGACCCCCTGTGACAAGTTTGAAGTCCTGGATCATTGCTGCTATTGACAAGCTGAAACTTTAGGCTGGTGCAATAAGTTCAGTATATGAAATATGACATTTTTAGCCACATTCATTTTTAGGGTTTACTTATCCTTTAAAATTAATTGGGGAGGGTACACAGTGGAAGGAAGGGAAGACAGGGGATGTAAATGATTAGCTGGGATAGTAAGGTGAATAATGTAGGTGAATAAAAGCAGCAGTCTGAACTTACACCATAGGAAGGTTTTACAGTAGAGGGAGAATAGGGTTCGGCAGGGCTGCCATCAGGGGGGCACAAGTGTCCCGAGCCTTAAGTAGGGTGCTGAACTTTTTGAAAGAGCCGGGTCCCCCTTGACAGCGCCGAAGCCTTTTCGAAAACCCGAATAGCCGAAATGCCAAAAAGTCCTCAAGCAGCGAAGACCTGAAGTCACAAAAACAGCCGAAATTAAAGTCCTGAAGCAGCGAAAAGACCCGGTGGAATTGAAGTCCTGAAGCCACGAGTTAAATTCCACTGAACACCAATGTGTTTTTTGTTTTTCTTTTAATCCCCTGGCCACCAATATATTATTTTAATACTATCTATAGGCCCCTGCCACCAATGTTTTTTTTTAAAAAATATTCTCTGGGGCTCCAATTTTGTAAGGGTGGCCTTTGCACCAATGTTTTTTTTTTAACTTATAGGGGGGCCCTGGTCACCAATTTTTAACTTATAGGGGGCCCCCCCGACTACCAATTTTTGAAAAAAACTTTTATGGGGGTCCTGGTGCCACAGTTTTTTTTAACTTATAAG
This sequence comes from Xenopus laevis, assembly GCF_017654675.1. Lineage (NCBI taxonomy): Eukaryota > Metazoa > Chordata > Amphibia > Anura > Pipidae > Xenopus > Xenopus laevis. Next base: position 129,381,435 of record NC_054377.1, on the reverse strand, counting down.
GGGGCCCAAACCATCAATAGCTTTTTATAACTTGTGTGGGAGGGTTACCTTTTTTAGCGTGGATGTCTGTGTGGTCTTTTAACTGTGGTGTGGGCAGGGGCTTGGGGCCCCAAAAATGTTGTTGTACGGGGCCCTGTGATTTGTAATGGGGTTAGGGTGGTACAGGGAGAGACCATGGATGAAGCAGATGGGAGAGTGGGGAGGAGTGCATGGAGTGCATGGTGTCAGCGTGCTGCTGTTGAACAGTTGCCAGTCACGTCTCATTCCAGGAAGCAGGGGATAGATTTAGCTCTAGGCTGCACATGAAAGCGGCAGTCGGATGCCTGACTATGTCAACATGTGCAGGGTGACAGTGAGGTGACACTGCTAAAACAAGTGAAGGGGAACTAAGCCGTCTGCCTGACTTCAAAGGGCTGGCTCTCCAGCACTTCCCCTCGTTGCTCTTCACCCTCTTCCCCTCCAGGAGGTTTCTGAGAAGAGACTCATTGTTCTGCCCACCTGCCCCGAGTGACTCATACACCTGATAGATTGGAGCAATGTTACCCTGGGAAAGAGGCAGGAGTTCTAGGAGTATGTACTTGACTGTAGCCTGGTCTGACAACATTCTATTCATAACGAGGACACATATGACAACACCGGTCAAGAAATAAAGATTTTTATTTTTCCCAAAAATATGAATACATTAAAATAAGCGTTATTCCTGGAACCTAGGTTTGGGACCCAAAGGAATGGAATTGTTTTGTATTCTGAATATAAAGTGCAATATCGTTGGGCCTTTATCTTCAGCAAGCCAAGAGTGCTTCTTTGGGGGCTTTGTGGCTTGCAGATAACATGTAGGCCCATTGGTTATAAAGGGTTTCTCTTCCTTTGGGGTGTTCTGTCACACAGCACTTATTGTAAGGTTAAGTCTTTTTTACCCCTTACATTCATCTCTGTTAATTTTAGCAGCTTCCAAAAATCAGCCAGAAGTTCAAGACAGAGGCATCTTCACATATTATCACTGCGTTGGCTCACATGTGTTGTCCTGTAGTGTACAGTATAACACAATAATGAAATGACAGTCCTAAATGACAGTCAGGACCTATAGTGCCCAATCCTTCTCTCCTACAAGTGTCCGCCATTTCCATGGACCTCCTCTGGGGAGGCAGATACCTCTTCCATGGGCATCTCATACTGAGGAGCCAATGATCCTTCTTTGTTGGATTCTACTGCTGGCATTGCCATGGTGATTGCCTTCATTGGGTCAGTCCTTAGGTTCTGTACCCAGGGCAGGCATTTGTTTGAGAGCTTGTAGCAGTGCAGAAGAATCCAAGGGCGATACAGTTTGTGGAGTAGCATGCTGAGGTTTACAAGTATCTTGACTCAACAGACCAGAATGCGATATTGGAGGATACATCATGGGCACTGACCCATTGGGGTACCAATATTTTTCCAGCATAGGAAGATAGGCATTGGCTGAAGGAGGAATAAAATAAAAGGGAAGGCATAAGGGAGGCTGAGTTGGATAAACACCCAAAGATGAGAGGTCACTACTGCAAAACCGTGTTTCTTCCTCAGTTGCCTCGATCCTGGGTTTCTTTTTGGGTATCCCATCCTTTTCCTGTTTGATGATCCTTTCCAAAGCGGGGGCCTCTTCCTTCTCTGTAATCTCAGGATGGCATTCACCCTTTTCAGCCTCCCCACCATAACCACTGTCCGTATCTGTATCGGTCCCGCTCTGTTCTCCAGATGGGAGAGGGGCTGCACGGCGTATAACAGGGACACAGTTGGTTGCTTGCACCTTGGGTACAGGTTTCTCAGGAAGTTTTGGAAAACTGGGAGAGCTCTTGCCAAGCTTCGAAGCCACCCGATGAAGATGGGCCACCAGCTCTTTTCTTTCTCCGCCCTGTAGAAAGCATAAAGTCTCCTCTGCACAGAGCTGGAACCCTGAATGGAACATTTCCTCTGCAGATATTCTGCTTTCCTCAGAAGGGGACCCTAATGGAAAGAGGAACAAACATTCAGGAAGTATAATTTATTTATGCAGTAAATGAACTAGAATAGCTGTGTGGAACATTGCAGAGACCCAAAGGAAAAAGCAAGAGTGAGGAATGAGCAGTGAGTCAGAAGCCCAGGAGAAATTAGTTGGATTGGTGTGTAAAGGTGGCCATACACAGAGATGCGCTCGTTTGGCGATTTTGACACCTTGAGGTGGGCGACATTGGGCTGATTCGATCATGGGCCCTAGGGTCCAACGATCGGATCATAATGAAAGGAATACGGGCAGTCGGAGCGCGAAATCGCAATCCAATGGGATTTATAGCCCTATCCGATCAACATCTGCCCGACTTTCAGCCAGATATCGATCGGGGAAGCCCATTGGAGGGCCCCATACATGGGCCAATAAGCTGCCAACTCGGTCTGTCAGCAACTTTTATCAACCTGTGTATGGCCACCTTAAAGGAGACTTCAACCTGTAATAAAAAAAACCCTCCCCACTACCCTGGGTAAACCCTCCAGCCTACCTGCCTTCTTTCTTCTGTCTTTTTCGGAATTTTCGGCGCAAGCACAGTTGGAGTAAATTTCCGGTCTTGAACCACTGCGCAGAAAGTCGTGAAAATTTCCGTATACGCAGTTGTTTGGGACCGGGAATTTACTCCCAACTGCGCATGTGCCGAAAATTCTGAAAATGCCGCCAAGACAGGAAGATTACCAGAGAAGAAGAAGATGGCTGCCGTGAAAAATTAGGGGCATTTGCCTGGGGGGTCTACCCAGGGTAGGGGGGGAGGGTGTTTGTTATTAAGGGTTTAATGCTCCTTTAAGACTCATGAAGGCCAGTCCAGCCAGAATGCAAGATAAAGAAATCCATCAGTGCGCAGTCTATAGCAAAGAGACCTCTAAACCAGCCAGGAACACTCTGAGTAGGTGAGGGGCAATTATTTTAGGTACAAAAAAAACAGCACTTACCACTCTGAAGTGTGAGGATCTGCTGCTGTTGCTGCTCGATCAGACTGGACAAAGACTGCACGTGTTTCAAGGTCAGCTCCAGAACCACGGCTTTCTCAAGGTGACCCAAAGTCTATAAAAAGGAACATTAGAATGGTTAATACTGACACTGTTCTGGGCACATAGCAAACTGTCTCTGGCAATAGAAACTCTGTGATATATTTCAGCACCACCCGTCCCGACTCACACAAGCAACAATGGAATGACCCAAACCTACTCCCCCATTAAAAACGAAGCACCCAATATTCCTAGTCACATCCATAGATTAAATGAAAAGAAATAGGCTAGAGTAGAGTATTAATAAATAGTGCAGTACAAGTCCAAGCTGACTAATTGGTGCCTTCCCTGGCATTTGTTTTGTTTAATGTGTTTTGTGCAGACACCCAAACACCACCAGCTATTTCTGCGTTGTCCCCTACTCATGTTAGTTTTTACACAACACTTAACTGTATTGTCTTTAACCTCGGCAAGAATGTACAAGGATACACAAACCATTGGTGTATAACAAGTGTAGAGGCCCAGTGTAGACTAATATAAATATATCATTATATGCACACGGTGTGTACTTTGTGGTTTATCAGCTGCTCTCTGTGCACACACACGCTATCACATGTCTGTTTAATATGTTTTAATAAGATAAGCCAGTAGTTGTTCTGTCTGGTTGTGTGCTTGTCACATTTATTTAGTGCGTGGCATCATCACATGTATCTGTTGTGCGTCCATCACATGTATCAGTTTCTGCTTCATGGTGGTCACATGCATTGATGTCTCCCACATGTGCCTGTAGCATCGGACTATTTATTGACCCTATTTTCGGGGGAACACGTTACATTGTGTGTCTAAGACTCGGGGAACACGTTACATTGTGTTTCTTACACTTGGGGACCAAGTTACATTTTGTGCCTAAAACTCGGGGAACACGTTACATTGTGTTTCTTACACTCGGGGACCAAGTTACATTGTGTGTCTAAAACTCGGGAAACACGTTACATTGTGTGTCTAAAACTAGGGAAACACGTTACATTGTGTGTCTAAAACTCGGGGAACACGTTACATTGTATATTACAATTTGTGCCCCTGAATTTTGCTTGGTATACAAGAACTTTAATATAAAAACCCTGAACTCCTACAATGCGACTTGTTTGACTGCAGTGAGACAACACGTAACTTGATTAAGTTTTTGTAACACGAAACGCGTAAGGCTGTGGACACGATAAACTCTTTCACTTTGCACTAATTGCCTGGTGGAAGTTTGCCTTCATTGAGTGCCTGCTACAAAGAATTTTGGTTTGTCCGCTCGCCGTGCTGAGGGCTCAAGGCGGTGCACCTGGGCAACTTCCTTTAGGTGGCGAGTAATCACTTTCTACTTGGAGACCCTCACCTCAGATTTATTATTAATGGGTAACTTACAGTCAGTTTGAGGTGCTCCGGCAACAGGTCTTTCAGCTGAGCGATGCACTCATTGATTCGATCCCGCCGCTTCTTCTCGATAAGCCGGTGTGGCAGCTTGTATGTGTCCTGCTGGTTGGAGGGGGGGCAAGTGTTAGACACATTTATACTTAGTGGCCATCTCAGCAGATACGTGTCATATAAGTTGTAGCTGGAAGGTTCTTGCAGTAATTGGAGCCATTTACACAGCGCCCCCTTGTGTCGCTTTCCCCGCCACTTTATCTACATGTGACAGTACACGTGAGCCAGGGCCATCATCATCATCATTCACACGCTGCACAGAACAAGCGAGGCTTTGAGAGGGAGACACACGCAGCACGGCATGTGCAGACACACATACAATGAATATGTGACATCGTGCCGAGACCAACACCATTACAGGGAAGGGGGGGGGGGAGTGAGGGCAAATAATTAAAGGCGAACTATTGCAAAAATGAAAATTAAATATAAGCTTCGTCATACTGAAATAACAAACTTTCTAACTACAATCAATTAAAAATTCTGCATTGTTTCTGAAATCATCAAATTTATGTTCACTTTTCCGCTCTCGGCATCTGTTTCTCATAATTCAATCTTCATGCGGCAGTTGGGTGTCAGATAATCATTGACAGTTAGATCCAATATATCTTATATGGGGGCTGACTTTCATAGCAGATGAATTGGAGCTCACTCAAATAACCGATTCCAGTATTAAAACAAAATAACTGCCTTTTGCACTAATTCTGCATGTAGAGAGACATGCTGTCTGGGGATATTAATAGTGTAAACTATAAAACATCTTCTAGACAAGATATAAGATATATTGGATCTAACTGTAAATGAATATCCGACACCCAACTCCTGCATGAAGACAGAAGGAAGAGAAACAGATGCCGAGAGAGGGATAGTGAAGATAAACGTGATTATTTCAGAAATTTTTAATTGATTGTATTTAGAAAGTTTCTTATTACAGTATGATGATGCTTATATTCAATTTTCATTTTCACAATAGTTCCCCTTTAAGTGCTAAAGGCTCAGTAAGGTGCAAGCATGTATATTTATTATACTGTATATTATAGGAGAGGGTAGAATGTGGAAGTACTTGGTGAATGAAGCATGAGACAGATGTTGTTTATGTTTTCTGGCAAATTTGGCACCGGGTTTATATAGAACTGAAATGCTATGTCTGGACACTGTGTAACTGTGTTGTTATACTTCAGCCTATATTGTATGTATTTTACAGAGCACTACAGGTAACACCAGTGTGGATATCGGAATGCTAAAAGCTCAGGTCCCTGAAAGAGCCAATAATAATGTACAGAAAGGCATAGGAGCTGTAAAGGAGAAACCAACCCCACATGTGGGTGCAAAGTGTAGGGTGCCATTAAACATTGGCACAGTCTCACCTTGCTCTCCTCACACCTCTTCAGACCTTTCCTGTGTTTGAAGACGGGATACATATGGGAGAAGTCCATCCTGTGACAAATAAAGGCAAGATAAGGACCAAAGCAATAGACACGCACCCTCCATGAATCCCACATTTTGCGAGAGAACAGAAATCCTACTAGGGATCCAGTAAATGAAAATGTGGCTGTTGCCCATTAAAAAAAGACCGGAGCCCATGTCTAGAGGCGGCACTTGCACAAAATGAGTCCAATATACTTTTATCCAAGATTAGACCCAACCTCCAAGATCTGGGGATCCACCACAAAGGCTATTTCTTTCCTACTCAGGAACCAGACTTTATTTGTCATAGTCAACCTGTTATAATCATTGTGGCAAACACTTCACCTACTGAGGGGCAATTAGAATTAGGGAAGACACGGCCCTGGCAAAATGCAGAGACTCTGAGCCCCTCCAATCTGAGAAAGGGGGGGAATCAAACATTAGTGATGTGTAACCTGCTGCCCTCCAGCTGTTGTGGAGAATTAATTAAAAATAAATATATAATAAAAATATATATATATTAGTTGTCACACTATTAATCCCCTCACCCCCATGAGGGTCCTATAATTCTGGGGGGGAATTAAAATGCCCACACTGGCTCCCCCTATAAGCAGCGCTGAGTCCAACAGGTAATAGGTGGCAGAGAGTGGTACAGCCCGTCCAGGTGGTACAGTCCGTCCAGGTGGGAATAGCCATTGATAGAAGGGTACTTACCCAGACAGGGACGCGGCTCTCTCCAGACAGGCGGGCTGGGCGCTGGGAATTCTGTCCATGGCACAATCCCCGAGTGGCAGCTGTTTGGGAATGGAGCGGGTGGGTGTGTGTATTCCAGTCAGTGGCATGAACCTGACGGAGCGAATGGGCTCGTCCAGGGCTAGTGAGAGTAGAGTGAGAGCACACAGCTTGTACCTTTCCCCGTTAGGTACTGCTGCTCTGCTGTGCCTCAGCCTCTGGTTAAATGGGTGGGAGGGGAGGCGTGTGACGGGTGGGAGGAGACTATCTGTGTCCCGCCTCCCTGTGACAAGCAGCACGCCCGGTGCCGAGTGATCCAGCTGCTGCCCCAGTGTCATATGAAGCTCACGTGCGGCTCAACGCTCCGTCAGCTGCGGGGGGGAGGGGGAGACTGGCACAGGAGCTGCTGCTGCCCCCGCGGGGAGCGAATGGGAGAGGCCGAGGCTCAGTGGCAGCGGCAGGGACACGAGGAAAGTATTAGCAGCGCGGGGAATGTGACAGACTCGCCTGACTGGTTAAAGGGCGTCACGCCGTCCCTTGTTGTGAGGAAACCACGAACTGCAGCAGCAGGACACCAGTCTGAGGCCCCTAAACTCTTCATGAACTCTCTGACATTTCACCCCCCCCCCCACAAAAAATAGTGGTAGGGTCGGCTTCTCCCCTATCTACTATATGTGTTACCTCACAGGAGTTCTTCTTTTAGTACAATAAAGAGATTTGGCATCGTGAAACAAATTACATATTGGTTTTCATTTCTGTTTGCGTTTTTTATTATTCATTTACCTTTATATTCAGCAGCACCTCGGTTTGCTGTTTAGGCAATCTGGTTGCTAGGGTCCAAATTATCCTAGCAACCAGGCATTGATTTGAATGAGAGACTGGAATATGGTCTGAATAGAAAGATGAGCAATAACAATACATGTGTAGCCTTACAGAGCATTTGTTTTCTAGATGGGGTCACTGACCACCATTTGAAAGCTGGAAAGAGTCAGAAGAAAAGGGCAAACAATTCAAAAACTATGAAAAAAATAAACAATGAAGACCAATTGAAAAGTTGCTTAGAATTAGCCAAACTACTGTATAACACGGTAAAAGTTAACTGACAGGTGAACCACCCATTTAAACATGAGATGCAACTCCCTGCACCCAGCTCTCCCCAACTGCTTCTGAGAGTTGTTTATGATCAACAGCCACAGGTGCTGCCGACTAGACTTCCTCTATTGTGTATTATATAAACCCACTACTGAGGGGCAAGCGCTTGTCATACCCTGGTGTTGGTATAGTGATGCAACAGCTGGAGGATAACACATTAGTCTCCTCTCATATGGGAAGATTGAGATACACCTATGTGGTTTTCTTGAGTGGCTACTCCTTATGTTAGTACATACATATAAAACTCACTGATCTCTATAACTGGTGTAAAGACCCAATGACACCAACAATCTCTTCTCAGCATTCTTATCTCTCCCCTCCAGATAAACTGCAATACATCAGCCCTTCCTTCTTAACTTGTATACACACTGGCATTTATATTTAACTGCTTGTAATGTGCTTTCAGAGTGCACTGAGTTCAAGCACAATCACAGGTTTTAATAGTAGTCTCTAGGGAGGGAGTGTGACTGTGGGATAGCAGGTATAGTAGGGAGAGATGGTGCCTATAGTAACAGTGGGATAATAGTCTCTGGGATGGGAGTGTGGCTGTGGGATATCAGGTATAGTAGGGAGAGATGGTGTCTATAGTAACAGTGGATAATAGTCTCTGGGAAGGGAGTGTGACTGTGGGATAGCAGGTATAGTAGGGAGAGATGGTGCCTATAGTAACAGTGGGATAATAGTCTCTGGGATGGGAGTGTGGCTGTGGGATATCAGGTATAGTAGGGAGAGATGGTGTCTATAGTAACAGTGGATAATAGTCTCTGGGAAGGGAGTGTGACTGTGGGATAGCAGGTATAGTAGGGAGAGATGGTGCCTATAGTAACAGTGGGATAATAGTCTCTGGGATGGGAGTGTGGCTGTGGGATATCAGGTATAGTAGGGAGAGATGGTGTCTATAGTAACAGTGGATAATAGTCTCTGGGAAGGGAGTGTGACTGTGGGATAGCAGGTATAGTAGGGAGAGATGGTGCCTATAGTAACAGTGGGATAATAGTCTCTGGGATGGGAGTGTGGCTGTGGGATATCAGGTATAGTAGGGAGAGATGGTGCCTATAGTAACAGTGGGATAATAGTCTCTGGGAAGGGAGTGTGACTGTGGGATAGCAGGTATAGTAGGGAGAGATGGTGCCTATAGTAACAGTGGGATAATAGTCTCTGGGAAGGGAGTGTGACTGTGGATAGCAGGTATAGTAAGGGAGAGATGGTGGCCTATAGTAACAGTGGATAATAGGTCTCTGGGAAGGGAGTGTGAACTGTGGGATAGCAGGTATAGTAGGGAGAGATGTGCCTATAGTAACAGTGGGATAATAGTCCTCTGGAAGGGAGTGTGACTGTGGGATAGCAGGTATAGTACGGAGAGATTGGTGCCTATAGTAACAGTGGGATAATAGTCTCTGGGAAGGGAGTGTGACTGTGGGATAGCAGGTATAGTAGGGAGAAATGGTGCCTATAGTAACAGTGGGATAATAGTCTCTGGGATGGGAGTTGGCTGTGGGATATCAGGTATAGTAGGGGAGAGATGGTGCTATAGTAAACAGTGGGATAATAGTCTCTGGGAAGGGAGTGTGACTGTGGGATAGCAGGTATAGTAGGGAGAGATGGTGCCTATAGTAACAGTGGGATAATAGTCTCTGGAAATGGAGTGTGACTGTTGGATAGCAGGTATAGTAGGGAGGATGGTGCTATAGTAACAGTGGATAATAGTCTCTGGGAAGGGAGTGTTTGACTGTGGGATAGCAGGTATAGTAGGGAGAGATGGTGCCTATAGTACAGTGGGATAATAGTCTCTGGATGGGAGTGTGGCTGTGGAATATCAGGTATGTAGGGAGAGTGGTGCCTATAGTAACAGTGGGATAATAGTCTCTGGGAAGGGAGTGTGACTGTGGGATAGCAGGTATAGTAGGGGAGATGGTGCCTATAGGTAACAGTGGGATAATAGTCTCTGGGAAAGGGAGTGTGACTGTGGGATAGCAGGTATAGTAGGGAGAGATGGTGCCTATAGTAACAGTGGGATAATAGTCTCTGGGGGCCTGTGGCTGTGGGATAGCAGGTATAGTAGGGAGAGATGGTGCCTATAGTAACAGTGGGATAATAGTCTCTAGGGAGGGAGTGTGACTGTAAGGATGGGCAGTATAGTAGGGGAGAAGATGTGTTTCTATCGTAACAGTGGATAATAGTCTCTGGGAAGGGAGTGTTGACTGTGGGATAGCAGGGTATGTGGGAGAGATGATGCATATAGTAACAGTATAATAGTAAGGGAGTGTGACTTGATAGCAGGTATAGTAAGGGAGAGATGGTGCTATAGTAACAGTAGATAATAGTCTCTGGGAAGGGAGTGTGACTGTGGGATAGCAGGTATAGTAGGGAGAGATGGTGCCTATAGTAACAGTGGGATAATAGTCTCTGGGAAGGGGTGTGACTGTGGGATAGCAGGTATAGTAGGAGAGATGGTGCCTATAGTAACAGTGGGTATAATAGTCTCTGGGAAGGGAGTGTGACTGTGGGATAGCAGGTATAGTAGGGAGAGATGGTGCCTATAGTAACAGTGGATAATAGTCTCTGGGAAGGGAGTGTGACTGTGGGATAGCAGGTATAGTAGGGAGAGATGGTGCCTATAGTAACAGTGGGATAATAGTCTCTGGAAGGGACTGTGACTGTGGGATAGCAGGTATAGTAGGGAGAGATGGTGCCTATAGTAACAGTGGGATAATAGTCTCTGGGATGGGAGTGTGGCTGTGGGATAGCAGGTATAGTAGGGAGAGATGGTGCCTATAGTAACAGTGGGATAATAGTCTCTGGGAAGGGACTGTGACTGTGGGATAGCAGGTATAGTAGGGAGAGATGGTGCTATAAGTAACAGTGGATAATAGTCTCTGGGATGGGAGTGTGGCTGTGGGATATCAGGTATAGTAGGGAAAGATGGTGCCTATGTAACAGTGGGATAATAGTCTCTGGGAAGGGAGTGTGACTGTGGGATAGCAGGTATATGTAGGGAGAGATGGTGCCTATAGTAACAGTGGATAATAGTCTCTGGGAAGGGAGTTTGACTGTGGGATAGCAGGTATAGTAGGGAGAGATGTGTGCCTATAGTAACAGTGGGATAATAGTCTCTGGGAAGGCCTGTGGCTGTGGGATAGCAGGTATAGTAGGGAGAGATGGTGCCTATAGTAACAGTGGGATAATAGTCTCTAGGGAGGGAGTGTGACTGTAGGATAGCAGGTATAGTAGGGAGAGATGGTTTCTATAGTAACAGTGGATAATAGTCTCTGGGAAGGGAGTGTGACTGTGGGATAGTAGGTATAGTAGGGAGAGATGATGCCTATAGTAACAGTGGGATAATAGTCCTCTGGGAAGGGAGTGTGACTGACTGTGGGATAGCAGGTATAGTAGGGAAGAGATGGTGGCCTATAGTAACAGTAGATAAAGTCTCTGGGAAGGGAGTGTGACTGTGGGATAGCAGGTATAGTAGGGAGAGATGGTGCCTATAGTAACAGTGGGATAATAGTCTCTGGAAGGGAGTGTGACTGTGGGATAGCAGGTATAGTAGGGAGAGATGGTGCCTATAGTAATAGTGGGATAATAGTCTCTGGGAAGGGCCTGTGGCTGTGGGATAGCAGGTATAGTAGGGAGAGATGTTGCCTATAGTAACAGTGGGATAATAGTCTCTAGGGAGGGTGTGTGACTGTAGGATAGCAGGTATAGTAGGGAGAGATGGTGCCTATAGTAACAGTGGAAAATAGTCTCTGGGAAGGGAGTGTGACTGTGGGATAGCAAGTATAGTAGGGAGAGATGGTTTCTATAGTAACAGTGGATAATAGTCTCTGGGAAGGGAGTGTGACTGTGGGATAGCAGGTATAGTAGGGAGAGATGGTGCCTATAGTAACAGTGGGATAATAGTCTCTAGGGAGGGAGTGTGACTGTAGGATAAGCAGGTATAGTAGGGAGAGATGGTGCCTATAGTAACAGTGGGATAATAGTCTCTGGAAAGGGAGTGTGACTGTGGGATAGCAGGTATAGTAGGGAGAGATGGTGCCTATAGTAACAGTGGGATAATAGTCTCTAGGGAGGGAGTGTGACTGTGGGATAGCAGGTATAGTAGGGAGAGATGGTGCCTATAGTAACAGTGGGATAATAGTCTCTAGGGAGGGAGTGTGACTGTGGGATAGCAGGTATAGTAGGGAGAGATGGTGCCTATAGTAACAGTGGGATAATAGTCTCTAGGGAGGGACTGTGACTGTGGGATAGCAGGTATAGTAGGGAGAGATGGTGCCTATAGTAACAGTGGGATAATAGTCTCTGGGATGGGAGTGTGGCTGTGGGATAGCAGGTATAGTAGGGAGAGATGGTGCCTATAGTAACAGTGGGATAATAGTCTCTGGGAAGGGACTGTGACTGTGGGATAGCAGGTATAGTAGGGAGAGATGGTGCCTATAGTAACAGTGGGATAATAGTCTCTGGGATGGGAGTGTGGCTGTGGGATATCAGGTATAGTAGGGAAAGATGGTGCCTATAGTAACAGTGGGATAATAGTCTCTGGGAAGGGAGTGTGACTGTGGGATAGCAGGTATAGTAGGGAGAGATGGTGCCTATAGTAACAGTGGGATAATAGTCTCTGGGAAGGGAGTTTGACTGTGGGATAGCAGGTATAGTAGGGAGAGATGGTGCCTATAGTAACAGTGGGATAATAGTCTCTGGGAAGGGCCTGTGGCTGTGGGATAGCAGGTATAGTAGGGAGAGATGGTGCCTATAGTAACAGTGGGATAATAGTCTCTAGGGAGGGAGTGTGACTGTAGGATAGCAGGTATAGTAGGGAGAGATGGTTTCTATAGTAACAGTGGATAATAGTCTCTGGGAAGGGAGTGTGACTGTGGGATAGTAGGTATAGTAGGGAGAGATGATGCCTATAGTAACAGTGGGATAATAGTCTCTGGGAAGGGAGTGTGACTGACTGTGGGATAGCAGGTATAGTAGGGAGAGATGGTGCCTATAGTAACAGTAGATAATAGTCTCTGGGAAGGGAGTGTGACTGTGGGATAGCAGGTATAGTAGGGAGAGATGGTGCCTATAGTAACAGTGGGATAATAGTCTCTGGGAAGGGAGTGTGACTGTGGGATAGCAGGTATAGTAGGGAGAGATGGTGCCTATAGTAATAGTGGGATAATAGTCTCTGGGAAGGGCCTGTGGCTGTGGGATAGCAGGTATAGTAGGGAGAGATGTTGCCTATAGTAACAGTGGGATAATAGTCTCTAGGGAGGGTGTGTGACTGTAGGATAGCAGGTATAGTAGGGAGAGATGGTGCCTATAGTAACAGTGGAAAATAGTCTCTGGGAAGGGAGTGTGACTGTGGGATAGCAAGTATAGTAGGGAGAGATGGTTTCTATAGTAACAGTGGATAATAGTCTCTGGGAAGGGAGTGTGACTGTGGGATAGCAGGTATAGTAGGGAGAGATGGTGCCTATAGTAACAGTGGGATAATAGTCTCTAGGGAGGGAGTGTGACTGTAGGATAGCAGGTATAGTAGGGAGAGATGGTGCCTATAGTAACAGTGGGATAATAGTCTCTGGAAAGGGAGTGTGACTGTGGGATAGCAGGTATAGTAGGGAGAGATGGTGCCTATAGTAACAGTGGGATAATAGTCTCTAGGGAGGGAGTGTGACTGTGGGATAGCAGGTATAGTAGGGAGAGATGGTGCCTATAGTAACAGTGGGATAATAGTCTCTAGGGAGGGAGTGTGACTGTGGGATAGCAGGTATAGTAGGGAGAGATGGTGCCTATAGTAACAGTGGGGATAATAGTCTCTAGGGAGGGAGTGTGACTGTGGGATAGCAGGTATAGTAGGGAGAGATGGTGCCTATAGTAACAGTGGGATAATAGTCTCTGGAAAGGGAGTGTGACTGTGGGATAGCAGGTATAGTAGGGAGAGATGGTGTCTATAGTAACAGTAGATAATAGTCTCTGGGAAGGGAGTGTGACTGTGGGATAGCAGGTATAGTAGGGAGAGATGGTGCCTATAGTAACAGTGGGATAATAGTCTCTGGGAAGGGAGTGTGACTGTGGGATAGCAGGTATAGTAGGGAGAGATGGTGCCTATAGTAACAGTGGGATAATAGTCTCTGGGAAGGGCCTGTGGCTGTGGGATAGCAGGTATAGTAGGGAGAGATGTTGCCTATAGTAACAGTGGGATAATAGTCTCTAGGGAGGGTGTGTGACTGTAGGATAGCAGGTATAGTAGGGAGAGATGGTGCCTATAGTAACAGTGGAAAATAGTCTCTGGGAAGGGAGTGTGACTGTGGGATAGCAAGTATAGTAGGGAGAGATGGTTTCTATAGTAACAGTGGATAATAGTCTCTGGGAAGGGAGTGTGACTGTGGGATAGCAGGTATAGTAGGGAGAGATGGTGCCTATAGTAACAGTGGGATAATAGTCTCTGGGAAGGGAGTGTGACTGTGGGATAGCAGGTATAGTAGGGAGAGATGGTGCCTATAGTAACAGTGGGATAATAGTCTCTGGGAAGGGCCTGTGGCTGTGGGATAGCAGGTATAGTAGGGAGAGATGGTGCCTATAGTAACAGTGGGATAATAGTCTCTAGGGAGGGAGTGTGACTGTGGGAGAGCAGGTATAGTAGGGAGAGATGGTTTCTATAGTAATAGTGGATAATAGTCTCTGGGAAGGGAGTGTGACTGTGGGATAGCAGGTATAGTAGGGAGAGATGATGCCTATAGTAACAGTGGGATAATAGTCTCTGGGAAGGGAGTGTGACTGTGGGATAGCAGGTATAGTAGGGAGAGATGATGCCTATAGTAACAGTGGGATAATAGTCTCTGGGAAGGGAGTGTGACTGTGGGATAGCAGGTATAGTAGGGAGAGATGGTGCCTATAGTAACAGTGGGATAATAGTCTCTAGGGAGGGAGTGTGACTGTAGGATAGCAGGTATAGTAGGGAGAGATGGTTTCTATAGTAACAGTGGGATAATAGTCTCTGGGAAGGGAGTGTGACTGTGGGATAGCAGGTATAGTAGGGAGAGATGATGCCTATAGTAACAGTGGGATAATAGTCTCCGGGAAGGGAGTGTGACTGTGGGATAGCAGGTATAGTAGGGAGAGATGGTGCCTATAGTAACAGTGGGATAATAGTCTCTAGGGAGGGAGTGTGACTGTAGGATAGCAGGTATAGTAGGGAGAGATGGTGCCTATAGTAACAGTGGGATAATAGTCTCTGGAAAGGGAGTGTGACTGTGGGATAGCAGGTATAGTAGGGAGAGATGGTGCCTATAGTAGGTGGGATAATAGTCTCTAGGGAGGGAGTGTGACTGTGGGATAGCAGGTATAGTAGGGAGAGATGGTGCCTATAGTAACAGTGGGATAATAGTCTCTAGGGAGGGAGTGTGACTGTGGGATAGCAGGTATAGTAGGGAGAGATGATGCCTATAGTAACAGTGGGATAATAGTCTCCGGGAAGGGAGTGTGACTGTGGGATAGCAGGTATAGTAGGGAGAGATGGTGCCTATAGTAACAGTGGGATAATAGTCTCTAGGGAGGGAGTGTGACTGTAGGATAGCAGGTATAGTAGGGAGAGATGGTGCCTATAGTAACAGTGGGATAATAGTCTCTGGAAAGGGAGTGTGACTGTGGGATAGCAGGTATAGTAGGGAGAGATGGTGCCTATAGTAACAGTGGGATAATAGTCTCTAGGGAGGGAGTGTGACTGTGGGATAGCAGGTATAGTAGGGAGAGATGGTGCCTATAGTAACAGTGGGATAATAGTCTCTAGGGAGGGAGTGTGACTGTGGGATAGCAGGTATAGTAGGGAGAGATGGTGCCTATAGTAACAGTGGGATAATAGTCTCTAGGGAGGGAGTGTGACTGTGGGATAGCAGGTATAGTAGGGAGAGATGGTGCCTATAGTAACAGTGGGATAATAGTCTCTGGGAAGGGAGTGTGACTGTGGGATAGCAGGTATAGTAGGGAGAGATGGTGTCTATAGTAACAGTTGGGGAATAGCAATTCATTTTAACCTTAGACTGTAGAAAGTACAAACAAACAAACTAAAACAGTAAAAAAAATACATTGGAATTGAAAAAATAATTTGATGTACTATTTGCAAATATCTTTTTGTGAAGGTAAACTGCCCCTTTAAAGCTACTGCATTAGGTCTGAGCCTATTCTATATAGTTGATACACCCATGTCTGGTGGCTTTGGGGCCCTTCCCTTTCACCCCCTCAATGGTGAGATAGAGAATAAAGGAGATAAAATGTGAGTCACCACCAGCCTCAGCCTCAAGGTTACGGATGGAGGAGCGGGGTCATTCGTCAATATATTCAGATATAGCATCAGATAATGACACTATCTTTAGGCCATTAAATATAAACTCATCCTGCACTTTCAGTGTCAGAAATAATCCTGATTGCAGAGTGTTGGGAAATTTATATAATCCAAGACAGGCGAATATTTGCTCAACGATCGTTACTGTCCAAATTTACCAAAATTTTACAGAACGTTACCTCTTTCCCGGAGTTTCCTTCGCCAGCTCAGACCTGGCGAACTGATAATATGAAGCTAAATCCTCCTCAATCTTATGTCAGTGACATCATATCCTATCTGCCAAAAAGTTATTAAAATGATAAAAAAAAAAAAACGCTGGCGTTTTTTCATATTTTAAAGCGGGATTGTCTTTAAATTTTGTTTTAACCTCTTAACCAATAAAGACATATATGTGACCTATATGTACCACCCTATTCAAAATGACCTAAGCGTAAGAGCACAAACGAAATATTGCTAGGCAGAAATTAACGCTAGCGAAGCTTTGAAATGCTCGCACTGATGAATTAACGATTGTGAAACGTTGCCAGCGTTCAGCTGCTGAGCCGCAACTTTGCATTTCAGTGAATTAGCGGAGTGGTAGCAAATTTGCGCCTGGTGAAGTTGCATAAAGTGTGGCGAAAATTCGCCCATTAGTGAATTTGCCCCAAAGTTCAGAACGGATTTGCATGCACATGAGACTCTGATGGGATGAGAGGGATGCGGCCTGGGTGCAATGCCCCCCAGTAGTTTGGGGTCTGTGTATCCAGATCCCATATGCTTTTAGGTGAGCTCTATACAGTTTTCGTTCCTGTAAGTGAACTTTTTGAGGCCTACCTCTTCCTCAATCAGTATTAGGAGCTCTATGCTAGAGTCCTGCGCGGGTCCATTTTTTTGGAACCCGTACCTGCAACCTGTAATCAGCAACCGACAGTCTTGCCCGCTTGGACCAGCTACTCGACCCGACCCGCAAGTACCTTGTCTGCAACCCGCTGACCCGCGACCATCAAGAATCGGTGCTATCATTGTAAACCGGAAGTTACATCATCGGAAGTAGACCTAATCAGAAAAAAAGGAGTAAAAATCGCTATTAAGAAGACCAGCGGCCTAACCTGCAGAACTGATGACCCACATCTATACCCGCACCCGGAACTTCTACCCACAACCCGCAGGTTTTTGCAGGTAACCCGCTTGCACCCGACCCGCTGTAGGACTCTACTCTATGCACAAAAACTGGTCATATGTAGGCCAGTCCCTCCAGACTGTTATTTGTTATTTATTGGCCCATGTATGGTGCCCTCCAGTCAGCTCTTGTGGCTGATACCTGGTCAAGAATCTCTGGCCAAAATAGGGCAAGTTCCACATTGGCACATTGATGACCTCCATGACAACGATCAGATCAGGCTGATTTGGCCTGGGACCTGGGTTACAAATGCAAATTTGCAAATGTGCAAATTTCAACGTATATAGCCATATATTGATTCATTACGTGCCTAAAAATATTGCTGCACAATGACAGATGGCAAGCAAACAATATGCCCACAGGTCTGAATGTATCCAGGGTCGGACTAGAACGGCAAGACACCAGGTAAAGACCCAGGGATCCCCGTTGAACCAGACCCACACCCATCTACTGCCCACACTGCCCCCTGATCTCTCCCCAAGCCCCAATAGTGGCCACAACTAAAGGACAGGTATGTATGGGGGGCCAGGAGGGGCTTTTGCGGCTGGGGAGGGGGGCCTGCAGGGGTGGGGGAGTTGCAGCTGGGGCAGGGGTACGCGGAGAGTGGGGGCCCTGGTGGACCTTGGTTTTTACATAAGGTGGCTCAGTATTTATAGTGAACTCGGGAAGCTGCCTCTAAGTGTATGGGCTACAAAGAAAAATGATTAGGGAAGATGTCCTGCCAGCTGTAGTTTAAAAGATCAAAGCTTTATTAAACAGTGAACAGGAGTTGTACTTCCCTTCCTATCACATGTGTGATCACCTGACGTGTTTCATGCCTCGTTCTGGCACTTTCTGCAGAGAGAATGATGGTGCTTAAATTAGGAAATCTTTTCATAGTGTGTAGAAGTTTGGTCTCCATGGGCCAAACTGCTCAGATCCCTTTTCATGCAAGATTATCTGAAGGAGCTGGAAGGAACTTCAGCTCCATCTACACAGCACTGGACTAAATTGTGGTAACAGTTATTCTCCAGCATGTTTTGCCCATACAAGGTCTGCTTTGCCCAGCGTATCCAGATATCCCTCAAGGACTTGTATGAAGCTTTGACAAGACTTTGGTTTCTGGCATGTATCTGCTATTCCAGCTCTTCCACCACCTCTGAGCAGTTCAAAAAACTTGGCCAAACATAATCAATCCAGCGTTTTTTATTTGGCCATGAATATGAGATTGTTGTTAATAGTAAGGTCTGTGAAACGAGCAGAACCTCAAGCCTTGTCCATGAAGGAAGAATATTTATCTTTTATGGAAAATAGAATACAGTATTGTTCTTCAAAGCACAGGGCTAATTTTCCAATGTGAGGTGTCCTACACTTTAGACTTGAACTTTTTGAACTTGTTACCCTCGCTAATGCCAAAGGAAGAAGTAAAGTTCTTGACGTGACCAGATGCTTGACTGCATGTCTTTAAAAATCAAGAAGAAAAAGAGCCTCTAAACCAGATACAAATCTCCATGATTGTAAGGGTATCCCCTGAGAAAGAGATGACTATTTCCATTCATTCTTCCTACGTGCTAGTGGGGCATCTTCCTCCAGAGTTTGACACTTAAGCACATGTTGACATGTTGAGCACGAAAAGCGCTAGGGTCAGTGGATAAAACATGTATAAGAACAAGAAAATACAGCCTTCATGCCCATAAGCTGGGCAACTGGGTTCCATAACTTCGCAAAGAAGTCCTCTGGTCTGTTTCCCACCCCTCCTTTCTCAGGAGTGCTGCTAAGGCTGTAATTCTTTAAATGGAGGCCCATGAGACCTATGTTCTTGGGTCTAGGTGTTGCTGACTGCCAGTGGGATTGGGTGGGAGGTCTCTCCCGTTGGCTCAAGGCAGGTATGAGAGGGGGAGGAGATTAAAGCTTAAAATGTGAGGTGGGTTATGACATGAAGATGGAAACTCAAACTTAAATAAAGAGTTAAAAAAAATGAGGTGGGGAGAAGAGGAGAGGGGCCAGATAATGTTTTTTCTCAACCCCCTTAAAGGGATACTGTCATGATTTTTATGATATCATTTTTATTTCTAAATTACATTGCAAATAGATGACTGCGCCATATAAAACTTTATTCCTGTATAGTATATATATTTTTATATATTTTTTTTATTTGTAATATTGGTATGTAGGCAGCCATCTCAGGTCATTGTGCCTGTGCTTTCCGAAAGAGACAGCTCTTTACAGTGGAACTGCTTTCAGTTAAGCTTTTGTTTCTCCATCAGAGTAACTAGACTTGGATTTTTACTATTGAAGGCTATTCTTATATGTACTAATGAGCTATTATCTTGTGTCAGGGAGTGGTTATCTGGTTACCCTCCCATTGTTCAGCTGATGGGCTGCTGGGGGGGAAGGGGAGAAAAGATGGGGGTGATATCACTCCAACTTGCAGTGCAACAGTAAAGAGTGACTGAAGTTTATCAGAGCACAAGTCACATGGCTGGGGGCAGCTGGGAAATTGACAATATGTCGAGCCCCATGTCAGATTTCAAAATTAAATATAAAAAGAATGGTTTGCTCTTTTGAGAAATGGATTTCAGTGCAGAATTCTGCTGGAGCAGCACTATCAACTGATGCATTTTATAAAAATACATGTTTTCTTGTGACAGAATCCCTTCAAGCTGTACTAGTTCAGTTCTTCAAGAGGAAAGAGGCCACGAACAAGAGTGGCTGATTGTACATCAAAACTCAAAGCAGCAGAATGCAGCAAGGCATAAAGAGAGAGTGGGGGGGCTATGCCAGGGCTAGCAGGCTGTGTGAGGAAAACTGTGGTATGGACCACCATGGGGCGCATTGAGAAAAGAGCAATTATGGAGAGCAAGGCAACAAGGTCAGGACAGAGAACACACCGGAGGGAAGGAGCTATGCCCAGTCTAGCAGGCTGTGATTGTACTGTTAGGATTGTGTGGAAACCTGGGGGATTGACCACCATGGTAATT
Source organism: Xenopus laevis (assembly GCF_017654675.1). Lineage (NCBI taxonomy): Eukaryota > Metazoa > Chordata > Amphibia > Anura > Pipidae > Xenopus > Xenopus laevis. The sequence goes on along the minus strand of NC_054377.1, from coordinate 129,361,247 downwards.
CAGAGACCAGTGGGGGGGGGGGGTTCAGGCTATAACTTTGAGGTGACAATACTGGGGAAATGCGGGTGGAGAAATCTCAGGGGTGCTACTGCTGCTGTTCAGATCCACAGGAAATGAAAATAACAGTAAGACAAATTTCAGTTTTAAAGTGTCTCCAGATAGAAAAAACTTGGGGGTGGATATGAGAAGAAATCACATGGCAGTCACTGGCTCTAATTCTGAGAAGAAAAATAAAGGAATCTGTTTTCTGTATATGAACCATTACAAAGGGTATATGGGGTTACTCACAACACAAACAAAAGACAAGAGATGGGTTGAATAGCAGCCAATGAAGACAAGTCCATAGACATATAGATATATCCATAGGCTTTGCAGAATAGCCCTAGTGATAGAGAGTTGTGAGAGATAGACCTGCAAGGGCAGACGCCAATTGTCCAGTGGAGAAACTGTCTCTTCTGACGTAAATTTGATAAATGCATTTGTAAACACCATATTTTCAAAATAAATGCATAGGAAAAACCTGGAAAAATATTAACTTCCCTGTTTTTAATATAAATTAGCCCTGGAACAGTAAGGGTCTGGCAACACAGGCAGATTCGGTGAGATTAGTCACCAGGCAACAAATCTCCTCTACTTCGCGGCGACTAATCTCCCGGATCTGCCTTCTCTTGCCTTCTGCCGGCTAAAATGTAAATCGCCTGGGGCCAGGCACACAGATCGCTTCATTTTCCGAAGTCGCCTGTAGTTTCCTCGTGAGGCAATTACGGGTGACTTCGTAAAACTAAGCGCTCCGTGTGCCTGGCCTCAGGTGATTTTCATTTTAGCCGGCGGAAGGCAAGGGAAGGCAAATCGGGGAGATTTGTGGCCAGACCCTAAAGCTGAAATGGCTGGTAAGAATAAACGAGACAATTGTCAGCCAGGCAGGCTAGAAATTCCCATCAGAGAGGAAAAGTATTAGCACATTGTTACAGTCCTCTCCTGATGGTTTGGCACAGAACTGTACAGTGTCGGACTGGCCCGGCGGGACACCGGGAAAAAACCCGGTGGGCCCCGACCCTCATGGGCCCCCGCCGGGCCAGACCACCTCTCTCCATTCACAAATCGGAAAGAAAAAACTGCATGCGCCGATGCGGCGAGTACAGCATCGTGCGTGCGCGCTGAGCGCACCAGAATGCGTGCGCGCCGGCGCACTTCAAAGTAGGGGCCGGACGGGGAGGCCAGAGGGGGGCCCTAGACAGCTGTCCCGGTGGGCCCCGGGCCCCCCAGTCCGACACTGGAACTGTATTACGATCCAATCATTTGCTCTGAGGTCTATGATCAGCTCCATCTGGTTTGGTCCACCATGTGGGTGACCAAATTGGAGACCTGCTTTGGTGACCTCACCCAACTCCACCTGGAAGCTGAACACTGCACCAGTTTAGGGGCAGATTCCCTAAGGAATAATTCACCAGCGTGACGTCATTTCGGTACTTCGCCAATTCCCTAACAGGCGCAGGCGTAACTTCACTAGTGAAGGAGACACACACTAGCAATCATTCGCACTCCATCACCAGGCAAATATTCAATCAGGCGAAGGGACGTAACTCCACAAATTCACTAAGATGCAGATTTTATTGAACGTAACCTCTTGCGCCAGACTTGCCTTCACCAGCTCAGACCAGGCGAAGTGCAATGGAGTGCATAGGACTTCCTCAATTTGTTTGGGGTAACTGGGATCCCCCCTACATTTCCTAACATATAGCACATAAACTATACAGTGGGCTCATGTGTAGGGCAATATAACAACTCTTTTTTTATTAAGGTTCCTGGTAGTGACGAGCAAATATGGGGCATTTTACAGAAAATTGTGAATTTCCCGCGAAATGGCAAAAAATTCGTGAAACGGCGCCGGCGTCTCGTTTTTGATGCCGGCAAATTTTGACGTTGGTTTCGCGAATTTATTAGCCAGCAGCGAATCACGGGACTTTGCCTTGAATTCGTGCCTGGCAAATAAAATCGTCCATCACTAGTTCCTGGGCTTCTGTAGTGTAATTTATTTGCTGCAACATAGAAGAGAAGGCCACAGAGAAGAATGAAAAAGCTCTTACAGAAGAACCCAGAACTAGAGTCCATTTTTTGGAACCTGTACCCGACCCGGACCCGCAACCCGTTTGGACCTGCAAGTGACTTATCCGCAACCCACAAGAATCAGGAAGTGCTGTTATTGTAAACAGGAAGTGACATCATTGGAAATAGGCATTATCAGAAAAAAGGAGTAAAAATCAATATTGAGAAGACATGCGTCTATACCCCACCGCAAACTTCTACCTGCAACCCGCAGGTAACCCGCGGGTACCCGACCCTCTGCAGGACTCTACCCAGAATCAGTGCAGTTTTTAACTAACGGGCAAAACCTACAAGACCAATTTGGCTTATGCCAAATGCAGGTGTATATTGGGGTTCCAGTGTCGGACCCCATGAATGAAAAACTACAGTGCAGTATTTTCTGTACTGGATAACATTTTTTTTTTTTAGTTAGCTGTACATAGCTAATGTAGAACAGAAACAAATGAACCAATCTACATTTTTTTTTTTATATGTACCTATTTCAGTATTTGCGGTTTTTAGGGAAATTTCACATAATGCTTTGGGGGTTGTGTAGGATCTCTCCCAGAGCCGGTGTGTTTAATCCTACACTTCATCAATGAAACACTGTACACTAAGCCGGATTGTTTATCCACAGAGCCTGTTACATAAGACGAGCGGCACATGGTCAGCCTTGTGGGAAGGGGCTGACGGGTTAGTGATTATTAACTGGTTTCTCAGCTGTTTACGCTGGCACTTGGCATCTGCATGGGGAGGGGGGGGGGGCTTTGGTTCAGCAAACTGCACAAAGTTCATTGGCTTTCCTGTTTTGAAGCCGCTTACTGAAACATTTTGGTTGGATCAGATGCTACAACAGTAATTTCTCCAACTTTACCTGAACTACTGTGACTGTCAGGGTTGATAACAGATATACTTTAGCAACAGCTGCTGAGCCACAGTTTATAGATCCCTTATGCTGGAGCAGGACAGGGTTTTTGGAGATTATCAATGAACCTTTAGTCTTCAGCATTTTGGGAAAAAACGGTTCTTAACAGTTGGAGTAAAGGCTAGATAATACCAATGTATAGTGTTAGCACCACCTCTCCCTACTATACCTGCTATCCCACAGTCACACTCCCTTCCCAGAGACTATTATCCACTGTTACTATAGGCACCACCTCTCCCTACTATACCTGCTATCCCACAGCCACACTCCCTTCCCAGAGACTATTATCCCACTGTTACTATAGACACCATCTCTCCCTACTATACCTGCTATCTCACAGTCACACTCCCTTCCCAGAGACTATTATCCCACTATTACTATAGACACCATCTCTCCCTACTATACCTGCTATCCCACAGCCACAGTCCCTTCCCAGAGACTATTATCCTACTGTTACTATAGGCACCATCTATCCCTACTATACCTGCTATCCCACAGTCACACTCCCTTCCCAGAGACTATTATCCACTGCTACTATAGGCACCATCTCTCCCTACTATACCTGCTATCCCACAGTCACACTCCCTTCCCAGAGACTATTATCCCACTGCTACTATAGACACCATCTATCCCTACTATACCTGCTATCCCACAGCCACAGTCCCTTCCCAGAGACTATTATCCCACTGTTACTATAGGCACCATCTCTCCCTACTATACCTGCTATCCCACAGTCACACTCCCTTCCCAGAGACTATTATCCCACTGTTACTATAGGCACCATCTCTCCCTACTATACCTGCTATCCCACAGTCACACTCCCTTCCCAGAGACTATTATCCCACTGTTACTATAGGCACCATCTCTCCCTACTATACCTGCTATCCCACAGTCACACTCCCTTCCCAGAGACTATTATCCCACTGTTACTATAGACACCATCTCTCCCTACTATACCTGCTATCCCACAGACACACTCCCTCCCTAGAGACTATTATCCCACTGTTACTATAGACACCATCTCTCCCTACTATACCTGCTATCCCACCTCATTCCAAAAATCATTGTCACACTTAACTAAAATAACAATATATCAATGCCCTACCATTTATACTCATACTGTAAATAGGAAGCTGCTACTGACCATCTATTTCTCAACTATTGTACAATACAGCTGGAAGTTAGAAAATCGCTGCTTTCATTCAACCACTTAAAAAACAAAAACTTTCAAATACATGAAATTCTGCAAAGGAAAGTTGTTTTAAATGTTGATAAATATTGGGAAAAAGGGCTCTCACATAGCAACATGTATATGATAGTTTTTATAGCTGCAGCCCAACTCCACCCACGCCCTCCGAACATCATACACGTCACATGACACTGCAGACACCTACATAAAAGTCGATGGCTCTGGGCTCTGAACACGTACATATTACAAATGCCAGGAGGCTTTCTATTGTGAGACCGCATGGGGGAGGAAACAGAGGGGGAATTCCAAGCAACTGTGCATCAAAACAAAACAGATTAAAAGGTCAGAGTGAGGGGGAAGAAAGGCAAAAAGGACATGTGGACGGCCATAGCTAAAGGCTTAAGGAAATGTTGGCCATTCTGCCTTTTCTATTAGCCAAGCTCCCAGCGTGTCCTGCTGAACTTTCACTGGTAACAGGAAACCTCAGAAACTGCTACTTCTAATAATGCTCTGCTTTACAGTATGTGCACCCATTCTCTCCTCTTCTACCATACATTATAGAACCTGAAAACAATTTGGCACAGGTCTCATTCAAATTTTGTTTTTTTTTTAATTCTAGGATGTAAATAGTTTGGCATACAGGTGAATCGTTGCCGATTTGTCCATCCGCATGCTGAGCCAAATTGAGCAGGTCCAATCATTTGCTTCCCTTGGCCAATGATTGGATTATATTTCAGACGTATGACCTGTTGGGAGAGAACACCCATGCGGTTCTCAGCAAACAGAATTTTAATGTTGGTGGATATGTATCAGTTAGGCCGGCATCAGAAAGTTTTAAAGTAACAAAAAATGTAAGTATTTTAAAAGAATGAAAATATAACGTTCTGTTGCTCTGCACTGGTGAAACTCAAGACTCAAATGGACCAAGTAAAGCTGCTGGTGTGGCCCCTCTAGGCCCAATTGACAGCCTATGTGCCTGTGGATTAAAGTAACGGTAACACCAAAACATTAAAGTGTATTAATGAATGACAATATAATGTACTGTTGCTCTGCACTGGTAAAACTGGGGTGTTTGCTTCAGAAACACAACTATAGTTCATATAAACAAGCTGCTATGTAGCCATGGGGGCAGCCATTTAAGATGTAAAACGAGAAAAGGCTCAGATAAACTCTGTAGTATAGAATGGGATTCTTCAGAATTTATCTGTTATCTACTGCATAACCTGTGCTTGAATGTAATAAACTATAGTAGTATTTCTGAAGCAAACACCCCAGTTTTACCAGTGCAGAGCAACACTACATGATATTGTCATTCATTAATACACTTTCATGTTTTGGTGTTACCATTAGTTTAATCCACAGGCACATAGGCTGTCAATTGGGCCTAGAGGGGCCACACCAGCAGCTTTACTTGGTCCATTTGAGTCTTGCAGGTTATTGGCTCAGCACACTGATTGGCTGCTCAGACAACAGAGCAATATTCCTAAACGGGTTCTGAACCCATAAAGAATTCATATCCAGACTGATGTGTGCACAGAAGACGACCAGTTTATCTGCGTTTATTTAAATATCTCAAACTTGCACATTTACAAAGTGAGGGAACGCTTTTCCCTTGAGAAAGAAACCAGAGGTGTGTGTACAAAAGAACAATGAGGCAAAAATGGCCGACTGAGCTGCGTCAGAGCTACAGCATCACCATAAAGGATCGACTTCAGCTTCTTACCGTCATCGAACCCACCCATCGGGACGCCCCAAAACTAGATTTGGTCCATATGTGCTGGAAACAAGAATATAAATGTATCAGATATTGCTGTTAGAGAAACGTCTACTACAGGCCTCTGGGCAGGTTTTGTTGAATGAGACGTGGGGTGGGGGGTTCTGTTACATTGCAGGGACGGCTTTGGCTAAGGGGTGAGGTGATCGTCCACACCAAGGAAAGTATAATTACACAGATCTATACACTCAGACATGATTTACAAAAATGAAATGTCTTATAAATAGATTTGACTCTTAAATATAAAATTCACTCCTTTGCGTCAAGTTCAAGTCCCCCCCGGTCACTTTCAGTTTCCCCATGAGCAGCGGGCACAGCACACAGACAAGTGCCATCACATCCCCAATTGGAATTGGGGGAGAAGGGGCGACGTTTGGGTTGAAATCACATGGGAGGCAGTTACACCCCGTGTCTCCTGCTCTGAAATGGGCAGCAGGTGTGGAGTAGGAAGCGAAACGCGAGGCTATGCTGGTTGCTGGGGGTTGATGTTCAGATGTGCTGGCTGTCCCAAAAGGCCAATCCTCTGCTTCTGTTTCCTCTGCTCAGTCATCTGTAGAAGAGCAGGACAAAATATGAAGAAAGCTCTTGCGTGAACTCATTATTCTGCATTTGCAGTGATAAGCCACAAGCAACATATTTGTATAGTGGGGGATTTCCATACCCGGAGTGTTAGGAAACTACCTTCACAACAGCCACTCCCATAGACCTACAGTCTGGGGTGTTTTCTCTGCAGGACATAAATGAGTGTATTTCCCTCACAGTCTGCATGTCTTGTAGTCCCGTAAGCTAAAGACACAGCCACCCACTCACCTGGTCCTTCAACTCGCTCAGCTGGCCGGACAGGTTTATCACTAGCCGCATAGTGGATTCCAGCTTCTCCTGTAGATTCCTCAGCTCGTTCTGTTCTCCTTCAGAGTCGCTGCTCACTAGAGACATTGCTCTCATCCTCGGGAACCAGTCTAAGTTCCGGTCCTAGGTACAGGGACAATTATATCAGTGCAAATAAACCACCATGTTAGTTTATCTCTCACAAATTCAGATCAGTTTGCCCAACTGGCTGCTGAAACACGTCCCAGAATCCTTAGCTGACCTGTCTGCTGTACACACACATTAGCTCTGGATTCTAGATTAGTTCCTAACCACTGACTTCAGACTTTATCAGGGAGGGTATTTACAATGGACCCCAGCAAAGGAAGAAATGTAGATAAGATATTGCACATGGCTGTTAAAGGGACAGAGTGTTCAACACATAGAGCCATGCAGGTTGGACATCCCTCATAAATGTATTTTCTCCCCTTACAAAACCAACAAGAAGAGAAAGAATGACCCGTTTAGCTGCACCTCCCCTCCCCCCATTGTATTGGTCAGAGGTTCCCACTGTATGAAAATGATTATTACGTAACTTCAAATAAATGTATTTATTATTAAAAATTACGTTTTAATAGTTTTCAACCTCTGAATACACATATACAATGGGGGGGGGGGAGGTGCAGCTAAATGGGTCATTCTTTTTCTTCTTGTTGGTTTATTAGTATTTTAATTGACCTTGCACACCATTAATTTGTTTTCTTATTCCAATGGAAGGTGCTCCTAAGTGTTCTTTTTTGTGTATTTCCCCCCTTATTTGGGAACCCCCAGCCATCCTGCATTGAAAGACTCCAGTCTTGGTCAGTGATTGGATAATAATTGGGGGCCTATAAAGACACATCAAGAGAGAGAGAAAGTAGTCCTGGTCCAATAAGTTTTTCTATTACTATCTATATACTGATTGAGCCTTTTGGGAAGGCCCCATTCAAGGGCCAATAGGCAGTCGACTTGCTCAGGAGGGGCTGTCATAAGCCTTGATTGTCCCATCATGGCCACCATAGAGAAACAATAACCTGTGATGATTTAAAATAAAATGCTTCTCAGTCATGCAGAACACCCAGCTATCGGATTTACCCCTAATTACAGTACAGTCATTACATCTGTACCACAATGTGCATTACAACCACCTAAAAATCTGTTCTCACAGATTTATCTCATGCACCATAAAAACTCCTTGGTGGCTCTCATACTGGAGAAGGAGTGAGTTGCCAGCCAGCTGGAGATGTTAGCCAAGGGTTTAGAGTTCAAGCCATTTATATAGTTTATATAAAAGCTCAAGACTAATACATATAATTACAGGATAAGATATTAGGATCTTAACAGCACCTGCATCCCGTGTAATAGAACACAAATAGAACACAAAGTTCCAGGCACTGCACAATGACATATTGAGAGAGGAAGAAAGGACACGGGGGTGATAAAATAAAGCTACAAATATTGGGTGATGGGAATGGGGTACTGAAAGATAAAGAAAGGACGCAGAATAAAAGGAGTCAGGGAAATGCTACGAAGTTCCAGGCACTACACAATGACATACTGAGAGAGGCAGAAAGGACACTGGGTGGAGTTGATAAAATTAAGATAAGAATATTGGGTGATGGGAGCGGGGTGCTGAAAGGAAAAAAGGGGTGCAGAATAAAAGGAGTCAAGGAAATGCTATGAAAACAATGAGAAAGGGGTTAGATAGAGAATATAGGCAATGACCGAGTAATGGAGAAGCAGAGAAAACGGAACTAAATGGAAAAGCAGAAGTGAAATGAGGGAGAAAGCAGAATAACAGGCAGAAAGCAGAAAGGAAATAGTTTAGAGGGGAAGAATGGAAAAGCACAAGAGGAAGTTGGGGAGAGCAGAAGAGGAATATTGGAGGAGAGGAATCCAGAAGGAAAGAGAGAAGCCAAAGGAATTCAAGAAAGTCAAGAAAACAGTTCAGCACATAGTTGGGCAAATGTAAATGCCCTCTCTGTCCAACCCTAAAACCACACAGTGTCATTTTGGATACACACAGACTTTTTCGAATTTAGATTTATCCTAACTGGAGAGGACATAAAGGGCAAGTGCAGGTTTCCTCCAATCTGTCCTTATATAAAAAGTCAGTAAGTATAATGCTGCTCTACCTTCCAACATATGCCGAGAAGTCAGCTTCTTCCTCGTCACGTTTGCAGTTCTCCAGTATCCTGGCAGTTACTCCCACCATGGGTTCCCCCACTGTCACTGTATCACTTCCAGCCCCACCCCCTTAATTTTTTCCTTCTCACTGCTTTCTCCCCAAGCAGATGTGCTCTGAACTCTCTTCTAAAGAAATTCCCCTGGACATAACCATCTCACCCAGACACAGGGGAGGAGAACTACAGGGGAGCAGACTGAGCACCACTATAACCATAGATATACCAAAAGGCTCAGAACCCCAGGTCTTAGGAAGGACAGAGATAATTCAGGTCTAGCAGAGAGGACAGAGCTTACTCAGAAGGGTGAAACTTAAACTTTCCCATTATAATGTCTGTGACCAGGGGGACTTTAAGGTCTGTGTGTTTAGTGACAAAGGAGAACTAAAGCTTAACTAAAGTAGCAGCTAGAGATGTTGTACATTATGTTTTGTGCTTCTGTATCAGCCCAAGGCAACCCAAGCCCTTTAGCAGTAAATATCTGTGTCCCCAAAGATGCCCCAGTAGCTCCCCATCTTCTTTTCTCCTAATTCACTGCACATGCTCTGTGCTGCTGTCACTTACTGAGCTTAGGGACCCACTCACATTATACATTACACATAGAATAGAAATGTCACAATATAAGGCTGATTAGTAATTAATACAGATAATTACTACATGGCAGCACAGAAACCAGTGCAATTAGCATCAGAATTTAATAATCAGCCCTGTAGCATCCGCTTATATTACAGACAAACCTAATTTTCTGCTGGATAATTAGTGACGACCCCTAAGCTTAGCTTCTCAACAGCTGCTCAGAGCCCACTGAGCATGTGAGTGTCACAGACACTTTCCAAGATGGTGACCCCCTGTGACAAGTTTGAAACTTTAGGCTGGTGCAATAAGTTCAGTATATTAAATATGGCATTTTTAGCCATATTGATTTTTAGGGTTTAGTGCTCCATTAAGAGCACAGCACTCTCAGGGTTAAGGTTTTTCACCTTATGACCAATGTTTAGTCAGAGATCAGGGGAAGTGACCCTGCACCCTCCCTTTTTCTTTCACTTGCAGGGAGTGCTAAAAAGCAGCTGTAACATCCCACGCTGCACCTTTAATGAGTGTACAGACATCCCCAGCCTCAGGCAAGAAAGTGCAGCTTAAGTGCAAAGGCTGACGGATTCATGTACGTGAGGAAATATGAGAGGATCTATTTATTGTAAGCAACCCACCCCCCTGCCCTGGGGCCAAGTTACAGTGAAGACTTTAAATAGGAAGAGGATTCCTGATGAGGTGCTTACGGCATAATCCGGTCGGGGCAGCCACCCACACACACGTCTTTAGATGTTTCAGCTATTGTGAACCAGGATGATGTGGGTCCCTCCAGCAGTGACCATGACCCCCCCACACTGACCTGCTCATGATCCCTCCCCAGACGCATTAGTCACCAGCACAACTAACAGCAGCAGTGTGAAAGTAATGATCACTTGCTGGGGAATTTAAAAGGAAACCCACATCTAAAAATAATATTGGGTTGTGCATGTTCGCTGAGAAAACTCAGCTTGTTGTGGTTGGCTTGAATGGTTTAAACATGCTCAAACACAAAAGCCCACTATGCTTACTGCCTTAGTGATTTATGTTAAAGGGATACCATCAAGGGAAAAAATGTTTTTAAAACACATCAGTTAATAGTGCTGCTTCAACAGAATTCTGCACTGAAATCAGTTTCTCAAAAGAGCAAACAGATTTTTTTTTAATCTGACACGGCGCTAGATATATTGTCAGTTTCCCAGCCGCCCCAGTCATGTGACTTGTGCTCTTAAACTTCAGTCACTCTTTACTGCAAGTTGGAGTGATATCACCGCCCCCTCCCCAGCAGCAGAACAATGGGAAGGTAATCAGATAGCAGCTCCCTAAGGGTCAGTCCACACACAATGCACAGATTCGGAGAGATTAGTAGCAACAAATCGCCACTTCTTCGGGGCGACAATCTCCCCGAACTGCATTCCCCCTGCCCTCCGCCAGCTAAAACGAAAATCGCCTGCGGCAATTCACACGCATCGCTTCGTTTTCCGATGTTGCCTGAAGTTTCCTTGTGAGGCAACTTCGGAAAACGAAGTGCCGTGTGTGAATTGCCGCAGGTGATTTTCATTTTAGCTGGCAGAGGTCAGGGTGAAGGCAGTTTGGGGAGATTGTTGCCCCGAAGAAGAGGCGATTTGTCATTGGGACGACTAATCTCCCTGAATCTGCTCATGTGGACTGACCCTAAAACAAGATAACAGCTGCCTGGTAGATCTAATGACAGGGGCGCACGGGCAGATTTGGGGAGATTTAGTCGCCTGGCAACTAATCACCTCTTCTGCAGGGCGACAATCTCCCTGAACTGGCTTCTGCCTGCTATAATGAGAAAACTCCAGCGCCAATGCACTCAGGACGCTTCGATTTCCGAAGTTGCCCGAAGTTTCCTCGTGAGGCAACTACAGAAATCAAAGCACTGCGAGTGCATTGCCGCTGGCGTTTTCTCATTATAGCAGGCGGAAGGCAGTTCGGGGAGATTGTCGCCCTGCAGAAGAAGTGATTAGTGGCCAGGCAACTAAATCTCCCCGAATCTGCCCGTGTGCCGCTGCCCTAAGAACAGCACTCAATAGTGAAATCCAGGTCCCACTGCGACACATTCAGTTACACTGAGTAGGAGAAACAACAGCCTGCCAGAAAGCAGTTCCATCCTAAGTGCTGGCTCTTTCTGAAAGCACATGACCAGACAAAATGACAAAATGAGATGGTGCTTACACACCAATATTACAATAAAAAAAAAAAATACACTTGCTGATTGGAATTAAATTTTATATTGTAGAGTGAATTATTTGCAGTTTAAACTGTGTAATTTAGAAATAAAAACTACACAAAGAAAATCTTGACAGCATCCCTTTAAGTATGACATAGACTGTACTTGTATGACATCATTTCCTTTTGGTCACCATGTTAAATAGGAAATGGTTAATTTCAAGGCCAGTGACCCCATTATAATGCACAAAGCCGATAAGAAACAGGCTGGCCCGATTCCTGAGAAATAACAGGGTCATATCAGCAAATATTACCTATGCCAGATCTTGTCTCTCACAGGCCTGAGCAAACAAACCTTTCCTTCAGTCTCGATGAGTAAGACAGCAGGATTCCTGGGAGTGATTCCTACACGGGCAGGATAAGGAGTGGGCTGAACCTACTGTCAACCTGTCTCCAGGATATCAGAAAGAAACAGTATATAAACAATACCCTTGGTGTACAGTTGTACGGTCCAGCCTCATTTCATGTACCTTGTGTTGCCCAATAAAACTCAGGAGGCTGTTATTTCCTATACTAGAACACTGAGCAGGCTACATTTATTATTTTCCTTTATTCTAAAATGCTCCTATATTATAGCAAATTAAAGGGGAACCATCGCAAAAATGAATTTTTTTTAGCTTCATCATACTAAAATTAGAAACTTTCTAAATACAATCAATTAAAAAATCTGCATTGTTTCTGAAATAATCCAATTTTATATTTACTATTCCTCTCTCTGCATCTGTTTCTCCTCATTCTGTCTTCATTCAGGAGTTGGGTGTCAGATGAATGATCCAATGTGCAGAATGTGCAATTGATTATATTTAGAAAGTTTCTTACTTCAGTATGAGGAAGCTTATATTACATTTTCATTTTCGTGATAGTTCCCTTTTAATCAATTTAAAGAGTGTTTTTGTTCCCAGTGTAGTTTGCAGTCTAATGGCCGTACCATGGGCACATGCAGAACAAGCAAATGCTTTTGCCAGTCTTGTAAACTGGAAAACCTGATGAAAATGGACTCCTTTCAAACTGATTTGGCCAGATTCAAACCCAAGGAATCAACACTGCAAGGCAAAAATACATTTTACCAGCAAAAACTTGTTAAGCGGTTACTGTTTTCTGCTGGAGAATAAAACCAATTTATCAAGGTGCACTAGTCCCAAATGCCTTCTTCCAGGCATAACCTTCAGACATAACCTAAATTGGAGATGTCCCTATCAATCAGTATGGCCTCTACATGTAGAAGCAAGTCAGTTGTAGAAATGTCGCCTTTCACTGGACCAGAACATAAATATACTGTGCAATACACCAAACCACTTTTCAATTCAATCCAAGAAAACACATTTCTTTCATAAGAAAATTAAACGTTTCAAAGATGAGGCACCAGAAGTCCAAGTCTATGCTGCGCCGAGTCCTTAGGATTATAAAAGCAAAAGTTCCATTTGGACTCAACTTTTAAAAGATGTATAACTGGAGCCTCTGGTTAAGCCATTCGGTAGCTTTTAGGATAAGTAGGATGGGGTGTTGGTTCTGCCACAGATACTCATATATTTACATCTAACCCATATATTTCTATCTATTTAAAAGAACGTGTGACCTGTTTTGCAGAATGCTTGGGACCTGGGGTTTTCCAGAAAATGGATCTTCCGTAATTAGGATCTTCATACCTTAAGTCTACTAGAAAATCATGTAAACATTAAATAAACCCAATATGCTGGTTCTGCTTCCAATAAGGATTAATTATATCTCAGTTTGGATCAAGTACAAGGTACTGTTTTATTATCAAAGAGAATAAGGGAATCATTTTTAAAAATTTGGATTATTTTGGTAGAATGGAGTCTATGAGAGATGGCCATTCTGTAATTCGGAGCCTTCCAGATAATGGATCCTACACGGTCTATAAAGGGATTACATAATCTGTATTGAACATGGAGACCAGACTTTCTGCTTTAGCTCAAGATTGTGGTTCCGTAACAAGAGATGCCCACTATACCACATGACAGAAAAGGAGCCTTAACATTTAGAATGAAGTAGATTTTGATAATCTGAGACAATTTGCAATTGGTCTTAGTTTTTCAGTTATTTAGAGTTTTGTGCAGCAGTTCAGATTGGTATTTCAACAGCTATCTGGTTGCTAAGGTCTTAATTACCTTAGCAATCAGGCAGTAGTTTGAACGAGATATATGAGAGGGCCTGCATAGAAAGATGAGTAATAAAAAGCAACAGCAAAATTGTAGCCTCACAGACCTGCCAGGGCCAGTGACCCCCATTTGAAAGCTGGAAAGAGTCAGAAGAGGAAGGCAAAACATAAAAAAAATCACTATAAAAAATAATCAAAATAGATCAGGCCCATTCGATGGTCGAAGTAGCCATATTCGACAATACGAAATTCGAAACTATTTCTCCTCTATTCCTTCAAGTAAGTAAATGGGCTCCATAGTGTTATTGTTTTCGAGTCAAGAAGGCCTGTTACAAATGGACCATTTTTAAATACTGTGCTGATCCCTCCAATATTGCCCAGTCCTCACCTTAATCATCTCTGCAACATAGCTCTCTGGTCCAGTGTATTCGGTGGAATCTTTCACCTTCACCAGAACGATGAAAAACAAATAATGCCACATGTTGTGTTCTTCCTTAATGTGCTCCTCAAATGTTACGGTCTTATTATCAAACTTGTCTCTTTCGAGCCCTAAGTGGTGGGAAAAAAAAGCACATCAATAGGCTCAATGTGAGACTATAGTAAGTAAAAAGGTATGACCATTAAATCAGAGCTGAGTTAAAGAGTGGCATTTGGCACACAGACAGATCCCAGAGTGGGAACAAATCATCACCCAGTTTAAAACACATTTCCTTATAAACACATCCCTATAAACCACACTTTCTACTTTTATTTCATTTAACTTAAGTGGAGACCCATTTTCCAAGGTTAATTTATTTTTTTGCCCGAAGACCCTTAAGGGCTGAAATGTTTGGGACAACTCTGGTAGGAAATAGGTCATAATTTACCTATTGGGCACTCCTGCTTTAAAGTAAACCTCCAGTGCAACAATGTGCAGATGGGCCTATGGTTATTTTGCACAGTCTATTTACCTAATTTATCTAATTTTACACTGAACAATTCCTTTAAGGGCCTATGTAACACCGGATCAAGCTGAAAGTTTCACACAACCCATAATAGGCTTATTTTCAGTAATAGCTGTATATAATTATCATCAAACCATACAGATTGATGACTCTCTTAAAGGAATTGTTCAGTATAAAAATAAAAACTGGGTAAATAGATAGGCTGTGCAAAATAAAAAATGTTTCTAATATAGTTAGTTAGCCAAAAATGTAATGTATAAAGGCTGGAGTGAACAGATGTCTAACCTAACAGCCAGAACACTACTTCCTGCTTTTCAGCTCTCTTGGTTTCCACTGACTGGTTACCCTGATGACCAAGCAGTAAACAATCAGTGACTTGAGGGGGGCCACATGGGCCATAACTGTTGCTTTTGAATCAATTACAAACTCACTGAACAGTTAAGTCCCATGTGGTCCCCCTTCAAGTCGCTGACTAACTCAGAGTTAGAGAAGGAAGTAGTGTTCTGGCTATTATGTTAGACATCCAGTCACTCCAGCCTTTATACATTACATTTTTGCCTAACTAACTATATTTGAAACATTTTTTATTTTGCACAGCCTATCTATTTACCCCCTTTTTATTTTTATACTGAACTGTTCCTTTAAAAAAAGGGGGAGGAAAAGGAACAAACGAGTGGGAAGCAAGCTTTAGATTGACATTGTTTGAAGTCACTTGCAGTCCTGATTAATACAACTTGTCTTTAAGGCCACTTAAAGTGCTAGCACAAACACACATTACCAGTAGCATATTTGTGTTAATTTGACCTGGAGAATGGCCACCATACCAGCACTTGGGATTCTTCCACCATATTGGTTACTGGCTAAATAAACAGCATTAAAACACCTGCAATTGCCATTTGCTGATTTCCATTGTGATCAATGGTAAGTACTATAAAATAAAGTTAAAAATGTAATATCTATACAGTATCTCCAATGGCCCTACGAGTTTTGTGTCCCCCAGGGCACTTAGTACAATAAATATTAAATTTTTAACTTTATTTTTGGCGGCCCTTGTGGAGTTCATTCGAGTGCCTGATATCCCTCTCTTCTTGTACTTCACTGGTTTATCCACTCCCTAAGCCGAGGGTCTGGGGCTGGTGCACCAGGACCACCTGTTCTGCGTGGTGAGTGATCAACATATTTTTTATACTGTGTCCATCTTTGTTTCGATCAATAATAGCCGTCACTGAAAGCTCAGGAACGACTGTACATAGAACTTACCGCAGATGTAGCAGGTTGTTTTCAACACTTCCTCCTTCTTCTGCTTCTCACTCCTCAGATCAGCAAACGTGTCAATGATAACTCCAAAAATGAGGTTCAACACGATGATGATCACCATAAAGAAGAACAGCAGATCGTAGATAACACGAGCAGCAAAGAGCGGCTCCTGAAAAGGGGGTACAGTGGTTGGTCTACAGAAAGCATTACTAGAGTCAAATGCAGGTGAACTGAAACAGTAGGTATAATCGGCAAAGTCAAGGACACCAAAATTAGTTCTAGTTGTTTAACAGTTGCCCTAGACTTTGCCTTATACTGAAAATACCTCTGCTGCACTCCCACATGGGGTTCCTTAGCTGTAAACACAAAGAAAAAAAAATGGTTCTTTAGTCACAATTTACCTCTTTAGATGGTTTCCGCAGCACATCTCCTACTCCTCCACCACTTCTCAGTCCATGGCTCAGCACAGTCACAATACACATCAGCAGCGTTTCACAGGTGTGTTCCTTCTCCTCTTCTTCTTCTGTACCCTGGACCAGTTCTTCTTTAGGGCAGGGATCAAAAAATAAAATCAGATCTTTCAAATACTATCCCCACATTGTGCCACACATTTCTTTACAATAGGTGACAGAGCTTACCCTGGGTACAGTTAGTGTCAGACCCCAGGCGACAAACTTCTGGATACAAGAGCTCTGAAGTCATGGTGCCTCCATTCTCTGAAAAACAAACTATCACTATGACAAGGGGATCTTAGAATGTGTAGATAAGTACAAGGACATTTGCTCACCTGTAAAAATAGTCTCATTGTGTAGCCTATCTACTTCCAGTATGAAATCATCCTTGAAGAAAAGATAACCAACGATGGAGAAGAGGTAGACCAGGATTAAAGCCAATACTGCTGTGAGAATGATGGAACGTCCATTTCTAGTTACACTCTTTATTACATTGAGTAGCGTTTCCTCCCGGTAGACTAGGTCAAAGAGCTATAAGGAAAAGTTAAGCGTTATGCACTTTATCCACCTGGCTTGATGCATTTCAAGAGGACACCTACTATTTAGTAACGTGTTTTAGGATCTTACCAAGAGACTGTAGAAGAATTCATGCACAAAAACACCCATAGCACAGATCAACAGATAAAGAAGGTGATACAAAAACTCAACATCCAGGACCATCGCTCCATATCCTCGAGTAAACGTGCCACGATTCCCCACAAAGCTTGTTAAGAAGATCACCTTATTGCAGACCTAAGAATGAGGGTGAAGGGGATACTTTTAGTTTGCACACATAGTATGTAAACAATGGTTGTTTTACACATTAATAAAGCATACTCTTCAAAGTAGAGAAGGCCTGATTTTATATTCAAATCAAACAGCTCTGTGCAGGATGTGAAGAAGTTTTCCAATGCAAAGGTAACACTTCAAAACCTTTTGTTTAAAATGAAACAGTTTAAACAAATAATTTTGAAGTGATACCTTTGGATTAAAAACTTCTTCACACCCTCCACAGAGGTATTTGATTTGAATAAACGTTGAATAAAATATAACCAGCTATTTACCAACAGATTAGTGTGCCTGGATACACCCATCGGAAACAAACAACCCATCGGAATTTAGAACCAGTTTAGAATCAAACAAATATTTTGTAAATATAAACAGAAAGACTCAAACGGGATATATATGCCAATAGATAATAATGGACCAAGAGGATTGGGGTGTCCTCAAACTCCTTAGTTAAATTGTATACACAAAAGCTGGCACAGGTACATTGATGACATTATGTTAATCTGGCAGGGCCCTGAACAATTATTGAAAGACTTTGTGGCCAAGTTGAATTGAATTGAACTTTAATCTATCGTTCACCATGAACTATGATAGTTCCAGACTGGAATTTCTGGACATAGAGATTTAAAAGAACAAGGCCTTTTATCTACTAATCTATTTCGGAAAAAGACGGCAAGTAATAGCCTCCTTCACGCTAGATCTAGGCATCCTCCCAAATGTATTGAAGGCATTCCTAAGGGCCAATACTTAACATTAAGGAGGATTTGTTACTCATCTTTAAACAGGAGGTTTATAAGCTATATCAACGCTTCAAGGCACTGGGCTATAGAACACGCTGTCTCCATAGAGCATATCAGAATGCTCTGGCCCAAAACAGGGAGGCTTTACTTTACAAACCCTACAAACCCAAAACTTTGAATAGTCAATCCAATAACCAGAACCATACTAGATTTATTATGACTTATAATGAAAATGATAGAGAATTTTGATCTATAATCCACAAACATTGGAACATCTTATCCAAAGACCCTAATCTAAACCAACTGGTCACCCCTTATCCGTTATTTACCTATAAAAGGAACACCAGAATTGGAGACCTATTGACTCAAAGATGTTCAGAGAAGGCTTGCTGCAAAACAACAGGAACCTTTAGATGTGGGGCCTGCGAACAATGTCGGTTCATAAAAGTATCCAACACCTTTGGACAACACAGAACTAATTTTGATATGCATCACTACACATGCTGTACTACTACACATGTAATCTATTTTCGTTACATGTCATTGTGGCAGTATGTATGTGGGCAAAACCAAAAGGCCATTTAAAAGGAGGATATATGAACATATACATGACGTTAAAAATTGTAATCTTACGTCGAGTATTGCCAAACATATTTTTTGTCTACACGATGGTCGGTATACAGGTTCTTATTTCCAAGGTATAGATCGTCTCCATGGGGACAAAAGGGGTGGAGATTTGGATAATAAACTGCTCCTATTGGAGACTACTTGGATATTCAGAGTAAATAACTATAAATCTGAACTGGGATTAAATGGCCATTTGTAGTTCCAGACTTTTGTTAATAGATAGATGTAACCGTTAAAACAGCACTTTAACCTTTTAGTTGTGCTGCGTTGGTAATCTCACTTGTACTAATTGCTTGCATTATTATATGTTTCTGCCATTTTTTCTCTTTTATTTATCATTTCTTATGGTCTTTCATTAGTTTTTGCTTTGTGTCTTAGTCATGACTTATTCCGGATAATAGACACTTTTAAAAAAATCAGATTTTTTATTTTGTTTTTTTTTATCTATTTTTCATTTTCATTGTATTTTTCCATTTTTTGTGACTTTACTAAAATTGACAAAGCCACCCTTGTGGTGAAACAGCTGTCGAGGTGCGGCGCTGCATCTGGCAGGTGGGGATCCCCTATTGAATGCTTTGCATGGAGGGAAGCCTTGGTGAACATCATGACAATATGCACATTTGAGCCATCCACAAGGAAGGTGTTGTCCCAGTGGTTACTACGCATTAAGAAGCAAGGCAAGGTCCTAGCGGGTATTACTCCGCATTTACGATCGGTACAGAACTTTTTACAACTTGCATTAGTTGAACTTTACCAAGCCCTGGGTACTACATACATGTCAGCGAACTGCTGCTTCTCAATACTGCGACTGCTATATCGCTAACCCTGGCCTTTTGGGATTTACTTACCGACAAGAGCGCACACAGATCCATTGGGCGCTTCTTATTAATATATACAGATTTCGCCTTCAAAAGCAAATAGCAATTCTTAATGTGGGACATACTTTTAACAAGCTGAATACTTTTACTGTGGCACAAGGTGTGCTCACACTTCACCTTGGACACTTTTTGCCCTTCATGTCGGTTGGGAACTTTTCATGCACCTCCATTTTGGGATTTATTCCTCATATTACGATCAAGAATTATTCATGTCTATATAGGCTGCCCACCCTTATCGCACAACATATATGTGTTTATAATATATTGGTGTAGGCGGACCTACTATTCTGTTGTTCACAGTTAGACAGATTTATACGCATTATCTATTCCACTTGGATGTATTATCCTCACACTCGATCGATATAATCAGTGTAGGGGTTATGAATTTCCATTAGAGGGATCCCTCTTTTTATATGCAGCGCTGCTTGTTTTTAAGTTTGTTTTAATCGGAGTACTCATGGCATGGTGTTTAAGGTGATAAAGGGGAATTATCTCGAAAATTAAAATTTAATACAAGCTTCAGCATACTGAAATAAGAAACTTTCTAAATACAATCAATTAAAAGTTCATCTTCATTATTCTCTCAGCATCTCTTTCTCTTCATTCTGTCTTCATGCAGCAGTTGGGTGTCAGATAATCATTGACAGTTAGATCCAATATATCTTAAAGGGGGGGGGCTCTTTTTGCCTGTATGTATTAGAGCTCACTATTAAAATCACCAGAAATCCTGTTGCTACATGAAGTATTTGTGCAAAAGGCAGTTATTTTGTTAGATTTTGTTTATACTGTGAATGAGCTCTCATACATCTGTTAGGAAAGGAAGCCCCCCTATAAGATATATTGGATCTAACTGTCAATGATTATATGACACCCAACTGCTGCATGAAGACAGAATGAAGAGAAGGGAAAGAGATAGTGAACATAAACTTGATTATTTCAGAAATGATGCAGAATTTTTAATTGATTGTATTTATTAATTGTATTCTAATTTCATTATGCTGAAGCTTACATTCAATTTTCATTTTCGCGATATTTCCCTTTTAAATTACACCTTCCCTGAATTAACCTAAAATCCTAAAAGAACTCACGTTAAAAGCTCCTAACAAGAAGAGAGTGGGCTGCAGACCAATGGAGAAGATAAGGCGTAGGATGGTAGAGGCAATCAGAGCTCTTATCCCATGTGGTTTTGGAAGGACAATAACAATGGCCAACGATACCAACATAGCTGTCCAAAGCAAGCCAGAGAGACGGGAGTCCAGAGTACCTAAAAGAAAAATTGACAGCTATGATATTTGGAAGTTACTATAGTGCATAGTTCACAGCTGTAAACACAGAATCTCAGACATTCAAGTTACAGAAAAGAATAGCCGGTATAGGCACTAACCTCCATGAACGTTAACAAATGGATAGAAGAAAGCAACGAGCAGGTTCATTAGAACAGCCAGGTTGAAGGAGATGCTGCTCCAGAAGGTCATGTTCCTAGAGCACCAGTACAGAACATGCTGCGCTGCAAGACATGATAGACAGGCCATAGTGGCTTCAATGTTAAAAGCAACAAGATGGCTGCTTTAATGTTGGAGGCATTTCCAGCCAGACAAGCAAACCCTATGATCATTATGCTAAAAAACTTTAAGGGTAGATTTATCAAAATGTAAAAATTCTTGCCTATTTTTTCGCATGAGCTATACTGCCAAAACATTTCAGTTTTTTTGTTCTTGAATATTAATCAAGTTTTGAATTTTCTCCAGTGCATTGCACAAAGTTCCCATAGAGTTGATTAGTAAAGCGGCAAGAGAAAGAGCTCCATTTAAACACACTATTGCACCCAATGGTTTAAATCAATGCAATAAACTCTGTTCACACTGCAAATAATTCACTCTGCTCTGAACCAACAAGTGTATTTTTTTTAGTTGTAATATTGGTGTGTAGGCAGCCATCTCAGATCATTTTGCCTGGTCATGTGCTTTCAAAAAGAGCCAGTATGGAACTGCTTTCTGACAGGCTGTTGTTTCTCCTACTTAATGTAACTGAAGGTGTCTCAATGGGACCTGGATTTTTACAGAGCACAAGTCACACCGACTGGGGGCACCTGGGAAACTGACAATATGTCTAGCCCCATGTCAGATTTCAAAATAAAATATTACAAAATCTGTTTGCTCTTTAAAAAAATGATTTCAGTGCAGAAGTCTGCTGGAGCAGCACTATTCACTGATGCATTTTGAAAAAAGCATGTTTTCCCATGACAGTATCCCTTTAATAACATGAAAATAAAATTCACACCACAAACCTTTGATAAATCAATCTCCAAGCAACCAAGACAAACTTTATTCTTTCTTATTTATAACAGGCAATCACAACAGCAACTTTCGGAGGGCAATACAATTCCACCCACCTCTCAGCTTCTTCTGCCAGTTCATTTCATTGAACAAATCCTCAGAACGCTGGAAGAAGTCATGAATTTTACTGCCTTGCTCATCCCTCTCGGTTGTGTAATAAATACGCAGCTTGGACTCTTTGGTAAGGAACTCGCAGATACTTGGCACGGGGAACACTATCTGCTCCATGGTACGGTCCAGACGCACAATCTGAAATGCCAGAGGTGAAAGGAACCAATTGTCAGATGCTTCCATGACAGGTGGCATAAAGTGTAACTAAACGCTAACAGGGGTTATATAAGAACATGGCTATGGATCGTAGTAACTAACCAGCTGTTTGTTTTTCTAACAACGCTAGACGGATAAAAGCGTACATCTTATTGTTTGCTAAGGTTATAGGTGCAACCTTTACATTAAATACAGGTATGGAACCTGTTATCCAGAATGCATGGCACCTGGGGTTTTCCGTAATTTGGGTCTCTGTACCTTAAAGGGATTCGGTCATGATTTTTATGGTATAGTTTTTATTTCTAAATTACACTGCAAATAATTCACTCTACAATATAAAATCTAATTCCTGAACCAGCAAGTGTATTTTTAGTTGTAATATTAGTGTGTAGGTGCCATCTCAGGTCATTTTGCCTGGTCATGTGCTTTCAGAAAGAGCCAGCACTTTAGCATGGAACTGCTTTCTGGCAGGCTGTTGTTTATCCTACTCAATGTAACTGAACGTGTAGCTGTGGGACCTGGATTTTACTATTGAGTGCTGTCTTTATATCTAAAAGGCAGCTGTTGTCTTGTGTTAGGGAGTTGCTATCTGGTTGCCTTCCCATTGTTCTGTTAGGCTGCTGGGGGGGGGAAGGGAGGGGAATGATATCACTCCAACTTGCAGTATAGCAGTAAAGAGTGACTGATGTTATCAGAGCACAAGTCACATGACGGGGCAGCTGGAAAATTGACAATATGCCCCATCCATGTCAAATTTCAAAATTAAATATAAAAAAAAAAACTGTTTGCTAATTTAAGAAAAAGGTTTCAGTGCAGAATTCTGCTGGAGTAGCACTATTAATGTTTTTTGATAAAAAAAACCCAAAAAACATTTTCCCATGACAGTATCCCTTTAAGTCTACTAGAAAATCATGTAAGCATTAAATAAACCCAATAGGCTGGTTTTGCCTCGAATAAGGATTAATTATCTCTTAGTTGGGATCAAGTACAAACTACTGTTTTTTTATTATTATTGATAAAAAGAAAAGAATTTTTAAACATTTGGATTCATTGGATAAAATGGAGTCAGCCATTCTGACCTTTCTGGACAACGGGTTTCCGTATAACAGATCCCATACCTGTACTACAAAATCTCTTTTGTGCAATACACTGTCCTCTCTACATAAAGTACATATCATTTGGTCTGCATTCCTTGCATCCATGAATTTTGCGCAGTGCAAGGACAGACGGATCTGGTGTACATGTGTCTAAAGGCAGGTTCCATCACACACACTTTTAGATTGTGACTTGTATGTTCTCCCTCACCTCAATCTGTGCAGTATGCTTGGCATAGAACTCCAGCGCCTCATCTCCCTCCCCTGTTTGCACTCCAGGTTTAAGCATATGTTGCAATTCCTTGTTGTGCCGTGCAAGCTGTGTAGGAGACTAATGTTAGCCAGATACTGAGAAAATGTAAAATGAACACGCAAAAGTAACAAGAGCTATAGCTTTGGGGGTTAATGTAATAAAAGTCACAATCTTTGCCCAAGTCCTAGCAACAAAACACTACATTCAAGCAGGGGACGAATAAATGCTACCTGTTGCTATGGGTTACTAGACCGGATTCAAAAGATATAAATTACCCCAAAGCATACATTCTGCATACAAAAAAGCAAAAAGATTAAATAATACTGAAAATATCAAGCATGTGGGACTGTAGAGTAGCCAAAAGTT
This sequence comes from Xenopus laevis, assembly GCF_017654675.1. Taxonomy (NCBI): domain Eukaryota; kingdom Metazoa; phylum Chordata; class Amphibia; order Anura; family Pipidae; genus Xenopus; species Xenopus laevis. Next base: position 129,337,264 of record NC_054377.1, on the reverse strand, counting down.
CATGCTAGACACATGCAATTTTACTCGACACCACAAAGTAATAAATCAAGACTGTGATTAGAGGCGTTAACTGAGAATAGCAGGCTTGCAAATGCACGACACCAAAGCTTACACTGTTGCACACATGCGGAAAGCTGGCACGTACACACCCACAGCTGTAAGAATCTAGGACACTGTTCATGGGAAGGGCACCACACACAGAGTTATGACATTATGCAACAGACAGAACCTCATTTTATTACACAAAAAGCCCACCTGATGTGCCAAGATGTAAATATTATGTCCCACATTTCGGGGTGAGGCCGCATAATCCTCCCCACTCTCACCGTCCTCAAACTCTACCTCTCCTTGCAAATAGGCTTTCTTTATCACCTCCACCTGTTAGGATAAAAAAAAAAAGAAAAGAAAGAGGGGTGCAATGGAACATTTAAAAACAGATGATGCATGGAGAATATCATACAATAGGGGGATAGAACAAGATAAGTGGGATAAAGAGGTGGAAATGGAGTCTAGGTCAGTTGCGACCGGGGTGAGGAAAGGATTAGGAACAAAAACGGATCTAGTTTTCATATGCATAACCAACCAGTTCCTTTGGCCTCATATTGTATAGGATTCGCTCTGCGTTCTCACTGTCGTGTCGACTCTCCATGATCGCAAGGAGAAGCTTTGAAGCATTATTCTGTGGGTCAGAAAACATTTACAATAGCTCTTAATATTCTACAGCCTATTCAAGATGCCAGAGTATTCAATTAAGCCATGACTTCAGAAAAGGGAGCTCAAAATGGATGAACACTGGAGTTTGAATTACAGCATTCCATAGGTGGAAACTGTGCTCAGTGCCAAGGGAAGTGAATGTTTGGTAGGTAGGAAGCGATTATGTTTACTCCTCAGAACCATTATTTACTTTTTAAGGTCCCAACATCATCTACCAAGAGGATTCTAGTAGAAGCATCATTTCACAGACCTCCCAGTGGGGTTAATACCTATTTGCAGGCCTAATTTCCTTGGGCTATGGCTGAAAGGCAGTTTTCATGTATCTGTAACCATAAAATGAGCAAACTAATGTTGGACCTCCAAGTGGTGCTTTAACTGAAAGCCTGTAAACCACTTGGCCAGAGCATATAAAAAGTCTTGGCAAATTTGTTTACATTATTAAAGTGTTGACTGAGAGGTGAGCTAGTGGCAAGCAATTATCTATGGCATGAGAGAAAAGGGCAGTCAAGTTATGGAATTCTCAACATAGTGAGTTGGTGATGATAGATTAATTGGTAGGGGTTAACAACGGGTTAGGCATTTTCCTATAAAAAAACAAAAACTGGGCATTTTCACAAAGTGAAGAGGGATGGCGAGGGCTACAAAGACCATTTCAAATTTTCTGAAGGAAATATGATCCCTGCATAAGTGCTGCAAATTTGTCTTGAGGACTGACATAGGTTTTAACAGACAAATAGGTCTGTCCCATTATTGCTGTATTAATAAAAGCTGCTGCTTCTACTTGTTTAACGCTGGGTTGAGGAAGTCAACTACATGCTTAAAAGAGAAGGAAAAGTTAAAACTAAGTAAGCCTTATCAGATAGGTCTATATTAATACACTAGTAACCCCTCAAAGTAATGCTGCTCAGAGTCCTCTGTCAAAAGAAACACAGCATTTCTTTACTGTATACATGGGCTTCTGTATCAGACTTCCTGTTTTCAGCTTAAACGTCCAGGGCTTGAGCATGCTCAGTTTGCTCCTCTTCCCCTCCCCCCTCCTTGCTGTAATCTGAGCTCAGAGCTATGAGCGAGCAGGGAGAGACTCAGGCAGGAAGGGACATCACAGCAAGCTAATATGGCAGCTGCTATCCTAAACAAACAGAGTGTCTAGAGCTAGTTACTCAGGTATGGTAAAGCGTTCTACAGAATAAATAGTGTTACAGCTTGCACTGTTGGCTAATCTATTGGCAATAAACTGCCTTGGTAGATTTCCTTCTACCTAAATACCTCATGCACATGGTTTGCAGTTTTCCACTGATATCATCACTGAGGTTAGACTTGCAACTAGGCGATATAATTGCTGGCAAAACTTTATTTCTAAAATTAGCCACTGAAGGCAGAAAGCTGTAAGACCCTAACAGAAATCCGCAAGGGTCACATATTTATTGAATTGAATGTTCCGATAGGCTTTAGTCTCAAGGCCTGAAACCCATTGCACTGCAGTATATCAGCCCATCAATGGCAGCCAAAGGTTTTATTCGAAGTGTGTCTGTTGTTCCCTCCACTGCGGAGTATTAACTACTGTATATGGTAAGGGGCTATAGGGGTTCTACAGACAAATGCCTCTACTGCTGATATTTCATGTCTTATTTCTTGCAGTGATTTAATAACTTTAGACATATGAACGTTAGTGGTATGTCCTCATGCATGCCCCAAAGCTAAACACAGGCAAGCACAGACGAGGGTGATATGTCAATGTGTATTTAACAGGTATTCAATTAAAGATGAGGCTTTATACCTATTGCGTGGCTCCTTCTGCCGGCTGAAAAACTACTTTTAAAGCCAACTCCGACACGGATGTGATTAATGACAAGAAGAGGTTGTGGTTTAACTAGAAAGTGAAGGCTTGGATTGAATGAACAGACAAACCTTAAGCTCCAGAACGAGGTCCATTCTCTTTCGTCCCAGAGGATTGATATCATTCAGGATCAGAGCAGTGATTATGTCAATGCCGTTGGACTCATGGGTTGCTATACAATTCTGTGAGAGGGATAAACAGACGAGAACAATGGACTGGTGGTGGGCACTGGACATTCCATTATCAACTAATTTAACTTTATTAAGTTGCAACAAAACTATATGTAAGCTCAGTAAGACGATCTCCACAAAAATGTATCTTCATTCACAAATGATTCTTATTACATAACTATCATTTGCACGTTTTGTCCCATGTGTAGAAAGGTAAACCCAAACATTTCACAATATCTAGTGCAAGCAGCCAGATTTCTAAGCATACAATACATCAAGGCAGCATGGGGTGTGCCCTGGTTACATAATTCTGTGGGTAGCAGCGTTCCAGAAAATAAAGCTACACGTGGACAGGCAGCAAGCAAGCAGGCTCCTGGGGGCTAATATAAAAATAACAACCAGCTCCTCCCTTTTCTGCTTATTCATACACCAATATCTGACCTGGTTCTCATGGCACGGTCCTTGGCAGTATTCAGTCAGGCTTTCCAGAGTCTGATTAATGAGAGCCACATTCTTCTCATTAATGTAGAGTCCAAGCAGGCCCAGCCCACCTGTGGTGCTACCACAAATGCAGTCCAAAAATTGCAGGGTCTCACACACTAGATTGTAGTTGGTTTTATTATTTTGACAGCGTAGAAAATTCTGTTAGGAACAAGATGGCTATGAGAGCAGGATCAGAGAAACCACCCACAACTATTCTTCCTACTGCATTGATTTTATCCACCCAGTTTTTCCTAAGTAAGCTGCACATATTCTTTGACCCCACAAACTCTTAATTGACATATTTCAAGCTCCACATCAGTCCCTGCCTTCTAGGGATGGTGTAGGTTTTAAGCCCATAAGAGCTGAAATGTAAAGTGCAGCTGTTTGCTTGGAAGTTGGAGGCCAGGGAATGCTACTTGCTGTTTGGTTACAGAGGTGGGCACAACCATGAATACGAGTGCCTGGACACAATAAGGTGGAAATGGATTCATAAAGGTATAAATATTATATATCTATATATTATATTTTATTTTTATCTGAAATCCCCATCATTTCATTACTTTCTCACTGCATGAACTCCCATACTAGTCTCCGACAGGGGTCAAGCAATCCTACTTTTGCTGGAACATTATCTGACATAAGAGATTGGGTCTTATTACCTGCAAGTCCCTGTTATGGTTCTCACACAGCAGTTGCAAGAAGCGCAAAATAGGCTGCATGATGGTAATGACTGCACTCATTTCCAGTTCATCCCTGCCTTTTTCTGAAGCAGCCATTACCCCTTCTCCCAAAGAGAAGTGATCATCAGGGTCGGCCTCCCGGCGGAATGAATTGTAGGCTTTCTTCGTGGCAACAGAAGCCTCTATCAGCTGCTCTTTAGCCTCCTCAGTTATCTGCCCACTGGGCTCCCGAACTAAAAAAAGAAAACTCGGTTGGCATCTCCAGTAGGGGGAAACAGAAGATAATTATTATTAACCAGCCTTACCTCTTTTACGATGAGGAGTCTCCCTCTCTGACTGTTCTTCATCTCTCTTCTTACTTCCTAGATCACTAGTGTTCACGGTTACAGTGGCTTTTATCTCTTGTTGGGCCACCTTCATCCGATCAAAGAAAACTTTAAAGAACTTCTCCGACTTCTTGTCTTCTGTAAGCCGGCAGAAGAAAGAGTGCTGTAGAACAGTAAATGGAGTGTGAGCTTTTGAGGTGGGATCATCGATCTTGGTTGCATCAGAGCACAGATGATGGCCCATGAAAAATCACTCTTTTTAACTTCATTAGCTCCAGTGTATCCTATCTTCAGTCAAACATTTTCAATGTGTATTGACAAAAGCTTAATGCAGGGCATCCCTCAATCTTGGCCAGCAGAGTATCCATTTTAGCAGACTATGTACAATCAAGCGTTTCCAACTCTAGAAACCGCTCAATAAATATTTTATATATGAACAGTAGGCCATCTCTCTGCCGTTGAATAGCCATCAAAAGACTAACATAAGGAGACCAGCCAATGTAAATATGTAGGTAAAAAAATACAATTAGAAATTTATAGTGACACGCATGAACAATGATTTTTTGGGAAGGATGCCTCTAAAACAAGACCCCAGGGGCTGAATTGCTTATATGGCCCATCATATCAGAGAGAACCTCACAATTTTACTTAACACCCCCCCCCCCATTTTACAGCTATCCTGTGGGGTTAACTAAGATAATCCGACCAAATACAAGGAAAAGATTGGCTAATTCTGCTCCAAGAAATCTGTAATTATCTGAACACATTTCTTATTCAGCATTTAGCCATTAAAATATTTGTTCATTAAAGAGTCCATCTCTAACCAAAAAAAAGTGCTTAAAAAAAAAAGTTATTGCAATGTAACTGCTGTAAAAATCATGTCTGAGTTAACGGGTTACTTTCTCTACACTCCTGTGGACTATATTAGTCCAGTTTTGGAGATATTTGGGGAGAGTGCCTACTTTTATACACTCCTGTCAGCTACCCCCAAGAGCAAATACAATGGGATCTTCTATACGTTGTTTGAAATATGGCTGAATGACATATACAAGCAAAATGTTTGATGTGCAAGGGGGATTTGAACCACAAAAATGTCCAACGGCTGTTCTAGAGGGATCTTCTTGCAATGCACTCATTTCTCAAGTGATGGGTGAAAAGAAACCAATGCTATTAGGTTCTCCCATGCAGCACCATCATAATAGGAAGCTCATCATATTTCTAAACCTATAGTCATATTTAATTTTTATGTATCTGTCTCTTTATATCCCCAGGCAATAGCTTGATGTGAAAATCTATAGAGGCCTTGAACATTGGATTCCCCTTCTGCAAACCCCTGGTCACCATGTGAACAGTGTTCCGCTGTGCGTCAATGACTCTGCAGTTAATTCTCTGCCCAAGGGTTTAGGGAATATCTAGCACATTAATGTCATCAGCAGAAAGTGAGAAGCTTCCCCAAATCTCCTGAGAAAGAACAGTAACTATGGCAACTGCCTGTCTCTCCTCACAGTGGCACTCTGACGCACTACTCTCGGCCTGGCATGTGGAAGGAGGAGGGGGGGATAAAATGAGGCCAGCGACTCATTAAATCTCCTGCCTCCAGCAAACTGATATAAATAGACCTTATATAACCTCTCTGCCAGAGTCTGCAATGTGGATACGCCTGTTCAGCTCTGCATCACAAGGCAGACTTTTCTCCAGCCGTTTGTTGGGCGAGGTGTGTGTAATTGGGAAATTACTGCACCTGTATATGGAATAAAAGCCACGAGACAATCATGCACACTGTTATTTGAATTACTTCTCGTTTAGACGTGCTAAGCTATATCAAGAAAGAAAGCAGACCGTATTGTAAATGTAACACAGAATTGTGCAACCAACCCTCAGTCCCTAAGCTGCTACTGGACTATGGCTACTGGTGCCTAATGACAATAACTACCGTGGCATAACTAGTATAGTATAAGGCAGGGGTCCCTAAACATTTTTTACCCCTGAGCTACGCTCAAATGTAACAAAGTTGGGGAGCAACACAAGCATGCAAAAAGTTCCCGTGGGTGCCAATTATGGGCTGTCGTTGACTACTGGTAGCCCCTATGTGGTCTGCCAGCCTACAGGAGGCTCTGTTTGGCAGTACATATGCCTGTAATTCAAAAATTACCACCTGGTATGAGGCCACTGGAAGCAACATCCAAGGGGTTGGTGAGTAACATGTTGCTCACGCGCCACTGGTTGGGATCCACTGGTATAAGGCATATTATGCCCCAATTATATTTAGAGGGTGAGAGCTGATGAACATGTGATTGGACCCTATTCAAAAGTTACATTGCTCTTCTTCATGGCAAAGCCACACCTAGAAGTGCAGTGAATATCAGTTCTATTCAAAATGTGGGGTTTCATTTTGGCCAGAACACAACTGCCTTTAATAAGGACTCCTTGAGAGCTTTTAAGGATGTGTTAAAACAAATCAAGCCTTGGCACAGCTAAAACTTTTGGGTTTTCTCACAACAACATAGCCTCACCTGGATAATAGTGTTTCCTCCTTCTAGCAAGGCAATGGCCAACAGGATGCTTTCGTGGAACACGCGATCACTGGTGGCGTTCATGATTAAGTCGATGACTAAATCGGATGCCCCTTGCTTATCTAGGTGACACTGAACATCTGAGAGCGACATCTCACATCGGCTGAGAGTTCCTGATCCAATACCACCACCTATTTGAGAAGCAGAGGGTTTAAATGTATGCCTAGCAATCAACCCTGTATAGGCACTATATAGCAAAATTTGGACACCAACCTCCAGACTTCCCACTGCTACCTCCAGTTAAAGGGCCATTCCCAAAACTTGTCAGGCTCTCTCGTCTCCCAGCTGGGCGTATATTACCATAGTACCGATTCACTAAAATTACCCTTAAAGCTTCCCCCTAAAACAAAAAAAAAAAAATTCGATTTTTAGTTGGCACTGCTGGACCTTGTAGGACACAGTATCTTCAGCTGCAATCTTCTGCATGTAGCAAATAAATATGCCCTATATTGCAATCTCTGATCAAATTCACGTTGCTCCAAAATTAATTTACATCCCCAGCACACAGCATAACGTTTAAAAAAATGGCTTCATCTAGTGAACAAATCACAGAACAAGAAAACTGGCACACAGAATATGTAACCTACTACTCAACAAACAAACAAAAAAAAAAAAACAACACAGATTAATGAGACGAGAAAGATCGCTCTATGGCAACAAAATCTGAGGATGGAATGTAAATGGGCAGAAGTGCTACCTACCCGCTTGATATCCTCCCATTGTCTCAGAGGCTGGGCCTGGACAGGCTCCTGTGATCATGCAGAGACTAGATTCATAAACAGAGCAGAGCCCCAATTCCCAGGGATCCCCCCACAGAGACAGGTGGAAATAGAGGCACTGGGTATGGAATGACTGGATGGTTTACAATAGCCTTCTGGGCACCAGGGAAAACTGCAGTTACTTTTTCCATATTATTACTTAAATGGTCAATCATATAAATTGTTTTTAGCACATTTAGCATATCTAAATGTATACGCGATAGGTGCTGCAGAACCAGAATAAACAATGCCTTATGGTGACAAGAAAATGCTGTTAGGGAGCAAATTCTGTTAGGGGCCCTTTAGGGGAAAGAGCACATTTCTTGTTGGGTGCTGAAGGGCTTAATCAGGTTAGTTTCAGGTCCTCGACTAGAGAAAACAGTGGTTTTTAACTTTCCATCTTTGCACTCAAGCTGTGGAAGGAGTCTAAGAAAGGCGTGTAGGAGTTGTGGCTACGTCAACCACACCAGGGCCTGACACATCCCTTTCAAACTACTAGAAAGATGTTCTAGGGCAGGGATCTCCAACCTTTTTAACCCATGAGTAACATTCAGAACCAAAAGGAGTTGGGGAGCAACGCTAGCATTAAAAATGCTCTTGGGTGCCAAATTAGTGCTGTGATTGGCCATTTGGTAGCCCCTATGTGGATTGTCAACCTACCTTGGCTCTGTTTGGCAGTGAACAAGGGAAAGTTGGCTTTATTAGCACTTTCCCTTGTTTGTTATAGTTATACAGGAGCAGTGACCAACTCCATGTAGGGTGACCACCTGGCCGATATTTTAAGGGCCTGGCTGGTAAAAATGATGGTTGATCCCAATGTTATTAATAGGGAAAAATGATAAATATATAAGAAGGCCAGTATTTTTTTCTGGAAAAGGTGGCAACCCTAGCTCCATGTTGTAGCTCCCACCCTTCCCAGCTATAGTCAAGTGATCCCACTGGTGTCTAATAAAAGGGCAGCTAAGTTTGGGAGTTTTACTTTGAAAGCAGCTAGTAAGTTGCAGGTAAAACTTAGTCCCTTTGTAAAATGTATAATGAAGCAATAGAATTCTTAATGAATCAGATGAAAATTAAGCGTAGGACTGGCCAGATATGGGATGACTTTGACGTAGTTGGCCAGCTTAAATATATTGCAATATATGGACAAACAATCCCTGTTTTGTTTAAAGGGTAAGGCATTTTTCAGTAGCAGTATGCACAAAATGTCTCAGTCTTAAATATATTGATAATGGGTTGAGTGCAGAGGACCTCTTGTATTTGTCTGTTTGGCAGTGCACCTGGTTTTTATGCAACTAAAACTTGCCTCCAACCCTAGAATTCAAAAATAAGCACCTGCTTTGAAGCCACTGGGAGCAACAGCCAAGGGGTTGGTGAGCAACATGTTACTCATGAGCTAATGGTTGGGGATCACTGTTCTAGGGTCTCAATTCATCAAGCCACTAATCCAGTCATTGTTTATTAGTGGGACAGAATTTTTCAGAGATTTCCTTATATACATTTAAGTTTCGTAACCCTGTGGCCAGCAGAGTCAACTCAAACCTGCTACAGTTTTGCCTTCCCAATGTTTATTGCAAACCATTCCCCTTCCCTCTGCAGGTCTATGAGGTCTTGGAGATAGATGACAAACTATATTGATTAAAGTCCATGTGATAACACCTTTTGCACCCCGTAGCTCCAACCATCACCTATTGATATTCCTGCCAACTCAAGCATTGAAAGCAAGGACAGGACAGTGGACAGTCACATTTAGCACTTTGTTTATAAATCTATATCACCTTCACACACTGCATCTGCTTTTCTGGTTATTGGTCCCTGCTCATGACCTATTGGGCGAGAGTCACAGGAATGCACCTTGGCTCATTACAAAAAGGAGTTGCATAGGGTTATTTCCAAATTCATCTTCTAACCCTTCCTCCTCTGACACAGCAGTAGTAAGATGCTTTTGAAATCTTTCTTATTAATGAGTCAGACACAGATATGGGACCATATTTTGGATATGAAAGCAGAGGACAGGTGGGTCTTTTCAGCACAGAAATGCATTTTGTGAATGAGCCCTAGTTACAAGACCAAAATCACGTAGGGAAATAAACTTTCTGGCCTAAAATTGGATTAGGACTCAGTTATGTACCTTGTTTGAACATTTACACTGTATTCTGGGGGATGGGGCAACCCACCATAAACACCACAGGGACACAGGTTTTTTGTGGTCCCAGATCATAGATTAGGAATCTAATTCCAGGGTGAACACACACTGACTTCAGATAAAGCACCTCCATTTGGACCATACAGATACGAGACAATTTTAGTACAATGTACGTCATAGACCTGGCATCCAGAAGGCATGTGACAGATGTACAGAAATACAAATTAAGAAGTTAAAAAAACAGAGTATCTGAAAAATGGGAGATGAGATGTAGTAGTGAAGTGGGTTATAGGACTGTACTTCGAGGGAAAAACAGACATACCCCATATAAAATGGTCCAGGCCAGTTTTAGGGTAGAGCAAAAATGATTTGCCTTGGGGCCTTTGAGTGAAGAGGGAGCAGGTAAAAGCACAAACCTCACAGACATTAGGTAAGTCCACATGTAGCACTCCAACTGTTGAACTACAGCTTCCCACCAACAGGAGATGCCAAAGTACAACAGTTAGTGGCTTGCATGGTGGACATGTAGCATTAAGTACTTTTCCCCACTTGATCTTCTTGCACTACAAGAGACCCCCCCCTCTGCCCTAACTCTGGCACTTGGGATGATGACAAATAAATGATATTTTGGGGCAAATGGTACAGAGCCCCTGATTAAAAAAACCAAAATATTACACACCTCCTCCGACTCGTGCAGTTTTGTCGACTGAAGCAGCGATATGGGGTAGATAGAAGCAAAACGGAAGTATTATAAGCGGAACACTAGAAGTAGCCACTGCAGCACACAAAGCCACAAGTTTCAGGGATATAAACAACAGAGTGTTAAAGGACACAGACACTTGCGGGAAGGGGTTAATCAGATTTCCTCCCACACAAGATCAGTGATTCAGCAGAGGAAGGGTCAAAGATATTCTTGCTACCATCTGGACATAATTGGGGATAGATATTTGGACCAGGGAGTGTTCTTCTCAGACAGTTTCTCTCCCACACAGACAGAAAAGTCTGGAGCTCATGAGAATGAAGGTGGCTGTACAACATGGACTGATGAGCTGATCTGACTACTAGTTCTTCTGGGACGGATATGCAGCTCCGCACAAGCCTGAGGGTTCCATATTAGTCATTACTGCATCTGTGGACATGGCTCTGATCAGAGTGTGAATAACTGAAGGCTGCCATGCTGGCACAAGTATCCAGATGCCTAGTAGCCTTGCCCCAGCCATTTGGCCTTCCCTTTAAACAGTAATGTGTTTATTAGTAATTAGCGTTGAAGGTCACAGGAGCAGAGATCCAGTTCCAAGGGAGGGGGGACGGTTGGAATCTTATGTAATATGCCTGTAGCTGGCACCTCATCATCAGGCACACAAAGCCACAGTAAAGGGCACTACCAGAGAAGCAAAGAGCTGGAGAAAAAGAATCCACTTGGTGGTTATGCAGACATTTACAGCCTTTTAATAGGCTATAAGCGCTCTGGGATAAAAATAGATTATATATGGGATAATAGATCCACACAGATATTAAAAGTAAACAAGATGTTCTTTCCCATAAACATGCAACAATGCAAATGGCGGGCCCCAAAACCATTTATTAGTATCTTCTTATTAACTCACTGCCTTTATCAGCTTTTCTTTGGAATTTATCACTTGACTATTTAAATTATATCCCTAGAGACCACTACTGCAAAAGTACTGTATATTATAGATTAGGGTTTTACCATTAATTTGGAAAGGGAAAAAAGTACCTTTACTACCAATGAATCTGTACGCCTCTTAAAGGATAAGTAAACCTTAAAAATAAGTGAATGTAAAATTGATGACGGTACATTCATTATTTTATATTATTATTTTAATTCCAAGATATTAAAGGTTACATGTGCTTTTAACTTCCATGAATTTTGTTACAGCAGCACCACCCGCTGGTCGTTTTCTGACCAGTCTGACCACCAAGTAGTCAAGGAATTTGTCAGCAGTAAAAGAGGCTGCTCTGATGTTCTTCTGGTTTGTAATAACATTAGAAACCTTTCTCAAAACTTTCCTAAGAAGAAGAACATCAGAGCAGCCTCTTTCTTTCTCCTGACAAATTCTTTGAATACTTGGTGGTCAGACTGGTCAGAAAATGACCAACCGGTGGCGCTACTAGAACAAAATTCATTCATGTTAACAGTACATGTAACCTTTAATATCTTGGAATTAAAAAAAATAATAATAATGAATGTACATTGCAAAAAAAATGCATATAATAGCACTCTCGTCCATTTTATATTAACTTATTTTTAAGGTTTACTTATCCTTTAATAAAGTACAATACCCTACTGACCCTTCCTGCCTTCCTCCTTTATAGTACATTACAACTTCCTAAAATACAACGCCCACCGATGGTTTATTTTTATTATCCATGTTGCCAAAACTGCTGTTTATAACTCTTTTCCATGGAAATACCAGGGACTCTCAACTTCAGCCCCCACCCTAGCTCCTACTTATCTAGAAACTAAGTGACACAGGGATGCTAGGAGCACACTATCCAAATCCAAATATCCAGACACTTGGCAGAGTCCACTTGCAGTAACACTCAGCTGCAGAGCAATACAATAAGGGTTTTTCCATTCCGCAACTGAAAGGATAATTTAAAAAGCATACTATCTATCTATCTATATCTATCTATCTATATATATCTATATCTATACAGTATCTATATCTATATATCTATAGCTATATATATATATATACCAATAGTTTCCAGACCACCACTCCCTTTTATGTTAAACCCAATGTTCGAAAGGATTACATTGAACACCTTGGTTAAGGCTTATTTTGCCCTATTCATGTAGGTGTACTATAAAACAAAAACTACAGGCTATAAATTGTAATTGCTTCTTTATAGGATGAGGTTTGAGACAGGAGATTCTTCTTCTGTAACTCTAGTCCAGCCACAATAAATGTGTATACATATGCGTAGTTACGTCCATTGCGCAAATTCGCCAGGCATAAGGGAGCGAAGTAACACTAGCGAGAAACTGTAGTCTTATACACCGAGCATGTCTTTTTCCAAATGTAAGATGAACAGATGACACATTTTTGCCTGTGGAGGTGATGGAGTGGGTCTACATCGAAGAATTACTCTATGTTGCCTAGTGGAAGGTAGGCCAACATTAACGGGCCAGGAAAATGGTGCTGGTCTTCAGAATGCTGATGGGTTCTGGTTACCCTTCTCCCAGAACTACATCCCCTTAGCCATGTGTCATTATAAACATTAGAAGCAATACAGATGGCAGAACTGAACCATGAAATGGCCAGGCATAGTATTGGCTCAGCTATACGAGGAAAGAATACTGGGTATGTGGCCCGAGCTGCCCCAAGTCATGTGACTTGTGCTCTGATGAACTTCAATCACTCTTTACTGCTGTACTGCAAGTTGGAGTGATATCACCCCCCCCAGCAGCCAAACAAAAGAACAATGGGAAGGTAACCAGATAGCAGCTCCCTAACACAAGATGCCTGGTAGATCTAAGAACAACACTCAATAGTAAAAACCGATGTCCCACTGAGACACATTCAGTTACATTGAGAAGGAAAAACAGCAGCCTGCCAGAAAGCATTTCTCTCCTAAAGTGCAGGCGCAAGTCACATGACCAGGGGCAGCTGGGAAATTGACAAAATGTCTAGCCGCATGTCAGACTTCAAAATTGAATATAAAAAAAATCTGTTTGCTCTTTTGAGAAATGGATTTCAGTGCAGAATTCTGCTGGAGTAGCACTATTAACTGATGCATTTTGAAAAAAAACATGTTTTCTGATGACAGGATCCCTTTAAGTCCCAAATACACTGTTTAACGTGATAAAAGAACTCCCAACGAGGTAGAGTGGGACACAGTGCAGAATTAGTGGAATGAGGAGACTACCGTATATACTCGAGTATAAGCCGAGTTTTTCAGCCCCCAAAATATGCTGAAAAACTCTACCTCGGCTTATACTCTGGTCAAGCGCAAAAACGCGCCTAAGAATATTCGCCGGCGCCTTAGAATAGTACCCGGCGCCTAAGAATATTCGCCGGCGCCTTAGAATAGTAGCCGGCGCCTAAGAATATTCGCCGGCGCCTTAGAATAGTAGCCGGCGCCAAAGAATATTCGCCGGCGCTTAGAATAGTCATCCAAAAACGAGATTGAAATTTACCAGAAGCTGCTGCATTTCTCACCCTCGGCTTATACTCAAGTCAATAAGCTTTCCCAGTTTTTGGAGGTAAAATTAGGTACCTCGGCTTATACTCGGGACGGCTTATACTCTAGTATATACAGTATGTATGAGGAGAGCAACAAGTGTCCCCACCCCCCAGACAGATATGCCTCCTGTACTGAAATTTTATCTGTTTAGAGCCTAGAATACCTCTGAATCTAAACTGCTGCAGTATAACAGTAATGAGAAATGTGGGATTTATTATAAAGCAAAAGAGTGGAAAGAGTTGACTCATTTGGCCAGCTAATGAAGTGAAAGGGTAAGAAATGTTGCAAGCTTCCTGATGCGTTGGTAAAGGAAATCTAGGATCAGTCTGACATAGGAGCAAGGACGATTGGTTCAGAAAAAGATATTTTCAGTAAATGTGCCTGGTTACTGGATTTACTCTAAATAAAATCTGTCCAGAGAAAGATTTCACAAGTAGACCAAAGCAAATGGGAAAAAATAACAACTAGTTTGTTTAGTATGTTCCTGGTTGCTGTTGACAGCATTGCATGGGTGGCCAGAGTGGGCAAAAAACTCCTTACTTTTCAGCAGACATTGCCAATTTATCAGAGCTCAAATTGATGTGAATTTTCTTTTAAACTGAATATACTCACAATTCGACGGAGAGGTTATTTAAGAAAAAATTTAAATGGCTAATTTAATCAAATATTTCCGACCCGAAAATTTGAATCGTATGCGATTTGTACGTATAGAGTTTTTCTCCCTAAAAAAAACTTGAATGTCAGGAAGGTATTAACATCTCGGAATGGCTCTACAGACCTCTGCCGTTGACTTGCACATGAACTCGACAGGTTTTAGGTGGAATATTCTAATTAGGACCGTTTCCATGGTCTAGGTGCATTCGAATAGGGGGATTAAAATCTGAATGTTTGAATTTTGACACTCGAAAATTATAATTAGAATTTACTATTCGACCCTTGATAAATCTGTCCCTGTGTGTTGCATGTGACCTTTGTCAAGGAAACTAAAAGCATTAGGTGAGAGTATGCACTGACTAGAAATTCCACAATCTTAAAGGGGAATTACGGCTTCCAAAGCAAAATTTGATAACACATAACACAGAAACCCTTACTTTATCCATCACAGTTATCTGTTTCTTCAAAAAGTATGAATAAATGTCATTTTGTATGCTGAAATCCAGCTGTTAGAAAACTCTCTCAAATCTTTCCTAACCAGAAAAACATCAGACCAGTCTCTTTCTACTGACAACTTCTTGGAAAACTTGGTGGTCAGACTGGTTAGAAAATGACCACTAGGTGGTGCTGTCGTAACAAAATTTATTCATGTTAACAGTACATGTATCCCTTAATATCTTGGAATTAAAAATAAATAAATAAATAATGAATGTACATTGCAAAAATGCTTAGAATAACACCCTCATCCATTTCATATTCACTTATTTTTAAGGTTTACTTATCCTTTAAGGCTAATGTTGGGTCTGGACGTGTGCAGATCAAGGCACTCGTGCTCTCTACACAAGGTCGGGGTCAGCACAAACCAGTGAAGTCAATGGATATGCATGCACCCGGGCACACACGGCCTTGACTGCCTTCTTTTTCCCAGCAGACGCAACCTGACAGAAGCCAGCAGCACAAATAAAAATCATTGAAAAATAACAAAAGAAAAAAAAAAAAAAAAGCTTAATGGCCCCCCTAGATTTTATAGCCTAGGATATCCTATGTATTAATCTCCCCCGGAGTACAAGGTACTGTTTTATTAAGACAGAGAAAAGGTAATTTATCCAAAATTGCCATTATTTGATTAAAACTGGGGAATGCCCTTCCTGTAATTCAAAGCTTTCTGGATAATGTGTTTCCAAGGATGCCTGTCTTTACCCAGTCTTATCTAAAAACGCAGAATTCTTGGTGGAACAAAAGGATATACATTTACTATACACTGCAACTTGTCTATAGCTCTAGGGGTTCACATAAAGGCTAACCATGTCCTGTTCAGCTTTGTCGCCAACAATACATTAACACCATCTAAAAGACCGGCCTGAGTGGTATAAAAGTGGATTTGATGTCCTCTTTGTCCTACCTCTACTTTGAATGGCCAATATATCTAATATGGAAATGGAATTTTGTAGTTGACTTTTAAGGGGAAAAAAGCCCAAAATAGACAACATGTTAAAATAATTCAGTAAATTAGGGTTTGTATGTAGTTGACGAAGTAGGTTTTCTAAACTGGCACCTTTGGGAAGAACCAGCAGCTTGTTAGTCGACATGACAAACATATTGCTAGCGATAAAACTGCATGACATTATAAGCTGAACCCATTCTTGCTTCCAGTAGCTATTTGTAAGTCTAGTACAGGTATGAGATCCGTTATCTGGGAACCCCGTTATCCAGAAAGCTCCACATTATGGAAAGGCTGCTTCCCATAGATTCTATATTATCCAAATAATTCCCATTTTTAACAAGGATTTCCTTTCTCTCTCTGTAATACTGGGTTTATTTAATGTTTACAAGATTTTCTAGCAGACGTAAAGTATGAAGATTCAAATTAAAGACAGATCCCTTATCTGGAAAACCCCAGGTCCCGAGCATTCTGGTCCCATAGCTGTAGTTCAATCAGTATTACAATAAATTGAGAAGATACGAATTCTTCATTGAATTCATTCCACCTATATAAACTAAAATTGGCAATTCTGCTCATAATTTGATTTCAAATCGTCATAGCTGTGTAAACTTTGAAAAGTATACTTCCCCTTTAACATTTCCCTGATGAAAAGGGCACAAGTCTCATCCTATATTTATTCCCACCTGTTGTGAAATGCAAGTCTCTCGGCCCTGCTAAAAACAGGCGGGAGTGTTACGGCTGATGTAGAGAGCTCAGCTTAGCCAGATCACGCACATGGGATTGAGATTCCTTATTTGTGATGCACGACAAGAATAAGAGGGATCTGCATGTGCCAAGTGACCCTCTGTGTTGTTCAGTCTTTTCTATTGGCTGAACAGACTGGTCCATAGCAAAGACTGCATGTACTGGAGTCTCCCACCCGATAAAGCTGTTGTGCACTGCAGGCTGGGATACGCTGTACGTAGATTTACAATGAAAACAGATCACTGATCCAGGGAGGAATCTGATTACCAGACGTAGCAACTAACGTCCCTCAATAAAGCAGGTGATGAAACCTTCTCTATATATAGGGCTGGGATTTTAGCCACCAGCAACATAGGAGGATTGGTACGTGTCCTTGTAACTAAAACACAGATCCCATCAGAAAAAGGATCTGATAAGTTCGGCTTGCCACAGCTATACATTACAACCAGGAAACTGGTACCTTAAAGGAGAACTAAACCCTAAAAATGAATATGGCTAAAAATGCCATTTTTTATTTACTGAACTTATTGCACCAGCCTAAAGTTTCAGCTTGTCAATAGCAGCAATGATCCAGGACTTCAAACTTGTCACAGGGGGTCACCATCTTGGAAAGTGTCTGTGACACTCACATGCTCAGTGGGCTCTGAGCAGCTGTTGAGAAGTTAAGCTTAGGGGTCGTCGCTAATTATCCAGCAGAAAATGAGGTTGGTCTGTAATATAAGCTGATGCTACAGGGCTGATTATTAAATTCTGATACTAATTGCACTGATTTCTGTGCTGCCATGTAGTAATTATATGTATTAATTACTAATCAGTCTTATATTGTGACATTTCTATTCTATGTGTATATTGTGAGTGGGTCCCTAAGCTCAGTAAGTGACAGCAGCACAGAGCATGTGCAGTGAATCGGCAGAAAAGAAAATGTGGAGCTACTGGGGCATCTTTGGAGACACAGATCTTTACTGCTAAAGGGCTGTGATTGCCTAGGGCTGGTACAGAAGCCCAAAACATAATGTAAAACATTTCTAGCTACTTCTTTAGTTAGGCTTTAGTACTCCTTTAAAGGGGTGGTTCACCTTTAAGTTAACTTTTAGTATGTTATAGAATGGTAATTTCTAAGCAACTTTTCCATTGGCCTTCATTTTTCCTTTGACTTCTTCTTTGACTCAAGCTTTCAAATGGGGTTCACTGGCACCATCTAAAAAACACATGCTCTGCAAGGCTACGCATTTGTTGTTATTGCTACTTTTTTTTTTTATTAGTCGTCCTGCTATTCACATTTCATTTTTTTATTTAAATCAATGCATGGTTGCTAGGGTAATTTGGAACTTAACAACCTTGCAAACTGGAGAACTGCTGAATGAAAAGCTAAATAACTCAAACTAGAAATGATAAATTGTCTCAGAAATTGTCTCAGAATATCACTCTCTACATCATACTTAAAGTTTATTTAAAGGTAAACAACCTCTTTATTGCTGGACGAGAGCAACCACCGTAGTAGCTACGACAGATGGATCACTGTAAGAACTTCCAGCCATAAAGAGAAAAGGGCTTGAAGGGAAATCATCATTCGGTTGTTACATAACGAATCACACAACACAGCAAACTTTTTTGTGTGTGCCGACAACAGATTAGACAAATTCATATCATTACAAAATTCTAACATACTGTGCAGCCACACCTCTGTATTGCCCTGGGACAGGGCAGTCAGTTCCACACTGTGTTGCCTCTAGGCAGAGGAATTCAAGGTAGAAACACACACAAACACCCAAGCAACAAGGAAAAGCAAATAATAAATACCTTACAAGATTTAAAGACACAGACACACACAAAAAAAGCCATGATAGTTTCCCTTTAGGGTGGGTCACCAACAGTAGGAAATGGGGATAAATGTACAAGAATTAATCAAGTCTAAACCTCTGAGCTTTCCAGTGCTTCAAGAGCTACCAGCTGCAAAAGAGTAGAAATCAGGTGTTAGAAACAGAACCCTGCTGATAGTGGCATGTTTCAAAACACTGCTGTGCAGTCCCATCTCGTATGATGGGGGCTGTCTGGAAAACCATGTAGCAGAGAAAGGGGGTCTTTTAGCATATATAGCTTCAAATTCAAGTAAGAGTAACATCAAAAAATTAAAGTATATTAAAGTAATAAAAATATAATGCAGTGTTGCCCTGCACTGGTAAAACTGGTGTGTTTGCTTCAGAAACACTACTATTGTTTATATAAATAAGCTGCTGTGTAGCAATGGGGGCAGCCATTCAAAGGAGAAAAGGTTCAGGTTACACAGCAGATAAGCTCTGTAGAACATAATGGTGTTATCGGTTATCCACTAATTAACCTGTGCCATTTAACCTTTTTTCCCAATTTCCTCGATTGCTACACAGCAGCTTGTTTATATGAACTATAGTAGTGTTTCTGAATCAAATAGGTTCGTTTTACCAGTGCAGGGCACAGTAGATGATATTTTCATTGCTTTAAAACACTTTAATTTGTTGGTGTTACTGTTCTAAATAATAGGCTAAATAATATTTACAATTAGTAAACACTTTCACTAAACAAACTATATAGATATATATTAAGATGGAGATATAAGGCTCAGAGGTGCATAGTACAATGAGTGCTTTTTCAATAGATAATATATTGGTGCTATTGAACTACATGGCGGATATTTATGGGAGCTGTAGTTTAACAGCAGGTGATAAAGGTTTTTTTTTTCCCTTTGCTACAACAGCCACCAACAGTTGTGTTCAGTAAATGCAGATCCACTGCCATCTAGTGCTGGATTTCTCCATGGCTGACAGCAGCAGGATGTTATTGATACATAAGTCACAAGTTCTCTACCTTGTCCCCAAAGCCTCTGTCTTTGGCCATCATCTCTCTTAGCGTCTGCAAGACCTTAATGCACAGCTTCTCCTCATTTTCCTCTAGCAGCAGCTTTGTGTGTCGAATTAGCCTGGAAGCAGAATTACACAAAATCTGGATGTGGAGTGCTAGTTCTTTGAAAAATTCTAAATGCCAAAACAGTTCTAAAACGGCATAGCTTCGTTGCTGATTAACAGATAACTTACTTGCATATGAACTGGCCGCTCTCACACTTCTTCCGAGCGTCTGTGTTTTCTGGAAACAGAAGTTCTGGTCGGTGTAGGACATCAACAAGGACTGAAAGTTCTGCCTGAACTAAGGGCCGGAGGCGATCTTCCAATGATGAAACGATATCCTTTTGAATCAAACATACAGAACATTGAAAGGTGGACAGCAACCCAGTGACAAGCAGAAGTGGTAGGTCATATATATATATACACATACACACATACATATATATACATACACACATACATATTTATACATATACATATATACACACACACACACACACATATACATACATACACTCTACACATCCCACAGATTGCTATTTGATTTTGGTGCACACCAGGTACCTGTAGCCTCTCAATGATGTTCCGATAGTCCCGTGATGCAGTCAACACAGAATCCCGTCGAGCTGCATTTCGTACAGACATTCGCCAGCTCATTGCGGTCTTCTGTACAATGTTGTGGCTCTTCAAAAATAAGTTGTTTACCTGACTGTCTAGGTCGACGGGAATGGCAATGGCTCTGCTTTTTGCTGTGTAAGAAGAATAAGTCACAAAGACCACTTGTCCATTAAAAAAGAAAAAAAAAAAAAAAGAACAAACAACATCCCCAATTCCATCACAGGCTCTTAAAAAAAACCATCACCGTCATATCTGTAGAAATAAGTCAAATCAAATCAACTGGACCTGCTGTGTTTTTCTTGAAGACGTTTCACCAGTCATCCGACTAGCTTTCTCAATTCAGAATGAATGAGATTCTGAATAAAGAAAGCCAGTTGGATGACTAGTGAAACGCCTTCAAGAAAAACACAGCAGGTCCAGTTGTTTTGACTTATTTCTACTGATATACCATGCCCTGGATGAATGATAATCTTCACAAATATCACTTATGTCCATATGTACTGTACTCCCTACTCTACCACCAGTTATAGCTTGAACCACCTCCATGATGTAGCAGCTGATTATGAAACAGCAAAACGCCTTTTTCAAAGTTTTTTAAATTTACAAATTTCTGTTAAAGGGGTTGTTCACCTTTAAAAAAAGTAGAAAGTGATATTTTGAAACAATTTGCAATTGGGTTTTCATTTTTTATAATTTTTCATTTTTGAGTTATTCAGCATATTATTTGGCAGCTCTACTGTTGAAATTTCAGCAATCTGGTTGCTAACAGTCCAAATTACCCAAGTAACCATACACTGTTGTGAATAAGAGAATGGAATATGAATAGGCCTGCACGGAAAAATGAGTAATAAAAAGTACCAATAACAATTAATTTGTAGCCTTACAGAGAATTCTTTTTTTACATGGGGTCAGTGACCCCCATTTCAAAGCTGGAAAGCATCTGAATAAGAAGGCAATTAATTAAAAAACTATAAAAAATAAACAAGAAGTTGCTTAGAATTAGCTATTTTATAACATACTAAAAGTTAACTTAAAGCTGAAAAACCCCTTTAACTGTGTCAGTTTAAGGAACTCCCACTGTTCCTCCTGCTTGAGCCACAGGAGGTGGTGTGGGGTTGGCCTGGCTCTAAGATGATTGTGGCTCAAGCAGGAGGAGCAGTGGCTGGAACACAAAAGGTCCCTGGTTTGAATCCAGGGAGTTCCTTACAGTCAGTGTAGAATTGACACTGGCACAAATATCAGATTATTCTGTGTCACTTGTATATATTGAGAAACATTCTGCTAACATTCACCAGCAAAAGTTTAGTAACAGAAGAGGGGTTGAATACTTTTATTTACTCCCATAGGTACATGCTTACATTCCCCAGGTCACATTGCATCCACCATTTGGGGTTTTAAGACACCCCCATATTTTGTCTGCTCTTACCCACATCTGAAAGAACTCGGATGCAGCTTTCTACTGATGCTTTCTGGGAAGGCAGGAGCCAGTTGCAGTGATAAACTCTGAAAATGGCCTGCAGTAACTGTACAAATACTGGCTGCCGGGTCTGTAAGAAAAGTCACAAGTGTTTTTTTTTTCTCTGCTCAAACAATAACCAAAATGTTCATCTCTTCTCCCCCAGAGAAGTTTCAAATGATGACCTTCATGTCTAATCCATAAAAATAATGATTTCTCATTAGGCTAAGGAAAATTGGAAGCTAATTTCTGACGTGAAGTAGGGGTTTGTAATCAACCACCACATGAATACAATCACCAAGGAGAGTGAGAGAGGAATCACTATATGTGCCAAAAGATACTGTGCCAATCTCCAACAATCAAAATTAAAGTGATGCAACATCCCCCCTACCAAAAAAACAATTAATAAAAAATAGGACTTTTCACACCTCCCCAGTTACCTGATGCACCATGGCGAGCTTTGAAACCTGTGTTGAGAGCAATCAGATCAGCAACATTTTTAGCATGATCAACCAATATTTGTAACTTTAATGGGCCGGTTTAACCACAATTTTAGTTTCCCTTTGCATTTATTCAAGTATTAAGATGTAAGTGTGCAATTCTTACCTATTTGCCTTTATCCCCTTAGATCAGGGATCCCCAACCTTTTTCACCTGTGAGCAACATTCAGATGTAAAAAGAGTTGGGCAGCAACACAGGCATGAAAAACCAAAAAAAGGCTGTGATTGGCTATTGGTAGCCCCTATGTGGACTGGCAGCCTACAGGAGGCTCTGTTTAGTAGTACATCTGTTTTTTATGCAATAAAAACTTGCCTCCAAGCCAGGAATTAAAAAAATAAGCACCTACTTTGAGGCCACGGAGAGCAACATCCAAGGGTTTGAGGAGCAAAATATAGCTCACGAGCTACTGGTTGGGGATCACTGCCTTAGATTAAATAAAGGTGTTGCACTAAAGTACTTTTAAGTAGGGTTACAAAAACTGCTACCAAATGAAACATAATGGAAAAAATAAAACTGCCCCCCCACCACCAGAGGCATGGGGTCACCTTACCCATATGTAACCTTAGGCTTATTAACTGGCTTCTTTCTATCTAACCAGGCCCGGATTTGTGGCTAGGCCACATAGGCCTAGGGCGGCGAAATTTTTGGGGCGGCACACCACCCAGCCGCATCTTTGAAGCATTGGGGACTTAACGCTCCCCAGCACTTCTGCCTCAGCGAGCGCCACAGCCGGCGCTAGGACCCTGCAGACACAGGGCAGCGCCCAGAAACAGCAAGGGTATGGATCGTGCGGCCTTGGGGCGCTGCTTCGTTAAATCCGACCCTGTATCTAACCCATGTCTGTCCCTAGCCACCACATACCTGTAGAGTTGTGCTCTGGTCAGAAAACGGGGAGCTGAAGAAGGTATTCACTATGCTCATCACAATTTCCGTTACATAACGTTCTAGTACAATGTCAGCATGCTTGCGATCGCTCGTATTGTTACACACCTGAAGAACAGACACAATATACGATAAAGCCAAGGAAGACAGAATCTATAACAATTATATTTATACTGACCACAAGTTATGATACACAACCATTAGCTGCTTGATGAGTCCTTACCCGGCAGATGTCCACAAGGAAATTCTCAAACAATTTCCACATATGATTACTGGTATAAATTTCCTTCATTTCCACTTCTGTATCCACATAACAGTGATTGAGGAAATTAATGTATGCAATCTTCACCTGCAGAGAGAAGAAAAGTTTATCCTAGTCGCACTGCACCCAGGTGAGTATTCTCAATCTGCCTTGTAAATATCTAGAAAGAGTGCTTCTTAATGTTTTCATATACCATTATGCAATTAAAAAAGGAAAGATTAAGGGTTAGTTCACGAGGCGATTCGGAGAGATTTTGACGCGTGGCGACTAATCGCCTCGTCTTCTAGGCGACAATCTCCCTGAACTGCCTCAGCGTGTCTTCCTATAGGCTATAATGAAAAGTTGCCTGCGCTAAAGCACATGCGGTGCTTCGTTTTCCATAGTCACCCGAAGTTGCCTCACGGAGGAAACTTCGGGCGACTTCGGAAAACGCAGCGCTAAGTGGTGTATATTGGTATTAGTTTTAGGAGCTGGTCTCCACTAGACCTTACACCTATATACACCTATGACTAAGCGCCTGAGGGTGCGAAACGCGTAAGGTGGGCCTGGTGGGGTCAGTATGTATCTGAGTTTTAACGCTAATCTAAATAAAATGATATTTTTTTACTGAAAAAAGCCTCGGGACAGTTATCTTTTGATAAACGAATCTTTTGCATATAATTGCCTGAGAACTGGGGCGAGTCCCTTAGGCTTAACTAAGTTGGAAATCAGATGTGGACTCCCAATTGATGTATAATATAACTCCACTACACCTTATCATATATCTATGGGCACCATCCAGTGGCGTATGCAAGCTGGAGGGTAGTACAGATTCTAAGCACTTTTGCTATGTACATTTTTTTGTTTTTAAGATTCCAAGATGTTAAGGAAAATATGTACAGGTATGGGACCTGTTATTCCGAATGCTCAGGGCATGGGGTTTTTTTACCTAGTCTACTAGGTACTGAGTCTACTAAAAAAGCATTTAAACATTAAATAAATCCAATTGGCTGGTTTTGTCTCCAATAGGGATTAATCATATTTAGTTTGGGTCAAGTACGTGGATCTGTTTTAGTATTACAGCGAAAAGGGAAATCTTTTCTAAAAATATAGATTATTTGGATTAAACGGAGTCTATGGAAGACAACCTTCCCATAATTAGGAGCTTTCTGGATAACGTATCTAATACCTGTATTTTTTTTTACAATAATGCTACCAGCTGGTTAGTTAAAAGTCTGTAATTTAGTTGAGTAACTTGTTATAAGAAAGAGGACTGTTCTGAAGTTTCACTATTTAGGAAATACATCAGAAACCTCAGATGACTTTTCTCACATCAGAGCTCTTCTTTGCAAGCTCACCTCGGGAATACAGTCCTCGTGGGTCACCACGCGCACAATATCATCCAGTGGGAGCAAAGAGTTACACTTTATTTCTGTGTAGACATTTTTTCCTTCTGTACATACAGCCAACAACTCCACTAAGTGTATGTGATACATAAGTGGGCTGTTCTCGTCCATTCTCTCTCTTTCTGAGCGCATCATCTGCACCAAGGTTTGAAATGACGCTCTGTCATTGTAGAACACAAGGACGTCCTCGCCAGAGTTCACTAGCTGCCAGAAAAGGAATATAATGGAATAATCGTTTTACACATGATTACCTTCATTGCAAGCTTACACGATGATATACCAATCAACAAAATAAAATAAGGATAGATGCAGGTCACTGCATCACCAGAAATAGTCCCTCTCGTTCCATTGAACATGTGCCCGTACCTCTGCCATAACAATGTCCTGGCATTTCTTGATGAAACGGCCTTCAGCCTTCACAATAGTCTGCAGAAACTTTATGTACTGTACGTTTCTCCCATGAGTCTCAATGCAGTGAGCAAAATGTTGAACAACTCGCTCATTAATCTCGCTGCACAACTGGAAATTGTTCATGAAGATGTGCTGCATAGTGACTGCCTCCAGTATCTAAAGGAAGGACACAGCACAAAGAATAGTTTTAATCATTTATCAGAAGACTAACGTGCACTAATGTGACAGTGAATAAACAAGGCTTTGCTCACCCCAGGAGTTAGGAACAAATTTATATGTTTATGAAGCAGAGCCTGGTTTTGCTGGTTCCCAGCACAGAAGTTCTGCAGAAACTCGTGTGCAATCTTCATGATTTCCTGCATCCGGGTATCCTCAGTCTGCACAAAGATAGAGATAAAAAAAAGTGTATCTAAAGTCAATTTAGATGACCTGCATAAAGCAAGGAAACAGTGCAGTACTTTTGCAAAAAAGGAAGGCATTACAGACTCTCAAAACAGTTTTAACATTTTCTATACCATTTTGTACACCATTACTCATCTTTTCATGCCAAAGTAATGCCTTAATTCAATGTTCTTATTGAGAGCCATTCAGTTTATCATTGACCCACCCTGATCCAAGAAGATATAACTAATATATGCACCAAACATTAACAAAGCAACAATTTCACCTTTTCATAAGGAATCTGCAGTAGTTCCAACACCACGCTATGAGCTCCCATGTTCCTCAGCAGACGCTGCTGCTGCTTGCGATTCCTTCGCCCTGTTGTATTCTCCTGCACGCAAAGCTTGCTCAGTCTAAGGAGTATCTGCATAAAAAGTAAACCGCTGAAGTGTGTATATCTGAGCCATGCATTCACAATCATATTGGGGTGACAGGCTTACCTCTTTAACCACTCTATAATTATAGCTGCTTGTACTCTCCGATTTTTTTGATTTCCCTGGTGTCTCCTGTAAGTAAACAATGTCATGAACATGTGCCCAAGTGAGAGGTATTAGCAATGTTAATACAAGCCAACACATCTTGAAGAAAAACAATGTTTTTTTTTTTAATTGCAATTAATGTACCACCCATAACAAGAATAAGACCATATGATATATCAACTGCTCCATGAACACTAGAAGAGCAATATAATATAATCTGTGCAGAGAAACTGCAGCCTCTAAAATAGTATGATTACCACCTTGTTTGCACCCCCAGCTTGAGCTTCTGCAACTTCCTCTGGTCCTGATCCTTTATACACCCACAGTTCTGATTTCTCTACAATAGATCTCAGCTGGTCTAAGTCTTGCTTTATCTGCTTGTAGTTATCCACATCTTGGCTGGTAACTAGAAGTTGAACCTGCAGGAGAAGACAGTGATTAAAAGTGGCATTCAAACAGGACAGGCCCATCATTGAAATAAATACTTTCCCCCTGACCTGTTTAAAGGCCTGTAACACCTCCTGGCGTTGGCTGAAATGTCTAAAGAGCAGATGCAGGGCTCCAGAAACCAATGGAGGGTAATCGTGCATGGTGAGATGAAGCAATACACGGAGGAATGTGCGGCCTCCATCATCATCTAGATCCAGAGGTGTGTTCTCCTCACTGCTGGGAAACAGGAGATAAAAATCAAACTCCCTCTAGATCACTTTTCCAAATTATCCTGGTCTTACAACCGTTTTATACTTTCCTTCCACCAAAGATGCCTTCGGCCTGTTCTTCAATGTGCTCAAAATCCAGTGTCCCTGAAACACAAGTTCATGCAACTAGTTATTTTTTTATGCTGTACTTTCCCTTCATGCTTTTTCTTCCTGTGCACTTCCCAACTATACTCCAATGGATACAAGTAATGGACTTGCAAACAAGTCTCCTCTGCTCACTAAGTTCCTCCTTTCAGTCCAGTAAAATCAATTTGCCTGTCCATCTCTACTAATACAGACGCGTCTTGCTTACCCGGTACTACAGTTGTGGCCTCTGCGCTTCCATCTACGTTCTGCGCATTGCTTTCATCAAATTCACTTTTGAATATGCAAAGGAGACAAGAGATACGGTAATCCAGACGTACATTCAGGATGAACTAAAAGATAAATAAAAATTAAAGTAGATGATAGATCTATATAAACAAAGGTAGATGTAGAAGAGGAATGAAGTCAAGCCTACCTGCAAGATCTCTATGATCTTTAACTTTGTATCCATTACAAGTATATCTTCTTTCTCTGGTTCTCGCCGAGCTTTGATGGTCCCTTCAGGGGCAGCCATAGGTGTCAGTGGGAGGAACCCTCCTCCCCGTAACACAACTTGTGTCATCAGCTCCCCAACACCATGTATGGATCGCATAACATTGCTGCCACCTAAAATCAGAACATTTTGCTTACCACTGTACTGAAAGGAAATCCAGAAGGACAAGATGACACACATGCCTTCAGTAAGAAAGTAGAGACCATTACTATAGTTCTTCACTCACCTTTGCTTTCCTCCGCCTTACCAATCTTGCTAGAAGGGAAGTTGGCAATCAGATGCACACAATCTAGTATTGCAAGCAGGATCTTGGTCAGACGAAGGAGGTCATTAAAGTTATAGAATCCAAAGTATATGAGATTCCGAGCTAGGTTTACCACCTGTACAGCAATCATTTGGTGTGGGGTTAAATAAAAATCTTTTGATATACTTACTAATTTAGTTCTACACATGCAAGTAGCAAAAAAATACATCACCTCAAAAGTTAGCTTGTTCTTTTCCTTATCTGCAAATGGGAACCGCTGTCCAACCACATCCCGAAGATATTCCTCAACAAATTCCATAGTCTGTGCAAAGCGCTCCTTTATATCATCCCTTGATGTACCACTGCTGTCATAGCTAGAATGCACAACAAGACTCAATTAGCAGAGATAATAAGCCTTGGTTGTGATTATGGTATATACCCCTGTCCAATCTTATAACACAAAATTCATTGGTTTTAAGTCTAAAAGAATTGACTTCCCCATCAACAGTTTCCCCACTGAACACTTACTCATCTATTGCGATCTCAGATGGAATCTCTGACCAGAGACGGGCGTATTTCACGGGAGTCACCTGCTCCTGCGGGTCACGATCTACATGCATGTGTAGCATGAGTCGGCAAAAGGAAGCACGCAGATCAAATGGAAGATTCTCATCAGACATACAACGGAGTATAAGGTCCACATCCAACTGGCCTGAAATCTCATTTATGGCTAAATACTGTCGGTCAAGGCACATGCGGGCAAAGAGATTCAGTTGGTATCTACAGAAAAAAAAAGTATGATGTAGTTTCTACACTATTGCAACAGAAACCGCTCTTAAAATTGCTCCACTTGCCTGTAGTAGTTCAGAACATCGTGGTCCTCTTTTTGTCCCTCTTTTGCATCCTGTGCTAGTTCTCTTACACTTTTACTGCGAATCTCTTTGTTACTGGCTCTCCAGAAAAGCCAAACCTCCTCCTCATCTTCCCCTGCTTCTAACGGATTGTCACCACTAGCAACTCCTTCAAACTCAAAACGTGACAGAACCAACCTGGGACAAAAGTACACACAGTAAGGACACACATTCTAGCGCTACCTGAGCTGCATTAATGTAGAGCAGAGAACCGATTTGCAGCTTCTGGCATCTCTTACTTAGTCTCAATCAGGATGTCGGCATTGGCTGGGTTCAGCACAGCTTTACATATCAACTCCTGGGTGACTGGAATGGATTTATTCATAGATACGCAGAGATCAGACAGGTAATCCAAAAACCTAAAAAAAAAAGTAGGAAGCCATTAGTTCATGAAACCACCAATCCAACATTACAAAGAATTCACTGAACACAAACCATACAGAGTATTTAAGACAAGCTGTCAAACAATGCTACAGTTGCATTATCTTGTAATAAAACCTGAATTTACACACTGATAAGGCCTGTGACACTGCACCCAAGTTCATGCTGGTGTCCTCACCTTGGCTCCCGGTTCTTCCGTACCAGACTCACAAAGGTGTCAATCTCTGCAGCAGTGATATGTTTTTCCAGTAGCTTGCGATTATTGTGTAGCAGAGCTGTGATTGTATCTTCCGCCAACACATCATAACCAATCTGCTTTTGCATGAAACCAAACTGTTTGGCAATGTACTCCTGAAAACAATGTGCCAGAACAAGGTTATTATATATATTTGTTGTAAAAAAGAAAAAAGAAGGATGCATATGCATTTGATCATCTTCACAGATGCGTCACCACTAACTTTTTCATCAGGTTTTTCTGCAAAAAGACACCTACAGACCTCCAATGTAAAAGAAAGTGGAGAAGTGAAACAGAACACATTTTCCCTTCATTAATTTTTTGTTCCGCAGCTCTCAGACTTAAAATTTCTGCCAGTCTGGTTGGTAGGGATTAGTTACCTGGTTCAGAGTTATATAATGGCCAATGTTTAGACAAACTGACCGTGTGTTAGCACTAGTGGTAACCACAGTCAGATGGCATGCTGTGAATATTTAGACATACATCTAGAGTGTGCGAATATATGGGATGTAATGCCTTAAGAGGCCATACTTATGCAATACATTAATCTCCATGGAATACCGTAAAATGAATGATTAACTTGAAACTATGGTGCAGGGTAAAGATCACCTGGTTTTTTCTGTAGTCTTGCTGAGAATGCCTTAAAACCCGGTAGCAAAGTCGGCAGATATGCCGAAATGGTGCATGTCTCTGGTCTCCCAGTTCTTCCAGACGCAACATCGGACCATCTCCAGAGTCTGTAAACGGAGCCTGTAGCAGCTTGAAGATCTTTATAAAAGGAGATTAGACCAATACTCAAAACAGTGGCACACGATTGAACCAACTATGTATTAAAGGGTAATGTATTTGGAAATTCACCTGCTTAAGAATATTTTGCTCCCGCATTAGTTTCTGGCGCTCCCTGTTGGGTTTATTAACTAAGACTTCAAGGATGTCCTGACCAGAATTCACCAAACCTGTCACAAAGTAAACCAACTCCTCCAGTAGCTTGGTAACAGACCTATAAAAAGGATAGATTTGAAAGAATATGATTTTATCTTCACCAACTGTCACGCTGTCTACCTCCCCCCCCCCCTTTGCCAAATTTTCTTCAGGACAGAATCAAGCAGACTTACTAGCCTCACACAATGGCTCACCTTCTTTCATTTTGTGTGATAGTTCCCTTTTCCAGTTTTCCAGCAATAGAAGAGAGCACCTTGCTAGCATCATTTGCAAAATCCAGATCCCTCACTTCAGCTGGGGACACAGGGACGATGGCAAATGCTTCCTTGTCTTCTTTCACTGGGGATGTACCAATCTATTGGATGCAAGGAGTTTCAAGTCATTAGGAGACAGCCTTGCCAATAAAGCCAGTTTTTTTCTAACCAGTGCTAAATTACACTTCCCCACACTCTGATGCTAATCATATCTATGTCCAAACAACTGTGGATGTAGCAGGCATCTTTTTTTTTAAACTTGAATTTCATCATAAATTCACATTTGTCTACACTAATCTGCCACTGACCAGCCTATTCCAGATCCCACTTATAAAGGATAACACATCCTGCATTAATTCAATTGTTCTGCATAATTTTATATCAGCAAACAGATGCAACCTTACAATGTTCTCCTCCTCTAGATCATAGAATAAATAAGGATAAAGTATTGTTGTAAATGGTTTAAGCACTGCAGTCAAACCACAAGAAGCCAGAAAATTGCAGTTTTTGTTATAATACATAGAAAAACACACTCCGATTTTTAAGAGGCACATCTAGCAAAGGTCGCATTTCGAATTCTTATGAGTTTTTAAAAACTCCCCATAACTCCCACAAATTCAATCCAATCTAAACTTATTAAAAAATTGGAAAATTTTAAAACTCGGATGAAATAAATCAAGCCGAAAACTCGAATCGAATTTGTTTCAAATTTAAAAAACTCGAATGTCAGAAAGGCTGCAAACAACTCCAAATTGATCCCTGGACCTCTCCCATTGACAAACATCAATTTGGCAGGTTTTAGGTGGTGAACAGCGGAATTTGAGTTCTTAAAAGGGCCAGATTATGATAAATCTCAAAAATCAAACTCGAATTCTTCAAATAACTTGAATTGAATCTGAGGAACTCCCTAGTTGGTTTTGACCATAAAAAAATTAGAAAATTTGAATTACGAATTTTCAATTTGACCCTTGATAAATCTGCGAGGGGATAACCCAAAACTCACAGGTACAAGGAAGTGACCCTGGTGTACAATACCTTTGTTGCTTGAGCAGTAATTCTCCATTTGAATAAAATTATTAAGTATAAGTATTAGTAAGTATAAATTCACTTACTGGTATAAATTCACTTACTGGTTGAGGTCAGTGGTCCGGGAGCACAACCCCTGAACCCCGCAGCTTGCGGTCCAAATGGAATGCATTTTTCTAGAATACCATGTCGATCATTTGCAGCAAAGCAGTTATAACAAATAAATATTCTAGATAAATCAAAGCTAAAGTCTAATGTAACTTTAGAATGAGGTGCTTGGCACTCACCCTCAACATGACTGGTTTCTCCTCATCTTTGTCTATAGGACTATTCGTGCTGTGTACCCAGGTGTTCGTACAGAGATGCCGCAGTCTAACATATGAATTTCTGGTAGACAAAAACAAAAAAAGGTGATTAAATGATCATTAGGCAGGGCATGTATAAAAGTTAAAGTATCTGTCCCCATTATATGATAAATCAATGCACAAGGGTTTCAAAAAAATACACAATTTCCTTACCTGGGTACCAGACTGTCTCCTCCCCTCAGAGTAGTTGGGTCCAATTCAAAGATGGAGGAAATGTCATTTCCTTCTGGGACAGAAATCAAGGTGCACATCATTTTCTCTGGTACCATCTGCATTCTGGCATTGCCTGCGTCTGGCTCTGCGTCTATCTAGGAACGAAAGTGTAGAGCGTGAGATGTGGAAACAGACAGGACAGCACAAATGTTGTAGAATCCCTAAATACTCCGCTCAGCTGATTTTAGAAAAAGAGGATACCCTTCTATCACCAAGACTAGGTAACGGTTATAATGCAAAATCCAAAAAGTAGGCTGCTAACATAAAAAAAAAAAAAAGATCAAATTAGTACGATGTATAACACCTCAAACTGAAGATACAGGCACAGGATAATGGCTAAGGGGTCCCTATTTAATCCCAAACTCTAGTTTCTTCCTCATGCTTTGAGGTTATCAAATAAAATGGGTTCCATCAGTAGGCTACATGCCCATTCCATCTCAAACGATGAGTACAGTTAGAAAACAGCCACAATGCAGGGATAAAATATATGCTTGCCCTTATATATAAGCAGTCCCACATGCAGCTTTTGGCTATTATAATAGGATTTTATCAGTTGCCACGTACAGGGTAATATCTAGACATTGCTAGAATAGGTTAGAAGCTGGGAAAATATGGGATGGATTGGCTGAGAATGCAAGCCAAGGGCAGACTGAGCAGGTACTGGGAGCAATGAAAGGGTACAGCAAACCAAACTGGGAATTATTTAGCAGGCATGGGGTTATCTAGGTAATGAGGACAAGGATCTATAAACCAGATACTTGGGTCATCTAACTTTCCTGTACTTACTGAGACCTCAGACTCCAGGCACCCTGCCTCATAGTCAGGATTTACCTGGTGAAAAAGAACCGCAAGGTGAAATTGGGTTGGATCTAAGGAGAATAGAGGGGAACCAAACCACAACCTGCAAACACTGATAGGTCTAAAGCAGATCGAGATCTACCAGTAGACCTTTAGCAGGTGATCAGTAGATCTCTAGAAACTGTCAACAAATAGCTTGTCTAAATCATCCTCCTGTTTAATGCTTTCCATTAAGATATTTATTATGATAAGGTTACATAAGAAATAATTGTTTGATAAATAAAGCAATATACATTTTCTCATAAATCAATATTTGAGTTATATTTTCAATGGAACAGAATTCCAACAATGCTTTTATGGATGTAGATAATAATGGGACAACATCACTAAAAGTAGACCTCGCATTAGTAAAGTATGGGCACTCCTGGACTACATCATTCATGGCATTCTGTAGTCATGTTTATGTGACCCCCCACCTCCCCAAGGGCCAATACATGAAAATGGAAGAATCCATCTTCAATCATTTCCCATCATAGTTGGCAGAAATTGCAAGTCTCACAGCACCCTTTAGCAGTTATAAACCAAAGCACAAAGGCACTTTTTGCTCTCATCACAAACATTATGCCTAGACAGCACTGGTGAATATTTCTAGACAGGATTTAGATGATTACAGTTGATTGTTTAGTCTGAACTGGCTTGCTGTAGTCCAGCTACCCAACTAGCAGATCAGCAGCCATTTAGAATATTCAATGGTGGCTGAAATCAGGCTCATGGAAAGGTGTAGCTCTAGGGCTGTCAAACAGCTCATAAGGAGGGGGGCAAGAGAATGACTGCATAACAGGTAAGCCCCTGATCCTGCTGCATTCTCTGCACAGTCAGTATGTGAATATGACTAATTACATATTGTTCAGTAAAGTAGATTGTTTTTGGCCCTGCAAGTCAAAAAGTGGTTCACTTTTGGTCTTCATTTCTTTTTAAATAGTTTTTGAATTATTTGCTTTCCTCTTCTGACTTTTTTTTCTAGCTCTCAGGCACTGACCCCCACAGCCAAACAACCGTTTAGGTAAGGACCAGCACTCCAGTTTTTCTTCAAATAATGTGATTTATTTCAACATGCTGTATCCAACGTCCAACAGTCCCAGTGGGGACCGAAACGTTGGATACAGTATGTTGAAATAAATCACATTATTTGAAGAAAAACTGGAAAGTTTCTAGTTCAAAGCACTACCTGGCTACTAGGGTAGTAAACTTAAAATTCCAAACTGGAGAGTTGCAGAACAAAAAGGTAAATCATTCAAAAACTGCACATGAAAAATGAAGGCCAATTGCAAATTGTTTCATTATAGTGCTCACTACAATATACTAAAAGTTAATGGAGTTCATACACAGGGCCAAACACATGCAATGTGTGTCGAGACTTATTGTGACATTTATAAACCCCATATTTATCATGGTAACAATTCTCTTTACAACCCACAGCACAGGACGATATTTTGGGGGTTATGTGAATACAAAACTTGCTTGTCTAGCTGCTATGGGTTACTAGAGGAGATTTTTACAGCAGTGACTGTTTTATTATAAGGCCAGTAAAGGTTACTGCTGATTTGTTGCTATGGGTTACCACACCAGGGCATGATTTTCACTGCGTGCAACACCCAAAGTATACAGGTACGCGTAATAAGAAAACTGACAGTTGATAGCCTAGTAGTCAGTTTCCCCGTAAGGCTGGCAGTTCATCTGTTTTTTAAGGTTTTATTAAGGACATAAACAGAAAATAAAGAACATACAATCAGTTAGACAGCAGCAATTACGTACAATATTAACTAATACAAATTAATCACTGCCTGAAAATTGTATTGATAGCAAATAGGAAGACAAGATAGGCCCATAAAGGTCTTCCCATATTCAAGCTGCAACTAAATATTGAGCATTCAATAACATGGGACTTTAGAGGCAGACACTAGGAGATGGCAGAGATCCAATGACGCCACACTATAATATTTATGTGGACACCCCATAGTCCCATAGTTTGAGCTGTTTCAAGAGGAGCATTTGATTATAGATAGCTATTTAGCAAGAGTAAGGGTGTCTTGGAATATCCAGTGTAGAATGATGCATTTTCCCACACACATTGCTGCTTACATATTGGTTTTAATCTTTGGGAATTACAGCTGTGTGTGCGAGATATAAAATATTCACCATGCAGAGAATAATTCCCCATAACAGGGATTCAGAAAATAACAGAGATCGGTCTCACCAAGCTTGGACTGGCAATTTGAAAACTCTAGCGAATGCCTAAGGGTCTGCTGCAGGCTTCCTAGACTAGCAGTTCATATTGGACCTATGTGAGGGCCACTAAGCCTTTCTGTACATGATATATTAGGGACTATTTTTGACCATGGGGCTGATTTTCCAGTATTGACACTGTACTGCATCATTATAGTTGCGCATAGCAACCAATCAGATATTTGCTTTCCTCTTTTTAAACTGACTATAAAGGTCCCCATGTCTGGAGAGGTTGTCAAAAAAGCGGATCATTCTCTGATATGCTCATCTTTAAGGCTAAAGTATTGAATGAAAACAATGGTAAATGCAGGCATTCGGGACTTGGATTGTATCAACAAGCTCCAGTCCTCATCCTAACAGGATTTTTAAACCCGTCCAATTAATATTTGCCCATATTTGTTTTCAGACAGATAATGGTCAGGCAGGCCCGTCAGAGGGCCCCATACACAGGCCATTAAGCTGCCAACTCTGTCTGATGGACAAAAACAGCAGCTTTTATCGGGTAGTGCATGGCCACCTTAATTTGCAGTAGACTGATAAGAACCAATTGTTGACTGGTTGCTATTTGTAATCTGATACAATACCCTATATTAAAGGGATACTGTCATGGGAAAAAAAAAAATTTCAAAATGAATCAGTTAATAGTGCTGCTCCAGCAGAATTCTGCACTGAAATCCAATTCTCATAAGAGCAAACAGATTTTTTTATATTCAATTTTGAAATCTGACATGCGGCTAGACATTTTGTCAATTTCCCAGCTGCCCCTGGTCATGTGACTTGTGCCTGCACTTTAGGAGAGAAATGCTTTCTGGCAGGCTGCTGTTTTTCCTTCTCAATGTAACTGAATGTGTCTCAGTGGGACATGGGTTTTTACTATTGAGTGTTGTTCTTAGATCTACCAGGCAGCTGTTATCTTGTGTTAGGGAGCTGTTATCTGGTTACCTTCCCATTGTTCTTTTGCTTGGCTGCTGGGGGGGAAAAAGGGAGGGGTGATATCACTCCAACTTGCAGTACAGCAGTAAAGAGTGATTGAAGTTTATCAGAGCACAAGTCACATGGCTTGGGGCAGCTGGGAAATTGACAATATGTCTAGCCCCATGCCAAATTTAAAAATTGAATATAAAAAAAATCTGTTTGCTCTTTTGAGAAATGGGTTTCAGTGAAGAATTCTGCTGGAGCAGCACTATTAACTGATTCATTTTGAAAAAAAATTTTTTTCTCATGACAGTATCCCTTTAAGTGAATGATAAAGGGTATCATTCAATTGATAAAGGATACAGTACCCGAAACATGTTGTGTTTGCCACTACTCGGAAAAAAAGTTTGTTTGCAGTAATCTCTGCTGGAATTCCTTTTCCTTCAAGTATATTTGGATCACATGTAGCAGTAGCAGTAAAGAGCAACCAATAAGGAATCGGAGATACGTTGTGTGAATAATTCGTACTGACCACCATCCCCCTTCTCTACTTGCCCTTTAAATACTAGGGATGCACCGAAATTCTACCAAATCTGAGCCTTTTTCAGCAGGATTCTAAAGAAAATTCCTAGCCAAACCAAATTCTTGGGGGAGATGGGACACAAAAATAGCGTCAGCACCACATGACAATGCTCGCTGCTCGAAACCCAGCTGCAGTTTTTAAATTAATCCTAAAAGTAATTTGCGTATGCAAATTAGGGTTAGGATTTGTCCGAGTTCTGCATGGAAAAAAGGGCACCAGGTATATCCCTATTACACAGCACACATACACAGTCAGGTCAACACAAACACCCAGAAAAAAAAAAGAAGAGAGATCCTAAAGCATCTGCCTCTTCAGTTATCAAGGTCATGTTAATAAAGGAAAAATCATATGAATTGCTCATTCATGTTTCCCTGACAGTAAATCCGCTTTCAAGTTAGCCATCTAAGTCATTAAGCACCTGACAATACAGGCTTTGATGACTAAAGGTTTAATGGCCCCTGGAACAGGAGCAAAGCTGTTTCATGGGAGTCCTATTCCTCCATCTGCTTTCATAAAGGACCAGTATCACCTTTTGGTTTTGATGTTTTGATTTCATTGTGCAGCTAGCAAAACTATCACATATACCTAGTGAGCTGTTGCCTGCTCTGCAGCTATACTGCTCTTTGTAATAAACACCAAAACGGGAGAAACAGACAAGCTATCTCTGAACACTTTGCAGTGTGGATCTGCCCTAGTACAAATTTGATATTAACTAATATATTACAACACTACATGAGGAGGAGATTAAAAAAAAAAGTTTATAATTGACCTTCGAAAAACAACTCACCTCTGCCGCCAAATAATGCCCTGTAGCCAAGTGCTTAAATCGGAAGAGGCTGTTCCAGTAGCCAGCACCCCCTCTACAGGGGTCATGCTGCACAACCTGAAATAGAGAATCAGCATAACTCATTTAGGTATTTAATGCTAACACTGTGTGTGCATACTGTGGACTTTGCTTAGAACATGGGGATCATTTACCAAAAATGGTAACATGAGATGGACACCCACAACTCTAAATCATACCAACCTCAACCTCCCATAGTGCTTTTGAACTTGTTGCAGAAGTAGCTGACTGGCGGCCTGTTGTCCTGAGGAATACATATTGCTTCTTTCTGTGCTCATCACATGTCAAAAACTTTTCTTGCTCTGCATGGAAAAGCCGCACCACGTCACCCTGTAGAGCACAGTAGATACAGTTAAGAGCAGAATAGATGAAACACCAGATACTATACTGGAGAATTGGTGACTAAAATAAAAGAGCCAGCGCCAGAGGCACGGGAGACAGACAAACAGGCAAATAGGGTAATATCGTTTTGCAATGTTGCCACCTCTTGTGTAGGGAACAGATCGCTTGTTACACCATATATGTGTGACCTTCCTTTACTGTCAACCTCCACCAAAAAGGGTTAAAAAGACTCTCCTCAAGAGCTTGTTTAGATGGGTACTCACAAACAGGTAATATCAACTTGCACGTAAATTCTGAAGCGCTTCCCTTCGTGTAGAATGGCAATGGTTAAAATAGAGCATATCTATGCACCGTCCAACTGGAGGCCCCCCTGATTGCACCAGTCCACAGCAACAAGTCCCAAGATGATCAGGCTTGGGAAAACGAATATAAGAATGTTTGCGTTCGTTCCTTGTATGTGATGGTTGTTTGCGTTCGTTCCTCGTGTGCAATGCTCGGCGCCTACCAGTGACGTCACCTGCCTTACGCGTTTCGTCTTGCGACTTCCTCAGAGGCTTAATTTTGGCTGCGCATGCGTTGATCTTTTTTACTAAAAGATCAACGCATGCGCAGCCAAAACAAGCGTAACAAGCGATCTGTTCCCTACACAAGAGGTGGCAACATTGCAAAACGATATTACCCTATTTGCCTGTTTGTCTGTCTCCCGTGCCTCTGGCGCTGGCTCTTTTATTTTAGTAACAGAATTTGCGGACTTGAAGGGATACAAGTGGGAGCCGGCTGGGATCTGTGGACACAATCAAACCTTGGGCCTATCTTTCTGTTTAAGATATTTCCTGGAGAATTGGTGAGATGTGTTGTGGAAGGTAAGCAAGGAATGCTCCAACCCAAACACACAACCAAGTCTTGGGCAGCCCAGTCTTACTATGCCACCTTAGCTTTATTACATTTTATCTCTGATCTAAAGAGTCTATAGTGCAGTAGTACAACTTTGCATCATCACTTTGTGCCTGTCTGATTTTCCCCAAAGTCTTATGCTGCAAATCTCAACGGTTGACACTGAAGATAGTACAGGGAGTCCTCAAGTTTTATACACCCGACTTACATACAACTCATACTTACAAACAGAGGCTATTACAGTAATGTACTGTGGTTTGCTTGGCTTCTATTAGCATTTAGCTTTAATAAACCACCCAACCCAAACGCCTCTTGCATGAGTTGTCTACAGCGGAGAACAAAAAGGTAAAAATACATATGCGCAGAAAGGTAAAAATACTATGTTAAGTCAACATCTGTCTAAGTTGCATTTAAGTAAATGTATATGTTTTAACTTACATTCAAATTCAACTTACCGTATATACTCGAGTATAAGCTGAGTTTTTCAGCCCCCAAAATATGCTGAAAAACTCTACCTCGGCTTATACTCGGGTCAAGCGCAAAAACGGTCGTCGGCGCCTTAGAATAGTAGCCGGCGCCTAAGAATAGTCATCCAAAAACGAGATTGAAACTTACCAGAAGCTGCTGCATTTCTCACCCTCGGCTTATACTCAAGTCAATAAGCTTTCCCAGTTTTTGGAGGTAAAATTAGGTACCTCGGCTTATACTCTGGACGGCTTATACTAGAGTATATACGGTAAGAACAGACCTACAGACCCCCTCTCATATGTAACCTGGGGACTGCCTGTATTCACCTCCACTCACCCCTTTGAGAATGTCATCTTTGTTATCGCTCCATTTCATAAACAGGACAATTTTCCAGCTAGTGTTACAGTTCACAGAATTCACCTGAAAGGGAATAAAAAAAAATCTAAACAGATTTTCCCACTGGACGCAAGCAGACACTCTTCTTTTATGGCCTCTTCTTTTTGAATCCTTGGCCTCCAACCCAAATATAAGCATTTTTTGTGCTGAAATACAGCCCATGAGTGCAATAATAAATAAATGGGAAGGCAGTGGAGAAAATGCAGTGCATCATAATCCAAATATTATTTCTTAAACATTCCCAGATTCCCATACCTTTTATCAGATCTTTTCATAAGAATAAAAATCGAGCATTAGTGCAAACTGCACGATCACTGGCCAGCTCAGATAAAAAATTAGAGCAGCTTGATGCTAATAGCAGCACAAAGACCACTGACAAGTCAGTCACTCTGTGTTGTTGCCCTTACTTTTATGTCATATGGGTGACCACACAAGTTGTAAGGTAAAAGCCTGCCACTGTATATTGCAGAAGAAGGCTTTTTCACATGTTTTGTGCACTATTGGGTTTCATGAAGCGACTAAACACTTTGCCCTTCGGCATTAACATCTGTATATATGTCAACGTACTTGTATTTAAGAAAAAAAAACAAGCTTTTTGTCAGTCCCTGCTGTGACTGTGTCTATTTCAATAAACTGCAATTCCAGGCAGCTGAAAAATAAAATTTTTGTCAAGGGTTTGAGGGGCTGTGTGTTAAAGGAACAATAACACAAAAAAAAATTAAAGTTTTTTTTAAAGGAATGACAATATAATGTACTTTAGACATACAGTGGTAAACTTGGTGTGTTTGATTCAGAAACACAATTATATTTTATATAAACAAGCTGCTGTGTAGCCATGAGGGCAGCCATTCAAGCACAGGATACACAGTAGATAATAGATAAGTACTGAAGAATCCCATTGAATACTACACAGCTTATATGTTCTCCGATGCATATCCTGTGCCTTTTCTTCCTTTTCAGCTTTGAACGGCTGCCCCCATTGCTACACAGCACATTGTTTATATAAACTATAGTAGCGTTTCTGAAGCAAACACACTTAATTGTGCCAGTGCAGAGCTCATGCTTGGAATTTAAATCGTCATCACAATAATCCAAACAACTAGGAAATGCTTTCAATTACAGTCTGGGTGAT
Organism: Xenopus laevis; assembly: GCF_017654675.1. Lineage (NCBI taxonomy): Eukaryota > Metazoa > Chordata > Amphibia > Anura > Pipidae > Xenopus > Xenopus laevis. Next base: position 129,296,690 of record NC_054377.1, on the reverse strand, counting down.
GAACAGTACATAGTAATTACATCGTAATGTAGGCATAATTCATCTAGAACAGGGCTGTCCAACTGGCGCCCCCCCCTTCTGTGGCCCCCCCACATGCTGTGTTTGCTTACCATGTGTAAACTTTAAAAGGTATCACTACAGAGAGTAACTAGCCCCTGCATTGTTTAAACCTCAAATTCAGACTGTAATCCCCTGTATCACACTTGTGATCCCCCTGTATTGTTCACACTTGTGACACCTCTATTTTTCACATCCTAAAGCCCTGTACTGTTCACACCTGAGACTTGGACTGAAACTGCCCACATTGTTCACCTGTTCACACTTTATACAAAATGCAAATGGGGCACCAGCACAACTGTATGTAGTACATATTAAACTGAAAGCTTTCCCTGTCTCCTGCTCTGTTCTGCCTTCCCTCCCTGTGTGCGCCATTCTCTGCTTGCCGAGTGCTGCTTGTGTGCCCCATTCTCTGCTTGCCCAGTGTTGCTTGTGTGTGCCATTCTCTGCTTACTCAGTGCTGCTTGTGTGTGCCATTCTCTGCTTGTCCAGTGCTGCTTGTGTGTGCCATTCTCTGCTTACCCAGTGCTGTTTGGGTGTGCCATTCTCTGCTTACTCACTGCTACTTGTGTGTGCCATTCTCAGCTTGCCCAGTGCTGCTTGGGCGTGCCATTCTCTGCTTACTCAGTGCTACTTGTGTGTGCCATTCTCTGCTTACTCAGTGCTACTTGTGTGTGCCATTCTCTGCTTGTCCAGTGCTGCTTGTGTGTGCCATTCTCTGCTTACCCAGTGCTGCTTGGGTGTGCCATTCTCTGCTTACCCAGTGCTGTTTGGGTGTGCCATTCTCTGCTTACTCAGTGCTACTTGTGTGTGCCATTCTCAGCTTGCCCAGTGCTGCTTGGGCGTGCCATTCTCTGCTTACTCAGTGCTACTTGTGTGTGCCATTCTCTGCTTGCCCAGTGCTGCTTGGGTGTGCCATTCTCTGCTTGCCCTACGCTACCTGTGTAATGTAAGCCTGTTAGGGGCTTGTTTTTGGGGTCTGTTTGCATTTGGAAATTGTTGTCACGGGCCCCTAAGGTGTTTAATCATGTGTTGGGGGGTTGTTGTATTATCCACAGGGGAGGATGAGGCATATGGATTTAAGGGCATATTTTAACATGACTTCAGTTTTTCACATGAGTGATATCCCTAGAGTGAGCACCAACCATTTGTTTTTGTTGGTGTGCTACCACCGTTAATGTGGATATGATCTTAAAAGTTCTTGTGTGGTTTAAAACAGGGAGTGGCCAACACTGACTTCTATTATTGGCCCTCCACCACATAGGCCAGTAAAATTCTGGCACTCGGTACCACAGAAGTTGGACAGCACTGATCTAGAAGAAGTTAAACTAGATGTACTTGACTTTTTTCAACCTGCTACTTGATCCAGAGGAAGATGAAAAACCCATCTGAAGCCTCGCCAATTTGCCTCAGAGGGAAAAAATTCCTGATTTAAAGATGGCAATTGGTCCAGTCCCTGGATCAACTTTGTACTAAGAGCTACTTTCATTAACCCTTCCGTTAACCAGCAAAGACAGGTCTGTTAATCAGCTGCCTTGTCTTACATTGTATCAACAGTCTGCACCACCAGGGCAGAGAATAGAAAGGGACAAACTCTACTTTCAATAGCAAATACATATACAAATAACTTAGAAATCATAGAAAATTTGTTAGAAAGTTGCTTAAAATTGTTTTCTTTAATTAGGTAAAATTTGTTTCTTGAGTTGACATTTCCTTTAGCTGTGTTTCCATACAAGAGATTATATATACCTACCTCGTTGCACCCTGGGTTATCAGATAGCTGGTGGCTGCTGGCATGTAATGGCTGCCCAGCATTCACTGGGTTAAGGACAACTTTATCTCCAATTACAACCTGTAGAAAGAAAGTCAAGTCTGGAATCAGCTTGCTTCTTATACTGTAGTTAAGTCAGTTATAGCTCGTGGTTCTTCAGGTTTTTTTCATTGTATGTAGAACAATCCACCAAGATAAAGCTGGCCTATAACAAAGAATACTGAAAGGTAACATGACCAACATGTTTTATATTGTTTAGCCATTATATTAAGATCAAAATATGCCCCAGCGCTGCTTTGAATTCTTCAGTTTACCTGAAAGTTACCAAAGTATGAGAAAGGAATCGTTAATAAAAAAATAAAAATAAAATAAGTTGCATAACGAGTCATGAACGAACCATGGGTTAGAAGTAGGTATGCACTTTTTTGGATTCGGCCGAACCCCCGAATCCTTTGTAAAAGATTTGGGCAAATACTGAACCAAATCCTAAAGTGCATATGCAAATTAGGGGTGGGAAGGGGAAAACATTTTTTACTTTTTTGTGACAAAAAGTCACGCGATTTCCCTCCTCATCCCTAATTTGCATATTAAAATTAGAATTTGGTTCGGCCGGGCAGAAGGATTCGCCAAAGCCGAGAGCGTTTCGCCAGCGTTAGCCACTTTACCCTTTAGTAAATTTCCCCCTCAGTTTCATGTTCTACCTCTTTCTAGCTTCAAATTTCAAATGTTGTACGGTTGTTGGGAGGTCACTGACCCTGGCATGCAAAAATAACTACAGCACACAAAATTAGTATTGTTATTATGTATTACTTGTCCGGGTTACCTCTTCTGTTCATCTTTCAATCAGATACCTGCTTAAATCCAAACTGAAGAGCTGCAGACCTATAAGCTAAATAATTCAAGAACCATAACAAATATTAAATGAAGACCAAATGCAGAAGGTCTCAGAATATCACTGTCTACATCATACAGCTAAAAAACCTAGTGGAACAGCAGGGGGGATAGTGCAGCAGTGGAGTAATGCAGAGAGAATAGTGGGCCGGCAGTAGGTGGGCCCTTACCTCTTATTTTGGTCTTCTGGTATATCAGACTCATATTGTTTAGCAAAAGTGTATGTAAACATTAGGGGCAGATTTATCAAGGGTCGAATAGAAAAATTGAATTTAGAATCCAAATTTTCTTGTTTTTTTATCGGCAAAACTGTCAAATTCTACTAGGGAATTGTTCAAATTTGATTAGAGTTTTTTTTAAAAATTCTAATTCGATTTATCATACTCTGGCCCTTTAAGAATTCGAATTCGACTATTCGCCACCTAAAACTGGCCAAATTACTGTTTTAGTCAATGGGAACGGTCCTGGGATCAATTTGGAGTTGTTTTTTCGGAGAAAAAAATTCAAATTGAGTTTTTAAAACTCGAATCAAATTCGATTTGAGTTTTCGGGTCGATCCTATTCAGGATTCAGTTTTGCAAATTCAATACTTTTTTTCTAATAAATTTTTAATAAATTTCGATTGGTCGAATCTCGAGTTCACATGAATTCGAAATTCGACCTTTGGTAAATGTGCCTCTAGGTAATTTACTAAACCAGTGGCGTTAACTAGATATTAATCGGCCTCGCAGCAAATTATTTTTCAGGCCCCACAGCAAATTAATTTTCAAGCCACACAGCAAATTCCTTTTCAGGCCCCCCAGCAAAAGGAGATTGTGTACTCACAGTCTCTCTCTCTGGTAGCTCGGGGGACACAGGGAACCATGGGGTACAGCTGATGCCATTAGGAGGTAGGACACAACAAGTTACTAATTTACAACCTACTTCCTTCCTTCTTTGGGACAAAAGTGAACTTGAAACTTATCACTTATATAACTGAGAATAACAGAAGAAGGCCTCTATAGAGGGAGGGAAGCCATGTACCCCCCAAACTAACAGCGAGAAAGATTTTACGGTGCGTACACAAAATCTCCTTTTCTCTACTTCTGCTTTGGGGACACAGGGAACCATGGGGACGTACCAAAGCTGTCCCCCTCTTAAGGGTGGGCCGAGGCCCTAAGTGGAAGAAACCACTGCAGCTTAAAGCACCTTTCTGCCAAAGCGTGTGACATGTGCCGCAAAAGTATTGAAATGGTAGAATTTTGCAAAGGCGTGGAGAGAGGTCCACTTGGCTGCTTTGCACAGTTGTTCGGCTGAAGCCTGATTTCGGAAGGCCCAGGTCGTGCTCATCCCTCTGGTGGAGTGAGCCTTGTGTCAATCCTTGTGCTACATATGCTCCGTGTACAGTCTGTTTGATCCATCTGCAGATTGATGTCTTTGTTACAACCGCTCCTTTTTGTGGTCCGGAATTGAGAACGAAGAGTGAATCTGTTTTTCGGATTTCACGAACCCTGTGCAGGTAGAATTTCAGTGCATGTACTGGGTCCAAGGAATGAAGTGCTGCCTCCTTGGGATTGGATGGGGAAGGACAGAATGTGGGAATGGTTATTTCCTGATTAATATGGAATGCTGAAACCACCTTTGGTAGGAAGGTGGGTACTGTGCACAGCACTGCTCTATCCGAATGAAAGGTAAGGAATGGTGTCCGGCAGGATAGAGCGCTGATCTCTGAAACTCACCTCGCTGAAGCAATGGCGATTAAGAGGACAGTTTTCCATGTTACCCACTGAAGAGGTATCAATGCTAGAGGTTCGAATGGAGCTTTCTGAAGTTCTTTTAGGACCAAGGAGAGATCCCATGTTGCCACTGGTTTACGAAACGGAGTGGCTACATGTGCAACGCCCTGAAGGAAGGTCTTAACATCTGATAAGAGTGCCAAGCTTCTCTGGAATAGGATAGGAAGGGACTCCTGACAGAGTTGCTTGAACTAGAGATTCAGACCAAGTTAGAACTGCTCTGCTAACCCACACCATGGCTAAAATCTGGCAAAGCGCCGTACCAGAGGCTGAGAATAATGATCGGAGTAGCCCGTCCATTTTCTTGTCCATATGGTCTTTAAAAGAGGAGGCATCTGGGACTGGCAACGCGTGTTCTTAGAAAGCCGTGAAACCGGGGCATCCCCTGAGGGTGGTGACACCCACTTTTCTGTAATCTCCGCAGTGAATGGATACAACTTGAGGAATCCACAGTTTGGTTGAAAACGGCTTTCAGGTTTGTTCCATACCTGTTGAATTATCTGTTCCATCTGAGAATGAGTAGGAAAAGTTGGAGAAGATCTACTGTTTCTCTTAAGGGCTAGTCCACACGGGGAGATAGCGACGCGTTTGCGGTCGCGACGACAAAGCGCCGCGACAGTCGCCGCGACAAAGCGCCGCGACAGTCGCCGCGACCGGCGCAGGCGACAGTTTTGTATGGGCACCTATGTAAAAACGCCTGTGCTAACCACACGAGGCGATGCGCTTTTCAACAGTCGCCTGAAAAAGCCTGGCGAGGCATTTTCAGGCGACTGTTGAAAAGCGCATCGCCTCGTGTGGTTAGCACAGGCGTTTTTACATAGGCGCCCATACAAAACTGTCACCTGCGCCGGTCGCGGCGACCGCAAACGCGTCGCTATCTCCCCGTGTGGAATAGCCCTAAACAGCACCTTGGAAGTGTCAGTGCTGGTTTGTGGCTCCTGTAAGTGGAGAGTTTCCAACACAGAGACAATTAGAGCATCTACTGCTTCAGAGGAAAAATTCGTAGGTTCCTCTTCCTGAGGGTCTGAGCTGTGAGATAGCTCACCGTCAAATAGGCATAAAACTTCCTTTCCACCTGAGGGCACTGGCGAGTGTTCCCTGGAATCATCGTCACTTTCATCATCTGATGGGGAGAGAGTCCTGCGCTTAGATCCCCTGTGCCTGAGGTTATCTAAACGGGAAAGGATTTTATCTAGTGACAACGCTAGTTTTGGTATGCCTGAGAAAACAAGGCGAAAAAAATCACCCATCGCCACCCCACGCAGCCGCAGGGTCTGCTTCCTTTAAAATTTAAAGGTGAACTACCCCTTTAACACCTTTATGGCATTTTGAAATGGAAAACAACAACAACAATTCTGTGTCCCTTCATCTTTAGGGAACCTACATCTAGAGAGCTACAAAAAGCAACTCCTAATTTCCTGGTGTGATTTTGATCTTATGCGCAACTGATTTGTTTGAACCAAACAACAACTGAAAAGTTTAAATGAAAAAATGCAAGGAAAGTCCACAAACAAGGGCCCTAATGGAAAAAAACAGAAAGGGGTCAGACCAGGACCATGAAAATGTATTATATGGTGATCTGGTATGAGAAAAGGTGGTCGCGGGGGATGCAAGGAGGATAGACACACGGCCCAGACAGCAGGCAGAGCAGGAGATAATATTTATAGATAGCAGGCAAACAGAGCACCAAGATTTTCATAAACATTTAACGGTTCACAGAGCAGCAAATCATTATAAATGAGCTCTAGTGACCGGGTGACAGTTCATACAAGAAGCAGAATGCATTTCATACACACACAGTGGCAGGTAGTTTTAAAAAACCCCAAAAAGATTTTTTTTAGATACCTAAAAGGTCAATGGCAGCGTTCTCAAGAGCCACTGAAATTCCCAGTTTGCTTAAGGAAAGTGACAAATACATAGGAGGATAATTCATTATATTTGTATATTCAACCTCCAAATATTCCCTTAATCCAGATTAATCTTATTTAGCTCTCTGGGGTATACAGACCTGATTTCTCTTTAAAAATGGGCGTTGCATCACTTTGAAAAATGTTTCCATTACATTTGTGCAATGGAAATGCCAGATATAATTCTTTCCATTTACCTTTTGTAACACCTTCACATAAAATGCAGATACCAGAGTTGCTGCTGGCAGTTTCAGCCTTGCTTAAATCAGCATGTTTCTCATTGGCTCCTGCTGAAATTGACCCATTTGTGTGTTGCATGAACGTGATAGGAACTTTAGGCTGTGAACTCCACTGGGGCATGGACTGATGTGAATTATAAAAAAAAAAACCCTTCTGTAAAGCACTGGATGAAGTGTTAGCGCTATAAAGAGGATGATAAAAATAATACCCTGTTGCCACAACCTTCCTATATCCTTTGGAATAAGCAACAGCATGGCCTGTCAAAAACAGTAATAAATTTGGATAGATTAACCGGGGATAGCTGCAGGTATTTTTGTTCATATCCTGTGAAACAAAGTAACCTATCTCAGCACATATATTCCTGTACTACAGGTATGGGACTGGTTTTTCAGAATGCTCGGGACCTAGGGTTTTCCAGATAATGGATCTTTCTGTATTATGTGTTTGTCTGGGCACTTAGTAGATCACACGGCACACAGAACCCTAAAAATACTGTGAAAATGCCCTAAATCACATCACTGCTGCCTGTGAGAAACATGGGAAAAGCAACAGTGTTCTCCACACAATTCTTTCTGAAAAGTATGCCTATTTGTCTGACTCATGCTGCATTTGCACACAATTCCCATGAGCAGTAATGGCAGATGTGATTCTGGGTATTCTCATACCATCTTATAAGTACAATGCCTCAACACAATGCAATAGACAACACCTCAATAAAATGCAACAGACAACGCAAAATGTTTTCCCATCTTTTCACATTACCCCATAAGTATCTTTTAAGTCAGATTCTGCTCATGTTATGGGAGTCAATACATATTTTCGCCCCTTGTTTTATATTTATTTAATTCCTATTTTATTGTGCTTGTTAAAAATAAAATAAATAGAGGGAAAAAAATGGCTCAAGCACCAGCAGTGTGGCAGTTGAGAACTTATCCCCAATAAAGGTTAGATGCGTCCACAGGGCTTTAAAAACCCTTCTGTCATCATTCTAACCAATTAGCAGTGACATTTTAAGGAAAACTACAGAAATATTTATTGATATTTACAGTGGCTAGAAAATGAATTCATAGAGAAACTGGGGCAGTTCTGATATATATTCCAGGTTTTGCCATTCTGCGAATCAGATTTCTTTCAGCATCATTACAACTCTCTGATTGTACTTAAAAAAGACCCTTCAATATCTTTTGCATGACAACAGGTAACCTGAATTCTTCTTGAGTGTAAGTGGAACAGATAAATATTTGTCACTTACACTGTCCCCAATAGAGCGCAGCTTGTAAAATGGCTGAATGTAGAACCAAGAGCCCTCATTTCCAGCCTCGTCCAGCGTCACCCGCATGGCATTTTTTTCCAACAAAGCAGGAAGGCGCTTGTTCACAGTCAGGTACTTGTTACTCTTTAGGTGCAGCAACTAAAAAGGAAAGTTGAAGGACATTTACAAAAGAAATAAAAGCACCGACTTGCCAACAGCATCAGTTGCCAAACACAATCCTATGCTGTTCTGACAACAGGGGGCAGAAGAAGGCGGCCGCAACAACTCTTGCAACACACACAATCCAGCTTGTGCCAGCACAGACATGTCTTAAAGGAGAAGGAAAGGCTAAATTAAGTAAGCTTTATCAGAAAGGTCTATGTAAATACACAAATAAACGCTGCTCTGAGTCTTCTGTCAAAAGAACAGCATTTCTTTCCTTCGATTGTGTACTCATGGGCTTCTGTATCAGACTTCCTGTTTTCAGCTTAAACCTCCATGGCTAGGGCTTGAGCATGCTCAGTTTGCTCCTCTCTCCCCCTTCCTTTTCTACCCTCCCTTCCCTGCTGTAATGGGAGCGCAGAGCTATGAGTGAACAGGGAGAGCCTCAGGCAGGAAGTCACACCAAGCTAATATGGCAGCTGCTATACTAAACAAACAGAGAGAGCTTCTAGAGCTGTATAGTTAGGTATGGTAAAGCATTCTGCAGAATAAATATAGTGTTATAGCTTGCACTATTGTGGCTAATCTATTGGCAATAAACTGCTTGAGTAGCTTTCCTTCTCCTTTAAAGGTTGGCCTGAGCTCAAAGTTAAGGGCACACATGGACACACTAACTTTTAACCCAAAGCACAGCTAGGTGAACAGGTACCACATTAAAGAAACCATTTTTGTTCAGTACCTGAATAACATTTCCATACTGAATAACTGTCCCCAGTAACTTTCGGTTCTCGGTATCATTCTGCTTTTTCTCCAGGTCAGCTGCATGCTAAAGACAGAACAAAAGAAACCAAGCAATCATGCCATCATTTAATAATGAGAAAACACAAAGGAAAACTATACCCCTCAAACAATGTAGGTCTCTATAAAAAAAATGGCATAAAACAGCTCATATGTAAAACCCTGCTTTATATAAATAAACCATTTTCACAATAATATACTTTTTTAGTAGTATGTGCCATTGGGTAGCAAAATATTGCACCTGATGGTTCTGCAGGTCATGAACAATGTCTATTCCCAACGAGAACAAAATTATTGTTATTTTAGCCTTAATACCTTTAGTAGCAATAAGTAGGTTTTCTATCATAAAACAGAAAATTGCCATTTTAAAAAATAAGGGCTGCCACCTGCGATCCTAGGATTCACTGAGCACACAAACAAACCATACATGTTAGGTCACATGAGCCAATTAACAGACAGAGTTCTGTCTTTTGCTTCCACAATTCTGTTAGAGTAGTATTTCTGGTCAGGTGATCTCTGTGGCAGCACACAGACCATCGCAGAATGGTGGTTCAAGGGCAATATTTATTTAAATATATATTCCAGTTTGATAAGATTCTTTAATATGCCATATCTGGTGCTCAAGTATTCATTTTGGGGGTACAGTTTTCCTTTAAACCCACTAAAGCCAATTCGGGTTAAGAAATGGGTTTCATTCGCTCTCCTAAATAGACCTGAAAAACTAGTTTGAAGGTCAGTGAGAATTATTTGCTAGATACTCTTGGAATTATGTCTGAAAGCCATATATCCTTTATGCTCTAAGGGAGCGCTAACAAAAAGCATGGACCTCCAAGTGAGTCTAGAACTGAAAAAGTCAGAAAACTACTAGACTAGACTATTCATGGGAGAGTCTTGAGGTAACATACTAACAGGAATATGGTTTGCTCCACGTCTCAATTAATAGCAACCAATCCAAAATTTGGACTCAACCTGTAAAGCTGGCAATAGACGCAAAGATCTGATCGGACTTCCCCATCTCCCGACCTGCCACTAACCATTCTGATCAAATAAAGTAGAAAAGAACAGATTAGATGTTCTGCCCCTGACAGCAATCGTATGAAAGTTGTCCGACAAAAGCTAGTGACAGTCTCCCACTGAAAATCGTACGATCGGCATCACATGCAGAGATATTATCGGCAGCCGACAGAAATCTTTTAACCTGGCCGATCGACCAAACGACCGATCTCCACCGGACAAAAAATGTCAGGACTCTCCACACACGGTCCGAAAATCGTACGAATCCTCAATTCGTACGATCAGATCTTTGCGTCTATGTCCAGCTTTAGACTCGCAAATGCTACCTGCCGATTGCTCCTGTAGTAGATCACAGAAGCAAAATATTGCACCTGATGGTACTGCAGGTCATGAACAAGGTCTATTCCCACCGAGAACGAAATTAAGGTTATTTTAGCCTTAATACCTTTAGTAGCAATAGCAGGTAGCATGAGATTGAGGAGAGAAGACATCCTACCAACAATTTTTACTTGGTATCAAGAGGTTATCTTGATCAGAAACACCATAACGAGAGGAGTTTGCAAAAAATATAATACAATTTTACCCTGTACTATTAAGGGTAATGACACTGTGCTGTTTGTAGCCCACATACGGCCGCAGCTACAAAACACTAGAAACTACCTTGCTATAGGCAATACTGGGAATTGACTGCTAAAATACCCTCCGGTAACAATGTCTGAAGTCTCAAAGCTTCTTTTGTCCTCCCCACTCACAACTTGCACCCTTGACCCTATGCCTTCTTCTCTGCTCAAACACTGTGTTGCAGAGCTTACGCCACTACTTACTCACATCTTCAATTCTTCTCTAGCTTCTGGAACCTTCCCTTCTCCTTTCAAACAGGCCTGTGTAAAGCCTTTTCTTAAAAAGGCCACGCTTGACCCAGCCTGTCTATCAAATTACCGTCCTGTCTCCCTTTTACCACTTGCCTCTAAACTCCTAGAGCGTATTGTGTTCTCCTGTATTACTAACTTTCTACACACCCATGATCTGTTGGACTCTCTGTAATCTGGTTTCTGGCCTGGTCACTCTACTGAGACTGCTTTGTGCAAAGTTACAAATGATCTTCAGGTTGCCAAAGCCAAAGGTCACTTCTCCATCCTTCTCCTCCTTGACCTATCATCTGCAGTTGATCACTCTCTCCTGATGCAGATTCTCTATTCGCTTGGCATCCGTAACCAGGCTGCATCTTGGCTCTCTTCTTACCTTTCTAACCGATCATTCACTGTCTCTAACAAAACCTCATCTCCAGTTCCACTTAATGTGGGGGTGCCGCAAGACTCCGTACTTGGTCCGCTGTTGTTCTCCCTGTACACTCTGTCTTTGGGAGATCTCATCCATTCATTTGGCTTTAATTATCATCTGTATGCTGATGATACCCAAATATATTTATCCACCCCTTCATTAACAGCTGAAACAGAGGCTCAGATCTCTAACTGCCTCCTGGCTATCTCAAATTGGATGAACCAGCGCCACCTCAAACTCAACCTAACAAAAACTGAACTTATCTTTCCACCTAAGCCTGGTCCTACTCCCCTATTTACTATCTCTATTGATGGCATGCTCATTAATCCTGTCAACTCAGCTCGCTGTCTGGGGGTAATGTTTGACTCCTCTCTCTCCTTCTCTGATCATATTAACACCACTGTCAAAACCTGTCACTTTTTCTTACACAATATTGCCAAAATCCGTCCCTTCCTTTCACCTGATACATCCAAGACGCTCATGCATGCTCTCTTCCTATCCAGACTAGATTAATGTAACCTTCTACTAACTGGCCTCCCTAACTCCCATCTCTCCCCTCTACAGTCTGTATTAAACACTGCTGCAAGAATTATCCTCCTCTCATCCAAAAGGGTACAGGCCCCTCCGCTGCTGAAGTCCTTATCATGGCTTCCTATAAAACAAAGAATAACTTTTAAACTCCTCCTCATAACCTTCAAAGCCCTTCATTCCTCTGCACCTAACTACATCTCATCTCTTGTCTCTCTATATGTTCCTGCCCAAAACCTCCGCTCCTCTCAGAGCACCTGCTTGGTTGTACCCCCACTACTACTGCTGTTTCCTGTATCAAACCCTTCTCTCTTGCAACTCCTTATATTTGGAATGCCATTCCTGAATCTCTCAGGAGAGAATCCTCCTTCAATGTTTTTATAACAAAACTCAAAGACTACCTCTGGGAGCACCTGGATAACACCTGAACTGGCACTTATATAACAGTGTAACAAACTGTAACCCACAGCACCTTAATACCCCTCTGAATTGTGTCTATATGTTACCCTCCCATTTAGACTGTAAGCCCTACGGGGTAGGATCCTCTAGCCTTTTGTTTCCTTGACACTGAGCACTTAATCTGCATCGTAATTATATTTTATATTTATGTGAATTGTATTTCTAATAATGCGCTTATTGTTACTTTTTATTCCAATGACCCCTTGTTGGTTACTACTAATTTATTGTTTTGTTGTACAGTGCTTTGCCCTCAGGGAGCGCTTTACAAATAAAAATATACATACAAACAAATTGTGTAATCGCTCAAAAAAATTTTTTTTATGCATTTCTGAGCAATTAGACTATTTGACATGACCTCATGTTATCTATGGCAGGGTATCGTTTGGCATTTTGTAGCGGTGACAAAAATTGGGCTACAAATTTCTGGTGTAACAGTACCCTTAGGGCAATGACACACTGTCGACTTGTCACTTTTGGTAGATCTGCACTACTTTGGGGTGAAAAATCTGCTGAAAATGAGAGATCACAGGCATGGAACCTGTTCTCCAGAATGCTAGGGACTTGGGGTTTTCTAGATAATGGATTTTTCCCTTATTTGGATCTTCATACTAGAAAATCATTTAAACATTAAATAAACCTAATAGGTTTGTTTGCCTCCCATAAGGATTAATTCTATCTTAGTTGGGATCAAGTACAAGGTACTGCTTTATTTTTAGAGAGAAAAAGGAAATCATTTTTGAAAATTTGGATTATTTGGATAAAATGGAGTCTATGGGAGATGGCCTTCCCATAATTCAGAGCTTTGCGGATAATGGGTTTGCAGATAACATACCATACGAGTACTTGAAGGCAATTCAGCTTAATCACAAGAAATTGCCTTTTTTTTTGTATTTTGTCACAATTAAGACAGATCTCCTTGTCAGTACCTTAAAAATTGTGGGTTTACTTCATAAGCTCTACTACAGTTTAACAGGGGCTGCCACTCAAGATGAAAATGGCAATAAGCCATATGTTTACATAGCAGATGAGAGCTGTACAAACAATGGTTTTGGTTCCTACAAAAGTGAGATAAAAAGCTTAAAGGGATACTGTCATGGAAAAACATGTTTTTTCTAAAACACATCTGTCAATAGAGCTACTCTAGTAGAATTCTGCACTGAAATCCATTTCTCAAAAGAGCAAACTGATTTTTTTATATTCAATTTTGAAATCTGACATGGGGCTAGACATTTTGTCAATTTCCCAGCTGCCCCTGGTCATGTGAATTGGGCCTGCACTTTAGGAGAGAAATGCTTTCTGGCAGGCTGCTGTTTTTCCTTCTCAATGTAACTGAATGTGTCTCAGTGGGACATGGGTTTTTACTATTGAGTGTTGTTCTTAGATCTACCAGGCAGCTGTTATCTTGTGTTAGGGAGCTGTTATCTGGTTACCTTCCCATTGTTCTTTTGTTTGGCTGCTGGGGGGGGGGAGGGAGGGGGTGATGTCACTCCAACTTGCAGTACAGCAGTAAAGAGTGATTGAAGTTTATCAGAGCACAAGTCACATGACTTGGGGCAGCTGGGAAATTGACAAAATGTCTAGCCCCATGTCAGATTTCAAAATTGAATGTAAAAAAATCTGTTTGCTCTTTTGAGAAACGGATTTCAGTGCAGAATTCTACTGGAGCAGCACTATTAACTGATTCATTTTGAAAAAATAATTTTTCCCCATGACAGTATCCCTTTAATGACATTTATTGCTCTCCATTGTAAAACTTTTCATGACATTTATTGCTCTCCATTGTAAAACTTTTCTGTAGCCATCCACTATCAAATGTCATATTATAACGAGGGGAAATCCGGTATACTAGATCAGTGCTCAGAACTGAATACACCGTGTCTGGGCAATGTGAGGTTCAGTTGGGATAGAGGTAAATGATGGGTAGTTGGTGTTACATTGTTATGTCTCTTGTATGTCCTGGCTGCAATATACAACCAACCAGGGCCGCCATCAGGGGGGCAGAGGGGGTACTGTTGTACCAGGCCTAAAGAGGGGCCCGGCTGTGCTGTACTTTTCAAAATAGCTGGGCGCCCTTTGACAGCGCCGAACCGGCCAAGGTCCCAAAGAGCCAAAGTCCCAAAGAGCCAAAGTCCCAAAGAGCCAAAGTCCCAAAGAGCCAAAGTCCCAAAGAGCCGCGAAAAGTGTGGTGTGTGGTGGGCGGGCCCAGAAAATTTAGTGAATGTTGTATGGAACCCTTGATAAATCTGTCCCCAAATGTAAAAATTTTTTTTTTTTACTGGTCCTTTAAATAAGAGCAGACTGTGCATCAATATTCCAATTATATACAGATTCGAACTGGACATGTTGGTAAATCCATTTGGCTGGTGATTAAATTGGCAGCTACGTGCATATAGGGCTGGCAGTAAAGATAAATGGCCGGGTAGTCCCAGATCTGACTGGAGAGTCAATGTAGTTTACATTACTAGGAGATCCCCAGATGAGTAGAGGATACCAGTGCCAACAGTTAATGACTGTCTGAGGGCTAATGCCAAGAATCTCCCCATGGGAGTTTCACTGGCCACCTGCAGAACAGATTAATGAAGATTACATTCCATGTTTGCTTTAACATTCAACTCACGTGTAGTTTGTTTAACAGGACAGTATCTGTTGTGCTACTGGCTCCAGGTTTTGCTGCTTTCCAGAACTGCTTCTGAGCCGAGTATCTGTTCATAGGGCACAGTCTAAACAGGCAATCTGTAAGACAAAACACAATTGGGTTGAGCTGATATATACATATAATAGAAAAGGGCACAGCATGGGGTAAAAGGACAAGAGAAATCACACTCTGTATAATAGGAGTGCCATCCTCGTTAGAGAATATTAATCATCAGAAATAGAATTTGCATAGAGATGATGATGGGTCTCCCAGCTG
This sequence comes from Xenopus laevis, assembly GCF_017654675.1. Lineage (NCBI taxonomy): Eukaryota > Metazoa > Chordata > Amphibia > Anura > Pipidae > Xenopus > Xenopus laevis. Next base: position 129,281,644 of record NC_054377.1, on the reverse strand, counting down.
GAGCACAATGCAGTTGCAGTCCAGTGCTTTTAACATCAACTTTGCATTTTTATCATTTATATGCAGATTTATCAAGGGTCGAATTTCAAATTCATGGGAGTTTTTTTTTAAACTCCTATGAAATTCTAGCAATCAATATTTATTTAAAAAATGGAATTTTCTATGGAACAACCAAAAACTTGAATCAAATTCGAATCAAATTCAATTAGAGTTTTAAAAACTCATTTCGAGTTTTTTCTCCTAAAAAACTTGAATGTCAGAAAGGCTGCAAACAACTCCAAATTGATCCCTGGACTTCTCCCATTGACTAAAACAGCAGTTCGGCAGGTTTAAGGTAGCGAATAAGGATGGGCGATTTTTTTTGCCTTGTTTTGCTGCAGAAATGACGACCATAGACTTGTATGGCGTCGCGCGTCAAAAAAAAATTCACTACGCATCAAATTTTTTTGAAGCCCATAGACTTTAATGGGCATCTGCGACAGTTCACCGGCGGCAAATTTTTGACGAAACACGTCAAATTCGTCCAAACATAGTGGCGAATAGTCAAATTCAAGTTCCTAAAGTGCCAGACTATGATAAAACTTGAAAATCTAATTTGAGTTTTTAAAAAACACGAATCGAATTTTAACAATTCCCTAGTCAAATATGACCGTTTTGGCCATTAAAAACCAGAAAATTCTAATTTTCAATTCGACCCTTGATAAATCTGCCCATTAATGTATGACGAAATAGATTTGCATAAGGAGTATTACATGTACATGGGTTGGGGGCAGATAAATTACTACCATTTGGGTTTAAATGCTTATATCCAAGTATGATTATACCTCCATTTTGTTAAATACAGTGTGTGTATGCACAGCCAGGGGTACAGTGGGTAGTGAGATGGTGCGGCACTGAGAGAAAAATTTACATTTACAGGCTGGGGAAGGGGTAGAAGCTGCAGCTGGATTATCCAAACAAAAGAACTACGCGTTTCTATAAAAATGACAAGGCTTAAGTCAGTAGTAGGATATGTTCGCTGTGCCAGCTGTTGCAGAGCTCACACAAGCCAACCCCCTATCACGATTATGCTGGAAGATGTAGTTCAGCAAGAACCAGAGCCAGATTTACAAGCAACACTGCTCATGTACAGTAGTAGTCAGTGGCTTCGCTTGAATAAGTCATCTTTCCTACTTCCCCGCCCCAAGGATGCATTTAGCCTGGAAAGCATGACCTATACTATAGCAAATCTGCCACCCACAGGTCTGTGCTCTGTCATCTTTGGGCTGCAAGTAAGCTGCACATTCCATATAGAATGGAATCTGAAACCATTCATTCCCCCTGCCACTGTTATAAGCAAACCAACTGAGCATGCTGGAAGTTGTAGTACATATCACCTAGGTCTATGTCGTCATGCTCGGTCCATGCAGTTATCCCATTTACATATGAAGCCTTGAAGCAAACTGATTTTACTAGGGGAATATAAAGAGGGTTGCAGCAGGAGAGATATAGAACCGTTTCACATGTTTTGTAAGTAAAGTGAAACTTTCTGCTCCATGGGGGGTGCTCTCCTTCCTTATCCACAGGGGCATTTATTCACGGCAGGAAGGGGTCATTCTTTACAGTGCTACGCAATATGTTGGCGCTATATAATTATATGTTAATAATCATAATAATTCTTCCACTATAGTATAGAACACTGGTAAGGCCCCATCTAGAATATGCCGTACAGTTTTGGTCTCCATCACTCAAACAGGGCATTATTGAATTAGAGAGGGTACAGAGAAGGGCAACTAATCTGGTAAAGGGTATGGGAAATCTTAGCTATGAGGAAAGAGGCGTTTAAGGGGTGATATGATAACTATGTATAGATATATAAGGGGATTATATAATAATCTCTCTAATGCTTTATTTACCAGTAGGTCTTTCCCATTCCGATTAGAAGAAATGAGGTTCCGCATAAATCTTCAGAAGGGGTTTTTCACAGTGAGAGCTGTGAAGATGTGGAATTCTCTCCCTGAATCAGTTGTACAGGCGGATACATTAGATAGCTTTAAAAAGGGGTTGGATGGCTTTTTAGCAGGTAAGGGAATACAGGGTTATGGGAGATAGCTCATAGTACAAGTTGATCCAGGGACTAGTCTGATTGCTATTTTGGAGTCAGGAAGGAATTTATTCCCCCTCTGAGGCAAATTGGAGAGGTTTTAGATGGGTTATTTGTCTTCCTCAGGATCAACTGGCAGTTAGGCAGGTTAAAAAAAAGTTAAAAGGTTGAACTTGATGGACGTGTGTCTTTTTTCAACCTAACTTACCTTTTCAACCTTTTTTCAACCTTTAACCCCTGTGCACTCAGAGGAAGCAGAAGCTTGAAGTAAAGCTGTTGGTATAGAGATGCCAAGGATCTGGGTTAATAGATATGAGAGCGGCGTTCAAATGATTTCAAGCCTGGAGCAGGGGACTGTCAGGAATTAATAGAAATGAGGTTAATACATTGTATGCAGAAACATCCCAAATCAGGACTTTATAATCTAAGCACCAGATGACAATGGGGGTGGCTGGGAGATATTAACCCTTCATATTAGGAGCCAGAGTTCCACCGGAGCGGTGATTAATTGGAAGTCTAAAATAAACATGCAATAATCTTCTCCAACAAATCTCATTTTGTGACTGACTGCATTTCAGCAATCAGCGCTTGGGTTCCCAAAATTAACCTCTTCCCAGGAGAACAGACACTGCAGAGAAACAGCGGCCCAGATGCTATGAGGAATGGAGCACGAACAGCCGTCCATGCCCAGATGGAATGGAGCAGGTTCTGTAAACACATCAGAACTTGGAACGAACAAGAGATCGGGGAATAGGATGCGAATGCCGTGCAATCTCTTTAAAGCGTTGTTGAATGTGTTTACGCTTATATGAAGGAGAATAATTAGGATGGAAAAAAAAATTGGTTGGTTTTACTGCCAGTGATTTCAGTTATTTCCAGTGGAGACTATTTTCGGGAGATTTGTCGGAGTCGTGCATAAATAATCGCAGGAGACTAATCTCCCTGTCGGCCAGGGCCCATAAAAGGGAAAAAGTGACAATATATTAAAGTGATGGTTCACCTATAACTTTTAGTATAGTTATAGAATGGCCAAATCCAAGCAACTTTTCAATTGGTCTACATTATTTTTATTTTTTTTTACAGTTTTTTTATTTGCTTTCTTCTTCTGACTATTTACATCTTTTAGGTATGGGTCACTGACCCCATCTAAAAAACAAATGCTCTGTCAGACTGGTCAGACTGTCAGCCCTGTCGCACAGAACAATATAATATGGCATCCATTAATTGGACCCATGGAGCGACTGGTTGGATACAGAATAGCATCTGCCATTTTATGGCCATCTCAACACAATCTTTGCTCACAGATCCACAGGACTACATCTATGTACACTGAGAAAAAACATATCAATACAGGATAAGAAGATGGTATAAAACAGATGAAGTCCTGCATTCCCTGGGACTAAATGTTAACATATGCATTGTGACCAAATAAAAGGTCCGTTTTCCCTTTGAGATGTCCATTGTGGGAGATGTAAACTTTAAGGAAGTGCTTGCGAAACAGAGAATGTATTTTTTTTTCTTGTTGAAGAATTTTGCTGCTACGTCCTGGAAGATGGATTGTTATGAAAGGAACAGGCAAGCCAGACAATTTATGACTAGCTACATAGTAATATAGGAAGTTAGGTTGAAAAAGACACACGTCCATCAAGTTGAACATTTTAAGTCTATATATAACCTGCCTAACTGCCAGTTGATCCTGAGAAAGGCAAATAACCCATCTGAAGCCTCTCCAATTTGCCTCAGAGGGGAAAAAAATTCCTTCCTGACTCCAAAATGGCAATCGGACTAGTCCCTGGATCAACGTGTACTATGAGCTATCTCCCATAACCCTGTTTTCCCTCACTTGCTAAAAAGCCATCCTTTATAAAGGAGAAACAAACCCTTTATTACAAAAAACCCTACCCCCCCTACCCCACATAGACCCCCCCTCTCTCCTCCCCCCCAGCCTAGCTGCTACCCTGGGCAAATGCCCCTAACTCTTTACTTACCCCTCGATGCTCCCTCAGAGTTCACGGCAGCCATCTTCCGGGAGACCGGAGTGGCGGCGCATGCGCAGTTGGAGCAATTTCCCGGATCACGACAACTGCGCATGCTCCAAAATTGAGTGAGATTGCCGAAGTGCCGGAAGATGGCTGCCATGAACACTGATCCCTGACTCTGCAACGAGGGGTAAGTAGAAAGTTAGGGGCATTTGCCTGGGGTAGCAGCTAGGCTGGGGGGGGGGGGAGAGGATCTATGCGGGGTAGGGTTTTTTTTAATAAGGTGTTTGTTTCTCCTTTAAAGCTATCTAATGTATCAGCTCACATAGAGGAGCTCACTTTACACAGGAAGGCTGTCCCATGGAAGGATATTTTATTTTAGTGAGAATATGTTGGATGGTTTCTCTGAATAGGACACAGAATAGGACACAGCTTCCTGTTTGTGTGAAGAACTCCCAGAGGGGCTGGGGTACTGCCTGCCATTGCAAGGATTAGAGGGAGCCTCTCACCGAATGTCACTGAAAAACGTATAAAAACTTGGGAGGCAGAGTAATCCACCCGAAACAGGACGCCAGTACAGGGGTCATCTTAAACATTTGTGTGTTTTTATTGGTAATCCACAAGGGGCCCAGTTTAGTGAGGGAACTCATCAATTGTGTGATGGTAGCACCCAGTTGGCAGGAGTTATTTTTAGGATTTATGTTTTGTATGTGAAAATGGTCACCCCTGCGGGGAAATAATCTGCCTTCATGTGAAGAAAATGTCTCTTGTGGATCCTGTGAGCTTAGGGTATTGAAAAGTATTTTTAAGAGTTAATATTCCTGCACTAGCCATCTCCAAATGACAAGGGACAGGAGAATCCCAGAGAGCAGAGGCCCTTCAAGAAGAGATCAGTCTGCTCATATTCACAGGAAATGGCTGCAGGGGAATCCAGAGCTGAGGTACTGGCAGAATCCCAGGGAAGTGGAGACACAGCACAGAGGACATTCAAGGGAAAGAGAGACGGAAGAAGAGTTTAGAAGGGGAGAAGATTACGTATGATTAGCATGACATCAAGGGGGTTATTTATCAAAGGTCGAATTTTAGAGCTTTTTAAAAGCTCAAATGAACTCACGACTCCAATGGTTTCTAATTTAAGAAAAATCTCGAATCAGTGAAGTCGGGGGAATGGGGGAACCCGAATACTTGAATTGATTGAGCAGGAAAAAAAACCCGAACATCATGAAGGCTACAAACATCTTCAAATGATTCGAGGGACCTCTGCCATTGACTTCTACATGACCTCGACAGGTTTTAGGTGGTTTATTTTCTGATTTGCGCTATTTTCAGCTTCGGGGGTATAATAAATTTTGAAAAATTATTATTATTTTTTTTTTTTTAACTCAAATTTCTCTGAGTTTTTTTTAACCTGAAAATTTTAGTTTTGACTGAAAAAACAACAACTTTTTTGACAAAAAAACAACTCGACCTTTGATAAATAACCCCTAAAATGTATGTTTAAACCATACAAGCTGCAAATGTCAATTTCAAAGGAAATTTTATATATATATATATATATGATCCTTGATAAAGGTCCAAACTTGGACCGAAACGTTGGTATGCACAGTGGAATAAAAGGTTATTGACCAGAAACATTGGAGTGCTTATCTTCCTTATTGCTATTTATCATATTTTGATATAGCACCCACTTGGACAAGTCAGAGTGCGGATACACACCTGGACACTATATATATATATATATATATATATATATATATATATATATATATATATATATATATATATATATATATATATAAATATAATAAACATCTGGACCTACACCACCGGCAACCACCTTTGTTTCACCATACATACGCACCTCTGAATTTTTTGGGCGGATTATTGAGATCTCCAGCATCTGGCTGTACCACACTCCTGTCATCCACCAATCTGCAGAGGGAAGAAGACATCCAAATAACCAAAGCTGCTATGCTGATTACTCTGTGCAGGTCTATGGTATTTACTCAGTTTAGTCCTTTACTTATAGAAGGACATACGAATATGCATTGTGCACACATTGTGGTAACATCATTCACGGCTCTGTACATCTACAGGATACAATATACTGCACCTGCACCACAGATATATTGTCAAATGGGGCCTATACTTTAGTGCTTTTACAAGTCTTTCAAGATGATTATAGGAATTACTACAAAGGCTAAGTGGAATGCTGGAATAGTGAAGTCATGTCAGATGCATAAGAGAAAACCTGGAAGGAGAAATAACTGAACAGCTTGGTACAGAAGAAAAGAATGGAAAAAGGGAGAAATCAATATATGGAATACAATCTTACCCCAGCGTGTTGATGAACCCATTGACAGACCCCTCTGCGTAGAGAGAAACAATGTCCCCAACATGGAGAAAACTAGACATCTTGTCTGACATTGCTGCAGCTCCTAGAAGAGGTAAAAATAAAATGAAAAAAAAAAAGTTATAAGCAAAGACTTCATGCAGGTTCCATCAAACCATTCATTTCCCAGCTTGAGGTTCTCTGCACATTCCAAGCCCTCAAGCCTATCACCATCTTATCCCTGAAAAATGTATTCCCCTCACAACCACCATTATTTACCCCCAGATCCACTGCAATTCCAGCCTGTTTAACTTGAACAGCACTTGTAAAACTGCTCCAAGTATGGTCCTGGAAAGTACTAGTGATTTTTCCCAAAGACCTTCCACCTTGAAGCAAATCATGACATGTAATTACTGCTGCAATGGTAAAATGGGTGTTAGCGCTTCAAAAATACAAAGATAGTTTATATAACCAAGCTGCTGTGTAGCCATGGGGGCAGCCATTGAAGTACAGGATACACAAAAGATAACAGATAAACTCTGAAGAATCCCAATGTATACTACAGAGCTTATCTGTTATCTGGGGTCTATCCTGTGCCTTTTCTCCATTTTCAACTTTGAATGGCTGCCCCCATGGCTACACAGCAGCTTGTTTATGTAAAATATTTTTAGAGTTTCTGAAGCAAGCACACTAGTTGTACCAGTGTAGCACAAAAGTACATTATATTTTCATTACTTTAAAAGATTTTCATTTTTGGTGTTACTGTTCCTTTAAGCAAGTCAACCGCACCAGGAGAGGTGATCTAAATAGAAACGGTGATGGTAGAGACTATGATATTAAAGGAGTTGTTCACCTTCCAAACATTTTTTTCAGTTCAATTGTTTTTCTGATGGTTCACCAGAAATAGACTTTTTAAAATTACTTTCCATTTTTTACCACTTTTCCAAAATCCAAGTTTAAAGTTCCTGTCTCTGTTTTGAGTCTGGCAGCTTAGTAATTTAGGCGCAGACTCTGGACTGTTACAATTTGCTACATTAGTCGATACATTTCTCAGCAGCATCTCTGGAGTATTAGCAACTATTGTATCAATTCTAATGTATTGTGAAATGTGGGAATCACTCACGACAGCAGGTTACCTTCTGTTATAGACATTGTATCAATTCTAACAGCTGTCTTTAATGAAACTCCCCTGAGTTCTGCTCGGCAGATAAGAAATGCATTAACTAAATCTTAATTTAGTACAGTTTACAGGGTCGGCGACCCCCCTTCCCAGAGCTGGTCACATATAGAAAATAGAAAGTAATTAGAAAAAGACTTTCTGGTGAAACCAACTGAACAGAAAAAAACAGAAAAAAAACAGAAAAAAAACAGAAAAAAAACAGAAAAAAAACAGAAAAAAAACAGAAAAAAACCAGAAAAAAACCAGAAAAAAAAACAGAAAAAAACCAGAAAAAAAACAGAAAAAAAACAGAAAAAAACCAGAAAAAAACCAGAAAAAAACCAGAAAAAAACCAGAAAAAAAACAGAAAAAAAACAGAAAAAACCAGAAAAAACCAGAAAAAAAACAGAAAAAAAACAGAAAAAAAACAGAAAAAAAACAGAAAAAAAACAGAAAAAAAACAGAAAAAAACCCAGAAAAAAACCCAGAAAAAAACCCAGAAAAAAACCCAGAAAAAAAACAGAAAAAAACCCAGAAAAAAAACAGAAAAAAAACAGAAAAAAAACAGTTTTTAAGTATGATTCAGATTTGATTAACAAATACAAGAGTCATCAACTGACTGGTGAAGAAAGGATTTAAGGGCCTTAGGGCTAAGCAGATTCATCTAAATGAAGGATCAAGAAAAGTAAAGATGGCTTCATTTGTGGTCAGAGCAGCCCTGATAGCTTTGTTTAAAATACGGCAATTCACAAAAATCCCAATGGGCAACATTTCTCAAGTCTATAAATAATAACCTAGAATGTTTATCTAGTTTTAAAAACTTTGAAAAAAATAAGAATTTCTAAACCAAGCAGAGAGAATCCATAGGAAAAGAAACAGGAGAAAAATGCATGTTTTATAAATTAGAAAGCATTAAAGGATTATCATTTTCTGGAAATGGAATGAAAGACAAGTGGACAATTGGATGGAGCGACTGGAAAAAAAAAATCTGAGTAATGCAAAAGCCTAATGCAGGGGGGGAGTTGTAAAGAAGGCAGTTTAACAATGGAGTTGCAATGTTTAGAAAGCGGATCACTAAAGTTATAAGAGGATAAAAGGTTGTCAAATGATTTACTGAGGTTACAGAGCATATTCAAAATATAGAATAGCTGGCCATAGACACAAAGATTTTCGGGCTGTGTGTGTAGTGTCCCGACATTTTTCACGCCATGCCTCTCGGTCTTTCAGACAGGTCAGAAAATGTATTGCCGATCTGTTATCAGTGGGAGACTGTCACCAGCTTTTGTCCGACCAATCTTTTGTACGATTGCTGTCAGGGGCAGAACATCGGCTGATCTGTTCTTTTACTACTTTATTTGATCTGAATGGTTAGTGGCAGGTCGGGAGATGCACCGAACGATCATTCGCCCGACGTGAAGGTAAATCTGCACGTCTGTGACCAGCTTTAGGGGGAGTGTAATTCTCTTTGCTGCATTTATAACTGGTCACTGCACATGATTTATCCCATAGCAGGTGTGACATTATGCAAAACATTGGCCTGGTTATTGCGCTATATAAAAGTAGCCCAGCAACAGATGTCAGAAAACTAGGACACTTCAAACTCTTTAAATAGTCCTACAATCCAGGTCATTTTATAATCTGATGTTTAACAACTTAGTATGACAGGTTTTTCTCTAAATTCTACAGCTGCAGGTATGCACAGCAAGTATACCATTATAGAAACCTAAAGACATACGTGGACTTCAATGACAAGTTCTGAAATGTTTCTGAGGCTGAGCCATTCCTTAAAGGAGAATTCAACCCTAAAGTAAAAAAAAAAACCCTACCCCCCTACCCTGCATAGACCCTCCTCTCCCCCCTCCCACCCCAGCTGCAACCCCAGGCAAATGCCCCTAAGTCTTTACTTACCCCTCGGTGCAGTTTCTGCACCGATGCGGCACTTACTTCCCAAAGATTACAGAAGAGAAGAAGATGGCTGCCGTGAACTCCGCTGGACAGAATCTGCACCAATGGGTAAGTAAAGAGTTAGGGGCATTTGCCCTGGGTAGCAGGTGCAGCTAGGCTGGGGAGGTGGGGGTCTATGTAGGGTAGGGTTTTTTTTTTTACTTTATGGTTGAATTCACCTTTAAAGCGGTTGTTCATGATTGCGTTAACTTTTCCGTACGATATAGAAAGTGAGATTCTGAGACAATTTGCAATTGGTTTTCATTTTTTTATCATTTGTGGTTTTTGGCTTATTTAGCTTTTTATTTAGAAGCTTGCAATTTCAGGGTCAAAATTACCCTAGCAACCATGAATTGATTTGAATAAGAGACTGGAATATGAATAGGAAAGGGACTCCATAGAAAGAGGAGTAATAAAAAGTAGCAATAAATACATTTGTAGTTTTACAGAGCATTTGCTTTTTAGATGGGGTCAGTGACCCCCATTTGAAAACTGGAAAGAATCAGAATATGAAGGCACATAGTTTAAAAACGATAAGGGCTAGTCCACACGGGGAGATAGCGACGCGTTTGCGGTCGCGGCGACAAAGCGCCGCGACAGTCGCCGCGACCGGCGCAGGCGACAGTTTTGTATGGGCGCCTATGTAAAAACGCCTGTGCTAACCACACGAGGCGATGCGCTTTTCAACAGTCGCCTGAAAAAGCCTGGCGAGGCATTTTCAGGCGACTGTTGAAAAGCGCAAACGCGTCGCTATCTCCCCGTGTGGACTAGCCCTAAAAAATAAATAATGAAGGCCATTTGGAATGTTGCTTAGAATTGGCCATTCAATAACATACTAAAAGTTAATTTAAAGGTGAACCATCAGTTTAAAGGAGGAACATATAAATCTACTCTGCATTCCAGAACCTCCTATATAAGATCTAGTACCTGCACACTGAATGTGCTTATGGGTAGGACTACACGAACGATTCCAGCGCGGTGCAAAAAAATGCATGCGACTTGTCGCATGCAACAAAAATAAGGTAAAAGATATAATTGTCGCATGGTGTTGCAGCATTGATCCGACTGTCTGATGCAGACGCAGTCACGCAGAGCACATGACTACATTAATCGTTCATGTAGTCCTACTCTAACTTCAAAATGTTGTGTATGCACTGAGCCATCCTTCAGAAATGGGGGGGGGAAAAAAAAAAAAAGACGTTTGCAAGTCAAACTTTGCACAAATCACTTATAAGAATAGCACAATGGCTTCACGTATTGGCAGTAATTAAAGTAATAAACTGGCCCTTTTAGCTTCTGGCACTTGATGTGGACTTTGGACAAGTCACTTGGACTAGTAGATCATTGTGGCTCAGTAACCCAAAAGTACAATTTGTGTTTATAACAAAATGAAAATAACTTGGCAAATGGGCCATTAATTGGGAAAGCTGATGTACACGAGGAAATCAAGTTCTTAAAGATGTGGGCTGAGATATGATCACTTCCAGCTAAACCCTACCGCAATAGTTTCAGGGCTTTAAATAGACATATCCTCCCTCAATCAGACCACATCCAGTTTGGGACTGGAAGGGGGGAAATAAAATAAATAAAGGGCACAGCAATATCCTAACAGAGTTTCCAGAATGTGCAGGGCCCTTGAAGTAAAATCATAAAGATGTGAAACCCAGCAGTCTGGCATTCTCTCTGGAGCATTCCTCTGTCATTAAATGGTTTGCCTGTGCCAAGATGGAAGCCTTTATTTTTAAGTTTATGTAAACCAGAGCACATGCCCTGCCCAAATATCATAGCAAATGAATGGCACCATAGAAAACTCTCAAGGCAAGCCAAGTCCTGCAGGTGCTCTGCTTCTCCTATAGACATGCATGCTGGCAAATACTCTGAAGTAATATTAAATACTCAGGGTAATACTACATCAGAATTTTTAAAAATGATTGGATTGGTTTATTAGTTAGCAGACTAAATAGCTGTATGATTTAAGTTTTTTTCTTTTTTGTTAAAGTGGACCTGTCACCAGACACAAAACTCTGTATAATAAAAGTCCTTTTCAAATTAAACCTGAAATCCAATTTCTAATTTTTTTTAAAGCATTCATTGCTGTTGTAAGCGCATTTAAAAATCTCAGCTGTCAATCAAATATTGTCTGCCTCTCCTCTATGCCTTGGGCATAGAGGAGGGGCAGACAATTACTTTTACTTTCCATTCAGCACTTCCTAGATGTCACTGCTCTCCACACATTTCCCAGTTCTCTTCACCATTTAATTGTGTAACCAGTGCATGGGGATGGACATCAGGTCCCCCATTCTGGTGCACAAACAAAGATTCTGAGATATTGCAAGACTTGTCTTAATAACATTGTCCACAAAATGGCTCCTGTCTGCTTTCTATAATTATGAATCCCCCACTGTAACAAAATGAGCTATTCACAATCTTTTATCTTAGATTAGCATGCATTGCACTAATTTTAACACAATGCTTATCAATTTCCTGGCGCATAACGATTCAGTGGGGTGTTAGAGTTTAGAGCTGCCAAGGTGTTCTAACACTCCACAGCAGCAAGTTAATTTCAACTGCAAAGAAGTCTAAAGCATTCTGACAAACTGGCAAATTTATCAAAGCCTCCCTGTCATGTTTTGGGTGGGTTGGTTTGTTAAACACTTTGACAGTACAATTATATACAACTGCTGGATATATCCCAATTAAACCTACAGTGAATCTGTACCTAAAGATTAAAAAAAAAAAACCATTTATAATTATGGAAAATTGTTTGGAAAACTGGGTTTACTGTAACTTCTGTTAACTGCAAGGGGAATTTCATGCCATTTAATCTACCCCCCCAAAGAGAAGTAGAAAGGCCAATATTATCTGCTAACCTGGCCACACCACACCAAGTCACTGGCTTATTGAACTGTGTATGGGGCCAAAGCAGATATGAATTTGAGCTATTGGAAGCACAGAGCTTCACAGCTAAAGGGTTGTGGTGGACTTGGGCCGGTACTGAAGTTCCAAACAAAGTGCATAATTCTTTGTTGAGCTTTAGATCTCCTTTAGCGCATGAAAAGGGCTTCCTGGAATGTCAGATTGCTCTTCTGGAGTTTTTTTAATTTACATAACTATAAAGAAGTGAAACCAACTCTACATGCAAGCTTAGAATGATAGAAACTCCCAGTACCGGCAAATATTCACAGAGCATGAACAAGATCTCCCTATATCCAAACAATTCCCCATTTTCCACTTGTCAGTGGCCAAACTATTTTGGCAGTCACACAAGCACATTCCTAGAAAGGTGGCGTAAGTCATTACAATCCACCCCTCCCTCAGTCTTGCACAGCACTATCTAGTCATTGCAAAAAGGCAACCCTTGCAAAACACGTGTGTTTTTTCTAAAGCAATTTATCGTTTAGCAAAAACACAACATAGACCGGAGGCCCCATTTCTTAGCTTTTCTAAGCCTCCTTGCATTGCATGCACATTATTCTTTGTTTACATACTGCAGATAGGCTTTACAGGGATTTCTTACTATAGGTATAGGACCTGTTATCCAGAATGCTTGGGACCTGGGATTTTTCAAAACCGATAATTGATCTTTCTGTAATGTGGATCTCCATACCTCAAGTCTACTAGAAAATCATGTAAATATTAAATAGACCCAATAATCTGGGTTTGCTTCCAATAAAGATTAATTATATCTTAGTTTGGATCAAGTAAAAGTTACAGCTTTATTATTACAGAGAAAAAGGAATTCATTTTTAAACATTTGGATTATATGGATAAAATGGTGTCTATGGGAGAGAGACTTTACATAATTTGGAGCTTTCGACATAATGGGCCGTCAAACTTGCCTGTCAAATTACAGGAATATCCCTTATCTGGAAAAACACAGGTCCCAAGCATTCCAGATAATAGATCCCATACCTGTAGTTCATGAAAAACAATTCCCCTAAAAAAAAATTCTTTAGGCTCCTATAGGTCTTTATTGCAGATGTGTCAAAAGTTTTTAGCTCCAGACTGAACCAAGGCATTTCGATAAAGACAAAATCAAGTTGGTCTCTTGCAATTGGTCTGCATTCTATCGTGGTTTTCACTCTGAAGCAAGTTTCCACCAGTATGCGTTCCATATGGAAAGGCTAAACACAACGTTTGGTTTACTTATAATATATATATTTACTTCCCAATCAGGATTCGTGTTTAGGTTCCGAAATCAACCCGTAGGCAGAGATACATGTTTATCAACACATAGGGTCTAAATAAATAAATAAAGATAAATGAATAAAAGTCTGCAAATGTACGAAGGAAAATTTGCTTATATTATCAGACATGCAACATATAAAAAGTCAATAGCTTTAGGTACTCAGGAATAGATTTTCTAAATACTTAACCAAAAACAGATATACTAGGAAATAAAAACTATAGTGGTGAAAAGCTTGCGTCTCAGTCCTTTCATGCTGCGAGGGCACGGAAGAGCGCAATTTCCATGTGCCTGTTTAGATACAGCAAGATTGTTCTAGTAGATACCTGGACACCCCACTCAGGAGTATTTTTCCCTTTAACTTTTAAAGAAATAAAAGTTAAACTTATGTGAAAAAAAGGCTATTTTCTCAATAGGGGGCTTGTAATATGCAGTCTTGGCATTAGTCTTTTGAGGCTATTGCTCTATTAAAGGGGACCTCCACTCCCTTGCATAGGGATAACAAATCTAATTCTAAGCAACGTTCCAATATACATTGATTACAAATTGTCAAAAGTTTTTAAAGTTATTCCTAACCTGCAATTGAATGCATTCATTGCTTCCACACTTTTGTTGTCTGCGCCCACTTGTGTTTTTGATTCTTGAATCAAGCTACCAGAAGACTCTCTCCTTTAGAAATCAGCTGGCCTTTCCAACATTGTTCCAGGATTCATAACCAGCAATGTACAGAATATAAAGCTAGACAGATGCTGCTTTCAGTAGTAATTACATTTCCCCCCCATTATTTTGATTCTATTTTGAATAGATTGAATAGATAGAATGATTTTCCATACCCGAGTAAACAGCTCTAGACACTGTCTCTCTTTTTTTCAGGATAGCAGCTGCCATATTAGCTTGGTGTTAGCGATATGTGTGACGGCCCGATACCTGCGGGACCCATGGGTTAAGCCGCGGGTCGGGCGGGTTCGGATCAACCTCACACCCCCTTTTGCGGGTGGTCTGGGTTGAGCTCTTCTTCCTGCTCTCCCGGTTTTACCCAACCTGCATATCACTACTTGGTGTGATATCTCTTACTGCCCGAGTCTCTCCCTGCTCGATCATAGCACGGAGCTCAGATTACAGCAGGGAGGGGGAAAGGAGCAAACTGAGCATGCTCAAGCCCAAGACCTGGAGGTTTAAGCTTAAAACAGAAAGTCTGATACCAAAGCCCATGTGAACACAATAAAAGAAAATAAATTTTTTTTTTTTTTTTTTGACAGAGCAGCATTACTTTTTTTAGACCTTTCTGATAAAGCTTACTTGGTTTTAACCTTTCCTTCTTAAGAGGCACATCTAGCTGGATATAGACTTCATAGGAAAGACTGAGCTACTCTAAATATTTCATAAACTCACAGGCATAGATAATGTGTAGCACAAATTAAGTTGTGACCCTGACCCAGAAGGGAAGCCAACCCAAAGCCTGGATTAAAGATTCTCATTGCGGTGCTATAATACAGGTTTTAGTAGGACCTGCCAGTAGTAACTTTAAAAGGGCTGTACTCCACGGCCGATTTTCGTCGGATCGTCTTGCGTCTGATGTAGTTGCAGGCGTCAAAATAAAATGGGACTGAACGAAAAGTCGCAGGTAAAAACTAAAAACCATCCAACGTGATGTGAAAGAAGAAAGCTGCATCTTCATCAGACAGTCTTATCGTGTAGTTTTTACCTGCGACTTTTCGGTCAGTCCCATTATATTTTGACGCCTGTGACTACATCCGACTTTGTCGCCGCGAGACGATCCGATGAAAATCACCCGTGGAGTTCATCCCAAAGATGAAGCCCATGGCTCATGGCAAGCCCCTGAGAAGAAGGCCCTCTTTCCATGCCGGATATGCTTTATTGTCTCCTGTATTGAAGAGCCATGGAAATTGCTTGCAGCTTCATAAATAAACAACTAGCATTAAAAAGATCCACAAACACATTTCTGTCTGGTAAAGATTTTTTTTAGGGAAAAATGTCAGTGCATCAAGTACAACATTATCACTTTTTGCTTTGACAGAAAGCTAGAATAACAGATGTTTTACTAATTCTAGAAGAGCTTAGAATACCTTTGATCAGCCGTTGCGTCTCAGATTCTGCTTGTGATTGCTAGGGTAAAAAGGTGGTTATTTAAGTTTCTGTGGTTTGTTTTCATTATTACTTAAAGGAAAACTATACCCCCAAAATGAATACTTAAGCAACAGATAGTTTATATAATTAAGTGGCATATTAAAAGAATCTTATCAAACTGGAATATATATTTAAGTAAAAATTGCCCTTTTACATCTCTTGCCTTGAACCACCATTTCGTGATGGTCTCTGTGCTGCCTCAGAGATCACCTGACCAGAAATAGTGCAGCTCTAACTGTAACAGGAAGAAGTGTGGAAGCAAAAGACACAACTCTGTCTGTTAATTGGCTCATGTGACCTAACATGTATGGTTTGTTTGGTATGTTTGTGTGCTCAGTGAATCGTACGATCCCAGGGGGCGGCCCTCATTTTTTAAAATGGCAATTTTCTATCTACGATTACCCAATGGCACATAATAATAGAAAAGTATATTATGAAAATGGTTTATTTAAATGAAGCAGGGTTTTACATATGAGCTGTTTTATGCAATATCTTTTTATAGAGACCTACATTGTTTGGGGGGTATAGTTTTCCTTTAAGTGACTAGCTACTCACAGACCTCTTGTGGCATCATGTAAAGTCTTACATCCATATGCAGGACCAACCCAATGTTCCCTTGGCCTTATACAACTGTACTCTATACTCCCCTTTCAGTGGATACACAGATGGGTGGGACATAGGTGTAGATGTCAACAGAGGTGGCGGGTTATACCAAGTCATTAAATAAAAGTGTTGCAATATGTGCGGTTACATCACTAGGGACAACTCTTGATCGCCTCAGCTGGTTTTCCATAAAAACATAAGGGGTTTGCCACTTTGTTAATCTTTAGTTCTCTTTTAGCCATCCTTATTTCAAAAGAACACCTAAACACATTAGCTGCAAACACGCCCACAGTTTAAGACTTTAGAAAAGAGTGATATTGTGCTGATGCACGAAACTTTAAATACTTGGTAATCCTGCTTAAAACTACGGTACCAAGACCCTGGCAGTACAGCATAAAGCCGTCTTTAAGGAAGTTTAAATACATAGCATTTCTAAGAAACTTTTCCTCTCCATTAAACATTCTATTAAAATGTTATTTTTTGGTTCACCAGATGTAGCTAATCTACAACTCTCAGCATGTCTTTCACATATAAACAAGAGGTAAAGCATGCATGGTGATATAGTCCACCAAAGATTGGGGACCCAAGATTAAAGAACAAGGGTTTATAGCAGATGGACAACATTCCTTATCCAGATATTTCAACATGTGTAGTAGCGGTTATATTGTTCCATGGAGACAAAAGAATCAAGAGGTGAATTTGAAGCATAAATGGCCAATGCAGAGCAGTATGGCATAGCTCCTACTAAAGATATTATATAAATCATGGGCTCTCTGTGCAGGATTACACTCCATCATCATACCAGTCACTTTTCTGCATAGCTTGTTTGGGTCTGTCATACGACTGCAGCAGATATATTATACAAGATGAGGAAGAGGTATTACACACATCTATCACAGGTGGAGAGATAGAAGACCCCATGAGTAGTACCACCCAGGCACTGGATAGTTTATTTACCGTCTGTATGTGAGAATATGAGCATCTCCTCCAAAGTCAGAACATTTTAAACATACTGGGCAATGTCCTCCTGCTCTTTAGTATAAGAGAGATAGGTAAAACTAACAGGTATAGTATAAGCATACATCCAATGGCAGTTTTAAAAAAAGGGCAGGTACTCTGAGCCCCCAAGAAGCAGGGGGAAATGTAGATAGAAATATCATAAGATATATATAAGAATGCTGGTGTGACACAGGTTGGACATCCCAGATTCATTCTATTTCCCACCCGATGGCAACCCTCTTCTGTAATCCCAACCCTGGTTTCACATGGATAATATCTGCAATAACAAACAAATGGGTAATGTAATAAATAATCTTAAATTTTCTACTTGTCTAGGTACCAATCCCTGTTTTGTTTAAAGGGTAAGGCATTTTTCAGTAGCAGTATGCACAAAATCTCTCTGTCTTAAATATATTGATAATGGGTTGAGTGCAGAGGATCTCTTGTATGTGTCTATATGTATTTTGTGGTCACAGCCTCATTGCACCCCTGCCTAATGGTTTTAAAAAATAGTGGTGAGCACAACTTTCCCTTGTTTGTTATAGGTACCAATACCAACCAATCATCAGTTAGCATTTACTGTTCTGTTGCTTGAAAACAAACATCTGATGGGTTACTAGCAGTGATGAGTGAAATTTTTCGCCTCGTTTTACCGCAAATATTATGCCCACTAGACTTAAATGGGTGAAAAAAAAAATTGTTGAGCAACTTCAATTTTTGAAGTTTTGCAAGTTTTTGGCGAAGCGAGGCAGATTCTCCCATCACTTGGTACTAGATGTGTGAATGTTTAAGACGTTATTACACTACCTATATGTAGTTAAAGGCACTAAGTTTGCTCTCAAACAGCAAACAATCAGCAGGTAGCATTTACTACATAAAGGGATCATGTAATAATCTCTCTAATGCTTTATTTACCAGTAGGACCATCCAGCTGAGACAAGAGCACCCATTCCGATTAGAAGAAAGAAGGTTCCGCCTAAATATTCGGAAGGGTTTTTTTTACAGTGAGAGCTGTTAAGACGTGGAATTCTCTCCCTTAATCAGTGGTACAGGCTGATACATTAGATAGCTTTAAGAAGGGGTTGGATGGTGTTTAGCAAGTGAGGGAATACAGGATTATGGAAGATAGCTCATAGTACAAGTTGATCCAGGGACTAGTCCAATAGCCATCTTGGAATCAGGAAGAATATTTTCCCACTCTAAGGCAAATTACAGAATCATCAAATGGATTTTTTTCACTTTCCTCTTGATCAACTAGCTAGCAGTTAGGCAGGTTATATATAGACTTAAAAGGTTGAACTTGATTGACGTGTGTCTTTTTCCAACCTAACTTACTATGATCTAAAAGCAAAGATTGCATCTGTTGCTATGGGTTACTGCACCAGGGCAACCTTAGTGTCTTATTACATATGGCGGCATGAGTTCAGAATGTGATTATGTCCCGATTCATGCAGCTAGTTGTCAGTATTTCAAGTAGGCCGGTTCATCAAACAAACCATAACTATCTTTAAGATCAGAGAGCTGTTTCCATAAGGGCTGATGCTGACGTATACACCAACACATAAGCCTGTTTGCATTGACCGTGAACGCTCTTTACAATGTTTTCACTGTGAATGGTTTCTGAACACTTATGTCTGCAGCACCCATATTCATAAAAAATGAAGGCCCCGTAAATCAGTGGCAGATTATAAAAAGTTCAATAAAGAAATCCAATGGCACACAGGATTAGTGCAAACAAGTCTGCCTTGCGTGTTGACAAAGGGGCGTGACCCCGAAACGTTGCACTCCACGTTAAACATGCAAGGCAGACTTGCTTGCACTAGAGGTATCTCTATTGTTCTTTGTATTACATTGTGCGGGAGCTTAATTTGTTGCAGATTATAAAAAGAACCATTAGGGCAGCAGCCCAAAAAGAAAAAAAAAAAAAGGCCCAAAAATTCCCAAAGTACAAGGCTTGTAGGTCTCCCTAAGATCTTGTGATGAGGCCAAACATACATGAAGCATTTTTCATACTTGATACAAATGTTGTTGTAGATTCCTAAATACAAAAAAAAAACAAAAAAAACACACCTTTTGTTGGAATATTTCCCAAGCAGTGGTAAAGATGCATTAAACAAAAAAAAAATCCCTACAGGAGCAATTACAATTACAATTTACTACAATAATATTCTGCGCCCACACACTGTAAATTTCAGTCTTGCAAAGAATTTTCATTATTACAAAGTTTGCCTATTTTTACCATTGCCGCTGCACACAAAACTCCTACCTTTGTCAGTTAAATGCGTTAATTTGTAATAAACTAAAATTAGCATTATTTTTTTAATTCTACCCACTAAGTTACCGGTTTATCATACATGCCAGGACAAAAGCTAGCCATACACATACAAATGAAATAGGACAAAAAGTAAGATTTTAAGCACATATATGGCGGCCCGATCATCATAACTAGTATCTACCTACTATGAGTACTTGGCAGTTTGTCGTTCAGAAGTGAAGCTACAGCTCCAATGGTTTAGATAGTCCGGGGTGTCAGCCTGATGGTGCGGAATAAAAAAAGGTGTCCATACAATGTATAGCCCCTTATACATTATCTGCCTGTTTGGCCTCTGGCATAATTTGTTAATGTAAGATATGCGGCACGTCTGGTAGCCTCTACTTTGAGTGGATTAAAGGGGTTGTTGACCTTAAAGGGATACTGTCATGGGGAAAAAAATTTTTCAAAATGAATCAGTTAATAGTGCTGCTCCAGCAGAATTCAGTTACATTGAGAAGGAAAAACAGCAGCCTGCCAGAAAGCATCTCTCACCTAAAGTGCAGGCACAAGTCACATGACCTGGGGCAGCTGGGAAATTGTCAAAATGTCTAGCCCCATGTCAGATTTTAAAATTGAATATAAAAAAATCTGTTTGCTCTTTTGAGAAATGGATTTCAGTGCAGAAATCTGCTGGAGTAGCACTATTAACTGATCCGTTTTGAAAAAAACATGTTTTCCGACGACAGGATCCCTTTAAAATGAACTTTTAGTATGATGTAGGGAGTGATATCCTGAGACAATTTGCAATTAGTTTTCAGCTTTTATTATTTGTGGTTTTTGAGTAACTTAACTTTTTATTTAGCAGCTCTTCAGTTTGCAATTTTAGCAATATGGTTACTAGGGTCCAAAGCATCCCAACAACCATGCATTGATTTGAATAAGAGACTGGAAAATGAATAGGAGAGGCCTGAATAGAAAGAGGAGTAATAAAAAGTAGCAATAACAATACATGTATAGCCTTACAGAGCATTTGAGTTTTAGATGGGTCAGTGACCCCCATTTAAAAGCTGAAAACAGTCAGAAGGAGGCAAATAATTTGAAATACTACAAAAAAAAGATAAAAAATTCCAATTGAAAAGTTGTTTATAATTACCTATTTTATAAGTTAACTGAAAGGTGAACTATACCTTTAAGAATAATGGCACAGGGTAGCTTTTGTCCCCATAGTAAATATGTACTTCTACAGGTGGCAAAACATCACAATTTTCCTTCCCATCAGCGATTCCCGGCGATACTGCTGATGAGAAGGAAACTAGGGACCTTTTGCTGGCTGCAGCAGAAAAGATTTTCCACTGGTGACAAATGTCACTGTTCTTACTGACCATCAGATGAGAAAACGGCCATTGTTCCCAAACCTCACACTATGATGAGCAAAGGTCTATACCTAGGGTTGCCACCTTTCCCTGCTGGGAACTCCAGGCAGAGGCAGGAGAATGACATCATGGAGGTGGGGCAGTGACATTGTGGGCAGGGTGGTGACATCATGCAGGTGGGTCAGTGGGTGGAGCGATGAGATGGCGATTGGCCAATTGCAGAATCAATCTGAAATATGGAATCCTGCCCGGTTTTCCAAGTTGGATTGACCCAGACAGCCCTCCAGAAAACCAAGCTGTCTGGGACAAAACCGAACTGGTTTTAACCCTATCTATCCAATACACAACATTTATTTAATGCAACAGTTGGAAGCAAACTCAAATGTTATGATTAAAGTACATCCCTAAAAATAACCACCCACCCCTTAAAAAAATTATTCAGTTTGACTTTACCTCCACAGTGAAAGACAAAGAAAATAGGGGAGGTCACCTGAAATGAAATCATTTAACCCCCACAGCCCAGCAGAGAGAAGACACAATTCACAGAAACAGTTGGGTTCCAGGGCTGCACTGTGGAGGGAAAGAAATATTTTGGATGAATGCTTGCATTTCCCATTTGCTTATTTGAAGAACCAGATGGGAAGCGCTGATATGTCCCGTCCCAAGTGGCAGAGTCTGTTACTAGAAGTGATCAACAATCTGTCACTAATAGAGACAAAATGCACTGCAGTCTGAATAACACCATCCTATATTGCTTCAGTAGTGGCCATTCTATATTCAGATGCCAGCCAATCCAAATGACTGAGTTTCATTGAAAAGTGGCCGAGTCATTGATCAAGCATTGATAACGTGCTTTTCATTTTATGCTGTATATCACATGGTATTAATCTGGCGCAATTAGTCGAGTATGATTAAGTGTCTGAGCACCCCACTAGGTACCAGTACCGCGCAGTTAGGCTCTCTGCACTAGTGTCCTAGCCCTCTCTGCCACCTCGTGGACCCCCCTGGACCCCCTCAGGCAAAAACGTAAGCGCACGGGGGAGGGCGGCAGCAACTGCTGCTGCCTCAGGCGGCGGATGGGCCAGGATCGCCCCTGTGTCTGAGATACGAAACGTGTAAGGCTGTGTCCTTGTGTACCTACTAAACTACAAATCTTTTTACAAGTCTGTCTGGAAGATTGTGCTTGGAGTGCCTGCTCTACTAAAGTTTGATCCGCTCCCTTAGCTGAAGGTTTAGGGCAGTGCACCTGGACCTCTTCCAAAACTTGGTGAGTTCGACATCAGACCTGAGAATTTGGTTTATAGCCAATTAGTCAAAAACCATGCATGTTTGGCCTGTCTATGGCTGCCTTAAAGGAAAACTATACCCTAAAATAAATACTTGAGCAACAAATGATATCAAATGAATTAAACTGGAATATATATTTAAGTAAATCTTGCCCTTTTACATCTCTTGCCTTGAACCATCATTTCATGATGGTCTCTGTGCTGCCTCAGAGATCACCTGACCAGAAATACTACAACTGTAACAGGAAGAAGTGTGGAAGCATAAGACAGAACTGTCTGTTAATTGGCTCACGAGACCTAACAAGTATAGCTTGTTTGGTGTGTTTGTGTGCACCGTGAATCCTATGATCCCAGGGGGCGGCCCTTATTTTTTTAAAATGGCAATTTTCCATTTATGATTACCCAATGGCACCTACTACTAAAAAAGTATATTATTATGAAAATGGTTTATTTACATGAAGGAGGGTTTTACATATGAACTGTTTTATGCAATATCTTTTTATAGAGTACTACATTGTTTGAGGGGTATAGTTTTCCTTTAAAGTTCATATGCGAGTATGGTCCAAAGATGCTTATAGAAGTAAAGACTCCTACACGTGCTACATCAGTCCTTACATTTGGGTTCATTAACAGTAGTAATTTTCAGTATTACAGGATTTAACCTATAACCGTAATTGCTTTGGTCAATAGGATTGTGCCGCACTTGATTTTTTTTTTTTTTTGGCAATATAAGGTATTGGATCAGTTATCCGGAAAATGGTTATCCTGAAGACCATCTCCCATAGACGCCATCATAAATAAAATCTACATTTTTAAAAACAATTTCTTTTTTTCTCTGTAATAATAAAACAGTAGCTTGTACTTGAGCCCAACTAAGACATAAATAATCCTTATTGGAGGCAAAGCCAGCCTATTGGGTTTATTTAACATTCAAATGACTTTCTAGTAGACAAGGTATGAAGATCCAGATTATGAAAAGATCCGTTATGTGGAAAACCCCAGGTCCCCATATCTGTACAAGCACAATAAAGTCATCACAGGCAAGCCTCCAGCCAATGGACCACGGTGATTACAAAAACAGAAATGGATAAATTATTCACAAACGTAAACAGATTTTGATTCTGGAATGTGCAACTGTTGGCTGGTAACGAGTCCTATCAGCAACCAGTAGACCCCCCTCATACACATACACATTGCCTGAACTAGATCACTGTTCTTATTTATCAGTTACAATGACATTCTGCATTAATCACCAGGATTCATTTTTTCATTCCCAGCTAGAGCTGAACAGCTGAATCCCTCAAAGTGTCTGGAAATGCTATTAATATAAAGGCATCCCCATTATCTCAGGTGTATATCATAACACAAGTTTGGCAGCCAATGGAAGCGAGATAAATAATGCCATTAGATTGGTCAAGCAAGTTCCCATGAAAGACATCAATTCAGGAATACAGATTTTATTGAAGTGATAATGGAATGTTCAGACAAAGGCATTTCATAAAGCACAGAACTGTCTCGGCAAACAAATTAGGAAACGGTGTATTTGTCCTTGAAACAACTTTCACGGTTATTTTCGACTATAGTTTAGTTTTCCCAACAACCACTATAAGGTCACTTATTTCCTATGGCTGCATCATTTTCCTCTAGTAATTTGGTGCCCTAAAGAAAAAAAACAGGTCGCAAGTACGGTTTTGTGCATTGCCTATTCATTTGATGGCCCATACAAGTACCTCCTTTTCTTCATATGTTCAATATTATTCCCTGCATCATTCCACTTTATTACACACATAATTCATGGATGTATTTGTTTTTATTTCTTTGAATGGGTGGATTATTTAGGTTGTTATCTACATCTGGTGTAAATTTCATGTCAATCTCCCCATTAGAATATATTTACTTGTTTTCCCTGCTGTATATGAACCACTGGCTAGTCTGATTTGCTATTTAGCTCAATCCACACAATGAGATTTTCTCTCCTAAAAAAAAAAAATACTTGAAGTCCAACAAGTATCCTCATGGACAGCCACATGGCTTGAAAACTTGAAAATAATTCCTTAAGAAAGTGGGTTTCCTAAGCTTACAGGCATTCTAACTGCAAAAGTGTAACATGAAGACAGCCGAAAACATTATTAACTCCACTTAGTTTGGCGCAAAGTAATTGCATGCACACTTTAACAAAGACCAGAACACCCTGACTCTATTTAGCATTAGATTTTATAGATATCCAGTAAAGTACAGCAAGAAAATATTTCTCCTTAAAGTACTGACCCTTCCTAGAAAAGCCTACAGCAGTGGGGCTGTCAAGACTGAAGGCTGCTTAGTATGAAATTTGGGAAAAATACCTATTTGCTTTCCTTGATACTCCTAGTTGCCCAGCTTAAAGGTTAATTAGGGGGAAATTTGGAGTCAAAGCTAATTTGCTGCCCTATTTCAGGAAAAATGGCTGAAACACTATCAGAATAGTCTTTTCGTATACAGGTATGGGACCTGTTATCCAGAATGCTTGGGACCTGGGGTTTTCCAGATAAGGGATCTTTCCATTACCTGGATCGTCATACCTTATGTCTACCAAAAAATCATGTAAACATTAAATAAATCCAAAAGGATTAATTATATCTTAGTTTGGATCAAGTACAAGCTACTGTTGTATTACTACAGAAAAAGGAAATCATTTTTAAAAATTTTGGATAAAAGAGAGTCTATAGGAGACGGCCTTTACATAATTTGGAAATTTCTGATAACAGGTTCCCGGATAACTGATCTGATACTTGTATCTAAAATGTTATGAAGAAAGGGGACACAAATCAAAGTGAGCATGAGCCAAATAGAACCTTATAATAAAGGTGAAAAACTGTATTCTACCCACAGCTCTACACAACTGGACAAAATATTTTCACGTATTTTTCATGTATTCTTATCCCACTTATCCCATACGCTTATAGAGCCCATTTTGCAAGCAATGTAGTTGAAAAAGAAAGCAGGTTCATATTCCCACACAGCAATAATATATTAACAAGAAACAATATAGAGCCTTCAGGTTTAATCTCAAGCAAACACAATAGGAAATATGTCATTAACATTTGCTCAGCTGGATCATGACAGTCATACCATTCATTTACAGGCGGATGGATAGGAACACTAATGACTCAATCAAAGCCAGTGAGGGTTTTATTTATATTTAAACAGCAATTTCAAAAGTCAATTTCCACTTAGCTAATTTTAGAAGAATCTGCTTCTTTAGGACACACTATGGGCCACATGGACGGAACTTCCATCAGCTCAGTCGGACCTCTAGTGTGAATAGATTTCCAAGACCACCAACTCATTCTCCCATTGTACAGGTATGGGACCTGTTAGCCGGAATGCTCGGGACCTGGGGTTTTCTGGATAATGGATATTTTTGTAATTTGGATCTTCATACCGCAAGTCTACTAGAAAATCATATAAACATTAAATAAACCCAAATAGGCTGGTTTTGCTTCCATTAAAGATTAATTATATCTTAGTGTGGATAAAGTAAAACGTACTGTTTTATTATTACAGAGAAAAAGGGTGTCGTTTTTAAAATTTTGGATTATTTGTTTATAATGGAGTCTATGGAAGATTTCATAATTTGGAACTTTCTGGCTAACCGGTTTCCAGATAACAGATCCCATACCCGTACAATAATCCTCTAAACATACTTCTCTGTGAAAAAAAAGTTCTCCACACTTTCTCTGGTTGGTGCCGCAATCACTGTACCAAACTGGAGAATATGGCACGGTTCTTGACCCTAAATATCTTCACATAGATGGACTCTTTTTTAGATGAGCGTGGCAAACACAAACAATAGGAAAAAGTAATCCTCCCTGGAGCAACATCAGCATTTAAAGGGGTGGTTCACCTTTACCTTTAGTATGTTCTAGAATGGCTAATTCTAAGCAACTTTTCAATTGGTCTTCATTTATTCTTTTTTATAGGTTTTTAAATATTTGCCTTCTTCCAACTCTTTCCAGCTTTCAAATGGGGGTCAGTGACCCTGTCTAAAAAACAAATGTTCTGTAAGGCTACAAATGTATTGTTATTGCTACTTTTTATTACTCATATTTCTGTTGAACCCCTCTACTATTCATATTCAAGTCTCTTATTCAAATCAATGCATGGTTGCTAGGGGAATTTGGGTCCTAGCAACCAGACTGCTGAAATTGCAAACTGGAGGGCTGCTGAATAAAAAGGTAAATAACATAAAAATGAAAAACAGCAGCAAATTGGCTCAGAATATCACTCTCTACATCAGTGGTGCCCAAAAGGTAGATCGGGATATACCAGTAGACCTTTAGCTGGTGATCAATAGATCTCAAGACACTGTAAACAAACAAATCATGATTTCAATTCAGATATTTATTAAGTTAGGGTTACATAAGAAATAGGTGTTTGTTAAATATAGCAAAATAAATTCTCATAAATCAATATAATATTGAAGTTATATTTTCCATGGAACGGAATGCTAACAATGATATTATGGATGAATATCAAAATGGGCCAACATCACTAAAAGTAGACCCCTGTGTTAATAAAGTATGGGCACTCCTGCTCTACATCATACTAAAAGTTAATTTAAAGGTGAAAAACCCCTTTGAGAAATCATAATTAACAAATCAATTCACTTACAGTTAACAAAAATGCTCAAGTCGCTCTGCCTTGTGCAATGCTAGCACGTGGGTCACCATGCGCATAATCCAAATCAAAGACTTAAAATTTAAGAATAAAGTGCAATAAATGCCTCCAGCAGGGATGTATTTGGAGCAAAGAAACCTGGGGCATAACTACAGAGAAAGCAGGATCCAAATTTTTTTAAAGGGAAACCAGTGCTCATAGCACAAGGTCAGGCTCACAGAGAAGAGAATAAAAAAGAATAAAAAAAGAAAGAGATTTTTGCCAATATGGTGCAGTATTTTCCAAATGGGTTTGCACACCTTTTGTGATTATCTTATATAATAAATAAAGTGTCTCTTATATCCACTCCAGCGTATTTTTGGGATTTATTAACCACTATCTCCAGCCTTGTACCGTGAGAATTTGTATAGGGGGGTACTCACAGACGTTTAAGGAATGATGCACATAAAGAAAGCGTGGATATCAGCAGCGGGTTTTACATGCGGCTCCGAAACTTCATCCCATTAAATTCTTATTTTAACAGCTTTTTGCCAGGAATAAGAAAAGTCTCTGCTGCTTAACATGTATTTCCAGTTGCTTCTATTGAAATATCAAATTCGAGCATATTCTTGCAGATTGGTTCTCCGGGGCTCCCATTTGTCGTTTTGTCTAATCGTGATCACCTGTCTGCGTAAATCTCCTCCAGAAGCTTATCCCGAATTCTCACACCTCCACTGTGCGCGCGATAGAAGCTCCATACAGAGAAAGCAGACCCTGTGGCTGCAGGGGGGCCCAGGAGGTATAGGGGGCCCCAATGAGAGCCAAATAATGAGGGATTTCAACATATATTGGTAAAACAAGACAATCTCTGGATATGCTGTGGGGCCCAGTAACATCGAGTTACTCCACTGAAAGAAACCAACATTTTGGTGCTCAAGTCCTTAAGTACTTATATTAGTTATTTTGATGCTAAATATGTTGGCACTATATAAATACATGTTATTAATAATAATAAAATAATTTTGCAGCTATATACAGTTGAAGTTTATAAGTCATGTAAAGCATGTTCAGCTGGCCATAGATGTAAAGATATAGCCGTACCAAACGGCCGTGTGTGGAGCCTGGCAAGATTTTTCGTACCAAGGCGATGGGTCGTTTAGTCAACAGGTTTAAAAGATTTGTCAGCTAATGATAATATCTCTGCATGTATTGCCTGACGAGATCAGTGGGAGATTGTCAACTACTATTTGTCAGACATAACTTTTGTACAATTGTTGTCTGTCAATTCATGGCCAGAACATCGTCTGACTTTTTTTACTTTGTTTACAACAATTTTATTGGGTTTTTGTAAACACAACAGATTATAATTCACATATTAATTATGTCAAGATAAACATAGAAGAAAAATATACATTGCTGCATGACATATCAAGGAATGATTTCTTTGTTCTTTTTACTAATTTATTTAATCTGAATGGGTAAAGGTAGATAGGTAGACTGGTAGACAGAAAGGAATGATCGTTCCTCGCGCAAAGAATAAAATCCGTGTGTATTTGGCCAGCTTTAGCACTGCTCAGATTTTAAAATTAGAGGTATGGGACCTGTTATCCAGAATGCTCGGGACCTGGGGCTTCCCGGATAACAGATCTTCATACCTTAAGTCTACTAGAAAATCATGTAAACATTAAATAAACCCAATAGTCTGGTTTTGCTTCCAATAAGGATTAATTATATCTTAGTTGGGATCAAGTACAAAGTACTGTTTCATTATTACAGAGAAAAAGGAAATCATTTTTAAAAATTTGGATTATTTGGATAAAATGGGAGTCTATGGGAGACGGCCTTTCAGTAATTCGGAACTTTCTAGATAACAGGTTTGCAGATAACAGATCCCATACCTGTATTAGCCGAACCTTGCATGTTGTCTGGTTACAGCACTCAGGATAAAGGTAATATAAATATGTAATATAAAGTAATATATTGGTAATTATTGGTTTCAGAGTTTGATTGAGATTTTAGGGTGCATTTTTCCTAAGAGCAGCAGCGCATTTATACATGAGCCCACACTTAGGAACATCACATGGAGCTTTTAGTACAGAGCTGCATTTGATATTTGCACTGAATAGAGCCGGATTTGCTGGCAGGAGGGATGTTAACCTCTGAGTTTCTTTTTTTTTTTTGTCAGCCAGCTTTCTTTGGTCCTTTTGTACCCCAAACAATGTAACAATTAAACATTTGGGATTAAAGACTAAAAGGCTTAGGTTTATTTTTCCCTTAAGCCATCGCAACTTTAACAATTCCATTTTACACAGTTGTGTGTGTGCGTTTAAAGAAAGGCACAACTCGGTGCTTTTGTAGATTGAGCACGAAGTCGCAGCTGGTGGGAACAACCACCTAGAGGATGATTCATTTATAAAACATTAACCGGAGACAGAACAGAAGATTAGATCATAAGAGCACTAATCAACATGAGGATTTCAGGTGAAAAGCCTTTCGACTGTAAGCTCTTGCGAGCAGGGCCCTCTGATCCTATTCTTGCATGTTACATTTTTGTAAAATCCCTACTAATTATTGTAAAGGGGTGAATAACTTGCTGGCGCTATGTATAAATAGATGAGGAGGATGGCACACGGAAAGATTTGTCACCAGCAGTTTTTTTTAGGAGTGGCTGCGGGCAACAAATCTCCCGAAAATGCCTCTCCATTGGCAATAACTGAAATTGCTGGCCGTATGCCTAACTTATCACTAAGTGGTTTGAAGTTGCCTCCGGAGGAAACTTCAGCCAATTTAGAAATAAGGTTAGTAAATGGTTGGATTAATGCCACCCCAAAGTGCAATGGTTAACAAATCTGGTCGTAAATAACTTATTTCACCTCCTCCATCATCGGTTGTTGCTTTGCTTTCACACATTTCTACCAGCTTTATTAAACAGAAAATTACCGCGACTTTTGACATGAGCTCATTCATCGGTCTTCAATAGAGAAGGGGCATAATTACTGACTAAACTAAAAACTAGATAGATAGATAGATAGAGGGAAAGTCATGCTCACTACTGATATTTAAACCATTATGTAGGGGGGCAATAAGGCTTTGACCACAAAGTTCATACAGACAAATACATGAGGTTCTCTGCACTCAACCCATTGTCAATATATTAAAAGAAAACTATACTCCTCAAACAATGTAGGTCTCTATTAAAATGTATTGCATAAAACAGCTCATATGTAAAACCCTGCTTCATGTAAATAAACCATTTTCATAATAATATACTGTTTTAGTAGTATGTGCCACCGGGTTATCATAAATAGAAAGCTGCCATTTTAAAAAAATATTGGCAGCCCCTGGGATTGCATGACTAACAGTTAGGGTTGCCACCTTTCAAAAAGATTTCCACCAGCAGTGGTAGGGGCGGGAAGAAAGGGGTGTGTTGTGACGTCAAAGGGGGCGTGTCCTGCCATCAAAGGGGCAGAGCCACGACGCGCGGATGCTGGAAAAGAAGGTGATTTTTCAGCAAATTGGGGGCAGGCCAAGAGCTTTTAATAGGGGTATTACAGATTTACCGGCAGCTACATTGCCGGTAAATTTGTAATACCGGCCCCGGCCTTGGCAGGTGTTTTACCGGCTAGCGTGGTAAAATACCGGCCGGGTGGCAACCCTACTCATAGTGCACACAAACAAAAAAAAAACCAAACAAACCATACATGTTAGGTCACATGAGCCAATTAACAGACAAGAGTTCTGTCTTTTGCTTCCTGTTACAGTTAAGCTGGCCATAGACACAAAGATCCAATCGTAATGGGTTAAGTACAGAGAAACAGAGGCAGCGTTAGGGCCCACGGGCCTGCACCAGGGGGCAGCGTGGATAATGCCCCAGCACAACTTTGCTGTCCACAGACAAAAAAAAAAAAGTCCTCACTTCTGTGCTAAACAAGATAGTGCAGGATGGGATAAAGAAGTTCCAAAATGCTGGCGGACTGAGTTATCTTAAGATAAAGAAGGTTGGTAACTGCAGTGCTGGTAATATGGAACTAGGGTTGCCACCTTTTCTGGATAAAAATACTGGCCTTTCAATATTTTTATGTTGTTTCCCTATAAATAACATTGGCAACAAACAACATTTTTACCGGCCAGGTGGCAACCCTATATGGAATATGTATTTTGCTGCCCTTTGTTAAAGGAAAAGTAACATCAAAAAACAAATGTTTTAAAGTAATAAAAATATAATGCAGTGTTGCCCTGCGCTGGTAAAACTGGTGTGTTTGCTTCAGAAACACTACTATTGTTTATAGAAATAAGCTGCTGAGGAGCAATGGGGGCAGCCATTCAAAAGAGACAGGCTCAGGTTACACAGCAGATAAGCTCTGTAGAACATAATGGTGTTATCTGTTATCCACTATTTAACCTGTGCAATATAGACTTTTTTCAATTTCCGCCCTTGCTACACAGCAGCTTGATTATATGTACTATAGCAGTGTAAACCATTGTGGTTCTTACAAGCGGGTGGTGCAAAGGTTCTATGGAAAGCAGAACAAATTCAATTGACATAATACATCACTCCGCATTGTAACAAAGTGAGGTCACATGAGTCTGTGACCATAAGGGGATTGAGAAGTGGTTCCTACAAGTCTAAATTACTATCATGGTCTCCTTTCAAATATGAGGAATCAAATGAGAGATTGTAAACACTTGTGATGAGCATCTTCAGTCTATAACCCATTGTTGTTAAAGACCCCCGTTTGTCATAAGTGAATGTAAAGTGCTTGAGTATTGATACCTGGCACTACATAAATAAATGATACATGTACTTATTTTAAGAATTTCAGATTGTGGATATGTACCTTTTATACATAAGTGAATGAATTCATGTCAAAAAATGTGGACGGATTCTGTGCAATATTCAGAGCCAATGTTACTTCCAAGCAACATCCTTACAGAGGTTGAACAGGGGTTATATTTTAAGTCTCAGGTTCTAAAGGACAGAAAGCAATGTACTACTGCATAATTTTTCTTTCAGTCATTTTCAGTTGTTTGTGTTACTAATCGCTGTATTGTTGTTACTCTGCCGGCGCTGCATAGTTATTATCTACTGCATCAATTTATGAACGTAGTATAGATCTGACATAACAAATTTGTTTATAGCAGGATACATCTAAGCAGACAGTGATGCGGAAACGCAAAAGAAAATGTTTTGCATGCAATACACGCACACGCCAATACATCTGCATTGCATTTATTAAATGCCATATTCTAGAGGTTTTTTTTTGAGATTGCTAGATGCCAAACCTGTACAGGTATGGGATCCATTATCCGGAAACCCATTATCCAGAAAGCTCTGAATTATGGAAAGACCATCTCCATTAGACTCCATTTTATCCACATAATCCAAACTTTTAAAAATGATTTCCCTTTTCTCTGTAGTAATACAACATTGCCTTGTACTTGATCCAAACGAAGACAGAATTAATCCTTATTGGAGGCAAAAACCAGCCTATTGCGTTTATTTATTTATTTTCTAGTAGACTTAAGGTATGAAATACCGGTTATCTGGAAACCCCCAGCTCCAGAACATTCTGGATAACAGGTCCCATACCTCTACTTGTTTTGTTCTTAATTTAGCACTAAGTAGATTCACTGGAATAGATAATATTAAGAATGTAATATAGCTATTACTATTGACATCAACTAAGCATTAAGACTTACAATTTTATTAAAGCGGACTGGCAATAAAGAGTAGCACCTGCATTAACCCTCAGCAACTAAAGGTTTACAGTTATTGGTAGCCAGCTTGGTGCTCTCTTGCTTTCAATGAACTGCATTTGCCAGGATTCTGCCCTTAAAGGGGAAGGAAACCTCCTCGGCGCTAACCCCCCACCCCCCCTCCCGTGTTTTGCCCCCCTCCCTCCTCCCCCCTGGCCTACCCCTCCCGCTGGGCAAATGCCCCTAACTTGTTACTTACCCTTCTGCGCAGGTCCAGTCCAGGGAGTTCACAGGCGACATCTTCTTCCACGCGATCTTCTTCCTCCTTTGACCGGCGCAT
Source organism: Xenopus laevis (assembly GCF_017654675.1). Lineage (NCBI taxonomy): Eukaryota > Metazoa > Chordata > Amphibia > Anura > Pipidae > Xenopus > Xenopus laevis. Next base: position 129,248,626 of record NC_054377.1, on the reverse strand, counting down.
GCGCAGTATGATCATTTCGCTGGTACGATCTACTGCGCATGCGCGTGACTTTTGGCGCATGCGCAGTAGATCCGTACCTGCGAAATGCTCCTACTGCGCATGCGCCAAAACGCCGGTCAAAGGAGGAAGAAGATCGCGTGGAAGAAGATGTCGCCTGTGAACTCCCTGGACTGGACCTGCGCAGAAGGGTAAGTAACAAGTTAGGGGCATTTGCCCAGCGGGAGGGGTAGGCCAGGGGGGAGGAGGGAGGGGGGGCAATACACGGGAGGGGGGAGGGGGGTTAGCGCCGACGAGGTTTCCTTCCCCTTTAAGAAAGTGCTGGTCACCAATGGTTTTGCTAGTCCTATTTTCAGGACTACAGTAGAATAGCTGGTGGGGCACAACTTAAAGGGGTGGTTCACCTTTAAGTCAAATTTTAGTATGTTATAGAATGGCTAACTCTAAGCAACTTTACAATTGGCCTTCATTTTTTCTTTTATAGTTTTTGAATGATTATTTGAATTCTTCAAACATAACTTAGAACTTTATATACTGAAGAGCAGAGCTCAGACACTCCATTCAAACAGTTATTATATAACTAAACTGGCAACATCTTTATACAATTCTTAACAATGTAACAGTATCATTTCTAAATGATATCCTCAAAGTGTTATAGTTGCAAAGGCTAAATAGTCCAACAATATTATCACTTTTAACTTCCCATGCAGTGATGGGTAATAGGTATGAATTAATTTAAGAACCATGCATGTTACCCCTGACTTTAAAAAAATTAATTTCACGTTGGAGGTAGATTATTTTGCTAAAGATGCCCATATTTAATCTTCTGCAACTTTTTAGAAATTCCGGAATTTTCTGCTGCAGTAACCTTTACCAACCAATCAGAAATTAGCTTAAAGGAACAGAAACAAAAAATTTATGTTAATTTTAATTAATGTACTGTTTCTCTGCAGTAGCACAACTAGTGTGTTTGCTTCAGAAATACTACTATACTTTATATAAACATGCTGCTGTGTAGCCATGGGGCAGCGATTCAAGATGGAAAAGGAGAAAAAGCACAGGAGTTGCAAAGGCTAAATAGTCCAACAATATTATCACTTTTAACTTCCCATGCAGTGATGGGTAATAGGTATGAATTAATTTAAGAACCATGCATGTTATACCCCTGACTTTAAAAAAATTAATTTCACGTTGGAGGTAGATTATTTTGCTAAAGATGCCCATATTTAATCTTCTGCAACTTTTTAGAAATTCCGGAATTTTCTGCTGCAGTAACCTTTACCAACCAATCAGAAATTAGCTTAAAGGAACAGAAACAAAAAATTTATGTTAATTTTAATTAATGTACTGTTTCTCTGCAGTAGCACAACTAGTGTGTTTGCTTCAGAAATACTACTATACTTTATATAAACATGCTGCTGTGTAGCCATGGGGCAGCGATTCAAGATGGAAAAGGAGAAAAAGCACAGGATACACAGAAATAAACTCTGTAAAATCTGCTGTGTAACATGTGCTTGAATGGCTGCCCCCATGGTTACAAAGCAGCTTGTTTATATAAACTATAGTTGTGTTTCTGAATCCAACACACCAGTTCTACCACGGCATGGCTAAAGTACATTATATTGTCATCCTTTTAAAGCACTTTCATTTTTTCATGTTACTGTTCCTTTAATCCAATCACTGAGGGAAAAACAGAACACACATTTGATTGGCTACTCCGTTGGATCAAATTTTTTAGATGTTAGCGAATGAGACCCAGCGGTTTGTCTGTACAGTAAGCAAATAAAGAATCATTGTCTGGATTATGAATTAAAAGTGGCAATGTCAATTATTTTAGATTATTTGTTCACACAAACGTACTGCATAAATTCTGTGCAAGCAGCATGCAAAAGTTTCCGGTGAGTCCTCCAGAAAATGGGTATATAGGGATTGCAGTGGTACCGTGAGTTTGTGATGCCATTAAAATGTAACTTTTAGTGGTATAAAAGTGATAACCAGCCAACAGTCCTCCAACAACTACAATGGAGGTGTGTGTGTTATTGTAGTTCAACTTTGAGAAAAACTTTAGAGTTTTTTAATGCCATGAATGCAATACAAAACCCTTTTTACAGCAATTACCAGATGCTGGTGTCTTATATATCAATATATAAACAATTATCTTACCCTCCCACTTAGACTGTAAGCCCTATGGGGCAGGGACCTCCATTATTTTGTCTCCTTGACAATAAGCTCTTAAAGGAACAGTTAAGTGTAAAAATAAAAACGGGGGTAAATAGATAGGCTGTGCAAAATAAAAAAATGTTTCTAATATAGTTATATGTAATGTATAAAGACTGGACGTGTAACATAATAGTCAGAACATTACTTCCTGCTTTTCAGTTCCCTAACTGAGTTAGCAATAGAGCTGGCTATTATGTTACACATCCAGTCCCTCCAGCCTTTATTCATTACATTTTAAGATAATGAACTATATTGAAAACATGTTATATTTTGCACAGCCTATCTATTTACCCAGTTTTTATTTTTACACTGAACAATTCCTTTAATATGTATGGCAACTATACTTTGTATTTATGTGTATTGTACACTTAGATTTATTTGTATTTATTATTGACCCCCTGGTTCTTCTACTAATTTATTGCTCTGCTGTACAGTGCTTTGTCCTCAAGGAGCTTATACAAAAAAAATATACATACGTACATTATGATATTGGAGTCTCTGATCTGTAATACAGCAACTGCTACAAGCTGGTCAGATGTTACATAGATCAGAGATTACCCTTAAAACCTAAGGAATCCAAGCTTTATTCTTGTGTATTATTTTTAAACACACATTCCTCTGTACTGTCCCGCAGACACTGTACTGTACATCCCTGCCTCTGTCCACGGTAATCTACCTCCCAAAGTGTTTCAGTCAATGGCTCCTGGACATGTGCTTAAAAAGTGCAATCATGAAATGATTACCTAAACTCAATAGGCTGATTTTGCTTCCAATAAGGATTAATTATATCCTAGTTTGGATCAAGTACAAGCTACTGTTTTATTATTACAGAGAAAAATCCTTTTTAAAAATTTGGATAAAATTGAGTGTATGGGAGATGGACTGTAATTCAGTGCTTTCTGAATAAAGGATTCCATACCTGCATATTTATACTGTATATATCAGCACATATTTGTTAAATTAAGATCTGTTACAAGCTTTCCTTGTTGTTACTACGTTGATATGAAAAAATGTATTGTAGCAGCATTTTATCCAATTTCAAAACATTAGTAAAAATGTGTATTAATAAATATATAGGATAGCCCCTGCAACAAATGCACTCTAATACTCAAATTATTTTGCCTATGATGACTGCTGCTAAGGTAACCCTTCCAGCTTTGGACATTCTTGACCTTACTTGTTACACCCCAACTGTAAGATTACAATGGACTATACAATATTGCACTATATTGATGGGATTGTAGCATCATTTATAGCACTAGGTCTATGAATTGAAAAAAAAAACCATGACATTCACAGCTTAGGGCTACCCATAACATTTCCTAGGGCTGCAGAATTCTGCAAACAATATGTATACATTCGTTAGTACAGCAAAAGTACAGGAAAGAAGAGATTCTATCCCCCATGCAGATATAATGGGCAATACATGAAAGGGAGTTCAGCCTTCACAGTAGGAAGCAAGCTCACAATAGCTTTAATAATCCCTATTGATTATGCTACTTGCACTTTCTGCCCTTATCCTCTACTGAAGTTTACCTTGAAATTAATTGTATGACCCAGATGTTATTTTGAGACAAATTGCAGTTGGTCTTCCTTTTTAATGATTTGTTGTTTTTTTTTTAATTGCTTAGCTTTTTGCTCAGCAGTTCCCTAGTATGTAATTTCAGCAATTATCTGGTTGCTAGTGTCTAGCTTACCTTATCAAGCAGGCGTTAAGATATGAATGAGAAAGAAGAATAGGAAAGGGCTTAAACAAATGAATAAAACTGTATTGACAGAGGAATAATTTTCTAAGCAATGGAAAGGCTTCTAAGATTAGGATATTCTATTACATAAAAATGGTCAACTCAAAGGTGGATTGTGCCTTTAAAGATGACAATGTACCGAGATTACAGCCAGGAAACTAAAAATATGGGATAATGAAATGAAACCAGGTTGTAGTAAAAGGGTTTATTCACCTTGCTTTCATATTGATCACCAGAAATAAGTACTTTTTCAATTGCTTTCATTTTTTTTAATTTTTTTTTTTTTTTTTTTTTTTACAGTTTTTCCAAAATCGAAATCGAAAATAGAATGCCTCTGGTGTTTCAGTCTGGCAGATTCTGAACTGTTACAATTTTGCAAAATTTAGTTGATACATTTATCAACAGCATTTCAGGAGTATTCGCAACTATTGTATCTAGTCTAACAGTTGCCTTTATTGAATCTCAGGGATTTTGCTCAGCAGGGACAAACATAATAAATATATCAACTCAATTTATATCAAATTAGAACAGTTTCAATACTAGAAAAATAGTCACACATAGAAAATAGAATGTAATTGGACAACCCCTTTAAAAAGGACCTGTCACCCAGACACAAAAAGCTGTATAATAAAAGTCCTTTTCAACCTAAACGTGACATCGAATTTCTATTTTTTTTTATTAAAGCATTCGTAGCTGTTGGGGATGGACATCAGGGCCCCCATTCTGGTGCACAAACAAGATTCTGGGATGATGCAAGGCTTGCCTTAATAACCGTGTCCACAAAATTATAAAATTCCCAGACTGAAGGAAACAAGATTCAAATAATGTATAGTGTGTAATTAAAGGGATACTGTCATTGAAAAACATGTTGTTTTTTTTTCCAAAACGCATCAGTTAAAAGTGCTACTCCAGCAGACTTCTGCACTGAAATCCAATTCTCAAAAGAGCAAACAGATTTTGTTATATTCAATTTTGAAATCTGGCATGGGGTTAGACATAGTCAGTTTCTGTGCTGCCCTGTGTCATGTGACTTGTGCCTGCACTTTAGGATGGAATTACTTTCTGGCAGGCTGTTATTTCTCCTACTTCATGCAACTGAATAAGTCTCAGTGCGACTTGACTTTTACTGTTGTGTTGTTTTTAGATCTACCAGGCAGCAGTTATCTTGCGTTAGGGAGCTGCTATCTCGTTACCTTCCCATTGTTCTGTTGTTAGGCTGCTGGGGGGGAAAGGGAGGGGGTGATATCACTCCCACTTGCAGTACAGCAGTAAAGAGTGACTAAAGTTTATCAGAGCACAAGTCACATGACTGGGGGCAGCTGGGAAACTGACAATATGTCTAGCCCCATGTCAAATTTCAAAATTGAATATAAAAAAAAAAAAATCTGTTTGTTCTTTTGAAAGATGGATTTCAGTGCAGAATTCTGCTGGAGCAACATTATTAACTTACTGTATGTGTTTTAAAAAATGTGATAAAATATGATTTTGAATAATTGTTTTTTGGGTATCTGGTTCCCTTTAACACCTGAATCCATTGCTATTGGGCAGAATACAATTATAGGACAGAGTATACAATTACTCTGCCAATGACCTCGTTAGACAGGTCGTAGAGCTTAGGAGGCATTCGGATGCTATGACGTTACAGAGACTGAAGGCTAGCACAAAGTTTACAGTGGCCCCTCACAAAGAGAAAGTGTTCCAGGCAATGCGAGTGTGCGCTGTGTTCCAGATGGTGCAGTGTGCAGGGGAGGAAGGTGATTGAATGAAAATATACTTTTCAACTTGGTTACAATAATGTCTTGTGATCCTATAAATAGAAAAGCCGGAGGAGAGCGGGGAGGAAGGGGGAGAGATGCAGAATTCATCCTCAGACACAGAAACATGCGGAAGAATAAAGGGGGCGGCTATGAGCGATGGTCGGAAGGGGGGGGGAACAAATCTGCACAGAAAAGCGAGTCTGCACTTAGTGATGGAAACAGAGGCTATTGCTGCAACATAACCCGAATTACTACATGAGCCCAAGTTTTCCGGGACCAAATCATTTGTACTAGCTGTGCGGTGTCTCAAATATAAGTAGATAAAAGACCTTGCAGTATGTATTGACAACTGAAGCAAAAGGACGACCTGTATACCATATACTGGCAGCATTTATTTTTAAACAGCCAAAAACACAGACCCCTGACCTAGGATACATGAAACCAGAAGAAATCAAGTCAAGCTTTGCATCAAGATCATATCATTTCCATAACTTATGGCAGGCACTCCCAAATAGTCTGCCCCTAAATATTTTTGCACTTCATTTGCTGGACTACCCCAAAAAACACACACAATCATAGCATGCTGGCGGTTTTATTCTAGCAACAATATTTGAGAACCACTGTTCTATGGACAGAAGGCTTTTTTGTGCAAAAAAAAAATGGGAAGTTAAAAATGTGAAGTAGACTGATATTCTAAGACTAGATGTAATTACTCTTCATTTACTTTTGTGAATTTTCCAATACTTTTTTCAGTTCAGTTGGTTTCAGATAGTTCACCAGAAATAAAGACTTTTTCCAATTACTTCCCATTTTTTATGTTCGACTGTTTTTCTAATATTGAAGTGTAGTCAGGGGTGCTTCGCCAATGAGGCGAGTTGAGGCTGTCGCCTCAGGCGGCAGCGCCCCACTAGGTACCAGGGGCAGCAAAAATGCTGTTCCTGGTACTTTAAGAGCGAATTTCTGGGGGAGGGGGGCAGCAGCAAATGCTGCTGCCTCAGGCAGTAGAGAGGCCAGGTTCGCCCCGAGTGTAGTTGCATTTTTCACCTTCTAAAGCTTGGGAGGGAGAGGTCGCCGACCCTGTAAACTGTCCTAAATTGATACATTTCTTATCTTTGTCCCTGCTGAGCAAAATCTTTCAGTTTGATTAGAGGCATCTGTTAGAATTGATACAATAGTTGCAGAGATGCTGATGAAAAATGTATCAAGTAAATGTTGCAAAATTGTAACAGTTTAGTCTGCACCTGAATTACTGAGCTGCCAGACAAAAAACAGAAATAGGAACATTAAAGATGGAAAGGAATTGAAAAAAGGTCTATTTCTGGAGAACAATCTAAAAACAATTCAACTGAAAAGTGTTCAGAACGCAAACAACCCCTTTAATAAAGCATTTGCTTTTCTACACAAAACCCGTCATCCAGAAAGCAGCCCACTTGTGACGTTAGATTTGCACTGTATTTTTTTAATCAATTATCTTTTCTATTCAGACCTTCCTTATGTATCTTCCAGTTTGTCATCTAAACTGCTGCCTGGTTGGTACAGCAAGTGGAACGGCAGCAACCAAGGTGACGGTTTATATTCAATACTTGAGAACAGTAGAACAGGTTATAGTCAAAGATAAAGAGAAGTATAACAAAAACACAAAAAAGAAAAGACTAATTGCACAGCCTTAGAAAACCATTAGCTCCATTGTATTAGACTACAAAGGGGATCACCCCCAAATAAATATATATATATATATATATATATATATATATATATATATATATATATATATATATATATATATATATATATATATATATATATATTACTTTTAAATACCTGTATTTGTATAATCATTTCTATCCAGCTCACAGCTTGTCCTCAAACAATGTAGCAAAAGCCATCATACCTTCCATGTTTCATAGATTTCTTAAAAGGGTTGTTGACCTTTGAGTTAACTTTTATCATCATGTAGAGAGCGACATTCTGAGATAATTTGCTATTTGTTTTCATTTTTTAAAATGCATGGTTTTGAGTTATTTCGCTTTTTATTCTGCAATTATCTAGTTTGCCATTTCAGCCATCCAGTTGCTAGGGCCCAAATTAACCTAACAACCTTGTAATAAATTGAATAAAAGACTGGAATATGAATAGGAGAGGACTTCAATAGAAAGATGATTAATAAAAAGAAGCAATAACAATACATGTGTAGCCTTACAGAGCATTTGTTTATAGATGGGGGTCAGTGACCCCCATTTGAAAGCTGGAAAGAGTCAAAAGAAGAAGACAAATTATTAAACTATACAAAATAAATAATGAAGACCAATTGAAAACTTGCTCAGAATTGGCATTTCTATAACATACTAAGTTTACTTAAAGGTAACCAACCCCTTTAATTGCATAACATGTAAGGTGCTGCGGAAACTGGAGTCTTGGGTGGAGAAGTGCTGCCTTTTGCCTTCTGCTACACCTTTTCAAGAGTCAAGAGAAGCAGTGCAGAAATCAAAAGGTACAAACAGATTCTACATTCCATAGCAATAACATTTGCAACAGTTTTATAGCCATTGAAACGTTTTAGGTAATCTATGTACAGAATTATGTTTTCCTTCATAATGCAACTTGTATTTTTTCATTAATTGGTGTATTGATATATACCAGAGGAGCTCACGGTCGAATACCCCTAACACAGAACACGTCAGGAGTTGATTAACCTAATATAACGTTTATATTCTGTGGCCGGAAACCGGATCACCCGAATGAAACACAAACAAAGCGATAACAAGCAAAGTCACGTATATGTGATTGGAATCAGACCCCAAAACCCCAGTACTGTGAATCCAAAAGGCTAACAACTGTGCCACTACATATAAGAGCCAATGCTACAGGCAGCACAGTGTAAAATGTGCAAAGGCATTACAAAATTGCAATGCGTGTCCATTTATATTCAGCATCATTATGAAGATCTGGCAACCCTTCAATCACACAAATACACACTGGCTCAGCCAAATATTTCAAAACAATGCATAAAGTCAAGATTACAGTTCCGAACTGAAATTTCACATCTTTATTTGGCTATTACACGGGCTGAGCAGTTTGCAGTGCAAACCTAACAGTATTTTTTTTATTTAAAGATATAGTCTATAGATTTGCATTCTTAAGGTACCTGGACTCATTTTTTCAGGGTCACAAGACTCCTTCACTAAAGCGATGTGGTAAGAAGGACGAAGGATAGAGAAGAAGTCTACAGGTGGCAGGAGAAAATTAGAGAGTTAAGTAATCAGAAATATACTGTATGTACTCCAAAGGACCAGGCAAAGGCAAGAGCTGTGTGCAGGGGCTAATGGTAGAAAGCGGCGGCCATGACAGCATGGGGCTATCATTACAGTGGAATGATAAAAAGCAGCAGCTGTGTTTCATGGTTGCTTAAGGCAGAGCTAAACCAAGGCAAAATATGGTGGAAATCTGGATATTGGCTATTAAGTCTCACTCAATTGGTTGCACCTCTGCAAGGCTAGGGCTGGAAAGCAACTGTGGTAGTGAATATGGTGCAAAGCCTCTAGGAAGCTAAAGAACCATAGGTAGCTTTCATTTTTATTAGGAACGGGCACTTCTCAAAGGCATTAGTATCAACAGATGGGACACTGCTGTCAAATATGAATTATATGGTATGGAAAGCTCAGAGAGTGGAAGGGTTTGCACTGATAGAAACATGGGCAAGTTAGGACTGGAAAAAGTCAGTCTGTGACATCTCATAGGAGGCTGTTACTCCCAGTCTCAAGCATCCATAGTTGTGCAGAATTAGTGCAGCCGATGGGAATGCAGGAGCAGCAGCCACAGCATGGAAGAGGAGCAATGTACACCATGAGGCCTGACAGATTTTGCTAAACGACTGCTTCCTTAACAGCCTTGAGATGTCAATAAGATGCTGACAGTGGCAGTTGCATATGAAAGGCAATATATTTCACATTGTTTTGTTAGAGCTAAGCTTTAAGGATCACTACTGGAAGGAAGGTTTGGAAACAAGCATGCAAGGGCAGAAAAAGGCACAAGAGCTGGAAGGTCCACACAAAGTCTGTTCTACAAACAGTGGGTCTATAGGGCAGAGACACACGATCAGATTCGGGGAGATTGGTCGCCCAGCGACAAATAATCTCCCCGAACTGCCTCCCACCGGCTAGAATGTAAATTGCCTGCGGGATGGAACTCTGAGCACTTCGTTTTCCGAAGTCGCCTGAACTTGCTTCACAAAGAAACTTCGGGCGACTTTGGAAAACAAAGCAATCAGAGTAACATCCCACCGACCATTTCGATTCTAGCTGGCGGTAATGCTTTTCAGGAAGATTAGTCGCGACTAAATATCCCCGAATCTTTGCGTGTCTCTGCCCTTTAAAGGAGAAGGAAAGCTACGGAGGCATTTTATTGCCTATAGATTAGCTGCAATAGTGCAAGCTAGAATGCTATATTTATTCTGTAGAATATTTTACCATACCCGAGTAAAAAGCTCTAGAAGCTCTCTGTTTGTTTAGGATAGCAGCTGCAGTATTAGCTTGGCGTGACATCACTTCCTGTCTGAGTCTCTACCTGCTCACTTATAGCTCTGGGCTCAGATTACAGCAGAGAAGGGAGGGGAGCAAACTGAGCATGCTCATGCCCGGGGCAAGGAGGTTTAAGCTGACGGCAGGAAGTCTCATACAGAAGCTCATGTGTACACAATAGAAAGAATGAAATGCAGTGTTTCTTTTGACAGAGGACTCAGAGAAGCATTACTTTGAGGGTTTACTGATATATTTAGGTGGATCTTTCTGATAAGGCTTACTTAGTTTTAACCTTTCCTTCTCCTTTAAAGTGAATCAAAGCCAAGCATCAAATTTCAGGCCCCATTAGGAAGTAGCCAGTCGGGAATTGTGAATAATATAATATAGTATGGACCCTATGCCCATATTCCCAGCCCTTGCATGCAACAGGGATCGGCTAAGTTTGAGCAAAATGCATGGGGCTGCAGTAGAGTACAAAGAGTACCTCAATACACAGAAACCCGTATAGACACTGGGAAAAGACAGTTACTAGTGCCTGAAAGTAAAAGGTACATGAATTAGAACAGGCAACAGGATACAGTTTGTCTCAGCAACAGATCTCCATTATTACATAAAGAACAGAGACAATATGCTAAATTATAGCATAGATACACCTATTGACACAGCAATGTCATATTTATATCCAGGTATGGGATCCATTATCTAGAAAGCTCTGATTTACGGGAAGGCCGTCTCCCATAGACTCCATTTTTAATGAAATCATTCAAATTTTTAAAATCGATTTCCTTTTTTTCTCTGTTTTAAGTGAACAGTGCCTTGCATTTGTTCCCAACGAAGATCAAATGAATCCCTATAGAGGCAAAACAGTCCCATTGGGCTTCATGTATGTTTGAATCATCTTTTAGTAGATTTGAGATCCAAATTACATAAAGATCCCTTAACCAGATAAGCAGAAGCAACACATTCTAGATAAGAGGTCCCACACCGGTTTCATTTCTTATGAACAGGTAAGGTAAATGAACTTGTAGTAAGATAAATAATCCTCTCATTTCCATTTATAGGTTTTTGGGTATCCCTGAGCCAAGGTTCAATGGTTGGTGAGAAATCCCTCTGTAAGTGACAGAATACCACGTTCAGTTTCTGCTTCTCCCCGGTGTATGCTGGGAGATTTACATGGAGCAGTTCGCAAGTAAAGCACGTCCGCTATCCACCCCGCTATTTTCTTGTGCAGCGCAAATTATACTACAATATCCCCCATAAACACAGACATACGAGGAAACAGAGGCAGATATAATACAAACCGGTGCTCGCTACCTGACAAAAAAGTCCCAGCTCGTCTTCTTCTACTTTCGGTCCTTCTGAACCCAAGTTTCTCACAAGTCCATAGTCCGTGAGTTTAGCTTTCCAACCTACCCGGCAGCATCCTAACCTCACCGCCCGCTATCATCCAGGCTCTGTCCCCGCCTCCTCAAACTCTCGCTTTATGTATCGCGCAAAGCAGTCGGGATTTGTAGTCCTCAAAGCTTTCGCAGGCCAGCTTGAACTATAAACATGTAGCGATTGAATGAACTACGATTCCCAGCATTCACCAGTTCACCAACCAGGCTACAGCGGCTCTGATGAGACAGATTGAATCCCGTTACTCGAAGGATGCGATAACTTTTTTTCTGACCGCTGATTGGCTGAGGCGCCGGTGACGTACGTTGCTCAATCTTTGTCTAGAAGTTTAAAGCGTAGAATGAACAGCCGGGATTGAAATGGGGTTCAGTAGGTAACTCATTCGGAAAGCATTTCAGGACATCATCAGAACTCACGCTCCTGCATGCAATATCTTGACGAAGAAGTATACAGACTCGTCTCTTATTATCCGAAGAAACTGCAGTCACACCTCAGTGCTGCCCACATTTTCTGTGGCATCTCCCCCTTGTGGCTCATTCCTCATCCCTCCCTCCTCAGTTTACGAGCTGAGGTCTGAGCATGGAGGGCTGAGAGCTGAGGAGGGAGGGCTGAGAGCTGAGGCTGGAGGAGGGAGAGGTGAGAGCTAAGGAGAGAGGGCGGAGGAGGGCGGGATGAGAGCTGAGGAGGGAGGGCTGAGGTCGGAGGAGGCAGTGTTGGACTGGCCCACCGGGATACCAGGAAAAGTCCCGATGGGCCAAGGTGTCAGTGGTCCTTATGCTGCTAGACATTTGGCCTATTTCATGACCATTCCCAAATTCTATGAGAACAAAGAGGCTAAATAGATACAATAATAGTATGTCAAGAAAAGAGACTAGGAGAATAGAGGTTGAGTGAGGAGAGGAAAAATAATAGTACTGGCAGTGGGCCCCTGGTCTAAGATTAATTGGTGGGCCCCTAGTCAAAGGTTTTTGGGTGGGCCCCTGGTGTCCCAGTCCAACACTGGGAGAAGGGAGGGCTAAGAGCTGAGGAGGGAGGGCTGAGGCCGGAGTGCTTTTGTAATGAGGGCTGAGGAGGGAGGTCTGAGGAATGAGCCACAAGGGGGAGATGCAACAGCAAATGTGGGCAGCACTGAGGTGTGACTGCAGTTTCTTCGGATAAGTGAGTATAATAAGAGACGAGTCTGTATACTTATTCATTAGGAGAGCACACGCAGGAGCTCTGGCCAGCCTCTCCATCCTAAAGCACGCATGCGTTCATTCTCCTTTTTCACACGTCTTTTTTTCACGCATGTGCGAGTATTTTTGCGCAATACACAAACCTATTGTGTGCCTGGCCTCCTCGGCCCAGCGCTGGATTGTATTGACTTACCTGAAAAGGTTGGTGCTGTTCAATCTTCTGCTACACAGTTTTGCCAATGGTAAGTGGCCATTGTAGAACATGCACACTAGAATCTCCAGAGAAAAGTGAGAATCGATGTGCGGACTACTCTTCTTCTATTGCCTTACCACGGAGCGATCCTCTTCTGTCTTCCAATTTCTTTGCAAGGCTGCGCATGGGCAGTAGTATGAGAAGCTGAAGTTTAAAAAGTCGGCTATTTCGTTCAACTGTGCATGTGTCTTCAAAGCAAGAAGAAACCGGAAGAGGATTGATCCATAGTGCTCACTGGTATAGCCCCGGGCCGGTGCAGTTTTCTGCTGCTAGGAGCACCGGCCCGGGGTTTCAGGTAAGTATCTACAATCACTTGGGGGTGCTTAAAATTTGGCACCCCCAAGTGCAGGACGCCTTTCCTTCTTCTTTAAAAATGTTTCAGTAAAACCGCATTGGCATGCTCTCCATTCTATATTCAACTTTTAGCAACATATCCAACCCCAGGGATATATATAACATGCATATATTCGGGCGTGAGATCTAAAATCTACATATGAGACAGAAACTTGGAACATGAGCTGGGCAATTACTAAATCTAGTTCTATTAACACTTTATTGCTGGAGGCTTCATATAAAGTATTATTTAGATGGTATTGATGCCTGAAAGAATAGCTAAAAGTGCACAATCAGCTGATCCCAACTGTTTTAGAGGATGTTCTCAAATCGGATCTATGTATCACATCTGGTGGACGTGCCCCAAGGTGGTTCAATTCTGGGATAGAGTACACAATGTTATTTTCTCTGTTTTATGAATCAATATCAAGAGAGACCCTTTTACAGCATTATTAAATGGCTAATGTACAGTATAATTTTTTTGGCTGCAAGGCAAACTATAGCCAAGGCGTGGAAATCCCATTCTATCCATTTCCCAGCTTTTAAGCATAAAATTGATTGGATTATGATAAACGAAAAACTCACTAGCTTTTTACCTGATATGCATGCCAAATTTTTAAAAATTTGGCAACCATGGTTGGAATAGAGATGTTGTGACCCCACTTCTAGACATACTGTCCATATGATCAACCTATTGGTCTTCCTCTGCTATTCTCCCACAGATCTGTCCTACAGTATTAGTTACTATGTGACCTATATTTAGCGTAAGGTACGGTGCACCCAGCTGGAACCTTGTTTTACAATTTTTAGAATCAGATTATGAATCTCAGACACAATTGTCACACTGTTGTGCAATGTTTGTTTGTTTTATTTTGTTTCCTTTGTTTTATTCTTTTACAATGTCATCTCAAAATGTAAAATGTATATGCTTTGTGTCGGCCTCAAGAAGGCTAAATACTCACACTGTATCATATGACTAAAAAGCAATAAAAATATTTCAGTAATACTTGCTTATTTCCCTTTAATATGCATAAACATTTTATTTTGGTAAAACCCCCCTTTAAAGGAACAGTAACATCATAAAATGAAAGTGTTTTAAAGTAACAGAAATTTAATACAGTGTTGCCCTGCACTGGTAAAACTGCTGTGTTTGTTCCAGAAACTGCTGTGTAGCAATGGGGCAACCATTCAAAAAAGAAAAGGCTCAGGTTACACAGCAGATAGCAGATAAACTCTGTAGAACATAATGGTGTTATCTGTTATCCTGTGACATTTAGCCTTAATTCAATTTCCGCCATTGCTAAACAGCAGCTTGTTTATATAAACTATAGTAGTGTTTTTGAAGCAAACAGGTCAGTTTTACCAGTGCAGGGCAACAGTAAATGATATTTTCATTACTTTTAAACACTTTAAAACACTTTAGATATTTTTCGTCCGGCGGAGATCGGTCGTTTGGTCGATCAGACAGGTATGATTTTGACCCGACCGATCCCGCCGGAGTCCATTGTGCATCGTAATCGGATCGTTCGAGGAACCCTACGGCTGAACGTTCAGCTCATCCCCGATATAGCCATGCTCATTAATGGCATGTCGGGGAAAGATCCGCTCATTTGGCGATGTTGCCAAATGAGCGGATCTTTGCGTCTATGGCCACCTTTAGACCAATAGCGCTGTTCAAGTCAGATGGAAGCCACCACTGCCATGCCGAGTTAATAATTAGCTAGTGAATAAACCCAAAAAGCTGGTGATTTACTCACATCCACGACCACAAATTATGTTCCACTAAAAGAAGCCTGACAATGGGTAATACGGTACCACAACGGTTGCATTAAATTAGGGAGAACCTCCCCAATACTATAATCTGGTTTCATCCATTCCTTTAAATCCTTCTAAAATTATATGGACGAGTACCAAAGCAAATGAGAGAAGTTAATTTCTTATTCAGATTTGACTAAAATCAACAAAATGTAATCATCTGCAGACAAAATTATGAGGGCTTATCTACGTTCGATACTGAAGTTATGGTTGCCACCTGGCCGTTATTCGTCCTGGCCAGGTCTGGAATTACGAATTCACTGACAATGTAATTGCTGGTATATTTCTAACACCAAAGACTAAAGACAGAGGAGTAGGGATGGGCGAATTTGACCCGTTTCGCTTCGCCAAAAATTCGCCGCCGGTGAAATGTCGCAGACGCCCATTAAAGTCTATGGGCGTCAAAAAATTTTTGTCTTTTTTTTTGGACGCACGCCGCCATACAAGTCTATGGGCGTCATTTTTTCGGCGAAACGAGGCGAAAAAATTCGCCCATCCCTACAGAGGAGGGAGGTAAAGGACATGTGGCCAATGTGGGGACAAGGGCCCGAACTCTGGGTAGGCAAAAGAAGAGGTATGTCCCTAGAGCCCCCTCATCGTTGCGCCCTAGACATGTGCCTGTATTGTCTACCCCTACTTCTAGCCCTGCTTGCTGCCCAGTAAAGAGACTAAATGGGACCTCAATATTTATAAAAAGAATGACTGACTTACTACAGCATGGCAGTTCAGCTATAATTAAAATATATTTGTCTATCAGTGGCTGCTGGAAACTGTAGATCAGCAGCAGCTGAAAAAAGCCACAGGTTAACACAAAGGGGGTTATTTATTAAAGGTTGAGTTGTGTTTTTCCCAAAAAATTGAGTTTTCCAAGGCTAGTTTTACTAAAAAAATTTAAGGATAAAAAACCTTGATTTTTTGATGCCGCAGAAGCTGCTAAATTCCCGAATCAGAAAATACTCCAGTTAAAGGAGAAGGAAAGGCTAAAATGAAGTAAGCTTTATTAGAAAGTGTAACGGGCCCGAAGGCACAGTAGTAGTAAGGACCAAAGAGGAGACCAGACCAGGTTCGAAGTACAAAAGGTTTATCCAGAAGAATAGTCAGGGCACAGGCAATGTCGGTTCAGGCAGCAATCAAACAGTGTCGAGAAAACAGGCAGGAATTGGTACACGGAGAAATCAGACAATATATATAACACACCCAGGAACACAAGGAATGGAACCTATAATTGGGCAAGGACACAAAGGAAAATGGGGTTTAAATAGTTCAGTCTTTGGCGCCGAAACTTGACGCGCTGACGTCATGACGCCGACGCCAGCGTCCTCACGCTGGCGTCCTCACGCCGGCGCACATTCTGACGCCGGCGTCCATTCTGACGCCGGCGTCCATTCTGACGCCGGCGTCCAATCCGAGGGCGACTCGTTCTTGACGCAATCAAAGCCAGGTCAGCAGGAACAGCATGGTGGAGCAGAGGGACGTCATCCAGGTCGCCATCTTGGACACCAGGTAAGTCGGATTCCATTACAGTACCCCCCTCCTTAGGGGGGGCCTCAGGACCACCGAGACTAGGAGAAGAGGGAAAAAGTCTGTGGAACTTGCGGACCAAGGCAGGAGCATGGACATCCGAATACTTTACCCAGGAACATTCCTCTGGACCAAACCCCTTCCACTCAATTAGATATTGAAGAGTGCCCCTGGAAAAACGAGAATCCAAAATCTGCTTAACCTCAAACTCTTGGTGACCATCGACCAGGACAGGAGCTGGGGAAGAAGAAGAGGAACCGGGCACAGCAGGCTTAAGCAACGAGACATGAAAGACATTTGGAATCCGCATCTCAGGAGGGAGTTGCAACCGGACAGCAACAGGGTTGATGACTTCAATGACAGGAAAAGGACCGATGAATTTGGGACCAAGTTTGGGTGTAGGAACTTTAAGACGAATGTTTCGAGTGGAGAGCCTGACTTTGTCTCCAGGAGCATATTGAGGGGAAGAAACTCTTCTTCTGTCAGCAAACCTTTTCTGCACCAGGGAACTTTTTTCCAGATTAGAAGCCACAGCAAGCCAAATAGCCATCATGTGGGCAGCTTGATCGTTGGCAGCAGGGACATTGGTGAGAAGAAGGTCCTGAGGAAATGCCAAAGGATTCAGCCCGTAGACACAGAAGAAAGGAGACCTTTGGGAAGAAGAGTGCAGGGCGTTGTTGTGGGCGAACTCAGCCCAAGGCAGAAGATCCGACCAATCATCCTGGCACAAGGAGACATGGCAGCGTAGAAATTGTTCCAAAGCCTGATTAACCCTCTCAGCAGCTCCATTGGACTGGGGGTGGTAGGCAGAAGAAAATTGTAGCGAGATATTGAGGGTTTTACACAGGGATCTCCAGAATCTAGAAACGAATTGCGACCCCCGATCAGAGACAATTTCAGCCGGAAAACCATGGAGACGGAAAATATGGTGGATGAAAAGTTTGGAAAGTTCAGGAGCAGAGGGTAACTTGTGGAGGGGAATGAAATGAGCCATCTTGCTGAACCTGTCAATGACCACCCAGATGACAGTGTGTCCAGAGGAAACAGGGAGGTCCACAATGAAGTCCATGGCAAGATGAGTCCAAGGGCGCGATGGAGTGGGTAATGGAAGAAGAAGACCTTTGGGAGGAGAATGTCCAGTTTTAGAAACCGCACAAATGGTACAAGAAGAAACAAAGTCTTTGACGTCCTTTCTCATGGAAGGCCACCACACCACACGAGAGAGGAGTTCGGTAGTCTTCTCAACTCCCGGATGACCTGCTTGTTTAGAACAGTGGACCTGAGACAATATGGACTGACGACAATCAGGAGGAACGAAGGCAACCCCCAGAGGAATATTATCCGGAGCGGCAGTCTGGGCGGAAAGAAGTTGTGAGGCCAAGGAAGGAAACAGAGCAGCGATGATCTTAGAAGGGGGCACAATGGGTTCGGGGTCCTCGGAGCAAGGAATCTCGGGAACAAAGCTTCTGGACAGAGCATCGGCCTTCCGATTTCTTGAGCCAGGACGGAAGGTGATGATGAAGTTAAAACGGGAGAAGAATAATGACCATCTGGCTAGTCGAGGATTCAGGCGTTTGAGGGACTGGATAAATTCAAGGTTTTTATGGTCAGTAAAGATGGTCACAGGGATAGAAGATCCTTCCAGCAAATGTCTCCACTCTTCCAGGGCTAATTTGACTGCCAATAACTCCCGGTTCCCAATATCATAATTCTGCTCAGAAGAGGAAAACTTTTTGGAGAAGAATGCACAAGGATGAAGCTTGCCATCCGAAGGGGACCTTTGTGACAAGACCGCACCAGCTCCTACATCAGAGGCGTCAACTTCAAGGAAGAAAGGTAGAAGGAGTTCAGGGTGTCTGAGAATTGGAGCAGAAGAGAAGGCATTTTTCAGGGATTCGAAGGCTTCCAGGGCAAGAGGGGGCCAGTGCTGAGGTTTACCCCCTTTGCGGATAAGAGCAAGAATAGGAGAAATCTTGGACGAAAAACCTTTAATAAATTGTCTGTAATAATTGGCAAACCCGATAAATCTCTGGATAGCCTTGACACTTGTAGGAAGGGGCCAATCAAGAATTGCAGAAACCTTGGCTGGATCCATCTTGAAACCCTGTTGGGAGATGATGTACCCAAGGAAGGGAATGGATGACACCTCAAAAGAACATTTCTCCAATTTGGCAAAAAGGTTGTTCTTCCTGAGACGAAGAAGAACTTCTTTCACTTGGGAACGGTGTTCCTGGAGATTCTTGGAGAAAATAAGAATGTCATCTAGGTAGACGACCACACTTTGCCCCAACAAGTCCCTGAAAATGTCATTAACGAACTCCTGGAAGACCGCAGGGGCATTGCAGAGACCAAACGGCATTACTAGATACTCGTAATGCCCATCTCGAGTATTAAAGGCGGTCTTCCATTCGTCTCCCTCACGGATTCGGATGAGATTATAGGCACCCCGAAGATCCAGCTTGGTAAAAAGATTGGCGCCCCTTAACTGGTCAAAGAGTTCAGAAATTAAAGGGAGAGGGTAACGGTTTTTAATGGTGATTTTATTTAACCCCCTATAGTCTATGCAAGGTCGCAGACTTCCATCCTTCTTTTCGACGAAGAAAAATCCAGCACCAGCAGGGGAGGAAGAAGGACGGATGAAGCCTCTCTGGAGATTCTCCTGGATATAAGATTTCATGGCTGCAGTCTCGGAAGGAGAGAGAGGATAGGTGCGACCACGGGGAGGCATGGAACCAGGAAGAAGCTCGACCGGGCAGTCGTAGGGTCGATGTGGAGGAAGAATCTCTGCAGAGCCTTTATTGAAGACATCAGCGAATGCTTGATAAGTGGATGGCAGAGAAGAACTTGAAGAAATAGCAGAAACTTTGACAAGAGGCATAACAGGCAAACAGTTCTGTTGACAGAAAGGACTCCAGCGAGAGACTTGTGAGGAAGACCAATCAATGACTGGGTTATGTGTGCACAGCCATGGAAGTCCCAGTACAATTGGAGTGGAAGGGCAGTCAATAATAAGAAAAGACAGTCTCTCCAAATGCATCGTGCCCACCTTAAGAGAGAGTTCTTGTGTGGACTGGGAGATGATAGCAGAAGACAAGGGACGGTCATCAATGGCAAGGACCCGGAGAGGATTTGCCAGGGACTGAAGAGGAATGGCATGGTTGGAAGCGAAGACCTTGTCCATAAAATTTCCAGCGGCCCCAGAATCAAGGAAAGCTTGTAAGGAAATCTTTCGAGAGCCCAGTAGGATCTGTACAGGGAGAAGAAAACGATGAGCAGAGGAACGAAGAGTGTGGGTAATTCCACCCACGGAAGTCTCCCCAGACTTGGCACCGGACTTTCTAGGCTTTATGGGGCATTCCAGAGCGAAGTGGGCCTTGCCCCCACAATAAAGACAAAGTCCTGCAGATCTTCTGCAAAGTTTCTCCGGCTCAGACAGATGACCATGTCCAATCTGCACAAATTTCTTGGCAAGTTGCGGAGGAGAAACAGGAGAAGAGGAAGTTACCGGAGGAGGAAGAACGGGTCTCTGGAAGTGAGGAGCTAAAGCAAGTTGAGGCCTCTGCAATTTCCAGGCCCGCTCACAATCAGCTTGATGTTGCCTCTGCCGGGTGTCGACTTTCACCGCCAAGGAAACCAAATCTTCCCAGGAGGAGGGGATCTCACGGGACACGAGGTCGTTTTTGATCCGCATCGCCAGGCCGTTATAGAAGGCAGCATGATAACTGTCGTTGTTCCAGGATGTTTCGGCCAGCAAGGTACGAAACTCTATGGCGTATTCCGGCACAGAGCGAGTTCCTTGCTGTAACTGGAACAACCGAGCAGAAGCCGAGGCAGACCGACCTGGGGCGTCAAAAACTGTACGGAGATCCCGGCAGAAAACTTTAGCATCATCTATGACTGGATCCTGCTTCTCCCAGAGTGGAGATGCCCATTCCAAAGCTTTCCCTTGCAGTCGGGAGATGATAAAGCCCACCTTGGCACGCTCTGTGACGTACTGGCCAGGAAGCAAAGAGAATTGGATTTCGCATTGGATGATGAATCCGCGACAAGCTTCTGGATCGCCGAAATACAGAGGAGGTGCAGGGATACGGGGCTCAGAGACACGTACCGGAGACACAGGAACCGGAGCAGGTACTTGGGCCGCTGGCAGGAATGCAGACAGCTTCTCCTGGATCGCCATAAGTACTTGGCCGAGATGGGCCTGCTGGGACTCATAGGAGAGCAAGCGTACAGACAGTCCACGGACAGCTTGGCGGACATCAGGTGAAGTTTGGGTCTCCTCCGCAGGGTCCATGGCCCAATTATACTGTAACGGGCCCGAAGGCACAGTAGTAGTAAGGACCAAAGAGGAGACCAGACCAGGTTCGAAGTACAAAAGGTTTATCCAGAAGAATAGTCAGGGCACAGGCAATGTCGGTTCAGGCAGCAATCAAACAGTGTCGAGAAAACAGGCAGGAATTGGTACACGGAGAAATCAGACAATATATATAACACACCCAGGAACACAAGGAATGGAACCTATAATTGGGCAAGGACACAAAGGAAAATGGGGTTTAAATAGTTCAGTCTTTGGCGCCGAAACTTGACGCGCTGACGTCATGACGCCGACGCCAGCGTCCTCACGCTGGCGTCCTCACGCCGGCGCACATTCTGACGCCGGCGTCCATTCTGACGCCGGCGTCCATTCTGACGCCGGCGTCCATTCTGACGCCGGCGTCCAATCCGAGGGCGACTCGTTCTTGACGCAATCAAAGCCAGGTCAGCAGGAACAGCATGGTGGAGCAGAGGGACGTCATCCAGGTCGCCATCTTGGACACCAGGTAAGTCGGATTCCATTACAGAAAGGTCTATATAAATACATCAGTAAACCCTCAAAGTAATGCTGCTTTGAGTCCTCTGGCAAAAGAAACACTGTATTTCTTCCCTTCTATTGTGTACACATGGACTTCTGTATCAGACTTCCTGTTTTCATCATAAACCTCCAGGGTACAACATGAGCATGCTCAGTTTGCTCCTCTCCCCCTCACTCCTCCCCTCCCTGCTGTCATCTGAACCCAGAGCAGGCAGAGCCTCAAGCAGGAAGTGATGTCACACCAAGCTAATATGGCAGCTCCTATCCTGAACAAACAGAGAGAGCTTCTAGAGCTGTTTACTCAGGTATGGTAAAGCATTCTGCAGAATAAATATAGTGTTATAGTTTGCACTATTGTGGCTAATCTATTGGCAATAAACTGCTTCAGTAGCTTACATTCTCCTTTAAAACCTGTCATGGTCATGTAGAAGTCAATGGCAGAGGTCCCTTGAATCATTTGAAGATGTTTTTTGCCTTCATGATTTTTAGGTTTTCTACAGTGGTTTTCGTTCGAATTCAAGGTTTTTTTCACTTTCAATCTAATTTTTCTACATTTGAGGTTTTTTTTTATAAATAAGCAAACGAGTTTATTCGAGGTAGAAAAAAACCTCACAAACACGACCTTTATAAGTAACCGCCAAAATGTTATTGATATAAAATATTACTCTAACCATTTTGCTCTACTATAAATTGCAAATCATAAACCTATCAGCACAATTTTGTGGTCCATTTCTGCAGAAATAGAGTTTACACAATGCCTTTTAGGTACTCCTGAATAGGTCTCAATTGCTGCCCCCTGTTTAAATAGTGACCTTGGAGTTCTATGACCTGTAACAAAAGCACTCGATCTTCAGCCTTTTATTTGCTTTTATATTGTCATGTAACTCTTTTGAGACTTCTAATACCCTTATATTTATACCTATATATTGCCACACACACACATAGTAGAGAGATATATACACACACACAAAGAGAGAGAGAAAGTAGGGGTAAGAATAATGTTACCCCTAACGTAAAATGAGTATATTAGGAGCTGCCTCTGAGTTCCATGAACTGTGATGATAAGGTTGTGGAACTACTAAGATCCATGTAATTTAAAAAAGGAGATACATTATCCCCATATATATTATACATGCACATATAAGCCATTAGTTCAATATCAACAGTTAAACTGCTCTGTCTCTGGTGCACTCATGAGTGAAGACACCCACGGAGCCCCCATGGATTTGCATTTTTTCTGCACATGCAAGAACTAATTCTCATTGCTTTTTTTTTTTACAGGAAATACGGTATTCAGGGTCGTTTGTGTTTCTCTCAGGTAGAACAAGTGACTCATTCCTACATGTGACATTTTTTCAACCTGTACATCATTCCACTGTGTAGAAAGGTATCAGCGTGGAGCATAAATGCACACCAAACTAAGGGTATGTAATATGTGATATTGTTGTGAATATATATATTTTACATCTCAAGGGACATTTGTCAGTCAGAACTCAAAGCCTTAGGATGCTTCACAGAAAAATGCTGCACTTAATAGGGTGACATTTAGCCCCCAAAGAACCATTGCTTATTTAGTTTGTATTGATGCATAAGGCTTAGCTACTCCAACTACAGTGTAGTCACTAGTCTGGTGCCGTGCCTCTATATTTATTAAAATGGATTGTGTCATGATTTTTTTAGGATGTAGTTTTTATTTCTAAATTACACTGTTTACACTGCAAATAATCCACACTACAATATATAAATTTCATTCCTGAACCAGCAAGTGTATTTTTTTTAGTTGTAATATTGGTGTGTAGGTGCCATCTCAGGTCATTTTGCCTCGTCATCTGCTTTCAGAAAGAGCCAGCACTTTAGGGTGGAACTTCTTTCTGTTATTTCTCCTACTTAAAGGGATACTGTCATGGGAAAAAAAAATTTTTTCAAAATGAATCAGTTAATAGTGCTGCTCCAGCAGAATTCTGCACTGAAATCCATTTCTCAAAAGAGCAAACAGATGTTTTTATATTC
Organism: Xenopus laevis; assembly: GCF_017654675.1. Classification (NCBI taxonomy): domain Eukaryota; kingdom Metazoa; phylum Chordata; class Amphibia; order Anura; family Pipidae; genus Xenopus; species Xenopus laevis. Next base: position 129,225,033 of record NC_054377.1, on the reverse strand, counting down.
AATTTTGAAATATGACATGGGGCTAGACATTTTGTCAATTTCCCAGCTGCCCCATGTCATGTGACTTGTGCCTGCACTTCAGGAGAGAAATGCTTTCTGGCAGGCTGCTGTTTTTCCTTCTCAATGTAACTGAATGTGTCCCAGTGGGACATGGGTTTTTACTATTGAGTGTTGTTCTTAGATCTACCAGGCAGCTGTTATCTTGTGTTAGGGAGCTGTTATCTGGTTACCTTCCCATTGTGCTTTTGTTTCGCTGCTGGGGGGAAAAGGGAGGGGGTGATATCACTCCAACTTGCAGTACAGTAGTAAAGAGTGATTGAAGTTTATCAGAGCACAAGTCACATGACCAGGGGCTGCTGGGAAATTGACAAAATGTCTAGCCCCATGTCAGATTTCAAAATTGAATATAAAAAAATCTGTTTGCTCTTTTGAGAAATGTATTTCAGTGCAGAATTCTGCTGGAGCAGCACTATTAACTGATTCATTTTGAAAAAAAATTTTTTTCCCATGACAGTATCCCTTTAATGTAGTGCTGTTCTTAGATCTACCAGGCAGCTGTTATCTTGTGTTAGGGAGCTGTTATCTGGTTACCTTCCCATTGTGCTTTTGTTTCGCTGCTGGGGGGAAAAGGGAGGGGGTGATATCACTCCAACTTGCAGTACAGTAGTAAAGAGTGATTGAAGTTTATCAGAGCACAAGTCACATGACCAGGGGCTGCTGGGAAATTGACAAAATGTCTAGCCCCATGTCAGATTTCAAAATTGAATATAAAAAAATCTGTTTGCTCTTTTGAGAAATGTATTTCAGTGCAGAATTCTGCTGGAGCAGCACTATTAACTGATTCATTTTGAAAAAAAATTTTTTTCCCATGACAGTATCCCTTTAATGTAGTGCTGTTCTTAGATCTACCAGGCAGCTGTTATCTTGTGTTAGGGAGCTGCGATCTGGTTACCTTCCCATTGTTCTGCTGATGGGCTGCTGAGGGAGGGGGTTGATATCACTCCAACTTGCAGTACAGCAGTAAAGAGTGACTGAAGTTTAAGGGTCAGTCCACACAAGCAGATTCGGGGAGATTAGTCGCCCCAGCGAACCCGGAAGTGGAGGGTAAGGAAATTGCCAGTGGAAACTGGAAGCTTGGCTGTTAAATGCACTGGGGGTACAAATTACTTGTCCTAGGGGTAAATATGTGCCACCCCTGCTGGACTGCCCCATAGTATGACTGGTCTGGAGTAAGAAGTTATTTCTTCTTTAAGGGGGGATGCTCATCATACAATTAATTTTTTAACACACTTTAGGCAGTGACAATGTTTTTTTCTAAAACAACTTGTATTTGGTGTTTTTTTTTTTTTAATTCATTTTAGTGGATTTCAGATTTTCATTTTTATTCTGCAGCTCCTCAGTTAGGAATTAAACCTGCCCTAGTAACCATAACATGAATTGATGACTGAAGAATAGGTTATCCTGAAAGACGATAAACTTTTCAATGCCAAAATCCATTTTCACGTTGAATTGCTTTCAGGTTGCTAGGCTTAGCAAAACAGTACATTTAGGGGCAAATTCACTAACCTGCGGAAATTCGCCAGCGACAGCTTCGCTCACATCGACACACCTCGGCAGGCGAAAATTCACCAGGACAGCGCTATTTCACTAAAATGCAAAGTTGCGTCCAGGGTGCCGAACGATGGTGAAGTTTCACTATCGTTAATTCGGCAAGCAAAGCGAAGTTGCGCTAGCGTTGGCTAATTTGCATTCGGCGGGAAGTTACATTTCTATGGACGTATATGTAGCAGCAATTATATCAAACTAAACAAGCCCAGAGAACCTTAATAAAAGAAAATAGAGTTATAATGCCCTACAGATGAGCCCAGTGTATAGTTTATGTGCCATATGAAAGGAAATGAAGGGGGGAAGCCGGGTACCCTAAAAAAAAAATTACGATCTTTTGCAGCCTATCACCCAGAAAAACTGAAAAGTCGCCAGCGTTTTTTGGGACTTACTCAATTGCACTTTGCCTAGTCTGAGGTGGCGATGTCTGGCGCTTCGTAACGTTCAGTAAAATCCGCATCTTAGTGAGTTACGTCCATTCGCCATTCGCCTGACTTTAGAGTGCGAAGTAGCGCTAGAGTCTATCTCCTTCGCTAGCGAATTTATGCCAGTGCCCGTTAGTAAATCAGCGAAGTCCCGAAATGAGTTCACGCTGGATAATTTTCGCCAGCGTTTGTCACTTCGCCCTTTAGTAAATTTGCCTCTTAGGCTGGAGTGTTGTAGAGGACAAAAAGCAAAGAATGATAAAAAAAATTACTCAAGTCTACACGAAACTGAAAATAAATGTTTAGTTGAATATTGCCTTTAACAAAAATGTTTCCATGATCCAATGAAATTTTTAAAGACTGATTGATCACTGCTTAATGAATTGTTCCATTTCATTGTGTACCTGCCACTGAGCAACTTGGTAGGACAGATTGTGCAGTGCAGTTTTCATCTGGCCACCCGCCCTACAGTCTGTTGCTTCACTTGTTTATATTGAGTGTATGTGCTTCAAGTTACCGGTAATCCATACATCTGCCGGGGAATGTGTTTATATTGCACTGAATTAAGCACACACACTTGGCGACGTGGGGGGGGGGGGGGGTTGGGTGCAGGCAGAGAGCCAGGAAATATCAGGTTCTGGGCAAAAAGATAAAAGCTAATAGAGGGTGCCAACCTTAACAGCAGTTACCTCTTATACAGACTTAGACATTGATGTTCTAATAACGTTTGTAATAAGGTTTTTTGTATTTTGCTGATTTTTAAGTATTTACAGTTTGCCCTGCAACTCGGACTTGGAAGTTTAATTGCTATATGGTTGCTAGGACTTTACACTAGCAACAAGGCAGAAGTTTGGAAGTCAAAGTGGAAGATAAACAGGAGAGGCTTGAAATAAAGATAAGCAATTAAATATAAAAACAATAATAAAACTGAATACTCACAGTAGAGGGTCAATGACTCTAACATGAAAATGTAAATAGTGTATGTTTGCTCTATAATTAAACTATCAATATGTTTACAATGAAAACCATAAAAAAGCATGGACATTTTAAGTAGAAGGACAAGCTTACCACTTTCCATAATGGGTCCGGGTGCTCATGCCCCAAACCCTCAGCAAAGAGGAGCTACACGTAAACACCTTGAATGACGAGTAGTCAAAATACATATCAAAATATGTAATACATACACTAATGCAAAAGGTACTAGCAGCTACAAGAGCCCACAAATCTATAAAAACATGCCATAAGTTGGCACACCATGGCATAAATTGGCACACCCCGGGTGATCCCCTTCCTGCTTCTTCTTTCTTATCACAGCTGCGCATGCGCAGTAGAGTGAAGAGCCGAACTTTAACAAAAAAGTTGGCTATTTTGTTCTACTGTGCATGCTTCTGCCCCAGAAAATTTGAGGATTGAAGAAGCAGGAAGATGATCGCTCCGTGGTGTTCGCTGCAAGGACCACAGGTGGTGCAGTTTTTTACAGATAGGAGCAAGTAAGTAAATACGATCACTTGGGGGTGCCTAATATTTCATACTCCAAGTGGAAAATTACTTTCCTTCTCCTTTAAATAATTAAGAAACTGTAAAGCCCCCTGATCACTTTTCTAAAAATAGTTTCTCCCCCCCCCATAAGGGATCATTTACAATTTCAGTGTAATTGCACATTTGTGCTTTACGCGTGTTACAATGCACGCAATTGCACGCAATTTATGAATTGGGCGTTAATGTGCTCAAAATTGTTGGAGAGAGGAATGTGTAATTTCAGATGCTTGATTTTAAAAAAACGCCTGTATGTATGATTCTTTATTCACAAGTCATCTGCACCTGTTGATACAGCCTGCAGTGGGTAACCTGGAATTCCCATCATGTTCAGAGTGGCAGAAGTGCATCCGTAAGCACACTTGCACATGATTCATCAGACAGACTGGGCAGACGAATGCCGTTTGCTGTGTTTACACGAAAGTCTTAGGAGTAGGTTAAGCTGCATGTATGACACTCCTGCAATAAACACACAATGATGCTATGATTTGCACTTTGCTCTCTGGGTTTAATTTTATTTCATTTGGAAATCTACTGCAACATACACAGGGTTGCTACCTGTTGAGAGTCAGACTAAGGAAAATGACCAGCTTCTATTGTTAGCTGCAAGTACCTTTAATTAATGGAAACATAATTGTATTATTGTAGTAGGCGATAATGAATAATATAGGGTGTTGGTTTCACTGTCAGCTAAAAATGATCATAACCTTTAAAAATGGCCTCTTTATTGGAGCTCTCTACAGGGTCAGACTGGGCGTTTTGCTCGCATGCGTGCACCGGGAGTTAAGAGGTTGGAGGGGGGGCCCCCGGGGACTGCTAGGAGGGCCCTTTGTTTTGCAGCCAAGGCTTCAGTCCGACCCTGGCTCTCTATAGATCCGTCAAGGTCCCGTCCATGGTTCATATAAGGGGTGTGGGTGTCCTAGCACAGTAGGAGAGGGATAGCCAATCACAGCCTTGCAGTCACATAAGCAAAGACAGGCTTCAGTTCCCTATCAGGTCAGTCTAGCTGCTGATTCCTATCCTACAGTGCAGTGTGCTGCTGGCTCCCCTACACCGCCTGGGAATAAAGGCAGCAGAAAATGAAACAGATGGGCTGCATTAGTATTTTTGCAGACATTTTCAATAGATCAGTCTGAAACATTATTTTTACATGCAGCAATTGTGTTCATGTTTACACAACTGCACTTTTGGCTGCGATCGTATATGAGCTGTATTGTGGTTTATGAGGTGTGTAAGTCTAACGGCAGCATTCATGATAAATTGGAGTGGGATAGAGAGTGGGTGCCTACAGCGCAGTGTGTTACAGTAGTCTGTACGATATAAGATTAGGACATGGATGAGAATTTTAGCCATCTTGTGTGTGGAAGGATCGAATATGAAAAATGTTCATTAGGCGAAGGCTGCATGATTCTGTGCATGAAGTGTTTGAATGTGGGGAATGAATGAGAAGTCAGTGTCAATAGTGAATTCTGGGCAGCAGACTTGAGAAACTGGGGTAATATGGTTGCTTTTGACACTGCTAATGATGTCAGGCACGGAAACAGAAGTTACAGGTGGAAGATAATTTCAGTTTTGTCCATGATTGATTTTTAGATTACATGTTTCAACAATAAACTTTATTATAGCATATTCTATAGTCTAAGGGGCAGGTTTATTAAGATTCGGGTTGTGTTTCCACGAAAATTTGGGGTTAAATAAAAATCAAATTATTCAAGATTTATTATCCCCAGACCTGGAAATAGCTTGAATGAGAAAATTTGTCACCTCAAACCTGTCGAGGTTACGTAGAAGTCAATGGCAGAGGCCCCCTGAGCCATTTGAAGATGTTAATAGCCTTTGTGATGTTTTTTTGGAGGAGCCATTCGAGTTTTGAGTTAATCCGAGTTCATTTGGGGTTTTAAAAAGCTCTCATAACTCTAAAACTCAACCTTTGATACCCCTTAAGTTTCGAGAAACTCAGATTCTGATTTAGGTGGATAAAGCAGTTATAGCTTACATTATTAACAACATTGGTGTAAGGATTTGTTTAGAATTCACTGATAATGAAGACAGAATGTTACACGGGGTTGCCACCTTTTCTGAGAAAAAATGACTACCAGTCTTCCTCTCTTTTTAGCTTTGCTTCCTGTTAATAACGTTGGCAATCCATCTATCAACATTTTTAAACTACAAGCCAGGTGGCAACCCTTATGTTATATAATAAACTAAACCAGACAGTTAGCAGAACTAAAGCAGTCTTTAAATTCGTCACCCAGTTGGGAGTCGCTTTTGTGTTCCATTCCAGGTATCTGTATTCTTACTCAATGGCGACAACAAGGAATATCTACTCCACACAAAAGGCTGTACAGCTATAACCTTGAATGCTGCATTAGATGGCCTTATACAAAGGTCACCCTTTCCGGTAATCATGTACTAAAAGCATAATTGTTGATTAAATTAAGGTGTGATCTATTTTTTATTTTTTTATTTTTACATGTCATCCTGAGTTATTTTGCCGATTTTGCGAGGGCAGATGTTCCGTCGCAGTAAAAATGTATCAATGGTAAGCATTTTTTCTCACTTTGTTTCACAGGGGATGTGCTACAGTGTTAACCTGCTAAAGAGTGTGATGTTATATTATCTTGTTGAAAATTACCACAACATGATTGTTAAAAATAAACTATCAGCATATAAGGGACCGAGGAGGAGCCTGGGCCACAGTTATTGGGTTTCTTTTAGCACTCTTCATTTCAGCAGAAACATCATTTATGTACAATGCAATATGTAGGTCAGACTGGTCGGAAATTGAAAGATAGAATCAGGGAACATGTATTAAACATCACTAAAGAAAATTGCCTAACCCCTGTAGCAAAACATTTTGCAGAGTGTAATAACAGAAATGTGTCATATTTAAGTGTAATCGGCATTGATAAAATAGTATCCAATATTCGTGGAGGAAATGTAACTTCAGACCTCTTAAGAAAAGAGGCAAAATGGATTTTTCACCTAGGAACTAGACAACCATTACGTTTAAATTATGATTTTGATATATCTTGCTTTATTTAACACAAAAAAACCCGTTTTGTATTTATATTAATATTTGTATTCTCTATTTATATCTATTATATTTATATGTACATTCTTATATTATATATAATCTGTGTATAAAAAATATGTATATCTATGCTGAAATAGCTATTTGTACTTTAAATGCTGTTTAGTAATGAGCAACTAGGGGTAACGACATACAGCTATCTGATTATTAATTATGACTCCGCCCACGAGATTAACCATTGGCTGTTTTTCCTTTAAATACTATGTATGTACTTGAAACAAGTTAGCCTATGATTAAGGGGCAGATTTATCAATGGTCGAATTTCGAAGTACAAAAAACTTCGAAATTCGACCATTGAATTAAAAAACTTTGAATTTGAATATCGAATTCAACGTTTTTTCAACAAATTTGGTAATCCTGCGGTCGATTAAAAATAGTTCGATCGAACGATTTTTAGCGATCGATCGAACGATTTCTATTCGACCAAAAAAAACTTAGAAAAGTGCTGTGGAAGGTCGCCATAGGCTAACATTGCACTTCGGTAGCTTTAATTTGGCGAAGTATGAAGTCGAAGTTTATATTTTAAAGAGACAGTCCTTCGATTATCGAATGGTCGAATAGTCGAACGTTTTTTACTTTGAATCATTTGAATCTTAGTCGAATGGTCGAATATAGCCTCTTCGATGGTCGAAGTACCCAAAAATTTACTTCGAAATTTGCACTTTTTGACATTCGAACCATTCACTCAAGCTTAGTAAATCTGCCCTTAAAGGAGAAGGAAACCCAGTCGGTGCAAAAACCCTCCTCCCCCTGTGTTGCTTCCCCTCCCTCCTCCCCCCTGGCCTACCTGTCCCGCTGGGCAAATGCCCCTAACTTGTTACTTACCCTTCTGCGCAGGTCCAGTCTACGGAGTTCACCGACGCCATCTTCTTCCAATCGATCTTCTTCCTGCTTTGACCAGCGCATGCGCAGTAGGAGCATTTCACCGGTACGGATCTACTGCGCATGCGCCAAAAGTCACGTAGTGAAATCGGAAAACTTTGTGACTTTTGGCGCATGCGCAGTAGATCCGTACTGGCGAAATGCTTTTACTGCGCATGCACCAAAACGCCGGTCGCCGGTCAAAGCAGGAAGAAAATCGCTTGGAAGAGGATGGCGTCGGTGAACTCCGTAGACTGGACCTGCGCAGAAGGGTAAGTAACAAGTTAGGGGCATTTGCCCAGCGGGACAGGTAGGCCAGGGGGGAGGAGGGAGGGGAAGCAACACAGGGAAGGGGGGGAGGGTTTTTGCTCCGACTGGGTTTCCTTCTCCTTTCGGTGTCCTTTGGGGACACGAAACACGTCAGGCTTTTATTTTTTATACACAATTAAAGACTTTTGTATTATTCCACAAAATGTTTTGGACTCCTGGATTCTACGAATTAATTGATTTTTTGGTGTTCCAGAATGGTGCCTGCTCGTCATTCACGATTTTTGTGTGTAGCTCCCCTTTGCTGTGGGTTCGGGCATGAGCACCCAGACCCATTATGGAAAGCGGTAAGCTTATCCTTCTATTTAAAACGTCCATGCTTCTTATGAGCTTATCCTTCTATTTAAAACGTCCATGCTTCTTATGGTTTTCATCATATAGAAACATAATTTATCCTATAGGTCAAGTTGTATGTAAAATCTGCACATATATAACATTTTATAAACTTTCCTGAAAACAAACACACATTACAGTAAAAAGCCAGTGTTATACAGCTCTGGACTGGCCCACTAGGGTACTGGGAGAAATCAAAGTGGGTGCCGCCCTGGTGACTGTCTGCAATTTCTGCAAATGGGAACAAAAAGTGAGAATTTTTATTGCTTTAAGCATGTATCAGGATATACTGTAGCTACCAAAGAGGTGCTAAGTGTATTTTAAATGAACCGGCTTAACAGGGTATTGTCAACCAAATAAATCACTTTGCTACTTCAGTCTGAAGCAGATCCAACAATTAACATAGTGCAGTCCAGCATTGTGCACATACCAATGGTGGTTCAGTTTTTCCCTACTGCTGTGCAAACCGCTTCTTCTTTTAGTGACATTAGCTGTGGATGTTGTATTCCTTTAAATGGGATTTTTTTTTTGTCTACTGAATAGCTCTTTAAAAGAATGCATTTGGGATTCCCAGCAATCTTAATTTTCATTTTGAAAGGACTCGTTCCTGAAAAGGTAGTTGCGTAGCTCTTTAAAAGACTGGAAATAAAAGAGATAATTATAACAATGACCTAATTTTTATTTAAGTTTATATTAAGAGCAAAGACATACTTTTTATACCTTTATACAAATGCAAAAACAGGTGGCAGTGAATCTTTGGGTGAAATGCACACTACAGCCTTATAGAAAAGTTCCCCTAAAAAGCATAAGCATAAAAATGCCATATAACATAGCATGGAAAAGTTACTTGTGTTATAGGGATGCCATAAGGCAGGGGTCCCCAAACTTTTTTACCCTTGAGCCAAATTTAAATGTAAAAGAAGGTGGAGAGCAACATAAGCATGCAAAAAGTTCCTGAGGGTGCTAATTATGAGCTATAATTGGCTATTGGAAGCACCTATATGGACTGGCAGCCTACAGGAGGCTCTTTTTGTCAGTACACATGGTTTTTATACAACTAAAGCTTGCCGCCAAGCCAGTAATTAAAAAATAAGCACCTGCCACTAGGAGCAACATCCCTACAGTATGGCCAGAGCAACATATATGTCTTTTTAATGGCATAATTTTCATGTATAGTGTGGAATTAAATGTAGTCAGTGTTTCTAAGGCTCCATTAAATAGCTAATACACTATGAAAAGTAACTGATTCTCGCATTTTTAAATGTGATATGGCAGCCTGTGAAATACAATGTGCAAGCGTTAAATAATAGCTCAGCTGCAGAAATTGCTTCTTTTTATTCATTTGGTTCTTCTGCTTTATAAATATGATATAGCACTTTAACACAATCTGCAACGGTTTATGAATGTTAAATAAAAAGCTAGTATGGAGCAAAGCCATTTGTCATATCACCTTGAGAGATTGAAGATTGTAGTTCACTCTCTATGATTAGTTTACATCTACAACTCATCTTTATCATAACGAAGACATTCAACACATCTGACTTCTAGCAAAATCACACTTGGGGGGGTTATATACTAAACCTCAAATTTATCTGGTTGGGCTTTTTGGGGCAAAAACTCGATTTGTTTATGGAAAAAAAAAACCTTTTATTTATTATACCCTGATGCTGCAAGAAGTCTGAATCCAAAAATTCTGCCATCTCAGACCTGTCAAGGTCATGTATAAGTCAATGGGAAATATCCCTATCCCAGTTTGAAGACTGAAGCCTGATAATCCGATATTTTCGGGGGTTTTCAGGCAAAACCCTGAAAAAATCAATTGATTCAGGAAAAAAGTCTGAAAAGATTGTACCATTCTGATTTTTACTCCATTTTATTGGGTTTTTTCACTATCCAATTTATTCAAGTTATTTTAATAATAAATAAGACAAAATTGGGCATAGGGGTTTGATCAAGATTTTTTTATTTTAATTATGGGATGAATTCGGATTTTAGTAAATAACCCCGTTGGTGTCACCTGAGTATGTTTATCTGCAGTTAACAGCAGTGGGTTTAAGTATTCCAAATAAACACTTATTATGTATAATGGAACAATTTGTTTTTAAATTTAAAGCTATTAGTTGGTTTTTACTAGATGTGATTTCATATAGTTTTGGGCTCCTACCATATCAAATTGGAAAGTGGCAGTGACTTAGTAGCACCAGCCCTGTACATGCAGCAGTGTCTTTTCTTGCTCCATGTAACAAGTTGTTTATACCCTTCAGTGCAGTTTAGAAGTTTCTCATTTTAACTGCTTGCTAAAACTAGCTACAGACTTAAGGTGGCCATAGAAGCAAAGATCCTATCGTACGAATCAAGGATTGTGGAGAGTGCCGACATTTTTCGTCCGGCAGAGATCGGTCGTTTGGCCGATCGGACAGGTGTGATTTTGTCCCGACCGATCCCACCGGAGCCCATTGCACATCGTAATCGGATCGTTCGGCCATAGGGTTCAGATTACCCCCGATATAGCCATGCCTGTTAGTGGCATATTGGGGAAAGATCAGCTCGTTTGGCGATGTCGCCAAACGAGCGGATCTTTGCGTCTATGGCCACCTTTAAGCTGGCCATAGCTGCAAAGATACCATTGTACGAAACAAGGGTCCATACGATTTTCCAACTGTGTGTGGAGAGTCCCAACATTTTTTGTACCATGGCAATCATTTGTACAGGTTAAAAGTTTTATACTGGCTAACGATAAGATCTATGCCTGTATTGCCTATCCGATGATATCAGTGTTCGATTGTTGTCTGTCAATTAATGGCCCGAGCATCATGTATTTTGTTCTCTTTACTACTTTATATTAATCTGAATGGTTAGTTGCAGGTCAGAAGATTGGCATGTACATCCAACATAGACTATAATCTGCACGTCTATGGCCAGTTTTACACCTGACAAGATCCCAGTGGCCTAACCAGATATGACTGGGTCCCACAGCAATTTATTTTAGGACCCCCAACATATCCAGGAGTTGTCCTTTTTTACCTGGCCCCCTGCAGCCGCAGGGTCTGCATTCCTCTGTACTTATACCCCTGCAATATCCTGTGGGTAATCTTGATCCAAAGTAGCTCAGCATCAATATTGTTCCCCATTAAGTACCTTGTCCCCCTCTTTCATTACAATAAAAACTCAAAGTGTCTTCAGCATGGTACCTTATGCCTTAAATTTATAACAATTTACTTTTCCAAGAGCAAAATACAGTATATTGTCTGATTTATTTCCATACTGTACAGCCATAATAAATAGTACAGCCAGATTCACTAATGCAAAACAATATTAGTGTTTTCCTGAAGCAGTGACTAAGGGAAAGCTGGAGCTGGATGCATCAGTCAACCAGTGTTACCAATGAGGCCAAGTGGCTTAAGGGGTGTTGAGAAGCAAAACATAGCTAGTGACCCAGCAGAGGGCATTGAGGAGGGGAGGGGAGAGTTGGTAGTCATTTGTTATAAATATTGCTTTTTTCCCTATTTTCCTTTTGAGGTTTGTTCAGCAACACTTTTTTAATCTTGGAGGTGTAAGAGAACCTGACTCATTGTTGGATTCTGGGATTCATTTTTATATCTTATTAATATATATATATTGGAGACTAAACTGGCTGCGGTGTCTGAAATGTATATTATTGCCAGTCTGTGTTCAAGATTTATACATAACATACGCATACCTTACTGTTCTGATTCTGATCTTGACTGTTTAATGGATAAAAACTAAAAGAAAATGAAAAAGTTATATATGCATTTTAATATAATGAAGTTACCCTAAATTGTCTGACTGTTTTTTGTGTTTATGACATTGCCAATTCTCTTTCATTAAAAAAAAAACTATAGACCCATGTAAATGTTGCAGGTTATTAAATAAAAAAGACCAACTCTATAGATGTAGTTAAATATTCTGCACAAGTGTACAACTATTAAATGGTAAACTTACCTGATAATTAACGCTTATGTTTCCCTCCTTTTCTAATAAATGTCATTGTTCAAGAGAAGCTTCCTTATTTGTATGACATTGCTGAGTGACTGTGTGGCATCTGATCTACCACCTGTTTCATGGGACTTCAAATTGGCATTATCGCTGAATCTTCTCCCTTAAAATTACGATAGATGGATGAGATTCATAGTGCATTCTACTGGAATACAATAATTTCTGTAAATATGCTCTTATTGTAACCAAATAAATAAAAGAATATAACATATGAGTTCATTTAATAGACAAATGCAAATTGTGTAGTGCAAAATATCACTGCAATTCACCATATTTCTTTGCCAACAATACAATATTCCTTCCTAAAATAGCAGCTTCATGGCAGCTCAAACTCTAGTCAGTTACTGAAGTGCATTCATTTGGGTATACCTGTTGAATAATGGATGGCACTCGACATGGCTGCGCTCTTATAAACTATACAATTGTGTGTGATTTATCTGGTGCAGTAAGTTACTAATAAGTTAGATGAAAGTGCTTCACATACAAAAGGATAAGTAACACAGAAAATGAAAGGGTTTTGTATGCATTTAAATATACTGCAGTTACCCTGTCGTGGTAAAAATTGTGCATTTTCAGAAGAACCACTACAGCAGGCATGTCCAAAGTTAGGCCCAATTGCAGCCCGTTTTCAAATTTACACCAGCCCTCAGCCTCCATCATGAAATGAATAATATTGTGGCGCGCCAGCATAGTGCGTAGCAGTAATATTTGCTGTTAAGTGTTAGCAATGCGCCACTCTCGCATACTTCTTTGGGGCTGAATGTGTCGGTAGACGTACTGACGTGCCAGTACAGTGAACTAAAGAAGTATGCGAGAGGGGTGCATCACTACATGCCAGTAAGTGTCTATTGCTAACACCTTCAGCACACAAGCAGCAGTATAGACCAAGTGGCAGATCATTTCACTAATGTGCCCAAATATTACTGCTACGGCTACGCGATTCTTGTAAATTAAAGGGATTCTGTCATTGAAAACATGTTTTTTTCAAAACGCATCAGTTAATAGTCCTAATCCAGCAGAATTCTGCACTGAAATCCATTTCTCAAAAGACCAAACAGATTTTTTTATATTCAATTTTGAAATCTGACATGGGGCTAGACATTTTGTCAATTTCCCAGCTGCCCCAGTCATGTGACTTGTGCCTGCACTTTAGGAGAGAAATGCTTTCTGGCAGGCTGCTGTTTTTCCTTCTCAATGTAACTGAATGTGTCTCTGTGAGACATGGGTTTTTACTATTGAGTGTTGTTCTTAGATCTACCAGGAGCTGTTATCTTGTGTTAGGGAGCTGCTATCTGGTTACCTTCCCATTGTTCTTTTGTTTGGCTGCTCACCAAAATCTGGCCCTTTTTGCAAAAAGTTTGGACACCCCTGCACTAGAGTTTATATCAGTAATCTGCTACCTGGCTGATATTTTACCTGCCAAGTCCAGTGTTGGGGCTGCTATTACAAATTTTAATTTAAGTCTGTTATGTTATGTACCCTTGACAGCATTACAAGACCCATTTATGTAATGGATTGCCCCATCATGGATCTGCCCTGGCCAATATCTACATTATAAACGGTAGCAACCCCCCTTTGACTGCAGGGTCTGCTTCCTATAGTTACACCACTGCCCTGGGTATCTGGATACAAACTTTAAATGTAAAAAAATACATTATTTTCTGTACATATGTGTTGTTACATATGGGCTGTGAAAGTGCCTTCCAAAAGAGACAGAAGAGACTGGATGTACAAAGTTATAGACAAACAATATGTAATGTAGATATAGATCAATAGACATGTCAGCAGAAAATGTAAATTATAAATAGTGCCATAAAGGGGATCTGCAGTGTCCTTTGCTTCTGCATAAATATCATCTATTTTAAGATTTAAAATAAACACGTTTGTGAAGTAAAAATGCAGATGTTTAGTCGAAATCTGATATTTGATATATGCAATGTTATTTTTAAAACAATTTGACTTTTTGGCATTCCCTAATAGTTTTAAAAAGGAGAATGTAAAAGTTTCAATAATACCTTTAAAGGAACATTTTAACTGCAGTCTCTTCAGATAATTGGATTACCAGTGTACAGATAAAATCTAGTCCGTGTAAATTAGCTGTTCACTGGTGAAATAATTATCTACCTAACAAAAAACAAAAATGGAGTAACTTTGTCTGGAAATTTAAAATCACCACTGTACGCTGATCTGTGAAGTGTGCGCAACATTGGAAGTGTATTGATTTAGGAGTCTCCCCAAGCTGCAGGTTTGGGACGCTGCACCTGGACCAGGGAATTCAAGCGGTGAGTGACATGCTAATACTGAATGCCTGTGAACGTGTTTATCTAAGCGATAGGTCCGGGGCATCTGCACCCGGACCCACTCAGTTATAGGGTGAACTGTTAATAAGCGTGGTTCAGTTCACATAAAGGGGGAAGGGTTGGAGCATATCCAAATTTTTTCAAAATACTGGGCTGTCCTGTTCAAAATCGGACAGGTGGCAACCGTAGTGCACCTGGAGACACAAAGCCATGAGCTGGCCTTTTTTTCAATTATTATTTATCTTTTCTTTTATATTTATCTGCGTTTCTGGGCATAGGTCTGGTTGGGTGCCTACTGGCACGTGCATGGTGTGAGTCCAAACCCTCAGACATGGCGGATTGGGCATGCGCTAGTGATGTGCATGCTCAGGTGCACACCACACACGGGTCTTGTCTTGCTACCTAATTTTCTCCTAGCAGGTAGAATGCACCTGACTGATCCAGGCCACGCAGCACAGACATACATTTTTTAGAGAAAATAAAAATAATAATTGAAAATGCTAGATAGGACCCGAATGGCTCTGGGTCTTTAGGCTATAGCCCAGGGTACAGGGTCGGTCTGGACCGGCAGGACATTGGGAAAAAACCCGGCAGGCTGCCCCTCATGGGACTCCGCTGGCCCAGACCCGCTCCCTGATCGGCTGCTCGCCCCCCCCCAAAAAAATCATATTCGGCCTGGTGCCGGCGTTCGTGCATGTCCGGGGGGCCCCGGAAGTTTATTTTATGTAGCTGGTTAATTGTTTTTCTCACACACTGTTCCATACCTCCCAACATTTTGGAAGTAAAAACAGGGACAAAAAAAATTTTTCCGCACGTAGAGCAGCATTTTTTTCGACCACACCCCTTTCTGTGGCCACACCCCCTAATTACCATGTTTGTTTTACAAAATTTGGCAGGTTATGAAAGTTTGAAAATATTTCTCCTTATCTAAACTGTGTTTTTGTGTCTCAAAATTGTTACAAAGTATCTTATTTGCACCTGTTAACTGTTCTGGGCTCTCTGCTAAAAGCCAATTAATTGAGAAACTTTGTTTCTTTTTCTGGCTGTTCAGTGCAGAGAAAAGAGGGACTTTCCAGTACAGATGAGGGACTGCGGGTTGAGCAGTCAAAAGAGGGACTGTCCCTCCGAAAAAGGGACAGTTGGGAGGTATGCTGTTCCTTTGAGATGGCTGTATTTGTTCATATTTGCTAGAGAAAGATTTAACTCGATACAGCTAGTTGTTGTTGGCTATACCCTATCTTAGTGTGTACAGCCAAGGAAGAAGGACATGGCCCCATAGACTCATCAGCATATGATGACTGGTTTTTGGGCTGAAAAGAAACTTGGGGGGTATATTTATCAAAAAGTGAAGTTACAGATCACCACAGTCCTCTAGATAGGGTTGCCGCCTAGGCGTTGGGTTGCCACCCGGCCGGTATTTTACCGCCTGGCCGGTAAAAATGTTGGTTGATCCCATTGTTATTAATAGGGAAAAAAGACAAATATATTCATTTCTATGGGACTTTGAAAGGCGTATTTATCAAAGGATGAACGTTCACTTTCACATAGTGATACTTTTAAAAAATCCCATAGAAATGAATGGAGAGTGGCGGAATTTCACTCTGGAGGACTGTGACCATCTCTAACTTCACTTTTTGATAAATATAACCTTTGGCTGGGGATGCTTGTGAGCAGGGGTGCTTCGCCAATGAGGCGAGTTGAGGCTGTCGCCTCAGGCGGCAGCGCCCCACTAGGTACCAGGGGCAGCAAAATTGCTGCTCCTGGTACTTTGAGAGCGAATTTCCGGGGGAGGGGGGGCAGCAGCAACTGCTGCTGCCTCAGGCAGCGGAGGGGCCAGGATCGCCCCTGCTTGTGAGGGAAAAGTACATATATTGTGTGATTTTTCTATTGAGTCGTTATTTTCAGTAAACTCCACCTCCATGAAGGCCCCTCCCCCGGGAGGTTAAATAAAATGCCCACTAGAACTAGAAAGTTGAACATGACGCTGCCCTGGTGGAATACTGTCAGTGTGACACAACATACACTATCGCCTAACTATAGAACTTGGAAGGTCAGGTGATTCGTCACATGACCCACTAAACATGGCGGCGTCCTGTCTGTCAGGCAGCTCCACTCTCCTGTTATTAGTTTTGTTGCTGTCACTGTTGGGACCAGGGAGGGTTTTAGCCGGGTGCGGGTGCGGCGATACCAGCCGAGGGGGTCACGCACATGGAGGAGGGTCGGAGAATTCGCACAGAGGGGCATCTTTCAAATACTCGCGGGAGGCCAATGAGCCGGAGCCTACAAAGAAAGAGACACAGGGACGGGAGCAGGTGAGTCCGAGATAAAAAAG
Organism: Xenopus laevis; assembly: GCF_017654675.1. Taxonomy (NCBI): domain Eukaryota; kingdom Metazoa; phylum Chordata; class Amphibia; order Anura; family Pipidae; genus Xenopus; species Xenopus laevis. Next base: position 129,208,203 of record NC_054377.1, on the reverse strand, counting down.
GCAGAATGGGAATTAGCATTGGTCTGTCAGGTACATAGGACTGAGGCTTGTGGGAAAAATGGATTGACGGGCACAGCCTAGGGATCTGAATAGAGAAACAAACCATTCACATGGGGGTGGGAGAAATGTACAAGTTTCCCAAGGTCTAGTAAGTAACCTACAGCGATTAATTACCTTATATACGTGTGTCTGATCGTGCCCATCTGGTGATGTCAAAGCTAAGCATGGACGTCACTAAAGCTTCTATGTAGCACTACCTGCTGATTGGTTGCTATAGGTAACCACCGCCGCACCTCTGTGACATCCCCCATGGCATGTTATAATGGAATTATAGCAGACTTGAAATGTTACTTTTGTCAGGCCCGGATTTGTGGAAAGGCCACCAAGGCCCGGGCCTAGGGTGGCAGAATTTTATAGGGTGTAATGCTGCCCAACCACACCCACATTGGTTCAGAAACACTGGAGATGTGCAAGAGATACAATCCTTTTTTTTAAATTTCCCGTGCGCCAATCCCCATTGCTCCTGTCTCGATGATGAAAATTTGCACTAATAAAAGGGAGGGGGTGAGGGGGCAATGAACGTCAGCTGGCCTAGGGGTGCCCGCTATGTAAATCCAGCCCTGACTTTTGTGAACAGTTGGAGATTGGAAGGGATGCTATGAGAATGGTCACATGCATAAATGAAAACTATACCCCCCCAGGGGCGCTCCACCAATGAGGCGAGTTGAGCTACTCGCCTCAGACGACAGCACCTCCCCTGGTTGCCAAGGGCGGCAAAAATGCCGCTCCTGGTGACTAAGAGCCGAATTTCTGGTTTTCAACCCGGAAATTCAGCTCTTCTAATGCAGAGTGCAATTCCGCACATGGACCGCCCCTGCCCTCTCCGGCGCTCTAAAGGTGAGTGCCGTTGTGAGGGGCGGCAAAAGAAGGCCGCCTCAGACTGTATAATGGCTAGAATCGCCCCTGCCCCCCCCAAACAATGTAGGTCTCTATAAAAATATATTGATTAAAACAGCTCATGTGTAAAACCCTGCTTCATGTAAATAAACCATTTCCATCATAATATACCTTTTTAGTAGTATGTGCCATTGGGAAATCATAAATAGATAACTGCCATTTTAAAAAATAAGGGCCGCCCCTTGGGTTCCTACGATTCACGGTGCTCACAAAGAAAAACAAACAAACCAAACATGTTAGGTCACATGAGCCAATTAACAGATAGAGTTCTGTCTTTTGCGTCCACACTTCTTCCCTTTACAGTGAGAGCTGCAGTATTTCTGGTCAGCTGATCTCCGAGTCAGCCCAGAGACCATCACAGAATGGTGGTTCAAGGTAAGAGATGTAAAAGGGCAATATTTACAGATATCTATTCCAGTTTGGTAAGATTCTTTAATATGCCACTTTGTTTGATATAAACCATCTGTTGCTTAAGTATTCAATTTGGCAGTATAGTTTTCCTTTAAAAGCAAACCTCTTATTGGATGCAATGGGATGCTGAACCTGGACATACGTAGTTCCTTTTAGGTGTTTAAAATAAAAACCCAGGAGGAGATTTTGCCTAAATGGGGTATTGCCGTAAAGTTGTCCGATTGGTAAAACCCTTATGTTAATCATGGGCTATCTTGAGGGTCACCAACTTTTTTTTACCCGTGAACAGCATTCAGATGTAAAAAGACTTGGGAGGGAAAAAGTGGTGTAAAATGTGGGCTGTGATTGGCTATTTGGTAGTCCCTATGTGGACTGGCAGCCTACAGAAGGCTCTGTTTGGCAGTACATTTGGTTTTTATGCATCTCCTATAAGACTAGTCTTAAATAAACAAAGTGAGAGGGGGTATAACTACAGATGTCGGCCGAAAAATTGTAAGATGTACGATCGTTCGAATACCACTAACCGCACGATAATTTCGAAGGATTGGTCGAGCTTCCCTAAAATCGGTCATTCGGCAAGAAGAATCGTCGCATCTATGGGGAGCTTAATGTTCTGGAGATCCTATTAGATCACTGCTGTGAAGTTCTGAAATTCTCTCTCACATTGACCTATCTCTCACTGAGTTGGTTCTAATTTCAGGGCTGTATCCCATTTTAGCAAATGTGGAAACATAAGGTTACTGATATATTATCATTCTTAGTACAAAATTGATCCAGGAGCTGGATTGCATTACAAAGCCAGTTGACGTTTTTATTTAGCTTTTTTCGTATTGCGTAGAAGTTTAGCATAAGCAAAATGTTGAAGGTGCCTTTTGTTTTTCAACCTCAACTTACAACTGTAAAGCTGAAGCATATTTATTGGCACATATGCTGCAAACAGTACAAATGGCACAGTAGATGGTGGAAAAATGGGTATATTCATATGAACCTATCTGTGCGTAGGATAGATACAGATGTCATGTGCAGAAATACTTACTTGGAATGATGACTCAACAGGCTTGGTATGCTGAGACCAGAGAAGAAGTTAATTAGATCATTATTTTTAGGCAATTTTAGTGGGTGGCTAGACTACCCTCGAAGGAAGCAGTGACACACCATTGAGTTCATTATACACATTTTTCTGTCTTGTTCTGTTAAAATGACTGTGTAGTGTTACAGTTAAAAGGATACTGTCATGGGAAAACATGGTTTTTTTCAAAACACATCAGTTAATAGTGTTGCTCCAGCAGTCTTTTGCACTAAAATCCATTTTTCAAAAGAGTTAATTTTGAAATCTGACATGGGGCTGGACATATTGTCAGTTTCCCAGGAGCCCACAGTTATGTGACTTGTTCTCTGGCAAACTTCAGTCACTCTTTACTGCAAATGTGAGTGATCTAACCCACTCCCCCTCCCCAGCAGCCTAAAGCTGGCCATAGATGCAAAGATCCCAACGTTGGAATCCTCGAACGATCGGACTTCCCCATCTCCAGACCCGCCACTAACCTTTCAGATCAAATAAAGTAGAAAAAGAACAGATCAGCCGATGTTCTGCCCCTACAGCAATCGTACGAAAGTTATGTCCGACAAAAGCTAGTGACAGTCTCCCACTAAAAATTGTATGATCGGCAATGCAAGCAGAGATATTTTAGGCAGCCGACAGAAATCTTTTAACGTGGCCGATCGACCAAACGACCGATCTCCATGGGATGAAAAATGTCGGGACTCTCCACACACGGTCTGAAAATCATACGAATCGAGGATTCATACGATCAGATCTTTGCGTCTATGGCCAGCTTTAGGCTGCTGGGGGGGGAGGTAGGGGGTGAGATCACTCAAATTTGCAGTAAAGAGTGACTGTTGTTATCACATGACTGTGGGCTCCTGGGAAACTGACAACATGTCCAGCCCCATTTCAGCTTCCTGATGCAAGATAACAGCTGCCTGGTAGCACTAAATAGTAAAAACTTAGGTCCCACTGCAAATCCTTCAGTTACATTGAGTTGGAGAAACAACAGCCTGCCAGAAAGCAGTTCCATCCTAAAGTGTTGGCTCTTTCTGAAAGCACATGACCAGGCAAAATGACCTAGATGGCTGCTTATGCATCAATATTACAAAAAAATACACTTGCTGGTTCAGGAATGAAATTTTATATGGTAGTGAATTATTTGAAGTGTAATTTAGAAATAAAAACTACACCATAAACATCATGACATAATCCCTTTAAGCAGTTAACATAAAGACAACATATATTAATAAACTGTGGCTAGTGGATTGGCAGAATAACGACTCTGACTTCACAGCAATGTAGCACATACATTAGGAAAGCACAGCAGTTCAAGTCTTCTTGAAATAATATTGCATAGGTGACATTTTTTTGTGAGATAGTGGGATTTATTAGAGAAAGATCAGAGTTCAGTGTGACACATATATGAAAGATGGTTCTTGTTTTTTATGTTTATAAAGAAGTCCATTGTACAAATCTGCTTAGGTCATTGTGTTAAATTTGTAGAAGAATTATTCGTTTTAACTACAGCTGTAACCAGATCCATTAGATGTTAAAGGATAAGTAAACCTTTTTAAATAAGTGTGTAAAATTGATGAGAGTGCTATTCTAAGCACTTTTGTAATTTACATTCATTATTTATTTTGTTTTTATTCCAAGATACTAAGGGATACATGTACTGTTAATATGAATGAATTGTGTGACAACAGCGCCATCTGCTGGTCAGTTTCTGACCACCAAGTAGTCAAGGAAGTTGTCAGGAGGAAGAAAGAGGCTGCTCTGATGTTTTTTTGCTTAGGAAAGGTTTGAGAAAGGTTTCTATTTTTTTCCTAAGCAGAGCAGCCTCTTTCTTTCCCCTGACAACTTCCTTGACTACTTGGTGGTCAGAAACTGACCAGCAGATGGCGCTGTTGCAATAAAATTCATTTATAGTAACAGTACACATATCCCTTAATATCTTGGAATAAAAACAAAATAAATAATACATTACAAAAGTGCTTAGAATAGCCCCCTCATCAATTTTACACTCTTATTTTAAAGGTTTACTTATCCTTTAAACAAACCAGGCCATATTAAAGCACAGTACACAGAGTTTTTTTTATTCTTTATTTGATGTCAGTTTTCTTAAGAGGTGCTTTGCCTTTGAGTCCTGCACCAAAAAGTGTAACTTATAAAAATGACCTACAAACTGTTCACTATGGTTAGGTCTCATTCATCTCTTAAAGGAAAACTATACCCTCAAAATAAATACTTAAGCAACAGTTAATTTTAAATTAAGTGTCTTATTAAACAATCTTACCAAACTGGAATATATATTTAAGTAAATATTGCCCGTTTACATCTCTTACCTTGAACCACCATTTTGTGATGGTCTGTGTGTTGCTCAGAGATCACCTGACCAGAAATACTGCATCTCTAACTGTAACAGGAAGAAGTGTGGAAACAAAAGACACAACTCTGTCTGTCAATTGGCTCATGTGACCTAACAAGTATAGTTTGTTACTATGTTTGTGTGCACTGTGAATCCTACGATCCCAGGGGGCGGCCCTTATTTTTTAAAATGGCAATTTTCTATTTAGGATTACCCAATGGCACATACTACTAAAAAAGTAGATTATTCTGAAAATGTATTTGCATGCAGCGGGTTTTACATATGAGCTGTTTTATGCAATATATTTTTATAGAGACCTACATTGTATGGGGGGTATAGTTTTCCTTTAATAAACGTCATAACACAGTATTGAATGGGATTTTTATCTGAATGATGTAAAAGTGCTGGTGCATATATTGCTGATCTTTAACCAGAAATGGCTACTCCTTTTCAGAAGACAGAAAAATGAGTATTTTTATCTTAGTAAAAATTTTAATGTAGCCAATTATGCTTTATATTTATTTCTCACTTTGGTTGTATCTTTGTGAACTGGGCAGATATAAAGAAGTGCCTTGGTTCTAGAAGGGAGGTTGATTTTTAGGGCCCTGGGATTGGAATAACTGTTAGCAAGCTATTTGCTTTTATTGTTTTCTGAAAAAATGTGTATGCAAAACGACAATCTCTCTCTTTCTCCAACTAGATGGTTCTAATTCCCTCAGGGGTGTTCACTATGGGTACCGATGAGCCCGGTATACCGCAAGATGGGGAGAGTCCTGCTCGCAAGGTTCACCTGGATTCTTTCTACATGGATATGTATGAAGTTAGCAACTCAGAGTTTGAAAAGTTTGTGAAAGCGACAGGCCATGTAACAGAGGTGAGGATATTGCAGCTAATACGGGTTGTTCACCTTTGACTTAACTTTAAGTATGATGTAGAGAGGGATATTTTGATATTTTTCAATTGGTTTTCATTTTTTAGCATTTGTGGTTTTTGAGTTATTTAGCTTTTTATTCAGCAGCTCTCCAGTTTGCAATTTCGGCAACCTGGTTGCTAGGTTCTAAATTATCCTAGCAACCATGTATTACTTTCAATTAGAGCGGTGATCCCCAACCAGTAGCTTGTGAGCAACATGTTGCTTTCCAACCCCCTTTTTGAGTTATTTAGCTTTTTATTCAGCAGCTCTCCAGTTTGCAATTTCGGCAACCTGGTTGCTAGGTTCTAAATTACCCTAGCAACCATGTATTACTTTCAATTAGAGCAGTGATCCCCAACCAGTAGCTTGTGAGCAACATGTTGCTTTCCAACCCCTTGGATGTTGCTCCTAGTGGCCTCAAAGCAGGAGCTTATTTTTGAATTCCAGTCTTGAAGGCAAGTTTTGGTTGTATAAAAACCAGGTGCACTGCCATACAGAGTCTCAATGTAGGTTGACAATCCACATGGGGCTACTAAATGGCCAATCACAGCCCTTATTTGACACCCCAAGAACATTTTTCATGCTTGTGTTGCTCCCCAACTCCTTTTACTTCTGAATGTTGCTCAAGGGTTCAAAAGGTTGGGGATCCCTGAATTAGAGACTGGAAAATGAACAGAAGGTGCCTGAATAGAGAGATGAGTAATAAAAAGTAGCAATAACAATACATTTGTCGCCGTACAGATAGGGCACGCGACCCCCATTTGAAAGCTGGAAAGAGTGAGAAGAAAATGGCAAGTAATTCAAAAACTACAAAAAAACATATAATGACGAGCAATTGAAAAGTTGCTTAGAACTGGTCATTTTATACCAAAAGTTAACTTAAAGGTGAACCACCCCTTTAAACACACACACGCTTTTAAACCCTTTTAGCCAAATATGCTGTTCTTAAGTAATAGGAAATTTACAGGCTTTAACAATTATTGGAACAAAGACCTCAAAACCGTTGCTTTTAATGCATATGCAACCAATTCAAATTGGAGTTGAATATATCATTGAGGCAGAATTACTTAGGGGGTTATTTATCAAAGTCTGAATTTATCTCCATATTTTCTGCGAAAATCTGCTCGGGTTTTTTTACCCGAAAACTCAGAAAAATTTGGGGTATTGCACAAAACCCAGTGCACATCAAAAAATCATTGGGACTTCTCTCCCATTGACTTATATGCAACCTCGACAGGTCTGAGATACCGGATTTTCAGATTCTGATTTTTCCATCCTCTGGGTTTTATAAATTCCGAAATATTTGTGATTATTTAAAAGTTAGATTTTATTAAAAAAAAAAAAAAATCACAAATTTTTTGTGATTTTTGCATTCGGAGTTTAGTAAATAACCCCCTAAGTGTAACCTATTAATTTTGTCCATAGAGGCTAAGCAAAAAAGTTGGAATATGAAGAAGGTACATTTTTTTGTTTACAAGTGGAAAAGTTATGTCTGCTGGACTCAAACTGAAACATTATAACTTAGAAAGCATGTACAGTTCAGACACAATCTACTCATTTACAATATGCTAACTACAAAATTCACTGTGAAGGGCACTCCTCATCCTTGGAAGACAGCACCTGATTTTTGGTAAGCCATGCTCCTTTAAGAGCCAATGAATAAAGACTGTAAAGAACCTCCTCCCTTCCCCAAATATTGGATTCAGGTGATATTATCCATAGGGTTGCCACCTGCCCTGTATTTTACCGGCCTGGCTGGTATTTTACCGGCCTGGCTGGTAATTTACAGGGCTGGCCGGTAAAAATGATGGTTGATCTCATTGTTATTAATAGGGAAAAAAGGTAAATATATAGGAAGGCCGGTATTTTTTTCCAGAAAAGGTGGCAACCCTAATTATCCACCACATCTAAAGTGGCAGAGATTTGCCTGCTCAATCGCCTGCTTGTCATCATTTGCAGTTATTAACATTCCCCTTTTTTTAAATAACAAGGTTAAAAAACTTCAGTTCAACGCATACCTCTAGTTCTGCTACAGGGGGGCAGCTTTCTTGCAGCCAGTGTTCCCAAAAACAAAGAAACTAATCTTGCCATGCTATCATGGAATCGTTGGTCAGCTAATTCTTGCTTATCTCGTTTACAGGCGGAAACTTTTGGTGACTCGTTTGTATTTGAGGGATTGATAACTGAAGAAGTGAAAAGCACCATCCATCAAGCTGTGAGTTTACTTTATTAATGTACTGTTCCGTTGGTTTTGTGATAGCAACCGGGACTTGTTCTGGACATAAGAACACAAAGTAGATAATTCAAGTAAGACAGAATAACTACTAAGTCTAAATAATGCAGCTTCAAGTTTAATGTATATAGAGAAGTTGCTAAAGCATAAACGTCTGTACATTTGCAAATATAAAATCTGTGTTTCTGCTGGGTTTGTGGTGAGATCTCTGAAGATGCCTCTAATAGCTCCCCATTTTCTCTTTCTCTGAATCACAACGCCATGTCTCTGCTTCTGTCAGTTATCCTAACTTAGGGACCAACTCATGATATATAATAGAAATACATGGTATAATATATCTATCATGGTGCAATGCAGAGTAGTACAGATTTGCTGTATTCTGGCATAATTTTGATCTTCATACCTTAAGTCTACTAGAAAATAAGGTAAACCTTAAATAAATCCAATTAACTGGTTAACTGGTTTTGCTTCCAATAAGGCTATGGACAAACATGTGGAGAACCGCCGTTCGTCACTTCGTAAATACGCTAGTGGAAGCGCCACAGCCTAAACTCGAACCAGCTAGGGTATTTACGTATTGGGCTTTTTCTAAAAACCGCACTGAAACCGCGGCGGTTCCGCGGAGTCCATAGCATTAGGATTAATTATATCTCAGTTGGGATCAAGTACAAGGTATTGTTTTATTATTACAGAGAAAATACATTTTAAAAATTCGGATTATTCGATTATAATGGAGTCTATTGGAGATGTCCTCTTTGTAATTCAGATCTTTCTGGATAACGGGGTTCTGGATAACGGATCCCATACCTGTAATCAAATTCGCATCACAAGGCAGCTCAGAAACCAGTGTAGTCTGCATTATCGTTTAATAATCAGCCCTGTAGCATCAGCTTCTATGACAGATGAACCAGACGTCTGCCTTTAGCCTTCAGGCTTTAGCTCTCCTTTAAAATGAACTCTGTGCGAAATTTCCGTGTTCTGAAGGTGTTTGGATGATGGGTTTCTGCGACAATAGATCCCATACCTGTGTGTACAATCTTTTGTATATATTAAGCAAACTATACTGTTTTTTTTTTTTTTTTATAGTAGAGCATAGTGATCAAAATAACTATGTCCTAATAATTCTGATTAATCCCATACCTGTATTTGTATTAGCCTGTTTGTAGTTTAAGGGTCAGGGCACACGTTCTGATTCGGGGAGATTAGTCGCCCGACAATAAATCTCCTCTTCGGGGCGACTAATCTCCCCGAACTGCCTCTCGCCAGCTAGAATGTAAATCGATGCGGGATGGCACTCGGAGCACTTCGTTTTCTGAAGTCGCCCGAAGTTGCCTCACAAGGCAACTTGGGGCGACTTCGGAAAACGAAGCGCTCCAAGTACCATCCAATGGGGTCAGGGCACACGCTCAGATTTGGGGAGATTAGTTGTCCGTTGACAACTCTCCTCTTCTTTGGGGCGACTAATCTCCTCGAACTGCATCTCGCCGGCTAGAATGTAAATTGGCGGGAAAGCACTCAGAGCGCTTCGTTTTCTGAAGTTGCCTCACGAGGAAACTTCGGGCAACTTCGGAAACCGAAGCGTTCCGAGTGCCATTCAATGGGGTCAGGGAACACGCTCAGATTTGGGGAGATTAGTCGTCCGGCGACAAATTTTCTCTTCTTCGGGGCGACTAATCTCCTTGAACTGCCTCAGGCTGTCTAGAGTGTAAATCGCCTCCGGAAGGCAGTACGGGTAGAATAGTCGCCCTGAAGAGTAGAAGATTTGTCGCCGGGTGACTAATCTCCCCAAATCAGAGCGTGTGCCCTGACCCTTGATTGCAAAAATAGCAAACCATGCAAGAACCACTTAGGAACTTGCATTGGCTGACAGCACTTTCAAAGTCCTTTTATACGCAGGTATAGATCAAGAATGTTGGATGTTGGGGCGGTGTTGCGGCCAGGACTGGGAGGTTTCATGTTCAGGGCTGTGCAGTCGGTACATAAATCCTTTGACCCCCGACTCTTCATTTTATGGTACCTCCAACTCCTCTGTTTTTAAAGGAACAGTAACAACAAAAACTGAAAGTGTATCAAAATAATTAAAATATAATGTACTGTTGCTGTGCTAAAACTAGCTTGTTTACTTCAAAAAGCCTACTATAGTTTATATAAACAAGCTGCTGTGTAGCCATGGGGAAAAAAGACACAAGTTATGTTTTTGCACAAAACCGATAAGTCCTGTCCAATACAATGGTGTTTTAAATGTTATTTAACCTGTGCAAACACACACAGCTTTTACTAGTGCATGCTAACATATATATATTATTTGTTAATTACTTTAAAATGCTTTAATTTTTTGGTGTTACTGTGCCTTTAATATACTAATATATTATCCATGTTGACAGAAAGCAACCTACCAGCCATTTTATCACTGACAAAGCTCAAAAATATAAACCACATCCTTTGGTTATTCTAAACCAAAATCAAAGTTAAACTACATAAAGCAAAAACTATTGGAAAACCTAAAACTACTATATATTAATTGAACCCGGCATATAGCTGTAGAATAGCTGTTAAATATTATCCAAAAATTGCTTCTGCCATATCCTCCTTCATAGAAGTTCTTAAATCTGATTTGATTATTTTCACTGCTTGTATTTAAAGTTATTCGGAGTCGGTACATTTTTGGCGACTCCCAACTCCAGAGCTGTGGTCATGCGTCGCTAATTGATGTTGCCATTCCTGTCCCAAGACTGTATAGTGAATCATGCATCTGCCTCCTGTCTACTGTAGTCGGAAATCAGGGGCTTTTTAGATATTTTTAGGTTTTATTGATGATTACTCTGTGTAGTATGGCCATTGTTCTGCTGCCCTTTATAAAAAGCTCTCTGAATATGAAGCCCTCCTTTACATCCCCTGGCTGCCATGACAGCAGGATTGTGTTTCTATTCTATCCTTTGTAGCAACATCCGGTTTTTCAATAAAGCATCCATTTATTTATATGTATCATGAGACACTTCAAGGTGAATCTCTTTTCTGCCAGCCGCTGTGTGTTTCCTATTATAATACTGACAGGTCTGTCTGTGTCAGTCCGGGTGCAGAACCAGGCGTATTGAATACCATCTTTCCCTATAATTGGTGCTTTACGCAGTGATGTTATTCTGTGACTGTTAAAACTGGCAAAAGCTTTGTTGCACAATAATTATATTATGTAATAAAATCTGTATATAGCCTGAAATCAAAGAATTATTATTAAGAGTCTGACATTGGCTCTTTATCCCTATAGATCATTAAAGCATAACCTAATTTACCTGTACTAATTAAATAAAACTCTGTTTTAATATATTAATCAACCACATGGTTCTTCTGTTAAGTCTCTGGTGGAAGAGACTGAAGGGAAACTGTGGGAGGGGGTTTCTGATGGATTCATGGAAAAGCATCATCATTCAGTGGGGCAGGTGGCTAGCCTGAGTATGGACATTGCCATTTTGGGGGCAGATATTGACCATGGACAAACTCTAATTAATGGCATCACTAAGCAAATCAATTTGTGGACGTTAATCTGAGCAGGTGGCTAGCCGGAGTATGGACATTGCCATTTTGGGGGCAGATATTGACAATGGACAAACTCTAAATAATGGCATCACTAAGCAAATCAATTTGTGGACGTTAATCTGATTTTTTAAATAGATGGTTTCACCTTTGCCGCTTTGTAATCATGTAACCTTAACAAATCTATACAATCGTCAACCTTTATTTTATGTTTGTTCTCCAGCGGCATCTAGGGACCCAAGAGACAGGGCCATAGGGATAAAGGCAAACACTGGGGACTCAAGGTTAAGAAACGGGGCCATAGGGATAGAGGCAAACACTGGGGACCCAAGATTAAGAAATATGGCTAGAGGAAAATACTGGGGACCCAAGGTTAAGAAACAGGACCATAGTGATGGAGGCAAACACTGGGAACCCAAGATTAAGAAATATGGCTAGAGGAAAATACCGGGAACCCAAGGTTAAGAAACAGGACCATAGGGATAGAGGCAAACACTTGGAACCCATGGTTAAGAAACGGCCATAGGGATAGAGGCAAACAATGGGGACCCAAGCTTAAGAAACCGGGCCATAAGGATAGAGGCAAACACTGGGGACCCAAGCTTAATAAACAGGGCCATAGGGATAGAGGCAAACACTGGGGACCCAAGCTTAATAAACAGGGCCATAAAGATAGAGGCAGACACTGGGGACCCAAGCTTAAGAAACGGGGCCATAGGGATAGAGGCAGATACTGGGGACCCATGGTTAAGAAACAGGGCCATAGGCATAGAGGCAAAAACTGGGGACCCAAGATTAAGAAATATTTCTAGAAGAAAATACTGGGGACCCAAGGTTAAGAAACTGGGCCATAGGATGAGAGGCAAACACTGGGGACCCAACGTAAGGAAGGTTAAGAAAAGGTTAAGGACGGGCCGCATGGATAGAGACTCTCAATACAAATATGTTTTACGTTTTTATTTTTGTTTCTTAAATATATGCTCTGGGTTTGTTGGAATGGCTAGAATCGCCACCCACATTTCTGTGGTGGGTGTACCAGTGCAGGTGATTCCTTTAGAAATGAATGGGGTACATTTTGATGCCTTGCACGTGGAAACACGTGGATCGCAATACATGTTACTGCTGAACTAACAAAGGATCAGAGAAATCTACTGATGGGTAAAACAAGCTGTGCATCAACACCACCTTATATAAAGCTATTTAGCTTGTGGTTGGCAATGTCATTTTGCATCTTGCTAGCATGAAATACTTTACTCATAGCTTGGTTGAGAGAAAGCCTGCTATAGATTTACTGTAAATACAGACCTTTCTTCCGACTCTTGTCTTGCACCATGGCATCTGACAGCACTGTCCCTTACCATTTCACTGAATCTTCTCACGTTCATTGGCCACAAGCTGAGCTCAAAATACGTGGCCCACATCTCTCCGCTAATTATCATTTGTGCTAATTGGATGCAAAGCAATTATCAGACCGGTATTCTGATGGGAAATGTAAGAAAGAGTGGAGTGTTAAAGGGGACCTGTCACCCTAAGAAATAATTTCAAATTCTTTTCTATCATGTTAGTTGAGCAAAATAAACTTTACTTACACTGTATTTATTATTTAAATTTTGCTTCCTTCTGTTTTGGAATTATACAATCACAGCAAGCAGGCAGCTGCCATTTTGCGGACACAGTTATTAAGGAAAATTGTGTATCACCCCAAAATCTTGTGTATGAACCAGAATGAGGGACCTAATGTCCATGTGCAGTTCCGTACACAATTATAGAGCCTGAGGAGGGAAGGGGGAATGTGAGGAGAGCAGTGACATCTAGGAAGTGCTGAATGGAAAGTGAAAGTAATTGACTGCCCCTCCTCTATGCCACGGGCATAGAGGCGGGGCAGGTAATATTTGATTGACAGTTTAGATATTTAAACGCCTTTATAACAGGTATGGATGTTTTAATGAAAAAAAATTTTGGGGTTCCATATTTAATTTGGAAAGGACTTTCATTATGCAGTTTTTTATATGTAGGTGACAGGTCCACTTTAACCCTTTTGCAGTGGCTGTGCTGAAATACATTGCATCCTGGAAATGAATGACTATAAACCTTTCCTACACAGTCGTATTCACAAGTTGGCTGGGTGTGCTAAATATGGCACAGCTGTCACTTATAATGGAAATATTTGGGTGCGTGATTCACTTTGCTCCGACAGAAATGAGAGAAATGCATTTCAGGCCTGTAGTGAACATTCAGGCATGACAGTTTGACAGTTTGAGCCGAAGGGCATCTCACTCCTGATGTCACGTGATCGCGAGCAATTGTGACTAGGCCCCTTTAACACCTGAGAGGCCTTTGTAGGGTAGACGTTGACAAAATCTTTCTCCTTAGGTTGCTGCTGCGCCCTGGTGGCTTCCAGTGAAAGGTGCTGATTGGAGACACCCTGAAGGGCCTGACTCTAACATCTTAAACAGGTACAGTGTTTTCCCAGAATTCCATTGTAATCACTATTCCATACATACAATTGTCATCGGTGACTAGACGACTGTAACATTTCTTATCTTCTTCTGTTACAGGATGGATCATCCCATTCTCCATGTTTCCTGGAATGATGCTTCTGCTTTCTGCATCTGGGCAGGTAAACGCCTTCCAACTGAAGCTGAGTGGGAATACGCCTGCCGCGGGGGACTTGAGAACAGGTGACTTTTAATGGAAAATTGAGGATAGGCGTTTACCAGCTATCTGCCATGAAGTCCTTAAAAATGATACGGCATAGGTTCCAGTCCACAACATGTATGTGTTCTGGTTGTTTTTTTTTTCCTGACCAATTTTTCCTACCATGGTTAGTTCAGGGATCCCCAACCTTTAGAACCCACGAGCAACATTCAGAAGTAAAAGGAGTTGAGGAGCAACACAAGCATGAAAATGTTCCTGGAATGCCAAATAAGGGCTGTGATTGGCCATTAAGTAGCCCCTATGTGGATTGCCAACCTACATTGAGGCTCTGTTTGGCAGTACACCTGTTTTTTATGCAACCAAAACTTGCCCCCAAGACAGAAATTTAAAAATAAGCACCGGCATTGAGCTCATTGGGAGCAACATGTCACTCATGAGCTTCTAGGCTGGGGATCACTGGGTTAGTTTGTTAGTTGAGGAGGTTTCATGAGTCAGTATGATATGCTTGCTTTGCCTAATATTGTCACAGATAATATAAAGGTTGCTATACACAGAATCTGACTGATTGGCCTGCAGGCCGAACAGATGGCAATAGTATGGTCTCCTTTATGTTGCTATGTTTGTGCAATCCCCAAAAAACCCTCATATGACCTGAACACCAGGAAGTGAAAAGATGTGCCTACTATCCACTTCCTTCTCTGCAGATATGTAATGAGGAAGTAAAGAGTAGCCACAGCTTTTTTTCGCTTCCTTCTGTTCCGGATGGAATGTATGGCCTCCTTTATATTGATATGATTATGGAGAGCTGTGTTTCACAGTATGGTCCCATGTATTAATAATGCTTGCCCTAAAATTATTCTATGCACAGACAAGTCTAGTTCAAAACTAAATAAAGCCGTTGTTTCCACCAATGTCATATGCATCTAACAAACCATGATGATTAGAGGCTAATTGTCTCCCAGTAACATATCCTTCTGGATTCTCATCTGAAGATGCGTCACTTACTGACTCGGCAGATTTCTGATAACCTAAAAATATATTTTTTGCGCACAGTAGTTTCCATAACAACCGAAAGGTGCAAACAAGCAATACATGTAAGGCATTTAATCATCTTTTTGGAAAGACATTGGACTAGAATGGTAAATGTAATTATCAGAAATAACTGTTCATGTGGAAAGAGGAAGGGGAAACCTAGAGTATGTGCAGTAGGGCTGTCGGTCACAAAATAAGTGCTTGTCACTGTATTCTGATCTGCTTCCCCTACTATAATTTTGAAAGGATTTTTCCATGGGGGAACAAGCTGGAACCAAAGGGACAACATTATGCGAATGTCTGGCAGGGGGATTTTCCAACCCAAAACACTGGAGAGGATGGTTATGTGCAGACTTCACCTGTAAGTGACTTATTATGCAAATATGCTCTGTCCTGAGCCAGTGGACTCTTTATACCTTTATGGTGCTGGCACCTGTTCAGTTAAAGAAGAACAAAAGCTTAACTAAAGAAGTAGGGCACAAATGTTGTACATTATGTTTTGGGTTTAAGTACCAGCCCAAGGCAGCCACAGCCCTTTAGCAGTAAAGATCTGTGTCTCCAAAGATGCCCCAGTAGCTCCCCATCTTCTTTTCTGCTGATTCACTGCACATGCTCTGTGCTACTGTCACTTACCGAGACTTTAAGCATCAGATTATATGACAGACGAACCTAATTTTCTACTTGACGATTTGGGACAATCCCTAAGCTTAGCTTCTCAACAACTGCTCAAAGCACACTGAGCATGTGCAGGTCGCTGACACAAAATCCAAGATGGGAAACTCCTCTGATAACTTTGAAGTCCTGGATCATTACTACTATAGAGATGCTGAACCAATCAACAAGTACAGTATATACAATATAGCATTTCTAGCCATATATTTGAAGGGTTTAGATCTCATTTAAGGAGGTTTTATCTTATTATGCATAAATTACTCCTGGTTTTTATTGTTGGTATGCAGCTTTGGTTTTTACCTGTGCTATATTGGGGCCTAGTCAGCTGTAGGACCATCCGTGGGCCATCTTAGCCCCCCAGCCTGCCAACAGATTTCTGACTGGAAGAGCAAGTTATACAAACTAAAATTGCATAGTGCAGACATAGTGCTTACCTATATGTAAGTGAAGGGATATTGGGAAGGAACAATCCATACATGTAATATGTATAACTCCATTAGCCATATTCTACTGACACTCATCCCAGCCTGGTTTGCTACCCCTATTTACTGACTATTCTCTTATTTATAATCCATGTTGACTTAGTACTACACACTTTGACAGAAAACCAAATAATCTACAGTTTCTTTTACTTTGCTCACTTTCTGAGCAGGTCTCTAACTGTGGCAGGACCCAGAGCAAAATAGGCTTTGTGGTGCCTTTGTATTTTTATATGTCCATCCCATTGAAGGAAAAGTTAAAGGTTAAAACTAAGTAAGCTTTATCAGAAAGGTTTATATGAATACACCAGTAAAACTTCAAAGTAATGCTGCTCAGAGTCCTCCGTCAAAAGAAACACCGCATTTCTTTCATTCTATTGTGTACACATGGGCTTCTGTATCAGACTTCCTGTTTTCAGCTTAAACCTCCAGGGCTAGGGCTTGAGCATGCTCAGTTTGCTCTTCTTTCCCCTTCCCTGTTGTAATCTGAGCCCAGAGCTATGAGTGAGCAGGGAGAGACCCAGGCAGGAAGTGATGTCACACCAATATGGCAGCTGCTATCCTAAACAAACAGAGACCGTGTCTAGAGCCGTTTACTGAGGTATGGGAAATCATTCTAAGCGTTATAGCTTGCACAGTTGTGGCTAATCTATTGGCAATAAACTGACTTGGTAGCTTTCCTTCTCCTTCAACTGTTAAACTGAAACTCCCAGACAGGATTAGAAGGGGCAGTCATGAAATGACTTGACCAGGGTATGTTTGTGGCACTCAGAATGCTCTGATCTCTCCATTTTTAATGGCAGGAAGTGCCACAGATCCTTTGTTTCTTTTAACTAGTAGCACTGATGCAAGCGATTGACTCGGCCTGCAATTTCTCCCTTCTATTCTTCAGTGTAGCCGAAAGGTATTTGGTTTATAGCCTTGATCATAACTGCCTAAAATAGTATGTGTGATCAGGGACTCAAGATTTATATTCTCTCTGCAGGTAACTGCTTTCCCAGCCAATGGTTATGGTCTATATAACATGGTGGGAAATGCTTGGGAGTGGACATCTGATTGGTGGGACACTCATCATACAGCAGATGAGGTTCACAACCCGGTGAGTATTCTACTGTAGAAAGAATGGTTTCCATTGCCACAATAATGCCAGTGTGAAAGGATATCATTCCCTTCATAGAGTTAAGTCTGTGCAGCCTTGAGAATGATAACATCTACAGTCACTTCCCTTATGATGTGGCCTTTTAACAGCCCTTGGTATCAAATGTTTGCTCTCATCTGTGCTTCTATCCTGAGAAAATGAAGACTTCCACAGGGCTCAGGGTTTTAGGTTGGTACAATGGAGACTTTTTTTTTTTTTTTTTTAAAAGGCTCTTTAAACCATTCTTTGTGTGGGAGCCGTAGAAACAATGTGTCTGAATCACTAATTATTGTTGAGAATCCTCTCTGCCCCCTCATTTCCTCATACTGTGCAATCTCTATTCAGAGCTATTGCCAGCAGCTGCATAAAGCCTTCTCCTTTTGTCCTTAGATTTCCTTAACCTTTTCAGTTCCGCGGGGGCATTGTTACTTGCCCAGATTACCTGCCGCAAATGTTACTTGTAGCTCATATAGCTCATATAACCTGCCATTAAAAATAACCCAGAAAAGAAACAGTAGAACGTAACAGCAGCCATTCATTCAGTTTAGTTGTTGACTATTTTAAGACTTGGAAATCGGTTAATTCCAACATAAAAGGGACCTCGCATATTAATCCCATGGGGCATACGACTTCAGTGCATCTGGAGCTTTGCACACTTTATAGAATCCAGGACAAAACATGAAAGTGTTTTAAAGTAATGAAAATATCATGAAATATTGCCCTGCACTGGTAAAACGGATCCGTTTGTTTCAGAAACACTACTATAGTTAAATTACTATTGTTAAACAAGATGCTGTGTAGTAATGGCTTAATAAATTGAAAAAAAGTCTATATGGCACAGGTTAAATAGTGGATAACAGATAACACCATTATGTTCTACAGAGCTTATCTGCTGTGTAACCTGAGCCTTTTCTCCTTTGAATGGCTGCCCCATTGCTACACAGCATCTTATTTATATAAACAATAGTAGTGTTTCTGAAGCAAACACACCAGTTTTACCAGTGCAGGGCAACACTGCATTATATATTTAAATAGGGATGCACAGAATCCACTATTTTGGATTCAGCCGAACCCCCGAATCCTTTGCGAAAGATTCGGCCGAATACCGAACTGGATCCTAATTTGCATATGCAAATTAGGGGTGGGAAGGGGGGAAACATATTTTACTTCCTTGTTTTGTGACAGTCACGTGATTTCCCTCCCCACCCCTAATTTGCATATGCAAATTCGGTTCGGCCAGGCAGAAGGATTCATTCGAATCCTGCTGAAAAAGGCCGAATCCTGGATTCGGTGCATCCCTGTATTTAAAACCCTTTCATTTTTTGAGGTTACTGTTCCTTTAACAACTACCATAGGCAGTCAATAAGTACAAGGCACCCCCGTGGCTTGAATCCATTGGTCCCTCCTACCATGCGTGTCTTAATGACATGAATGATAGGGGGGTTCAAGTAGATGCTCATGGACCACCCTAGAGTACCCCTCCTGAATACGCACATTGCACTCTGTTATGGAGCACAAAGGCCAATGCCTATAAACTCTAACCTCTTGGGTAATGCTAAGTGCAAAAACGAAAGGGATGCCCACTTGTCACCCCAACCCTTCATGGTTTTTGCCAAACACAGGCAGCACAATATTCTTCAAAGAGGTGCACATCTTTACACTCCATTTTGGATGGTCACATATGACTTTGTGTCCAGCCATCATAAATGGGGCATAAAGCTCTTAAAATCACAAATCTGGTCTGTAAAAATAACAAACAGGGGAACCTGTCAACAGTGTACAGAAATCTGGAATTGAACAGGCTGCTTTTGATGTGACTATCCGGCCCTGTCTGGTACAGTTATTAGCCCTATCTCAACCTCGGCTACATAATATACACTCCCAATGCCAACACACTCATAAGCCACTGGTATTAAAAGTTTAAACCATTTTTTTTCATACCCATTTATTTATTTACTTATTTATTTTTATGGTAGAACCAGCATATCTGCTTAAAGTGGACCTGTCACCCAGACACACAAAATCTGTCAGAAAAGTCCTTTTCAAATTAAACATGAAATCCAATTTCTGTTTTTTATTAAAGCATTGATAGCTGTTGTAAGCTCATTTAAAAATCTCAGATGTCAATCAAATATTGTCTGCCCCTCCTCTATGCCTTAGGCATAGAGGCGGGGCAGACAATTACTTTCACTTTCCATTCAGCACTTGCTGGATGTCACTGCTCTCCCCACATTCCCCCGTTCTCTTCACCATTTAATCGTGTAGCCAGGGCATGGGGATGGACATTGGGTCCCCCATTCTGGAGCACAAACAAGATTCTGAGATGATACAAGGCTTGCCTTAATAACAATGTCCACAAAATGGCTCCTGCCTGCTTGCTATAATATGAATTCCCAGACTGAAGGAAACAAGATTCAAATAATTTATATAGTGTAATAAAAAGTTCATTTTGTGATAAAATAGGATTTGGAATAATTATTTTGGGTGACTGGTCCCCTTTAACTGTCCTTGACATCAGGCTTGGAAATATACCCCAGTAACGAGCCTGGGCCAAATGTAAACCAGCTGAAAAGCATTCTGGAAGTTAGAATAGATTTAATTGGTTCTGTATTCATTTCCAAGTACAAACCTTGCAAATTTATTTGTGTGTCTCTTTATTTGTAAATATATAGTTTAATTTCAAAGAAATATTGTCAAATTTAGGCCATTGACTGGGATAACTGAGTTGCTATACTAGCTGTGTTTCACTTTGCAGAAAGGACCTTCTACGGGAAATGATAGAGTGAAGAAAGGAGGCTCCTACATGTGCCATGAGGTGAGTATCAACTGACCAATCCTACTGGATATCACGGAGCTGTTGTGAAGAACCATGCAAAATGCTTTGGATGCTGGGGGTTGTAGATTGAAATCGCACGACTGAAATATTCAAATGTATCCCCATACCTATCATTTACTACAAACCAACATGCTAAAGCTAAATCTTAATGGTTTCCTGTGCTTATCCAAAATGAGAGCTTGTCAAAACAACTGGAAGGATTTGGACTGTGTTCCTGCAGCACTGACCCTAATGTTTATTACAGTAGAAATGAAATGGCATTCATTGAAGTGGATAATGCAAAGGAGGGGGGAGGGCTTACCCATGCATCTGTCCACAAGCAACAAGCTCAGAAATCGCTCATGTGTGGTTCTAATTCCATCAACGGGAGGAAAAAAAAAATCTATACTCCTTTTGATAGTTGAACCTTACATCTGCTTTATCTCTGCATGCCCAGATGTCGCAATGATTGTTAGATTTTCGTGTGATTTAAAAAAAGGACTTGGGGATCCTAATGTACCTATTGCTTTGATCCTATATAGTAGTAGGGAACAATATGGAACAGATAAAGCAGAGGCAAGAGTATAAGGGAGTCTGGTCAAGTAATGTGTATCAGGGTGTAGCGTCCTGCGCGGAACCAATTTGTTAAACCCGGACCTGCAACCCACATACTTACCCGCTTGCACCCGCTACCCAAACCGCAAGTACCTTATCCGCGGCCCGCTGACCATCGAAAAACAGGAAGTGCTGACGTTGTAAACCGGAAGTGACATCATTAGAAGTAGGCGTGATCAGAAAAAAAAGGAGTATAACTCTCTATTGAGAAGACCCGCAAACCCGGAGAACCACTGACCCACGTCTATACCCGTTCCCAAAACTTCTACCTGCAACCCGCAGGATACCGCAGGTTTTTGAGGGTGACCTGCAAGTACCCGACCCGCTGCAAAACTCTATCAGGGTGTATATCATGGTTGTATTTGATATAGGTGCTACAGTGAGTTGAATATATCTTTAAAGGGGTAGTTCACCTTTAAATTAACTTTTGGTATGATGTAGAGAGTGATATTCTGAGACAATTTGCAATTGGTTTTCATTTTTTATTATTTGTGGTTTTTGAGTTATTTAGCTTTTTATTCAGCAGCTCTCCAGTTTGCAATTTCAGCAATCTGGTTGCTAGATCCAAATTACCCTAGCAACAATGTGTTGATTTGAATGAGAGACTGTAATGTGAATAGGAGAGGCCTGAAGAGAAAAATGAGTAATACGATAGCAATAACAATACATTTTGTAGCCTTACAGAGCATTTGTTTTTAGATCGGGTCAGTGACCCCCATTTGAAAGCTGGAAAGAGTCAGAAGAAGAAGGCAAATAATTCAAAAGCTTTAAAAAAAATGAAGGCTTAAAGTTAGCCATTTTATAATATACTAAAGGTGAACCATCCATTTATTAATACATCATTTTAATGATGATTGCATGTACTCACTGGTTAGATAATTCTAAAGTGAATTTTTGGGGGTTACTTCTGAGCTGGTCGTCCATTTACCATGCAATACCCTATGTATTTCTCTGAAGAGCTGAAAACTGCTGGTCAACAAAAGGCTTTTGGATTTGAATAGGCTTTTTTGGATAGGCTTTTGGATTTGGATAGGCTGTTGGATTTGGATAGGCTTTTTTGGATAGGATTTTGGTTTAGTCGCATAGATAGACTTTGGATTCTGCGCAATCGATAGGCCTTGGATTCCGCGCCTGCGATTAAGGATCGAGTTGTATTTTCCATGTTTTCAAGGTTATTTTTGGGTCACAAAATGTTAAAAAAAGATGATTCTTATACACTGACCCTGGAAAGAGCTAAAATCCAAAGTACACCATGTAAAACCTGTCGAGGTCATGTAGGAGTCAATGGCAGAGGTCCCTGGAACCATGTGAAGATGTTAACAGCCTTCGTGATGTTCCAGTTTTATTCAGTAGGTTTCACTCGAAAACATGAGCGAAAAAGGTTTTTTTTTTTCTGGTTGTTAACCCCGAACTCCCTGAATTTAGTTTTTTTTTTCCATTCGAGTCTTTTCTTAAATTAGAAACCGTTCGAGTTGTAAAATTCGACCTTTGATAATTAACCCCTTTAAAATAACAAGTGTAACTGGGTAATGGTCCAGCTATATTGTTTGCTGTGCATCTCTATCATTCATGCCTGTAATTTAGTGAGGCAGCAGCAATTTCCTCTTTGGAACATTGGGAAGTAAACACAAGATGGGGAGATGTGTGAGGAGACAGATAAATGACAGTACACAGCACAGCCCCGGGGAGCTCCTATAGAAGACATTCTTGTGCCGACTTGCAGATCATCTGACAGCGCGCAGTTAATTTTAGCTTTTTAATCACTACCCTGCTTCATTTCTATTCCTGCCCCAATAGGAAAATGACTACATCAGCTCTCTTCCAGTCTGATACTGTTCAATTGCTCCGACAGACAAAGAGCTTAACATGGGATGTCACACGGCCCAGAGCTTGAACTACAGCTGCTGAGGATGAGGAAAGTTGCAGTTCATGAAAGCAGGTTGCATTGTTAAATTAACCCCAGCACCCATTTCCAAACTGAATGGGATGGAGGTAAACTAGTATAGCCGTTCCTCCGAATGTACTTGCATCTCTGTCTGTAGAATTATAGCTCTGATAGTACTGCAGCTTTTAGACAAGAGGAGAGTCTCATCTTCTGCAAGGGCAATTTCAGATGTTTAGTGTGTTTCCACTATTAGATATGCTTGGTAAAGAAAAAAAACAGGATAGGTAAACCTTTAAAATAAGTTAAAGTAGAAAATTGATCTGAGTTCTATAGACTATTTATATGAATTTGTTACAACAGGGCCACCTGCTGGTCAGTTTCAGACTGTAGCCCTGTCGAGGAAGAAAGAAGACTTATTCATCATCATCAATATCGGAACAGCCCTCATATTTTAAGTTCCTAGACTGGAATACAGTCAGAAGCTGTAGGTGTAGCACTGTTGTAGCAAAATTCATTATATTAGCAGATTTTCCCCTTCATATCTTGGAAAAATAACAAAAGAAATGTGCTTAGAGTACCACTGATCAATTTTACATGAACGTATTTAAAGGTTTTACATATCTTTTTAAAGGCAAGGTAAGCCCTCCAAATAAATGAATGTAAAATAATCATAGTCAGCGGCGTAAGTATAGAGAAAGCTAACCCTGCGGCTACAGGGAGGCCCAGGAAGTATACAGGTCCCACGAGGCCCTAATTCATATACAATTTCAATAAATATTGGTAAAATAAGTCAAGCTCTAGACATTTTGGGATCCTGAAAAATAATTTGCTGCTGGGCCCAATAATACAGGTAGGGGATCCGTCATCCGGAAACCTGTCACCCAGAAAGTTCCAAGTTATGGAATGGCCTTCTCCCATACACTTCATTTAATTCAAATAATCCAAATTTCTTTAAAATGATTTCCTTTTTCTCTGTAATAATAAAACAGTACCTTGTACTTGATCCCAACTAAGATATAAATAATCCTTATGGAAAGCAAAACCTGCTTATGGGGTTTGTTTAATGTTTACATAATTTTTTAGTAGACTTAAGGTATGAAAATCCAAATTACAGAAAGATCCATTATCTGGAAAACCCCAGGTCCGGAGCATTCTGGATAACAGGTCCCATACCTGTATCTAGTTATACCACTGACTGATCATAGTGTTTTTGCATTTCACAGTATTTATGCAGCCGGCAAAATGAATTTAAAACGGCAGTACTAACTGTAGATAGGGAAGCACCAAATCCAGGATTGAGTTCCGGATTCAGCCAAGATTTGGCTTTTTTCAGCAGGATTCGGTCAAACCAAATCTGACTCAAAAAAAATCACGTGACTTTTCATCACACAAACGAGGAATTGAAAAATGTCTTAACCCTGTGCTGCGCATGCAGTTCTCTCCCCCCCCCAATTTACATATGCAAATTAGGGTTTGGATTCTGTTAGGTATTCAGCTGAATCTTGAAATAGAGGATTGAGGGCATCCCCCCCTACCTGTAGTTTATTCCTGCTAACTGGACACGGTTGCTAAGAAATTGTGAGTAAGGATGGACGAATTTGACCCGTTTCGCTTCTCCAAAAATTCACCGCCGCAATGCATTTAAAGTCTACGGGCGACAATTTTTTTTTTTTGACGCCTAACATTTTTTTTTTTTCTCCCAGTGGAGTCTATGGGCGTCATTTCTGAGGCGAAACTCTGTGAAAAAATTCGCTCATTCCCAAAGGGTAATTCTCTTACAAGCTCGGCTTACAACTGACCAGATAAACCCAAGATGATTCTTCTCGGCTCATTAAATTCATTTTCTGAGCAGAACAACATCACAAGAATTTCCTTCCCCTCCCCCATTTGTCCACTTTAGGGTAAGGGCACACCTGGCAATTCGGGGAGACTAATAGTCTCTTCTTTGGGGCGTCAATCTCCCGAACGGCTTCCCCCTACAGTAGAGATGTCCACTGGAAAGAGAGTTCGCTAGAGTAAAACTGCTGGATTTATAACCTTCACAGATTCTGCAGTAAATCCAAAGCACTGACCAAAAACCGGTATATTGGATGATATAAACTTTTATTTTAAGAAATCTCCTAAAATATATTTTATAAATGAGCATTGGGGCAGCAAATGCTTCTGAGGGAATAAAGGTTAATGAAGCTCCCTACTGGGATAATTTAATGCCAAATAGGACTGATTGATTTGGAAAGTAATAATAACCTGCACCATCTGCTCCTTTTTATTTAAAAAAATATATATTATAAGTTCATTGGTGTTTTCAGTTGTCCTTACACTGAGGGTCCCAAGTGAATGACAGGATGGATGATAAATAATAGCAGCCTCAGCTCGGGGCACTCTTCTGAATATGTTTGCAATTTACATTTCAGTTTTTACACTGCTAATATAGTGAGTTTGAAATAGCAGCACCACCTGCAGACGGCAGGAACTTTTTCAAATTGTTTGACTTCTGAATCTTTCCAGCTTTCGAACAGGGGGTCACTGACCCCATATAAAACAAATACTGTAAAGCTACAGATGTATTGCTATTGCCACTTTTTGTTACTCATCTTTCTATTCAGCCGTCTCCTATTCATATTCCAGTCTCTCATTCAAACCACTGCATGGTTGCTGGGGTTATTTGGACCCTAGTAACCAGTAACTAGTAACCAGAGCAGCCATTTTTTTTTTTTTTTTTTACTCTATCTAAGCTGAAAAGTACACCTTCTGCGCTGGATATAGTGTTTATCATTCATTATAAAGGAACCATTCAGTGTAAAAATAAAAACTGGATAAATAGATTGTATGAGCAAAATAAAATGATATATATATATATATATATATATATATATATATATATATATATATATATATATATATATATATATATAGTTAGCCAAAAATGTAATGTATAAAGGCTGGAGTGACTGGATGTGTAACATAAATAGCCAGAACACTACTTCCTGCTTTTCAGCTCTCTAACTCTGAGTAAGTCAGTGACTTGAAGGGGAGCCATGTGGGTCATAACTGTTCAGTGAGTTTGCAATTGATCCTTAGCATGCAGCTCAGATTCAAAAGCAACAGTTATGATCCATGTGGCCCCCATCAGGTCACTGATTGGTTACTGCCTGGTAACCAATCAGTGGAAACCAAGAGAGCTGAAAAGCAGGAAGTAGTGTTCTGGCTATTATGTTAGACATCCAATCACTCCAGCCTTTATACATTACATTTTTGGCTAACTATATTAGAAACGTTTTATTTTGCACGTACTATCTACAGTATTTGGCCAGTTTTTATATTGAATAATTCCTTTAATGTTAACTGCCCCTTTAATCGCTGCTGATTAAACGTCTCCAGCCATTCCTTTGGTAAAGTCGATTTGTGTTAGATTCCCCGAGAGCCTTACTGTCCTGAGAGCACAAACAGCAGTAATTGGAACTCCATAACCCTCTTTATTTCTATCTGAATGACTTGATCTTGTGGGTTGAGGGGTTTAGAACAAGTTTGACATTTCCAAGAAGAAAATCTATTTCTGTATGAGGAAGTGGGTAACGCTGAGCTGTACAGCTGCAGCTATGATTGGCCGGCACACCCTCTCATTGCTCCTTGCTTTCAGTCCTATTGCTACAGGTATCGCTGTGCTGCTCGAAGTCAGAATACACCCGACAGCTCGGCCTCCAACCTGGGATTCCGCTGTGTGGCGCCGGCTCCGTGACCTGTAACACGACAAGCAGGAGCAATAGGGAACTCCCAGACCTCGTGAAATCCATCATTCCAATTACATTCCTTGAGTTTCATATGAAGAATGAACAGCAAATCAGTTTTTAGTAATAAAAATATTTTTGTAATTGAGTTTGGGTTTGATGTACATTTTGTAGCATTCGGAAGCAGTTGAATGATTTGCCTTCTTCGTCTGACTCTTTCCAGCTTTCAAATGGGGGTCACTGACCCAATCTAAAAACAAATACTCTGTAAGGCTACACATTTATTGTTATTGCTACTTTATATCACTCCCTTTCACTTTCTTATTCCAATCAATTCATGGTTGCTAGGGTAATTTGGCAGAATTGCTGAATAAAAAGCTAAATAACTCAAAAATCACAAATAATGAAAACCTATAGCAAATAGTCTCAGAATATCCCTCTCTACATACTTAAAGTTAACTTAAAGTTGAACAACCCCTTTACAGGGAAATTAAAGCTGAATTTGGCCAGAAATGTATAACATTTGGTCCAAAACTGCCACAATCACAGTCAAGATCATGTTCTATGTAAATGTAATTGCCATTTTTATCCTTGTCTGATATCCTGGTTCTGACTCTTGAAACAATGTAGCAGAAATTCTCCAGGAATGTTAAATCATGTCGCTTTTTCGACATTCATCCTGGGGAGAGGGTCAGAAGCAGAAGTGCAGAGAATTACTTGAACACATTTTTTTTTTTTTTTTTTTTAAAAAACATTTTATTTATTTATTTTCTTGGTTTTTTTTTTGTTATCTAGAATGCTCAGGGCCTGGGGTTTTCCAGATAATGACTCATACCTTAAGTCTACTAGAACGTCATGCAAACTTTAAATAAACCCAATTGGCTTGTTTGTCTTCCAATAAGGACTAATTATATCTTAAAGGGGAACTCCACAAAAACATAACTTAAGCTTTTTGAAAAGTAAACATAATTTCAAGCAACGTTGCAATATACACCATTTAAAAGAATATGCAGACTTTTCATGATTTTTAATGGTTTCTCACAGTTCCCTAAGCCTAGCCCCCTGCTCTCCTGCTGATCTGTCTGACTACTTTGCTGAGCTGGCTGACTACTGTTACTTTGTATCAGAAGCCATCTGTTCTCAGCCTGCATCCTCCAAACCACACAATTCCCTGCACACGTGATTTCAATAAGAAAAGGATCATCATAGTGCAATGCATTGTGGGTTATGTAGTTACTGCATGATGTCTGTAAGCTGTGGAGAAGTTGTTACAATTTGTAACAGTGTTTAGTCCCTCCTTCCCTGCCAGGATTTCAAATGATGCAGAAAGAGAAGAATTGATAAACAGATGGATTTCAGCATAGAAAATGACATTTATTCATACTTTTTGAAGAAAGAGGTAATTGCGATGGGTATATTATTGGTTTCTGTGTTTTGTGGCCTCTTTATCAAATTTTGGTTTGGAAGCCGGAGTTCCCCTTTAATTAATTATATCTTAGTTGGATCAAGTACAGGGTACTATAGTATTATTATTACAGAGAGAAAGAAAATCATTTTTAAAAACGTGTATTTGAATAAAATTGAGTCTATGGGAGACGACCTTTCCCTAATTTGGAGCTTTCTGGATAACAGGTTTCTGTATAATGGATCCCATACCTGTATAACATACAGACGTCTCATTTGGATAAGATAATGAAGGTGTAGCACACATACTAATTCCATTGGTTCCTCTGTCTATGCACTGATAGCTATCATCTCCATCATTTATTTATTTATATAGCGCCGACAAGTTACACAGTGCTTTACCTTAGTTCATAACAAACGGGGAATAAATGGTGAATAAAAAAGTTAGAGTTCAATAGGATTAGAGGGCCCTACATGCGAGAGTTAACAACTAAAGTTTAGGGTACAATTGAGACATAGGGATTTTATAAACAATTTTGTGATTTGGACCATAGCAACACTGACACTGCAAACTGGAGAGCTGCTGTATAAATAATTCAAAAATCACAAATAATAAAAAATGAAAACCAATTGCAACTAAAAGTTAAAGGGATACTGTCATGGAAAAACATGTTTTTTCCAAAACACATCAGTTAATAGTGCTGCTACAACAGCAAATGACTGGGGGCAGCTGGGAAACTGACAAAATGTCTAGCCCCATGTCAGATTCCAAAATTGAATATAACAATATCTGTTTGCTCTTTTGAAAAATGGTTTTCAGTGCAGAATTCTGCTGGAACAGCACTATTAACTGATGCATTTTGAAAAAAACATGTTTTCCCATGACAGTATCCCTTTAACTCAAAGGTTAACTACCCCTTTAAAATTAACCTTTAGTGTGTTATAGAATGGCCAATTCTAAGCAACTTTTCAGTTTAGAGCTGCTGAATAAAATGGTAAATACCTAAAAAAACACAAATAAAGAAAAATGAAAACCAACTAAATACCTCTCTCCATCCTCCCAAACAATGCTTTTGGGTAGGAGACCCCTTGAAATGTCCCCTTGAGAAAACCTCAGTACTGAATAAACCATTTGTTCCTGTAAGAATATCCTGCAGGTCCTAAAACATATTATGGCCCTATCTTTGTAGAACACATATGGAATCGCCACCATTGTGCAAGTAGCATTTAGAACAATGAACTTTCATAGGGAAGGAATCCGGAGCAGGCCCCTGTACCACACAGGCACTTCTTGCGTGGGCTTAGCTCCTCCTCGGAGTCCTGAGTTTCACTGGCAGGAGTCTGGTTAAAGAATCTCCCTGAATAATCATAACACAGCTCTTCGCCGGCCTGGATATCCCGGGCAGCAAACAGGGCCAATTTTGGAACCATGGAGTGAGTACGGACCGGCATCATGAAGAGGTTTGGGTCACAGGAGTGGTTTAAGAATCTGCCCACATTGCCTATGAGTGTGGGGTCTATGAAGGTCTGAAGTATCTGCCCCCCATGTAGATGCTCAAGTACCGCAATAATATAATTATTGGCACAGGGATTCTGGGAGAGAATTCTGCTTCGGGCCTGCTCATGTCCAAGCACCTCGCCGGCGTATTCACACACAAACCTGCCATTTGGGATATCTTCCAGCGTACAGACCCCCCAGCCCTTCCCAGGTCTCTGGCACAGCTGCAAATGGAACTGAAGTCCCTGCTGGGTCTCTCTATTGGGACAGGATTCCCCACAGTTGCACATGATGTTACATTCCCGCACTGGCCTTTGCCCGCTGACAATGGAACGTCTCACATAGTGGCTACCATGGGGTAAGCAGCGGCACACTTCTGCAACACAGTTGGAGCCTTGGCAATCGCACCCTTGGATGGTCACTTCACTTGGATCCTGTTCAGCTCCTGGTCCGGCAATCAGCTCTGGTGTGTACTGGGTATAAAAACCAAAACACAGGTCACAGCAAGAACAAATGATTCAGATCACACAGAAACCCCAGGATAACATACTACTGGAAAGGGACTGTATTCCCCTTTTCCTCTGTTGTGCAGTCTAAGGAATGCTGAAACCTGCTGAGGACTGCGGAGCTTGACTCTGGTAAATACGTTTAAAAACTCCCCAAAAAACTCTCACCCCCTGCTGCCAAATATATTCCCACGAAATCCGGCAGCAGATGTGGGGGAGGGAGTTAGGAGGTATAGGGTACGGGTTACAGTTAAAGTGACGTCACAAGCACCCGCGGTATGTTGACATCATCAGACCAGAATACAGTCCCGCCCCTACAGTGTATTCTGAGCAACATGAGCTTGTCAAACTCTAGATTACCCAGCAGCCCTAGCCCGCCTGCCGCGTCCAGCACTGTTTCCAACATGGTGGGGCTGTGCCATTGAGTAGAGGTGGTGGGTGGTAACAGCAGGAGTCTATATGCACCTAATGAAGCAGTAACCCTACTTATTCAACATGAGTGCAATGAACAATGTTTCCCTATAGATTCAATTCTGTGTTTTTTCTGCTTGTGAGATAGATTCCCAACCCCTTGCACAAAGGACTCCTGCGAACCAAATAGGCACAACCAAGGGAGAGGTTGTTACTGGAAATATATCTGCCTCTCAAGGACCAAACATGGTGAAGCTCTAGTTTCCCCGTTGACCTCAAGAAATATCAATATTTTGTGTGAATAAAAGAATAGACAAAAAGTATGATCAGTACAAGCGCTACTCACTGCACTCATGTTGAACGAGGGGGCTATACAGCCCCTTTAAAGTGGACCTGTCACCCAGACACAAAAATCTGTATAATAAAAGTCCTTTTCAAATTAAACATGAAATGAAATCCAATTTCTATTTTTTATTAAAGCATTCATAGCTGTTGTAAGCTCATTTAAAAATCTCAGATGTCAATCAAATATTGTCTGCCCCTCCTCTATGCCATGGGCATAGAGGCGGGGCAGACAATTACTTTCACTTTCCATTTAGCACTTCCTACATGTCACTGCTCTCCCCACATTCTCCCGTTCTTTTTACCATTTAATTGTGTAGCCAGGGCATGGGAATGGACATCGGGTCCCCCATTCTGGTGCACAAACAAGATTCTGAGATGATGCAAGGCTTTCCTTAAAAACAGTGTCCACAAAATGGCTGCTGCCTGCTTGCTATCATTTTAAATTCCCAGACTGAAGGAAACAAGATTCAAATAATTTAAACAGTGTAATTAAAGTTCATTTTGCTGTAATAATGTGATAAAATAGGATTTTGAATATTTTTTTTGGGTGACGGGTCCCCTTTAAGGTAATTTTGGAAATCAGTAGGTTAGGCACTTTCTCATTATGCACAAAGGCTGTCCAGACTGAGCAAATAGTGATGTGCAGGCCGGCCCGAAAGCTGTGGGACTCGCGGGTTCATAGACTTGGCTGTGCAAATAAATGAGCATTGTGTGTATTATTATTATAGGAATCGCCAATAACTTCCCTTCAGTATCCAGTGCCCCCTACACAATGCCCCAAGCTGATCTCTCACAGCAAATAACAGATTGTGCCATTAGTTTTGTGGGCTCTGGTGTTTATGCCCTTACTCCTGCATCAAATATAAACTACACAAAATTCATGTTAGGGTCCCTATAACTTCCAGATATTCTATTTATGATATACACTGAAATTGCTCATTAATTAGGGCCTGCCTGCATTTTGTCCTAATTAATGAACAATTTCAGTTTATATTGATAAATAGCTCAACATTTGGAAATACAATAAATGGCTGAGCAATCATTAAAAATACCCTGCAATTCAAAGTACAAAACAAATAGGGTTGCCAACTTTGCCGGTGGCTAAACCCGGACAAAGGGGGCAGGGCAGATAGTATTGAGGGTGGAGCAATGATGTTCGGGTGGGCATGATGACATCAGAGATGATGTCATGGAGTTATGATGCCTGATCAGGGCTATTGCATCACTTATATGCAACTGGTTGGATTTCTGTCCAGTTTTAGCAATATTTTAAATGGGACAGAAAGTTTTGAATGGACAGCCCTTTGACAAATTAAGATGTACAGTTGAAACCCACACAGATGGAAACCCTGCCTCTATCTATTATGCACGATAAATAAGACCAATCCCATACCTCCCAACTGTCCCGTTTTTAGAGGGACAGTCCCTCTTTTGACAGCTCAACCCACAGGCCCTCATTTGTACTGGAAAGTCTAGTTTTTCTCTGCACCGAACAGGCAGAAACAATGTTTCTAACAATTGGCTTTTGGCAGAGAGCCTAGAACAGCCACAGCAGAAGATAAGATACTTTTGTAACAATTTTTAGCAAATAAGTAATTGTAACAATTAGAGACCAAGGTCTCTTGGGAAAAGTTAAGACACATCTTAAAGGGCAATTCACCTTCATTAGCAAAACTGTAATAACTGAAAAAAAAACACAGAACTATGTTCAAACTTTCAGAACCTGCCAAATTGTGTAAAATGAACATGCTAATTAGGGCTACACACACCAACTTTTTTGTCCCTCTTTTTATTTCTAAAATGTTGGGAGGTATGCTACAGGTATGGGATCTATTATACATAAATCAGTTAACCAGAAAGCTTTGAAATACAGCAATGCTCATTTAGAAAAACGAATTCTTATTTTTGATTGATTTGGTTGTATCTGCAATAACAAGAAATGAACCGCACTTGATAATAACTAAGCCATGTCAAGGTGAGGATCTTTGTATTTAAAGGGATACTGTCATGGGAAAAAAATATTTTCCAAAAGGAATCAGTTAATAGTGCTGCTCCAGCAGAATTCTGCACTGAAATCCATTTCTCAAAAGAGCAAACAGATTTTTTTATATTCAATTTTGAAATCTGACATGGGGCTAGACATATTGTCAATTTCCCAGCTGCCCCAAGTCATGTGACTTGTGCTCTGATAAACTTCAGTAACTCTTTACTGCTGTACTGCAAGTTGGAGTGATATCACCCCCTCCCTCTTCCCCCCTCCCAGCAGCTAAACAAAAGAACAATGGGAAGGTAACCATTCCCTAACACAAGATAACAGCTGCCTGGTAGATCTATGAACAACACTCAATAGTAAAAACCCATGTCCCACTGAGACACATTCAGTTAAGGTGGCCATACACGGGCCGATAAAAGTTGCCGACAGACTGTGTTGGCAGCTTATTGGCCTGTGTATGGGGCCCCCCCGACGGGCTTCACCGATCAATCTTGATCGGATGGGACAAAAAATCCCGTCGGATCGCGGCCGCATCTATTCGTTGATGCGGCCCCGCGATCCGACCGCCCATTGGTATTCGTTAGGATCCGATCGTAGGGCCCTAGGGCCCACGATCGGATCAGCCCGATATTGCCCACCTCAAGGTGGGCATATCGGGGAGAGATCCGCTCGTTTGACAACATCGCCAAACGAGCGGATCTCTCAGTGTATGGGCACCTTTACATTGAGAAGGAAAAACAGCAGCCTGCCAGAAAACATTTCTCTCCTAAAGTGCAGGCACAAGTCACATGACCAGGGGCAGCTGGGAAATTGACAATATGTCTAGCCCCATGTCAGATTTCAAAATTGAATATAAAAAAATCTGTTTACTCTTTTGAGAAATGGATTTCAGTGCAGAATTCTGCTGGAGTAGCACTATTAACTGATGTGTTTTGAAAAAAACATGTTTTCCGATGACAGGATCCCTTTAATTGCCTTTCATATATTGGCCAGATTATTGTTTGGAGTTTCACAAGGCTGAAAACAGAAACCCAAACTGTTCGGGTTAAAACCCTAAAAACAAACTGTATGTCCCACAATAATGTCCCCACTGCCCTGATATTCCCTCTCTCTGGGCTCCAATATATTTATCTTTTTCACTATTAATAACATTGGGATCAGCTTTTTTTTTTACAGGCCAGGCGGGTAAATTACTGGCCAGGTGGCAACCCTACTAGTAATGGGACTGTAACACAATGGGAGGGCTATGGCAGAGCCTGGCACTGAGACAGTGATTGGGGAAGGGTAAATGACAGACAGGAATATCATTAGCAAATCCATGAGGTAGTTGTGCAGCTCTAAGTGTCCCGGGTCAGTTTCCCCTATACGTCAGAATGACTGAGCGCACAACGTTATGTACATGGCACAAGTGTGTGTTTGGGGCAGGGATTTGATCCCTAAACATTTGAAAACATAAAAAGGGGCATCATGGGAGCTACAGTTTCCGGAAGCCGCCAAGAAACTACATTTCCCAGAATGCCCCGCGTCTCGCAATAGTCAGCGCGTGGTTTGGCTTCTGTGTGAAAGCGGAAGTGCAGAGTAAAAACCATCTCGCTCACCTGGAAGGCAGGCAGGTTCTTCCAGGGGCCGTATACCGGCACGGGAAGCCTCTCCATGCCGCAGCACACATCCTCCGGCCCCATGGCATGAGCACTGGCGGAGACGTGCAGCGATCGAACCGTCTTCTGCTGTTTATGGGCTCAGCTTATGGCTTGCGCTTTGGCGCCCTCTGCTGCTCATCACTGAGTAACGCAGGAGCTGCTGTAGGAATGAAAGGGAAGTAATACTTCCCCCATATGTAATAAAAGACAGAAAATGTTTGCCCGAGGGTAGTAACACATAGCAACCAATAAGAAGCTTTTAACCAATTCTAACCTGCTGATTGGTTGCTGTGGGTTACTGCTTCTGTGAGTGCCTTTTATTACATAACCCCTCAATGTATTTCTACCAGGAATCCGTTCCATTTGCGCCTCTAGTGTAATTACTAATGTACTAATCCCAATATGTGTCTCGTTTAATTCATGGGTCTTGGGCGCCTTGCTGATCTTATTAACCTGGAGACCCGAGTTAAATTAATAAATAACTTCAAATATGTAAAATGGATCTGTTAGTAATCGCGAGCTCTGTTTCTTTTTTTTTTTTTTTACGTTTTAGAGCTATTTAAGTTTTTTAATGAATAATGTAACAACAGCGCCACCTGCTGGCAATTCCCCCAGTAACTAGAGCCAGAGAGAGAGAGAGAGGTTAAAGGGCATGTAAAGTCTAAAATAGAATAAGGCTAGAAATGCTGTATTTTGTATACTAAATATAAACATGAACTTACTGCACCACAAGCCTAATCAAACAAATAATTTATGCTTTCAAAGTTGGCTACAGGGGGTCACCATCTTGTAACTTTGTTAAACATCTTTGCAAGACTAAGACTGTGCACATGCTCAGTGTGGTCTGGGCTGCTTAGGGATCGTCATAAACAAAGCAGCTTGAGTTCTGCATGGCTGGGAAGTAAGGCGGGGGCTCCCCCTGCTGTTCATAAGTATGATTGTTTCCCTGCTCAGCAGTTAGGGACCATCTGACAATTCCTATCCACAGCAGTAAATGAAGGGAGAATTTCACTGCATACAGTCAGGTTTCTTATAAAAAGGGTACACATTTTAAATTAAAGTATATTGGAGATAGGTTTCTTTTTCATTAAAGAAAGTAAAAATGGGATTTTATTTTTTTGCCTTTACGTGCCCTTTAAGAAGGAAACCAGAGAACTGTTCTGATGTTGCTCAGGAAAGAGAGGAATCAGGGCTTCTGAGGCTTTGTGGCTTCTTGCTAGATATCCACTGGGCACTCTCCAAACTCAGCCTCTCAAATAAACCCAAAACAAGCTTCTTAGCCATATTCTGGCTGCTGCATAAAATAGACCCCAAAATAAGCTTTATTGTAGTGATGTCATCAGGAAAAATCTCACCCAAAATGTTTCCATTGTCGGACCCACACCCAACTCATTCCTGTGTCTCTGGCTCTGTACACTACTCCTGTTTGCTCCTCTGGTTACAAGACAGGGAATGTTTCTAATATAGTAATGCAAAGATATAATGTATAAAGGCTGGAGTGACTGGATGTGTAACATAATAGTCAGAACACTACTTCCTGCTTTTTCAGCTCTCTAACTCTAGTCAGCGACTTTAAAGGGGTGGTTCACCTTCAAACAACTAGTAGTTTTCAGATAGATCACCAGAAATAACGACTTTTTCCAATGACTTTCCATTTTCTATGTGTGAGGTGTAAAGTGTCATTTTTCACCTTTTAAAGCAGCTCTGGGAGGGGGGTCGCCGACCCTGTAAACTGTTCTAAATTGATACATTTAGTTGATACATTTCTTATCTTTGTCCCTGCTGAGCAGAATCTCTGAGTTTCATTACAGGCAGCTGTTAGAATTGATGCAATAGTTGCTAATACTCCAGAGATGCTAAAGAGAAATGTATCAACTAATGGAGCAAATTGTAACAGTTCAGAGTCTGCACCTGAATTACTGAGCTGCCAGACTTAAACACGAGAGACACGAACATTCAACTTTAAACTTAGATTTTGGAAAAACAGTAAAAAATAAATAATGGAAAGTAATTGAAAAAAGTCTTTATTTCTGGGGAACAATCAAAAAACAACTGAATTGAAAAAAGTGTTTGGAAGGTGAACAACCCTTTTAAGGGGGGCCACCTGGGACATAACTGTTTAATGAGTTTGCAATTGATCCTTAAAGGGTTCATTCACCTTTAAATTCGCTTTCAGCATGATTTAGGGAGCGATATTCGGAGACAATTTGCAATTGGTTTTCATTTTTTATTATTTTTGAGTTATTTAGCTTTTTACTCAGCAGCTCTCCAGTTTGCAGTGTCAGCAATTTGGTTGCTAAGGTCCAAGTAAGCCTAGCAACCATGCATTGATTTGAGAATATGGAATATTAATAGGGGAGGGTCGTAACAGAAAGATGAGTAATACAAAGTAGCAATAACGGTCAATGTGTAGCTTTAGAGAGGATTTATTTTTAGAGGGGGTCAGTGACCCCCCTTTGAAAGCTAGAAAGAGTCAGGAGAAGAAGGCAAATAATTCATAAACTATAAAAAAAAATGATGACTAATGAAGACCAATTGAAAAGTTGCTTAGAATTGGCCATTCTAGACCATACTAAACTAACCACCCCTTTAACATGCAGATTCAAAAGCAACAGATATGGCCCATGTGTCCCCCCCCTCAAGTTACTGATTGGTTACTGCCTGGTCAGTGTAAACCAAGAGAGCTGAAAAGCAGGAAGTAGTATTCTGGCTATTATGTTAGACATCCAGTCACTCCAGTCTTTATACATTACATTTTTGCCTCACTAACTATATTAGAAACATTTTTTACTTTGCACGTACTATCAATTTACCCCGTTTTTATTTGTATACTGAACAATTCCTTTAAGTTAACTTTTAGGGGCTGATTCACTAAATTCGAGTGAAGGATTCGAAGTAAAAAAACTTTGAATTTCGAAGTATTTTTTGGGCTACTTCGACCATCGAATGGGCTACTTCGACCTTTGACTACGACTACGAATCGAAGGATTCGAACTAAAAATCGTTCGACTATTCGACCATTCGATAGTAGAAGTACTGTCTCTTTAAAAAAAACTTCGACCCCCTACTTCGGCAGCTAAAAGCTACCGAAGTCAATGTTAGCCTATGGGGAAGGTCCCCATAGGCTTTCCTAAGTTTTTTTGATCGAAGGATATTCCTTCGATCGTTGGATTAAAATCTTTCGAATCGTTCAATTCGAAGGATTTAATCGTTCGATCGAAGGAATAATCCTTCGATCGTACGATCGCAGTATTTGCGCTAAATCCTTCGACTTCGAAGTCGAAGGATTTTAATTCCTAGTCGAATATCGAGGGTTAATTAACCCTCGATATTCGACCCTTAGTGAATCAGCCCCTTAGTGTGTTATAGAATGACCAATTCTAAGCAATTGTTCAACTGGCCATCATTATTTCTTTTTGACGGATTTATAGTTATTTGCCTTTTTCTTCTGACTCTTTCCAGCTTTCAAATTGGCGTCATTGACCCCATCTAAAAAACAAATGCTCTGCTACTTGCTAATTATCCTAGTAACCATGCATTGATTTGAATAAGAGACTGGAAAATGAATAGGAGAGGCCTGAATAGAAAGAGGAGTAACAAAAAGTAGCAATATCAATAATACATTTGTAGCCTTATTGTTTTATAGATGGGGTCAGTGACCCCCATTTGAAAGCTGGAAAGAGTCAGAAGAAGAAGGCAAATGATTAAAAAACTATATAAAAAAATGAAGACCAGCTGAAAAGTTGCTTAGAATTAGCCGTTGTATAACACGATAAAAGTTAAGTAAAAGGGGATTCACCAATTTAACACCCCCAGTTGTGCCGCACCATAGAATATGGATGAGCTTTATCAATAATAATGACTACCCAAAACACCCAGGAGGGGGCAGCAGAAGTCCATTCCGTGGGCCCCCCTGCACTGTGTCCTGTATGAGGCCACATGTCGGCACCTTACACACAGCAGCTTTCCTGACTCACAAACAGATCCACTTTCTGCCTCTCCGGGAGATAAAACAAGGGGTGAATTCTTAATTTACTTAATGAAAACGAACCGCAGGGAACTTGTGTCTCAGCCCAGTTAATGTTGTTCCCAGGATCTCATTAATGGGTTGACTAGTAGATCACCCAGCAGGAAGGCTGCCGCTCGTCCCCCCTGCCGCGGAAATCCAAAAAGCATTGTCATCAAGCCCTATGCACGGTGGGAACCGACGGTGCAATGAAAGCGCTGTTATTCTTAACCCATTCATTACCAGAAGCCAGTCGCATGGGATTATTCCCAGCAGTAAACTGAATGGCTCCTGTCACCATGTGCAGCATCAGGGCTCTCCAGTCATCTATTCACTACAAGTCCCATCATGCTCACTTGGCATCTGCTGTCGTTTTTTTTTTAATTTTGTCTGCAACCCTTCTACCTATGGCAGTGCTATCCAATGTTCTATTTATAGTATATGAATCACAAGGCTATATGCATTATACACACAACCTGCAACTCCCAGCACCCTACCCCCAGCCGCAGCTTGTTTATCAGACAGGCCACCCCCTGTCCCTTGCACCCCTCTGCACGCTGCCAGTCGAGACACGAAGAGGAAATAAAATACCCAGCAGAAACATTAGCATCTCTATCTGGCGGCAGTTTCAAGGGTAATTAAACAGCTCATTATTTGTTTTCATCTTAATTTCATTGCTAATGTGGCTAATAGCCTGACATCAATATTCTGTAGCTAAAAATACCGCCTGTATCTGGGAAGAGGAGTCCTCAGGTGACTGGCATCCCCCCCCGATCCTGCTAATAGTTCATTTCATACTCCCCGGGTGCATTCCCATGTTGTTCAATGAGATGTGTCTTTCCTACGCATTGTTACTGGTTCCCTGCCCAGGCTAATCTATTAAAACTCCATTAGCTATGGAACTACAAATCCCAGCATCCCCTCAGAGCAATCCCCTGCCTACAAAACAGGCATCAGCAGCACAGATGAGCCACACATCACTACACGTTGATCAATAAATGGAGAGGTAACTCCAACAGCCACTTGTCCCTCTGTCACTGAATCCAATGTAGGGTTGGTAGAGCCCAGTCTGCGCTTTACTGCATTGCAGGATTACTAGATGTGCATGAAAAGACCAGTAGCCCCCCATAAAGGAAGATGTGCACCTTATGACCTCTTTTTTTGCCCAATTATATTGCCTCAAAGGAAAAAGTTAATATAATAAACCCCATAGAGTTTGCACCAGGTCTAGTAACCCATAGCAACCAACCAGCAGGCAGGGCTTATTTATGACCTCAAACACGATTGGTTGCTATGGGCTACTAAACCAGGGCATATGGTGTATAAAAACCCATGAGTGTGCAGGCACTAAAAGTATTTAATTGATAGTGACAAGAAGATGTTAAAGGACACCTAACTAATAGTGAAGGGTGAGTGAGTAAAATGATTATCCAATTCCGACCCTAACCTTTAAATAAATAATAACCAACCCCTGACCCTATCCCTCAAAATGGTGTAGTATTTTGGATCTGAACCTGCAATTTGGGTGGTGCCAGTCTCAAGAGCTATGATACAAAAGAAAACCAGTAGCACTCTGAAATGGGTACCTTGCCCAGGGGGCCCCGAATCTTTGCCCTTATTTGTATGTACATGGGCTAAATCTATTGCAAAATCACTTTCACCCATTTCAGTGCACTACTGGATTTCTTTTGTATCGTATGTAAGACCTAAAGGGCACGTGAAGGTCTTCCAGGATAAGCACCTGACACTTTCACGGGTGTATAATAAGGGGGTTGAGTGCTCCAAAAACCTTTATGCAGTCCCACCACCTTGACCATGGTTTGGCGAGGAGGGTGTGGCAAGTACTCACCTGTCTTCAGCACAATGCGAATCTTCATCGCGATTCGTTCCAGCAATGCGTTCCAGTGACATCACGACGTGTGCGTGGTGCTGGTGCAGGGGATTTGCTTGGTGCAGAGTATTGACACAGACGACCTTACTTCTTTCAGCGAAGAGTTTCTCCCAGTGCTCGGACATCGTTTTTCCTGGCTACACTTGAGTAAGTGATTTTCTAAATTCTACCTGAACTTTGGTTTGACCTTGCTTTCTCCTATTTGACTACGCTTCTGTGTTAACCCATGGAACTCCCCTGCTTGAACTTGATTTCCTGTTGCCAACTCTGCTTGCCTTATTGACTACACATCTGTATTATCCCTTGGAACCCTGCTTGAACTTGACTTCCTGTTGCTGAACTTTGCCTGTCACTGATTACGTTTTCACTTTGACCTCTGTTACCTTGCATGGACTCTTTATTACGGTTGCCGACCCTGTTTACCTAAACTGACTGCGCTCCAGATCCAGCCTTGGGAACCTCCTTCCTGTGATCTGCTAATAACAACTTGGACTCCATCTGACCTCCCAGTGTTACTGAGTGAAGCGGCTAATTTCATCATCTGCGCTGATCGTCATATCTCCCGGCAATTCTCCAACATTCGCCCGCGGCTGACGCTAAGGTGCTTGCTGAAACCAGTACCCTGTGACTTCTTCTCTACTCACGGCTATTTCACAGCTAATCCCGCTTCTTGCTGTGTTCCTTACAGCCATGAGACCCGCTACTCCACAGGTCGGCGTATCCTTCACTAGTCTCCCTCTGTTCTTAGTCGAGGGATCACTGGTGGGGGGGCTGTAAGGGTTGTCTTCCTAAACACAAGTGGTCCTTCTCAGTTCAGTAAGTCTGACAGTGTGTTTTTGGTGGAAGTGAAGTGAAGTGTGCCAGGCACTAGTAGTTCCATTTTCTGCTGAACCCCTGGGCTGGCATCAGGGGAGTAACTAAAGACAAAGCAGACCCTGTAGAACAAATGGACAGACATTCAATGGAACAATCCTCCACACAGATGTGTAAACGAAATATAGTTTATTCGGTATCCATGGCACAGCCTTACGCGTTTCATATCAACACTGATGCCTATGATTACGTATCAGTGTTGATACGAAACGCTTAAGGCTGTTCCATAGTTGCCGAATAAACTATATTTCGTTTACACATCTATGTGGAGGATTGTTCCATTGAGTGCCTGTCCGTTTGCTCTACGGTCTGTATCCGCTCCCTTAGCTGAAGGTTCAGGGCGGTGCATCTGGACCTCCTCATATACTGGGTGAGTCTATTATGACCTTTGTTCTCTTTGCTAATGCAGACCCTGTGGCTGAAGGGGGCTCAGGAGGTATAGGGTGCCCCATGAGGCCCTAACAATATCAAAATATATTGGTAAAATAGATCAACCCCTAAGTTGGGGGCCATAAAATGTATTTGCTTTGGGGCCAGGTAACATTTACTTTTGCCACTGGCTGGTATAGCAACAGACACTCAGGCTCAAGACTAAACACACTGCTAGCAATCACAACCAGGGATCCCAGGCAGCAAAGCAAAAGGGAGAAGGAAAATGGTGCCCTCACTGGACCAGTATGAATCACATCTGATGCAAAACCAATATGTACTGAAAGAATTTAGCCTGGACCCACCCAACTATCAGGATTCAGGCAAAAATTTCCATCACTATTAGGCAGACTACTAGACACTACAATATTAATGCTGTAGGATGGTGTGCATGGGATGGCAAGATGGTCCAAGGTGAAGAGTCCAGGCCTTGGAATCCCAATGTTCTTATTCATTAAGTCTAAATCTCTGTTGAGCTGATGCTGCTACTTTCATTACCCTACTGAAGATCTGATGTGCTCTTGTGGCCTAACAGTATGAGGGGGGTGTCCTGTTTGGCCAGGGGCTCTCTCTTCTTCATTCTTCTTCATCCTAAATGAAACCACTAGAAGCTCAACTTGATACTAGCTTTCATTTTTGAGCAGTCAGTGATTAAAAAAAAGGAGAATTAGGGGCATATTTGTTATAAAGTGAGGATATAGTTCACCACTGTTCAACAGAACCTCTCCTTGATAATTATACACCTAAATATCCTATTCAAGTGAACAAAAGTTATGAACTCTATTTTCACCCCTTAATATACACAGTAAATATGATCCACAGTTGCTCAGTGGCGGCTATGACATTGGCTCTGAATAAGGGTAAGTAGATTTTTGTGTGAAGCTCTCAAGGAACCCTGGCACGTCTCTCTCTCTTGCTACTTGAGATTGATGCAGGTTTGACTCTAGTTGGCTCCCTGGCCGACAAGACTTGGCATAAACAGTAGATGTTCTGAGACATGAGCCAGGGAAGAATTGTTTCTGCCTACGAGCCCTGACTCAATTGGCCACAAAGTGACTGTTTCACATCTGATACCAACAGAGAGAGAGGGGGGGGGCACAGAGAGCCCGGATTTTCTGGCATGGTAGATTTGGTACTTGGCATGAATATGGGAATGAGTAGGGAAATAGATGCTGTTATACTGCAACTCCCAGTACTCACTATTTGCTCTGAAATCCACCCTCCTTCTGTAGATCTGGGCAGCTTGATAATGATGGGAGTTTTGTTCCTGATTCTTCTCTAATGCTACAAACTACTGGTTGGCATCTCCTTCTATTTTCTGCATATCAACCTGCAGGGCCCAGGTGGCACCCAGCAGTACCTCCCTCTGTCACCTTCTCATTCTGCTTAAAGGGATACTGTCATGGGAAAACATTTTTTTTCCAAAACAGTTAATAGTGCTGCTCCAGCAGAATTCTGCACTGAAATCCGTTTCTCAAAAGAGCAAACAGATTTTTTTTATATTTAATTTTGAAGTCTGACATGCGGCTAGACATATTGTCAGTTTCCCAGCTGCCCTCAGTCATGTGACTTGTGCTCTTATAAACTTCAGTCACTCTTTACTGCTGTATTGCAACTTAAAGTGATATCACCCCCTCCCTCCCCCCCAGCAGCCTAACAACAGAACAATGGGAAGGTAACTAGGTAACAGCTCCCTAACACAAGATAACAGCTGCCTGGTAAATCTAAGAACAGCACTCAATAGTAAAATCCAGTTCCCACCGAGACATTACATTGAGTAGAAGAAACAACAGCCTGCCAGAAAGTAGTTCCATCCTAAAGTGCTGGCTCTTTCTAAAAGCACATGACCAGGCAAAATGACCTGAGATGGCACACATTGCAACACTCACAAACCAATAGAATGACACATGGCCTAAATCATGCATCAGTTTTATCAAAGGAACATAACTGAGTTCACCCTTTTTTTCTAATTCTAATCAACTTTCCAATATACATTCGCTACAAAATGTATAGTAAGTGTAATTCAAAGCACTACTTATTTGCCCCTTTCTACACTACTGGTTCTGACTCTTGAAACAATGTAACAGAAGCCATGTCACCTCCAGTCAAAAAACTGGTTTGGTCATGAGATGTTGGACAGGCAAGTGCCGGATCTTTTTGACCATAAACTGTCCACAATGAGGTGGATCCTCAACATCAGTGCCCAATTCTACCAACAGTGTTCTAACGTCTGGAGAAAATCCTTCCCAGAAGAGTTATAGCAGCAAAGAGAGAACCAACTTCATATTAATACTATTGCTTTGGGAAATAGATTTTGGACAGGTAGGTGTCAACACACTCATAGGGAAGGAACAAAATGAGGTCAAGTATTTCAATAAGGGAGTTTCATTACTACTAAGGTTACATATATTTATATATATAGACATTGCAGCAGTTTGGCACTGGCTGAGACCTTGTTGTGACATTTCCTCATGGTGGGTGAAAGAAGCAAGTAGAGGTGAAGGACATAAAAGTATTAGGAGGAAACATTCTTGGGCGCACTGGCCTATTAAACAAGGGCACCTTTAGAAGCAGTAGGTACATGGTGGCAAGACCAGACTACTGCTGACTGCACAAACTGCAGTGATCAGGCTCAGATTTCTGTCTCCCAGCAGAATAACAAAAAGCTTATGTGGAAACATTTGGAAGCCTCATTTCTCTCTGCTTTTATAGCATTTGCTGAAACATAGCCCGCCGCCAGCATGTGGTACCCGAAAGAAAGGCAAAGAGCAGCCAAGACTTGTTCATGTGGAGAGAGCACCTGGAAACTCTCGGAGAGGAGGGAGAGAGCACATTCAGGCCCAGAATTAATAAACCACAAAGGAATCTCACTGCCGAGGCCTCATTTGTATAATTACAGACTTTGTCTGAATTAATAAAGCAGAATTTGATGACTAATGACATGGTGCTGGGGAGAGGTGGGGGGATCCTGTAGTTGGGAATTTCCTTCATTAACCCCAGGGTGTGCGTTAGAGCTGTCACACACATTTATACCCTAAATGCTAAACACCCAACTTGTTTGCATTAGGCATTAGGAGCAAGTGAGTGTGCATGGGTCGATCTCAAAGACACACGAGCCTGCACTTAATTCCAGCACTATGTATTTTTTATATGTGTCTGGCATAAATGTCTGCCCCTTATGCATCACTAATGGCCCTGCTCCCCCACATTAAGCGGCTGCTCAGGTATAGCTACACTTATCTCTTCTTTCCCTTAGGGCCCTCACGCAGGG
Source organism: Xenopus laevis (assembly GCF_017654675.1). Lineage (NCBI taxonomy): Eukaryota > Metazoa > Chordata > Amphibia > Anura > Pipidae > Xenopus > Xenopus laevis. The sequence goes on along the minus strand of NC_054377.1, from coordinate 129,163,453 downwards.
GGACTTTAAATTAAATTCATGCTGAACACATCAAAATGAATAGATTGAGTTTATATAGGCTTTCTTTAATGAAGTGGGTTTAAAATGCATTTCTCTATTTTAATTTAATGGAGGTCTTTCCATACTAGAAAGAGAGTGGATATAACCAGAGGTGGGTATGGCAGACATTCTGTGAGCCAATCACAATAAATATAGGAGAAGGGAAAATGTTTAGAATTTGTAGAATAAGAGACATTTGCTCCCGGATTCCTTGTAAAGGCCTCGAACTCCAAACTCTAGGGGGCAGATTCACAAGGGCGAAGTGGAGAACGCTAGCGTCAATTTGCCAGCGTTACCACCCGCAGGGACATCGCCTATTCACTAACAAGCGCAGGCGTCAATTCACTAGCAAAAGAGACCATCACTAGCGTTCATTCGCACTTCATCACCAGGCAACTTTTCACTCTGGCGAAAGGGTGTTACTCTGGATTTTACTGAACGTTCCCTCTTTCGCCAGGGTTGACTTCGCCACCTGAGACCAGGCAAAGTGCTAAAAAGAAGTTACATCTTCCTCAATCTTCTGTCGCTTACATTATATCCTGTGTGCCGAAAATACATTAAAGTTACAAAAACGCTGATGACTTTTCTTTTTTTGAAGCGGGATTGCCTGCAAAAGTCCTAACAAACTTTCTTTAGGGAACCGGTTTTCGCCAGACATTTCATAACATATGGAACATTCGTTTTACAGTGGGCTCAGGTGTAGGGCATTATACATTATATGAACTCTCTTGTCTTTATTAAGGTTCCCTGGACATTTGTAATAAAAAGTGGTAACTTCAAGCATTTGCACCAACATTTATAATAAAGACCCCCATACAACTTTAAATTACCCGCCGTATGCGAATTGACCTAAGCTCAAGATCACTTGCGAATTTTTGCTAGGCACAATTGAACACTAGCGCATCTTCACTATGAAATGCTCGCACTGCTGAAGTAACGCTAGCGAAAAGTCGCCAGCGTTCGGCGCCCAGGGCACAACTTTGCATATTAGTGAATTAGTAGTGGTAACAAATTTACTCCTGGCAATGTGTGTGAAGTGTTCGCTGGCGACAATTCACCCTTTAGTGAATTATGGGTGAAACTGCACCCATTAATGTGTATCGTGTTAGAGCAGGGTGCAGGGCTAGAGAGTGCCAGGAGAGAGCAGGCCTGAGCACATCACAGCTGACAGTTGAAGAAACATGGTGGTTACTTTACTGCCAGCTGCAAAGATAGAGCCCCCTTTTATTATCCATGCAAGCCCTTCTTGCAGCACCCACTGACCTGCAGTCTCTCTCTCTCTCTTTCTCTTCTCTTCATCTACAAGAATAAATACAATCAGAATCAGTTGCTAATGGTCACAACCCAAAATTGCCTTTCCTGTGTGAATGCACCTTGATATTTTATACCTAGGGGATCTTTTACTAACATAGGTGCCAAGAAGGGCAGTTGCTTCTAATTGGTTATGAACTAAGACCTGGCTAGTTGCTGTTGGCGCCTCTGTTGCAGCACAGTACAGGTATGGGATCTGTTATCCGGAAACCTATCCACAAAGCTCTGAATTACAGAAAGGCTGCCTTCTGTAGACTCTTACTTGATCCCAACTAAAATACAATTAATCCTTTATTGGAAGCAAAGCCGGCCTATTGGGTTTATTTAATGTTTAAATTGTTTTCTAGTAGATGTAAGGTATGAAGGTCCTAATTACAGAAACATCAGTTATCTGGAAAACCCCAGGTCCCAAGCATTCTGTATAACAGGTCCTATACCTTAATGTGTTTGGACTTTCTTATGTATTCGAAGGATTACTTGCTATCCCTTTGGGGTATGAATGCATATAACAGTAATGTTCCACAATACCTGAAATGCTGATTGCTATTTTAATTGTGGGTGCCATTTTAGTTGTGGGTGCCAGATGGGTGAGGCCTGGGTGCTCATAATGATGAGCATCTTGGTGTGTATCTGGAAATGCCCAAACTGTGTTTATTTTTGATCATTGTAAGCTTGTAGAAGATGATGGTCCATGAGAAAAAAGAGAAAAAGACATAGCGTTGGTCCATTACAGTGGGGTGTGCCTAGAATATAGACACCCCTCCACTTAATTTGGTTTTCCTTTCATCTTTAAGGGGATATTTTGGAGATCTTGCAATAGATAAATATGAAATATTGTTTTAGTTGGTGTCCTCCAGCTGTCATTTGCATTAAGATTCTAGTTGTTGGACGTTTGAGAGTGTGCAGTGACCTGTGTGAGAAGGAATACTCATTCCATCCCCCATCAGTGCCATGAAAGGTTCAGATAATTCAGAGCCTTTTATCGCTGATGGATGTGAGATGTGAATGGATTCACCAGGGCTGGATTTGCCACTCAGCCTACATGCAGATCTGAGGCCTGTCACTTTATTTCACATCATATAAGGGATAAGCGCATCTCCCCGAGGAACACAGGAGCCAATGCGATTTCTTCCCTTCTCTGCCAGGAGACACTTCAAGCTCTGGCCTCATCCACTGAGCCTCCTTCATGGTGACATCTCATATTAGCACATCAGGTTCCTCAGCAGGACGGCAACACCGACACTTGCAGTGCAGAAGTACAATCTGTCTCTCCAATCTGCGCTTCCCCTGGGTTGGAAGCCTCCGGCTGTATTTAATGTCTGACCTTGTTCCTTTTTTTTTTCTTGCAACATTGCCCTGTGACTCACCCGCTCGTATCCGAGTGCCCTGATTTACATTCTTACATTGCTGTTATGTGATTTATTTATGGTACTGCGGTGTAGAATGGTCATGTAGGATCTGAAAAGGCCTCTGCAATATTAGCCGACAATATGTCACATCTATATACTTTTTATTATAGGTTTCCCAGCTGTAAGACTGTCCCACTAAGAGGGGCAAAAAGCTTTGGATGGGAGGTTCAGCCCAAAAGTTACTTATGCTTATTTGCTCCTCTATCCCAGTGATCCCCAACCAGTGACACATTACTCACCAACCCCTTGGATGTTGCTCCTAGTGGCCTCAAAGCAGGTGCTTATTTTTGAATGCCTGGCTTGGAGGCAATGTTCCCTCTAATCAGGTGCATTTAATGATGCCGCCCCCCGTACCGCTACATGCTTCTAACTTCTAGCGTCGGAGCGGGTCGAGGAAGGGCCGCATCTCTAGTGCAGGGAGCGATATTGCACTCGCTGCACTAGCAGAGCCGAATTTCCGTTTTAAAAAATGGAAATTTGGCTCTTAAAGTTACCAGAGGCAGCTATTTGTCGCCCCTTGTAACTGGCCGCTCTGTGCCCTGGCTCTAATTCCTTCTTGGCTATATGCGCAAAAAAATTATTTTGTGTGCCCAGTTTAAAAATTTTTGTGTGCAGTTTTTAAAAACTGTGTGCTCGGATCAGAACTAATACAAATTTTGGGTTTTCACACAAAATTCTTTGTGCACACCACAATTTGTTGTGTGCACTGGCCTCAAAATTTCTGTGCATGCACTAGGGATGCACCGAATCCACTATTTTAGATTCGGCAGAACCACCGAATTCAAATCCTAATTTGCATATGCAAATTAGGGGTGGAAAAGGGAAAACAGGGCAAGATGTGTAAAGTCACGTGATTTCCCTCCCAACCCCTAATTTGCATATGCAAATTAGGATTTGGATTCCGAATCCTGCTGAAAAAGGCCGAATCCCGAATCCAAATCCTGGCACACACCTTAAAGGGAAAATTGCTTGGAGGTAAGTTTTGGTTGCATAAAAGCTAGATGTGCAGATTCTGCATGGATGGGTGAGTAAAAAATTAGGGGCATTTGCCCGGGGGGCAGGCAGGCTGGGGGGAGGAGGGAAGGGGGTCTACCCAGGGTAGGGGGGAAGATTTTTTTTATTACAGGTTGAATTCTCCTTTAAAGGCTGAAAATGGGGTCCCAATTCTAGCACAAAGGACAAGGGTTTTATCATATACTATATATTTAGATTGTTGTTTATCTTTAAATTAACTTTAAATGAACTTTTAGTATGATGTAGAGAGTGATATTCTGAAACAATTTACATTTTGTTTTCATTTTTTTATTATTTGTGTTTTTTGAGTTATTTAGCTTTTTATCCAGTTGGCAGTTTCAGCAATCTTTACATATTTACACACACGCATTCTTACCGCTATCCACGCTGTCATATCAGTTATATTGTTATTTCATTGAGTTGCCTAATTGTATTTGATTTTTTTATTGCAGTTTTATGCTTGCATTTTTGAAATGACAGATCACATGGGGTGTCTTCATTTTGGGGCACCTATATGCCACATACTTAGGCAAACCTATACATATTGGGCATGAAACTGTTTAGTGGATCCCAAGCATTTCTATTAAGGTTGTTTTCTCTTGGTACCTAATGATATGTGGGCGATAAGATGCTGCAAATTGGATGCTTCAAGGTGATTTTCTGAAATTGCACCAAAAGCACTAAATTTAGGAAAGCTTTGCGGCTTGGTACTTTGGAGTAGAAAGATGTATATCCAATTTGGATTCGGGGGGATGTGTACTTTCCAAAAATATATGGCTTTGAACATACTTTTTTTTTACCTCTGCCCCTCATAAAATGCTTTAAATGTGTTGATTTTGCAGTATCTGGAATTACAGAAATGATAGCGCTAATTTAGTGATTTTGGTGCAATTTCAGAAAATCACCTTGAATCATCCAATTTGGTGTACCCTACATGCCACATACTTAGGTAAACCTATGCATATTAGGCATCAAACTGTTCCGTGGACCCCAGTTATTACTATTTAGGGTTTTATCTGGTTACCTAATGATATTTGGGAGATATTATGCTGTAGATTAGAAGCTTTGAAGTAATTTTTCAAAAATGTCACACATGTTTATAAAAAATTATAACTTTAGGAAATAATTGCAACTTGCTAGTTTGGCGTACCCATTTTGGATTCATCAGAATCTGTTCTTTCCAATAATGTGTAGGGTAAACCTACTGTTAGTGGGATAATTGGCCTTGAAATCAGGAGTATTCCGTTTTGTGAGTGGTGCTGTGGAAATTTGGTAGTGCACTGCTTGAAGTTTTTGACCTACACAAGTGAGAAATCTCCATAAAAATAGATGTATTTGGTAACAGGAGACACGGAAATTTCCAAAGCTGCTGTGTTTTCATGCATAAAATAAATAATGTTTCTTGATATATTTGTTTTATTATGGGAAACATGATTTCTTTTAATTTATTAGACACCGGAAGCCTACCTATTGTTATAGAAGTGAAATTAAACCAAAAGCTTAGGTTGTTCTGAAAAAAAAAACCAAGATATTGTTTTCCTAGGTAAACTAAAAGACCTCCCCAGGATAAGTGAAAGAGAGCAAAAGGTTTTTTAAAAAAATGGAAAAGTACCAAATTGGCTTGAAGTGCAAGGGTTAAATAAAGATAAACTGATACTGAGTTGGGCAGACAGGCAGTTCACAGACAGCCCCTAGCACCCCATACACCAAACGATAAGGCGTCGACTCAGTCTAGAGGGGACAAGTCAGCTGGGCAGAAATCAATAGCAACCATTTTGATTGTTTTTATAGTTGCAGCTTGACTTGACTTGAGGCTTGCAATGTGTCACATGGGTATCATCATAGCATAATACATAATTCTTATACTGCAAAGTCTTTATCTATAGTGAAGTGACCGACTCCAAATTTCTATTTAACAAGCCCACTCCTTACCGTCCAAGTGACAACCATCTTTTAATTGTGTTCCAGTGGTTGCTACTGGTTACTGCACAGGTACAGTGATATACATTTATAATGGAACCCCCCATTTTATTGGCCCGTGTATGGTAGGGTTGCCACTTTTCCCTGTCCTCTAGTGATGTGTGGGCCGGCCCAAACCCATAGGCTCCTGCACAAAATCTTTGGGTAGTGGGCAGTTCTGGGTTGAGCTCTTCTCCTGCTCTCCCCACCCGCGACCTAACACTGCTGCCGGCTTCTGGCGCCTAAATTTATAGACTCGTGCCCGCCCCCTTTTGTGATGTCACTGCAGGGCAGGCACGGGTCTATTAACAGAGGGAGAACAGCGGGCCAGGCTGGGTGCTGGTTGGAACGGGGCGGGTTAGGGTCGGGTGCGGGTCGAGAATTGCTTGACCCGCAAACCCCTACTCCTTACTGTCCTCCTCCGGACAGGGGCGGGAGATGACATTACAGACTGACCACATCAGTCTAGGACAGGGGTCCTCAACCTTTTTTGCCTGTGAGCAACATTTAGATGTAAAAGCAGTTGGGGAGCAACGCAAACATGAAAAATATTCCTGGGGGTGCAAAATAAGGCCATTTGGTAACCCTATGTGGACTGCCAACCTACAGGAGGCTCATTTTGGTAGTATGCCTGGTTTTTATACAACCAGAACTTGCCTACAGTAATTTAAAAATAAGCACCTGCTTAAAGGCCATGGGGAGCAACATCCAAGGGGTCAAAGAGCAACTGGTTGGGGATATAATAAAAAATGTACCTGGTGGTCCAGTGGTGCGGCGGGGACGCCCACCGCACCGCTCCCCTTCAGCCGCCATTGCGGATACTTAGGGCTCGTTTGCTTTATTGACACGTATTGGCGCGAAATTCAAATGGGTATTTAAGGGAGCTCAGTTATTCTATCATTGCCCGTTATAGGATCTTATTCCTGGTGCTTCTGTGCGTTTGAGCTTCTGATTATTCTGTATTGATTCCTGTTGTGACCCCCTGCCTGGCTTCTGACTATTCTGACCTCTGGATCCTGACCCTTGCCTGATTTCGATTCTGCTTAACCCTCTGATTGACTACCTGGTTTGACCCTTGCCTTGCTGACTACGATTATTCTCTGCCTGCCCCGACCTGGCCTGATCTGACTTCTCTATTGCCTAATGCCTTGTACCTTGACCTTCTGCCCAAAGACTTTGCTAACAATCGTGCCCCTCTGCCTATCCAGAACCTCTAGCCTTGCACCTCTCGTTTAAGTCCAGGTGGCATCCAAGTAGCTGAGGGCTCCTCCCGAGGCCAAAGGCGGTCACACTACAGGTGAAGTACGAGCCGAGACCAGGGTGCTTGGCATTTGTTCTGGTGTTGAGGGCCGACTGTGACAGGGGATCACTGGTCTAGGAGAATCCTAAATCACAAAACCGGGCAGGTAGTTTTGACCTGGGAAGCCCTTCTAAAAGCCAGGTTGTCTGGGTAAAAAACAAGACACGTGGCAATCCAAGCATATGGTATGCTTTAGGTCCATGTCTGTCTTGAAGCCTCTGTTTTGTGTGTTACCCAGACCATCATGTGTGTAGGTTTAACTGGCTATATATATATATATATATATATATATATATATATATATATATATATATATATATATATATATATATATATATATAAATATATATATATAGTGCTCTATTATTTTAGACAGAATTTGCATCATATATAATGGAAATGGCAATGCCTCAGAATTGCTTGTTTTCTTTGCACTGCACTTTCAGTTGCTTGTCCATTTGATAAGGTCCATTTGGGTTTTTACAGTGGCCATTTAATCACAAATCCTCATTTTTCTCCTGACGGCTTATCTCTGATCATGACACCACCCGCAGTTATAGAAATATCTATTGGTTGTTCTCTCTATGAGAATGTCCTTCTCAGCCTCAGCATTAACTGCAGGTAGAAAATAAAGCTGCCATTTCCCTTGTACAACGAGATACATCATTAGCAGCCTCTGCAGGCTCAGCAACGTTACACAATATTCTCTGCCCTTCAATTCCAAAGAAAAACAGTGCAGAGGTCTCTTTCTTTTCTATAAGCACTGCAAGCTTCTCTCATACGTTCAGTTACTGGCGCCAGTGGCCTCAGCACAAAGGCAGTTGAGGCACAAAAGGACTGAAATGGATTTTTTGGGAATTATGTTGTTCTCTAGGTGAGTGCAGAATAAGATCCTTCTTGATATTAGATTAATGTTGCCTAGAATTTAGAAACAAGAAAACAGAATAGAATGCAGATGACCTAACAGATCTTTCCGTAATTTGGATCTTCGTAAATCTACTAGAATCATGTAAACATTAAATTAGCCCAATCGGCTGGTTTTCCTTCCAATAAGAATTAGTAATATTGCAGTTTGGATCAAGTACAAGGTACTGTTTTATAGAGAAAAAGGAGATCATTTTGGTTTGGCAGATACATCCCTGACTGTATAATTTCACTGTAAAGTTGGTGGAGAAGGAATAAGGCCATCAGGCTATTTTTTTTTTATAGTTTGGGCTACGACATTCTCTCCATTCAAAGTGAATTTACCATGTGCTATGACATTATTAACAATTCAGTGTCCAGGGTTGGACTGGGCTGGTAGGAAAAAAACCTGGACCCGCTCCAGGACCCTTAACTGCTCCAGCTTCAGCTGATCCATTACCAGAAGAGCAGAGGATTTTTACCGCAGCAAAGAGAGGCTCAAACTCATATTAATATCCTGGCTGCAAGATGTTTTATAATTTATTATGGCTTAAGAGGGAATGTCTTGACTAAATGTTGGCTCTAAAAGAATTTTGAGAGGCAGAGGGCTGGGACCCAAAAAATGCTTAAAACCACTTTATTAGACTGTGCCAGGATAGTGTTGATAGTGTTGTACAATTTTTGTATTTGTTCTGCCCAAAGGGTGCTGTAAGTTTTTTTTGCCTATATGCTCAGGGCCCACAGGCTTAAAGTTGTGAGCCAGAAGAATAGGAGAGGGCTGAACTCACAGAACTCACAGCAATAAAAAGAAGAATTCTGGGCATTTCTGTCCGTACCAACTAGGTAGCATTTTAAATTCAGTTTTGAGAGAGACTCCATCAGAAAATATACACATATTAAAATAATATTTAAAACAAACACAGGAAAAGAAGACTTATTGCATATACTGTATACCGCAAGCCAAATATCATCATGAACTTTCCCTTTAACCTACTTTTATCATTTATAATGATTAAAAAGTATTTTTAATTTGCCTCTATCTCCCCCACGGTACAAGGATATGAATCACGCTGTCAATCTCTGATGAACAGAAACTGCCCAACTGCTTTCCAATCACTGATTCACGCTGTTATTAATTATGAAACAGTTCAGAAGAATATGGTGCCATGTCAGGAGAGTAACAGTGATACAGAAAATCCAGAATATTTAGCCACACAGCAAACGTTCTAAACACAAACAGCAAGAACGGCCATGGATTCCCTCCTTCATCTCCTTCCCCAGCACAGACAGGAAACTAATATTGAATTGTTTAGCCCTGAGTTGATATTACATTACTTTTGGCAGTTAGAGTTTACTGCCTTCTGACTTTCATTAGATTAGTGCATATTGTACCTTGAAGGCTTATAATTAGTATCCCTATTCAGAGATTGAATGTTACATACAAAATCTTCTAGTGTGTGAGGATTGGGTAGTAGTGATGGGCGAATTTCTCCCATTTGGCTTTGCCGGAAAATTTGCAAATTTCCCGCAAAATTCGCATAACAGCGAAAAATTTGCGAGATTCGACAGTTTTCACGAAAACATTGTGACATTTTGCCGTTTTCATGAAAAAATTTTGAAATTCGAACGTTTTCACTAAAAAATCGTGAAATTCGAACGATTTCACAAAAAAATCATGAAATTCAAATGTTTTCACTAACAAATCGTGACATTTCGACATTTTCATGAAAAAAACGTGGAAATCGAAAATTAACTCCGGCGAATTTTCACTGGAGATTTGCGAATGCGGAAATTGCCGCGAATTTGTGCAAGGCGAATTTATTCGCCCATCACTATTGGGTAGCCCTGGCTGCATTCCTGGGAGAGGCACAAGGGCAGCAAGAATATAAATTGCAGAAGATACTAATATGCCAAACCAGAGAGCTGGTTCAAAAAACATAATAAATAAAAAAATTAAGCCCAATTGCAAATTGTCATATGATATCACAGTATAGATCATGCCATATTTCAATTTAAAGGGATGTTTCAACTTTAAGTTATCTTTTAGTATATTATAGAATGATCACATCTCAGCAACTTTTCAATTGGTCTTCATTATTCATTTGTAATAGTTTTTTAATTATTTGCTTTCTTCTCACTCTTTCCAGCTTTCAGATAGGGGGTACTGCCCCCATCTAAAAGCAAATGTTCTGTAAGTTTTTTAAATCTCCCATAAACTCCCTTGCACTCGAAATTTGACCAATCGAAGTTTATTTAAAATTTCCAAACTCGGGTGAATAGGTTTGACCTGAAAAAAACTTGAATGTCAGGATGGTTGCAAACAACTCCAAATTGATCCCTGGACGTCTTCCATTGACTAAAACAGCAATTCGGCAGGTTTTAGGGGGCGAATAATCGAATTTGAGTTCTTAAAGAGCCAGTATATGATAAATCTCGCAAATCAAATTAGAATTTTTAAAAAAACTCTAATTGAATTGTAATAATTTCCTTGTCGAATTTGACAGTTTTGGCCATAAAAAAACTCGGAAATTCGAATTTTCACTTCGACCCTTGATAAATCTGCCCATTATTGTTATTGCTGCTTTTTATTACTCATCTTTCTATTCAGGAACCTCTCCTATTCATATTCCAGTCTCTTATTCAAATCAGTGCATGGTTGCTAGGGTCATTTAGACCCTAGCAATCAGATTGCTGAAGTTGCAAACTCGAACTCGAACTCGAATTAAAAGCTAAAAAAACTCAAAAAACCACAAATAATAAAAAATGAAAACCAATTGATCAGAATATCCATCTCTACATCATAGTAAAAGTTAATTTAAAGGTGAACAGCCTCTTTAAGACATTCATTTTTGAGCTGTCTGGATTAATTGTATTCCTCATTTTCCATTCCTCATTTTATTTCTCTGTCTCTCAATCATCAGAATAGAAATTATAATGGTTCAGTTATTGCTGTGTGTGTGTGCGAAGACCACCGGAGATATTGTATCCTCACTACAGAGGGCTGGAGATTATTGCCTGTTTGAGAAATGAAGACCTTACATGGTGGCTATGGGGAAATCTGATCGGGATAAAAGCAGCGATTAACCTTGCACAAGCCACACAGCAGCCCACATGGCGGAATTAATTGCATTTGGGATTGTTAAAGGCTTTTGTTGCAGTTCTCTGGTTTTCCCGATAACAAAATATTGTATTGAGATCTGATCTTTTTGTTTTTTAATGTTCCACCCAAACAAAACATTTCTCTGTATTGGCCACTGATTGCCTGACTGGGTAGCCATCTTATCACATGGGACTGTAATGCTCACAGCCTGTGGCTGGAAGAGATAAGCTGACTTTGGAATGATACCAGATTTCCCTGGTGCAGGATAGATGGATGGGGGAGCTCCGGCTATCTGTGAGCTGAGGTTGGTCCTGAAACAAATGTGCACTGAGCAGCAAAGGGACGGAAATAGCAATGGCTGATGCCCATGGAGTTGCACACAGGGGATTGATGACAGATACTAGTGGGTACTGCTTCTTTCTCTAGCAATGACTTCAATGTTAGCGGTAAAGGCACTCATTTACACACCCCAAATGCACTAACAGGTCCATAGAAGCCCTTCAAAGGAATATATAGTCCAGGAAGCCACTTTTAAAAGCAACAAGGGAATCAGCCATCACAACATCACCTGGCAGGGCGTTCCACAGATCCTGCGGAAAAAGGCTGAATCCTGGATTCGGTGCATCCCTAATATATATATATATATATATATATTTTTTTTTTTTTATTAACATGTATTTATATAGCGCCAACATATTGCGTAGCACTGTACATAAAGGTGAGGAAGGCCCTATGCATAGGCATACAGTCTAAAGGGAAGGGAGTAATACACAAGGTTTGGGAGTGGGCAAGATCGAATTAAGTGGGTGAGAAATGTGGTATTGTATGTGGTGTTGCGTTTGGTAGTTAAGCAGAGTGAGGGTAGGCTTCTCGAAAGAAGTGCGTTTTCAGAGATTTTTTGAAAGCAGAAAGGTTGGGAGAAAGTCGGACAGACCGTGGGAGAGCGTTCCAGAGGAGGGGTGCAGCCCTTGCAAAGTCTTGAATGCGAGCATGTGAGGAGGTAATGAGAGAAGAGTTGAGTAGCAGGTCAGTAGAGGAGCGTAGTAAGCGAGTGGGTGAGTATATAGAGATGAGTTCAGAGATGTAGGGTGGAGCAGAGTTGTGAAGTGCTTTGAAAGTCAGTGTCATTAATTTGAATTTGATTCTGAAAGGTAACGGAAGCCAGTGCAGGGATTGACAGAATGGCGAGGCAGAGGAGGAGCGGTTGCTGAGGTGTATGAGCCTCGCAGCAGTGTTCATTATGGACTGGAGAGGTGACAGTCTCTGGAGGGGGAGGCCAGGGGGCCAGGGGGAGGATAGTGTTTATATATAAACACTATCCACCTAGAGCACTCCAAAAATATGTCAAACGCCTGGGTGCAGGTTATATAATATACATCCAAATAGCAAAGAAACTGCACTCCAGGTCTTTTAAGGTGAAAAAATCAAATCATATTTATTTAGAAGTTTCAGCTCCTAACTCAAGCCGTCCTCAGGAAGTGATAACACACACACATATTTAAACCATAAGATGGCGCCAAAATCAAATCATGATGTCGTCATCATCAGGAAGTGCTTTTCATTGGTGATCATATTACAAGGTGAACGACCCAGCAGTGAATGGGTGTATACCCTTAGTGACTAATCAAACCCCGTGACAGACTTAAAAGTAGTGACAGCATCAACAGGACATATCTGTTTTATGGTAAGTGTCTGAAGAAGGTATATCATACGTGCCCCTGTGTCAGTAATATCCTCTTCGTGACTGCGTGTACATAAAAACATTGCATAGCGCGTTTCACATAAACATAGTTCCTAACTCCTCTGGAGGGACCTCATCAAATGCATCTTTGTGATGTATTGCCTTATGTGTGGAACACCTACCTACAATCTCTGCCGGAGTAACCCTATTTCATTCCGCTTCAACATGCCAGCGCCTACCCGCAACAAGCCTGCACTGATCTCATCGTCACGTCATGTTTCCCCATGTGTCTCGTGCCATTGGTGTAAGTTCATCCGTCACACAACCTTAACGGCTTACCGTGGCTCTTTTAGCTATTGCTTGTGCCGCTGTAACAAGATCTCCAGCCTCCTTCCTATTCTCTGAGCTGAAAGGCATGCAGCACAGGATACCAACAGGCACCTATACTCCGCACCTCTCAGTCCATCCATAGGGTACATATTTCGCAAGTATAAAGTATGGTCTATTAGTTTGGTTGTGACAGGCATCATAAGGTTAGCATATCCACACTCAAGGCCATGTTGGGATATTGTATTCGGCGCTCTGACAAGTGTATAACCACATGTCCATCCAGGGTTCTATTACTCCTGCTCGGAGCCACATATCACTGCTCAAGGCCGACCTTCAATCGCTACCCAAATCATCCATTGAGGGGAAAAATAGAACCTAAGAGTTAGTACAGAAACTGTTAAATCACCAATCATTATAATGAATGCTAAGTATCAAATTCTAGCCAATAAGTCTCAATAGTGTATCCATATGTGTACATGTAACTAAAAGGTGACACAATGGTGGTAGGATCAATCAGTGATCGAAACTGTCTTAATTAAGTAACAATAAAGTATCCAGACTGTACTTTCTGGTATCTGGTGGAGGCTACAACATGGAGCTGGATCACTGCTCCTGTATAAACTATAACAAACAAGGGAAAGTTGTGCTCACCACTAGTTTTTAAAACCATTAGGCAGGGGTGCAATGAGGCTGTGACCACAAAATACATATAGACAAATACAAGATGTAGCCCCCACCCTTGCCAGCTATAGTCAGGTGATCCCACTGGTGTCTAATAAAAGGGGCAGCCAAGTTTGGGAGTTTTACTTTGAAAGCAGCGAGTAAGTTGCAGGTAAAACTTAGTCCCTTTGTAAAATGAAGCAATAGAATTCTTAATGAATCAGATGAAAATTGAGCATAGGACTGGCCAGATATGGGATGACTTTGACGTAGTTGGCCAGCTTGAATATATTGCAATATATGGACAAACAATCCTTGTTTTGTTTAAAGGGTAAGGCATTTAAATACGCACAATATGTCTCTGTCTTAAATATATTGATAATGGGTTGAGTGCAGAGCACCCTTGCAATCTATCCATGGTGCCGACGGGCAATAGCAAGGCTATAGAATCCCAAACTGGTTACTTGTTAATGGGTACTCCTGCTACCCATAGCTTGCATCTGTAATAGGGGGTACACCTGCTACTTAGCGGAAAACAAGAAGGCCAAAATCTGCAGCAGCCAATCAGGGGCTGACAGTAACAAGGGGTGCGAATTGTATCTCGTTTGTATTTTCATCTCGTTGCAGTGTAATTGTGTATGTGAATGTGCTGTAGTCAGATGACAATTAATCAATTGGCTCCTATGTTTCAGCTTATACAGACATTTGCTATAGTGGAGTCCACTGTGGGGTTTAAAGATTTGCTATTGCTGTTACCTTCTCCTAATCAACTTTTCAATTGGTCTTCATTATGGGGGTTTTTTTTAACTATTTGCCGCCTTCTTCTGAATCTTTCAAATCTTTCAATGCGTTCCACAAATTATTCATCGCTTTGGGAATTTTGCTGTAAATTTACTAATTTTTCGGAAACGGAACCAATTCATCCATCACTAATCATTTGTATAGGGTTTCATTACAAAAGGAATTGATTATGTGCAAGTACATGAGGCTCTATGGGGCCCCGTGACAGATAAATGTGGAGCACACGCACACAACCCCAGTCTCACACTCTATTGATGGATGAAGTTTTTATTTTTCCAGTTTAGGGTCTGTACAAACTCTGTGGGGAAATAACAACCAGATAAAAACTGACTAAGGGCTGAACATTTTCCAGCTGAACAATAATGTAAACAAAGATAAATGTCACGGCGGACGCAATAGATTTTCCAGTATTGATCGGCCCTTTCATAGGATTGTCCCTTTATTCACAGGCTGCCAGCTGAACAGCCACAATAGACCTTAGGGGATCCAGCCAAGACTTACTCAGCAAGAACTCCTCATGAATTGTTATGGCTGCTTTTAACTGGCACTTTCATAGTTCTGCTGGAAATAGCAGCTTCATGACTCCAGTATACACAGTAAATTGTGTTACACACATCATAGGGAATGATATATCTCCTACTGTACTATATATAGTGAATAAAGTACCCCCTGTTGAAAATTTAAGGATCTTATAAGTTACCGAGGAGTTTCATGACCATATAACACAAGGCTGAAGGCTGAGTACTTTTATACAGGTCATGTTACTCCGGTTTGACTCATATTTTTCAACAGGGGATACTTTATTTATTCTAATACACAAGTTTCAGTGAGTCATGTGACAGAAATTAAAACTCCAGCTTCCAAGCATTCTGGATAAAAAGTTCCATATCTGTACTTATAATTAATCCTTACTGGAGGCAACAAATAGGCAATCCTATTAAGTTCATTTAATGTTTAAAATATTCTTTTAATAGACTTAAGGTATGGCGATTCAATTTACCGAAGATCCCTTATCCGGAAAAACCCAGGTCCTGAGCATTCTGGATAATAGGGTCCATACCTGTATTTTACAGCAGGAGTTCAATGAGTCCTGCGACCCATTATAACATCATTAAGCACTGTGTGTATGGATATATTGTACATATTATATATAGCTTGTGTATTTTAATTTCAGTGAAAATGGAAATTAAAGCTGCTTATACATGGGCCAATGAAAGATGCCAACTTGGCTCATCCAGAGCAAGTTTTCGACTTATAAGCTCATGGGGCCTTTTGGAAGACCTGCCCAACTTAGGACTGTCAAATATACCTAGATATATATTGGATGAATTGATATGGTCCTCTTCCAGTGGGTCTCCAAAGGCATGCCTGATTTATGGCAAGGCCACAAAAGCCCGGGCCTAGGGCAGAATGTCGCCCAGCCTCATTGTCTGCCTAAGGACATGGCGTAGGGCAAATTTCTTATAGTTACTTAACTGCGCATGCAGTCCTCAGTGCTGAAGGGGACAGGGAAAATGCTTGCGCACCTCATGGGTATTGAAAATAGAAATTCAACCCTGTCCATAGTGCAGCTTTATGATTCAACAGGCCAATGATCCAGTGTTTTGGTGATTACTCCGCACAAACATAACTTAAGCTTTTTCAAAATTAAGCATAATTTCAAGCAACTTTGCAATATACATCAATTAAAAAATATGCAGACTTTTCATGATTTTTAATGGTTTCTGACAGTTCCCTAAGCCTAGCCCCCTGCTCTCCTGCTGATCTGTCTGACTACTTTGCTGAGCTGGCTGACTACTGTTACTTTGTATCAACAGCCATCTGTCCTTAGCCTGCATCATCCAAACCCCACAATTCCCTGCACACGTGATTTCAATAATAAAAGGGTCATCACAGTGCAATGCATTGTGGGTTATGTAGTTCCTGCAAGCTGTCTGTAAGCTGTGGAGTAGTTGTTACAATTTGTTACATCAGTGTTTAGTCCCTCCTTCCCTGCCAGGATTTCAAATGATGCAGAAAGAGAAGAACTGTTAAACAGCTGGAGTGACTGGATGTCTAACAGAACAGAACACTACTTCCTGCTTTTCAGCTCTCTAACTCTGAGTTAGTCAGTGACTTGAAGGGGGGCCACATGGGACATAACTGTTCAGTGAAATTGCAATTGATCCTCAGCATTCAGCTCAGATTAAAAAGCAAACAGTTATGACTAATGATGGGCGAATAACTTTGCCACAAATTTGCGTACAATTTCCGCATTTCGTGGCAAGTGAATTAACTCGTGAAATTGCAAGCCTGCTATTTCGAAGCTATTTTGATGCCCATTGACTTCAATCTGTTTCAGAATCTTTTGCCATTTCTCAAAGATTTCACAGTAAATTCACAAATTTTCCGCCAAAGCGAAACTTCACAGATTCGCTTATCACTAGTTATGACCCATGAGCCCCCCCATCAAGTCATTGATTGGTTACTGCCTGGTAACCAATCAGTGAAAACCAAGAGAGCTGAAAAACAGGAAGTAGTGTTCTGGCTATTATGTTAGACATCTAGTCACTCCAGCCTTTATACATTACATTTTTTACTAACTAACTATATTACCGGTAGATACATTTTTCATTTTGCATCGTCTTTCTATTTACCCAGTTTTTATTCTTATACTGAACAATGCCTTTATATTAAATATATAGGGTATTTGTCATTACATAATATGCAGAACAAAGACCATATATGTCCAACCTGGGGACCTCTGGGCCAAAGGTTTTTTATCCAGTGGAAGGTACACGGTGGTGCAGCCAATTAAATAATGGTCATTTATTACCGTAAGTGGCGCGTGCATGCAATGTATTTTACCCGCAAGGCAAATGGATAGCAATTGGGCTGTGAATATCAATGGGCCCTATAGTTTTACTACTGTGTGAAATCATGGCTTGCCTCTGTTGTTATGTAATTGCTTTTACCATTCCCGGTATTTAACATTGTAGAGAATCATAATAACAACATTTAAGGTGTTGATAAAACTGCAGCTTATCGACAAAGGTGAACCATCTACAGCAAATTGTGAAAAAAACAGGGTTTATTTTTAATATAGAAAACAGCATTTTGTACAGAATAAAGTGACACTATGTCCTCTATCAATACTTCGTATTAGGTTCCATTCTGCATGGGGTGAGTCATCGGCTATTGGCTAACGCGTTTGTATCATCAGCAGGATTGACTGACATTGTGCTTTCATAAGGAAGGTGACATGCGGTGACCATTACGTGGCTTCGTTCCTCAGTGTGGGGCGCCATACTAACCTGAGGAGGGTTGACATGCGCTAACGGTGAAATGGCGCCTGACGTCAGGGTGATAGGTGATCTCTTCCTGAGGTCTTTATGCACCTAGTAATGTTATTAAGTAAAAGAAAGACTAAAAAAACCTAATATACAATGAGACATTCAGCAGCAGCAACCGCTCATCTCTCACATGGGTTTGGGGGGGGGATCACTGGGGTGATAAACAGTGCTACAGGATTCTCCCATGGCCCACGGCCAGAGAGAATGTATTGCTAACACAGCTTTCCTAGGAAGCTTTAGTTTGTACTACAAAATAAGATTCAAGCTACTGTTTTTTTTCCCATCGGTCCATTAAGTCCGGAGAAGAAGTTGATACAACAATACAGTCAGTTCACTTGTTTGGCAGGTAAGCTTCTTTCACAGTTTGGGGGGGGAGGTCCTTACTTTGCAGATATACCCTCTGGAAGTGCCCGTCCCCACCATCACAACAAGTGTTCACGCCAGGGGGCTGCCATGTTTTTTTTTCGTAGCAGCCCTTTCTAAAGAAAGACTTTTTAGGTACTAGAGGAGAACCATTTCTGAGAAAGGGAGAAAAAAAATCACCCCCCGAATAAATCTGCGATACGCTATACTAAATAAACCAAAATAATCCAGTCCAAAGTATCACGCTGCGATCAAACAGCAAAGTCCAAAAAGAAAAAAAAAAAGTAATAATAATAATAACTCTGGTATATACACTGTCTGGTCAAACCCTTGCATTAATACAGTATGTCCCATAATACATATACACGCTGTAATCTGTATGCGGCAAACACGCTCACAGCCAAATATTCATAGCCAATATGTCTGACACTACTGACCTTCAGAAAGTTTATATCGCTGCTGGAAAGGCTGCGGCATGCATAATCCATACTGTTGAATCACAGAATTGTCCGTAGTGGCCCTATTCAAGCGAGCGGTACTTAAATGCAAGCTGCTCTGACACAACGAGAGGCAGAACTTGCCCGTCAATTATTAATACCCTGCCTTCTAAAATGGAACCGTGACCTTTCCAGATGGGAGATTTCAATAAGCACATTTAGGAGAATATAAAAAAAGCATGATGGATAGGAGACAGCTTGTGTGAATGGACTGTATCTCCTACAGCTTCCCGATATTCTAGTTCATTGGGCCCCTCTTTGGAGGAGAATTCTTTTAATTGGCCATAAAGCCTGTTTGTGGTTAATCCACATCAGAATGAAAATGACACTCTACATATAAGGTCTCCAGGATAGACAGTCTAACTTAGAACTACATGTAATGCTAGATAAGGCCACCACAGAAGGTTTTGTATCCTACAAAAAAGTCTTGACCTATTGCTCCTTGTCCTAATATGATCAAAATACTCCTCAATGACTTGTTATTTCAATGATCGGTTCTACTTTGCCCAGACAGTGTATATATAAAAAGAAAGAACGTCAAAGCAAATAAATGGGAAACAGTCAAAGAGAATGCGACTGGGATAAAGAGCAAAAGTGACACAAGGTTAGAAAACAAAACAAAACCAAAGGAAAGGAAAGCAAGTTTTTCTGAGAGGTGTCCATCAGTGTTTGTGCTCTGTTGTTAGGTCTCTAATGTGTGAGTTACCACATGTAATAGCTCCGGGATGTGTCCACCTGGGAAGCTTTCGATTCTGCTGTCCCCTCTTTTTCTTTTTCGCTGTCTCCCTCCCACAGGCTTATGAGAGGAGGATAAAGCTCGTTGAGTGGAATGGATGAGGTCTTTTGCATATACTTCTTCAACGAGTGGCGATAATTCTTTCTCTGGAACCTCTTGGCGGCATAAACAGAAACAGAGGCAAAACTTATTAGGGCGAATAGGGAACCCATGACGGCAGCCAGGGCAGCACTGGTCTCCTGATCAGTAACAGTCAACGAGTAGGACGTGCCTTTAGTGGTGACATTGATGCAGGCACGCTGAGCTTGTTGGTGTAGCCCCGACACCGTCAGGCACACTTCATATTCAGTGGCTGGCTGGAGATGGGTGAGATTATACTCGTGGACATCCGCTGGCACACGTGCTGTATAAGTGATATGGGGGTTATCAATCTTCATAGTGGCTGAAGACCACTTAAGGTTAGAAGCCAAAACACTTGAACTAACTTTCCATGATACCAAGACTGAACTGGATTCTGCTTGTTGAACATAGAGTCTAAGAGCTTGTGTGCCATCTAACAAGGTTCCATTTACTCTCAGGGTGGCTACCTTTGTATCTGCTCCTTCTGAATTCTGCGCCACACACGTGTAACGTCCAGAATCCTCCACCTGCACATTAAAAATCTGCAAACTGCCCTCTCCACTTAAGTGGTACTTGTCAGAAAGAGTTTCCAAAGTCACTTTATGCCCCAAAGGAGTTACCCAGTATATTTCTGGTTCAGGCTCTGCTGTTGCCCTGCAATCTAGTGAGATGGTCATCCCTATGTCCAGGCTGAGGTGACTGGGAAATGTATCTTGGGAGATCATGGGCAGACACTGCTCTCCTGCAGGGTCTTGAGCCAATGCTTCCTTTACAGGTTGCCCACGGTACTCAGGGGGTAAAGCACAGAACATAGACAGAGGCTCCATGAAACGGATGCTGGTTTGGTTAGAACCCATCCAATGCAGGACACAATCACATCTCAGTGGATTGCTGTGAATACTGATCTCACGCAGGTTCGGGAGGGATTCAACAGTCCCACGATACACTGAGTTCAATGCATTATTATTAAGCATTAGGCTTTCAAGGGTAGGCACATTCCTAAAAGCCGATCGGTGGATGTAAGAGAGCTTGGGGTTATTTGTAGCTTCCAATTTGGTCAGTTCAGGGAGATTTTCCATCGCATTGCGATCTACAGACACCAACTCTGCCATATTATTGATACCAAGTTCTTTTAATTTCAGCATGTTCTTAAAGTCACCTTCCTGGATCTTGCGAATAGGGTTCTTATTGAGGTCCAAGAATTTTAGATTGGGTACTTTCTGCAGAGCAAGCTGGGGAACTTTGCCAAGTTTGTTATCATAGAATGAAAGACTCTCCAGGTTATCCAAACCCAGCAATGCATTTCCTGGGATGTCACTTAGGTACATTCCCGCGAGCACCAAGCTTCTTAAGTTAACAAGTGGTTGGAAGTTTAAGTCTAGGATCCCAATTACTGGATTCTCTCCAATCATCAAAATTTCAAGGTTGGGGGTTGATTCAAACCAGCGGCTGTCGATTATACGTAGCTTATTAGAGTTTAGGTGCAGCCTGAGTAGATTACGCAGCCCAGAGAAGGCACTAGGAGAGATGGAATTAAGCTGGTTGTGATTAATGTAGAGTTCCTGCAGGTTAGTCAAGTCCTGTAGACAATAATCAGTCATCTCAAAAATCTGATTCTCCTCCAAATGCAAAGTAGTAAGCTGGCTAAGATTAGACAAGCCCACGTCATGGATGGAGGTGAAGTTATTCTGGGACAAGTCCAGTTCTGTCAGATTGACCAGTCTTTGCAGTTCTCCGTTGGTCTTACCAATGTTATTGCTTTGTAAGAGAAGCACCTGTGTATCCAAAGAGAGATTTGCCGGGATCTTTGTCAAACGTAGGTCATTGCAATCCACTGTTGTGGCTTCACGGTATGTAGACTGAGGCGTAAACCATGGACGGATCTCACAAACACAAAGCTGGGGGCACTCATTAGCTGGAGCTGAGGAGTCAGTTAATGAGCTGGTAAGAAGTCCAAGCAACAGCTGACAGGCAGTCAAGACGAGGACACTTATCCGAGCCATTTCTGTGCTGAGTCCAGACACAAAAGGTGGATCTTGAAAGTAGTTAGGGTTATCTCCTGCCTAGATAAGTTCAGTCATGCAATGATCTGCAGTACCTGCAATGGGACATAAATATTCATATTAGCTCCAAGAATGGAAAATACATATACATATATGCTTATTAAGAAACAAGACAAATTAAAGTAAAGTAAAATTACAGTCATTATGCAAATACAATGCTTAACTTTTGTTTGTATTGTCTATATGTATATCTTTAGTTAAAGTAATTTTTTTTAGACAAGAATACATTAATATGTGCATTAACTCTAAGTGCCTCGTTTTCAGAAACATAAGAGTTCCCTGTCTGTACATTTAAGAGGGTGGGTAAAAGACATAAATAGGAGGTTGCTATTTGCTATAGTTAAGATACTGGCCTAGAAGTGTCCCAACTATTGGGCTATTTTCCAAGAAGTTGGATTCTACTTTAGCTTCTTATTTATATAGGAATTCAAGATTGGAATATGGAAGCCCTGGTCCTCACCTTCCATCCTTCACCTCAAATTAAAAAAAGTTACTTATTGCCCCACTCCCTTCCCCATAATTTATTTAGAGCTCCTGATTTCTCAGAACCTTACAAGAAGGATAAATTATGATGATCATATAAACGACACCTGCCCACACCTCACATTCATTTACATTCTCCTGACCATCAGTGCTCATTTTTACCCTTAGAATATTGGTATAATGCCCATATACAAATCTCTTAAACATTGTGCTATGCTGTTATACCTACAACTGTGGAAGCAGAGCTCCCATTACTGTTATTAAGTAAAGCTGGCCATAGACGCAAAGATTTGATCGCCTGACATTTTTCGTGCCATTGAGATTGGACGGTTACTGATAATATCTCTGCGTGTATTGCCGATCTGACAATATAAGAGGGAGACTGTCACCAGCATTTGTCAGACATAACTTTCGTATGATTGCTGTCAGGGGCAGTACATTGTCTCATCTGTTCTTTTACTACTTTATTTGATCTGAATGATTAGTGGCAGGTCGGGAGATTGCACCGAACGATCGTTCGTCCGATGTGAAAGTAAATCTGCGCGTCTGTGACCATCTTTAGTCATCTAAAAGAGTTTTGCTCAAAGCACCCAGTGTGCTTTAGCCCCAGGGATGGATTAAGACAAGATTATACCACTTCTGTCTGAAAGCAGTTCAATAGACACAATCGTGGTGTCTCCCACCAGCATTCTGTAAAATCCACCATCTGTGCTGCGACTTGGGAACTGGGTTAAAAAATGTTCAACCACTTTGTCCCAATAAGTGGGGATCAGTATGTGTAAAATAATTCTATCATTTCTTGACATGCAATGTGACTTGATTCTCTTATCAGCTGAAAACCCATGCTGGGAATAAGAAGCACGTCCAATCTCATGCAACAGGTCGTAGGCAGTTGCAGAACAATGAGACACAATTGAGAACAATATGGAGATTGGATTTGCGTTGTAATCAAGCACAATGCAACAAAGCATGAATGAAATGCATGAAAGTACAGGTATGGGATCTGTTATCCATAGTGCTCTGGACCAGGGGTATTCTGGATAAGGGGTCGTTCCATAATTTGGATCACCATTAAAAAAACATTAAAGCGTGAATTAAACCCAATAGACTGGTTTTGCTTCCAATAAGGATTGATTATATCTTAGTTGGGATCAAGTACAAGGTACTGTTTTATTATTACAGAGAAAAAGGAAACATTAAATATTTTATTCCAATGGAGTCTATGGGAGATGACCATCCCATAATACGGAGCTCTCTGGATAATGGGCTTCCGGATAACGGATCCTGTACCCGTGTGTAATTCCAATAGAAGTGAACGAAAAACCTATAATACAACCAAGTGGAGCAAATTACATTGCGATCAGGCCTGTTAAAATTTGCAATGAAAAGGCGAAGCCTAAATCCATCTTAGCTTCTGCCCCCTCAACAGTCTTGCTGACACAGAAAACAATTACTCAACGTCTATCATAATTATCTCTTCAATACTCCCCGACAGCTCATCTTTCACTGGCCTATAGATTGTATTTACATCAGACACACACAGACAGAGACATCCATAGACACGCAAAGGTCTCTTTCCACTGCCTTCTCTTCTACAACCTCCCGCATTTTCTAGTCCCTAATTAAAGTACAGGATAACAGAAGGCACTACTAGTTTTTCTAGGGAAATGATAGACTGGAGCTGAAGTTGGACAATACCATCCCTCGTGCAGACTGGCTACGCCCATGTAAACCTAGAACTCTATTCAGCCACCTCACGGGCTATTCATACACAAATAAGGTGACAGCTGCGACTAGCACATGGTGACATCAGACAGCTGAGGCCATAGAAGAAAATCGAATTGATATTATATTAACCTTGCCACCCTATACACTCAACAACTTCATTTTCCAGCCTCAGGATTTGCAGGGATATTAGGCACAAAGAAGGCTTTGCATACAGGAGGAGGAGGAGGAGGCTGGGAAACTGGGCACATGTATTTATACAGATTTTCTGTAGACGGGGCGCAGATTTTCACACTAATGCATTGCAGAGAAAATCTCCTTTGCTGACAGAGGGATATCAGCACATTAAAGAGCAATGCAAGCTGGGAAAGGGCAGGGAAAGAAGACCATGTGCGGACTGCAGCATTTGGAACAGGGGGTCTTGATCGGCCTTTATTGGGGCTTAATGAATAATTTGTAGAGCTTTAGTAGAATAAGACTGACTGCAGAGTTCAAAAGCTACAATCAGAGCCAGAAACCCATTATTTTTCATGAATCATTTAGTCACTTGGGTCACTGTTCCACTGGCACTTATGAAGGATATTTCATTCTATCTTGGCAAAGGAATTAGGATACCCGTTGGCACACATAGCAATGTACCTAAGGGCAGAATATGCTTTTTTTCATATACAGGTATGGGACCTGAGGTTTTCTGGATAATGGATCTTTCTGTAATTTGGACCTTCATACCTTAAGTCTACTAGAAAATGATGTAAAAATTAAAAAAACAAAAAAAACAATAGGCTGGTTTTGCTTCCAAAAAGGAATCATTTTATCTTAGTTGGGATCAAGTACAAGGTACTGTTTTATTATTATAGAGAAAAAGAATAGTTGAATTATTTGGATAAAATGGCGTCCATGTGAGATGGTCTTTCCGTAATTTGGAGTTTTCTGGATAACGGGTTTCCGGATAACGGATCCCAGACCTGTACACGAAGCATAAGGAAACACAAGGGAAACTTATTTTGCATAGGGTTGTTGTCCTTAAGCTTTAAAAGGACATGCAACAAATGAAAGCATCTTTGCCGTATATGATATTTTTTATTGTGACCATGCATGTATAAGATCAGTTTCATCCTCATATCTGCAATGGAGAATATGTATTGGCCATAAAGTTACGTGTAGGCTATGTATCTGCAAGTGACCGATAGTTATGCATGCAGGGCTGTGAGCTAGAGATGGAGCTAAACCCTGAGTATGTGACTCACAGATGGAGATATCTGCAGACAAGTCTAAAGCAGAAAGATTTAACTGCAATTCTGTGTATGTTGCTGAGACAGTAGATGCAGACCTGTGTGACAGATGAATCTACATGATGATGCTGTGTGTGAGTGAGAGATGGAGCTACTGTATATTGTATGTTTATTACAGATGGAGCTCCCAGGGATGCTGTGTGTGAGCAACTAAGGGGTTTACCTGCAAACCCTGCATACATGACAGATGGAGCAACATGAAGGCTCATACTGAAAACAAGATTTATAATTTAGGAACTACAGTACTACATCTCACAGGTTTTGGCCAGTGGCCTATTCTCTCTCAAGGGCTGCAATAGAAGAGTGCCAGGGATTGATCCCTGCTGAAGGTAAAACATTAATGTGTGTAACAGAACACTTTTTAATGAAGTATTTCCCAGAAACAGCAGCCTGCGAGTGTTAATAAGTTGGATCAGCTCTACATATTACAATACCTGTATATTGTAATAAAAAGACTCTTAATTATTCGCCGATAAAGAGATTGCGCAGTGAAACAGAGAAAATACAAGTATTTTGTATTTGATGTGGTCCTTGAACTGTTTTATGTTGTACATTGTAGAACTGATGCTGCTGCCGTGTTGCTAGGGGTTGTAAACTGCAGGGGCCGTAGCAAGCAAAGGTCTAAACATGATGGATGTGGGTCTGTGTGTCTTTTGTAGTAGTGGAAGCTTAAAATCGAGAGGAGGTAAGAATAAGTTTAATGGAAGGGTTTGAATAAATGCTGTGAATGGGGGCATGCCTTCAATAGAAATCCACCATCTGCCACATATATATATATATATATATATATATATATATATATATATATATATATATATATATATATATATATATATATATATATGGAATAATACTGTAAATTATAAGGATATTAGAATTCACAAAGAAGTTTCATAAACTCAGCGACTTCAGATATCCCCATGTTTTCCAACAGGGGGTACAAATACCTTAAATACACGATTTAGAGTTTCATGTGACACTAATGACATCACTAAGTGTTGACTAAAACGCTGACATCACCAAGCACCTTTATAAGGGTATAATGCAACTGGGGGTAGAAATTTCAGTGAGTCATGTGACAGAAATGACATCACTACTCACCGTATATAAAAGGATATAATTTACAGGATATTCATGGCTTTTGTGTATTATAAGGGTATAATTTACAGCATATTCATGGCTCTTATCTATTATACAGATTTTATCATTCCCTTGAGCCAGACCATGCCAAATTTTCCCAACTAACGAAGTGACCTACATCCTACATGGTACAACAGTGCCTGACATCATGGTTTGTAGGATCTCAAAAATGACTTGACACCGGGTATTGAAGTATAATATCTGTAGATGTAGGGCTAATATAAGGGGTCATCTTGTCCACAAGGTCTGAAAACCTCTTGCCAACCTATCCCCATACATTTTACTAACTGTAAGTCAGAGAAACCAAAGTGAAGCTCAGATCTGCTGATATGATTTTTGTCTCAATCAAGCTGGCTGCTAATAGTGTTTGTGAGTGTAGCAAGACCAGCTGCTGTGTGTGTGTGTGTGTGTGTGTGTGTGTGTGAGTGTTGGCTCTGTGCACTCTGTGGGATGAATAGATTCTGCTGTGCACAGCTCTTATCCCTGGCAAAGGAGAGAGACAAATGACCAGGGGATCCTGCCTAGCACATACTGTATAAACCCCTTACTAACACAAACACTGCACACAAGTGCACAACAAGATGCACACTGCCCTTGCACAATACACACAACCAAATTGCATTCTCCAATGAAGATCATTATCCCAAAGCTGTGGCTCCGCTCTCCAAATTCCACATTAGCCCCCATGTGCCAGATGGAAACGTGATTACAGACAGTTGGTCACTAAGGTGTATGGACTGGATTGGGTTCTGTTTAGTTAACCCAGGTCAGAGGGATCACACAATGTCCCCTGTACAAGCGCTCTCTCTCTCTCTCTCTCTAGCTTACAGCACTTTCTTAAGACTGATTGTTCACACCAGGCGTCTTGTGTTTAGAATTCCTCCACGTGAACACTGAGGGAGACATCTGGCAGCTCAGCTTCATTACCATGCAAATCACGAGACTATTAGAGGGGCACGCCTGGTGTGAACCCACACCTCATCTTAGAGGACAAAACTTACCCCCCCCTTGCTCCTTTGGATGGGGGGGGGGGGAGAAAAGCAGGACAATCAATCAACACAAAGGGCTAGACCAGAGGACAGCCGCACAATTACAGCAGGACCATAATAACAATACTGTAGCCATTACTGCTCGACTAGGATAAGGGGTCACCATGGCAATCCATACAATAACTCCCATTATAACCTGCTGGCTAACACACAATATTATATCAGGTCACTAAGGCTTCACTAGTAAGATGGTGTAAGAATTAGTGTCAGTAAAAATGTAGAATCACTAGTGTAATGCACTTGCTCACCATCACTAGTCATTATTAGTATTATATTATTTATAATATATTCCCTGGTACTCTATGGATAACTAATCCTACTAGATATAGAGTTATATCTGCTGCTTCAGTGTTGAACAATACAGGGGATAAGGAGGCTGGTGCTTGTTAAAAAAAACATGGAAACCCTAATACCATAGTCACTAGCACAATATCACTGTTATTTTATGTACTTGTGCAGCAACCACAATGCCAAGCCATTGCATTTAGGGCCACAGTTAGAGACAAGAGGGCCGCTAGCCATGCAGAAATTCTGTGCCCAACCCAGGGATACACAAACTACAACCCTCCAGCTGCTGCGGCTTTTTAGTAGGGTGCTGGGAGTTGCACACCAGCAACAGCAGGCGGGTTTACAAATTGGATATGCCTCATGAAATAACTGAATGTATTAATTTAAGTTACACAATCGTATGTAATACAGGAATGGGATTTGTTATCCGGAAACCTGTTATCCATACAGCTCCGAATTATGCAAAACTCCAAATAATCTTGTAATTTGGAAAATTTGAAAATGTGTAAAAATTTTGTAAAATCTCCTTTTTCACTGTTATAATAAAACAGTAGCTTGTACTTGATCCCAACTAAGATATAATTAATCCTTATTGGAAGCAAAACCAGCCTATTGGGTTTATTTAAGGATTTGATGCATTTCTAGTAGACTTAAGGTATAAAGATCCAAATTACGGAAAGATTAGTTATCTGGAAAACACCAGGTCTTGAGCAATTTGGATAAAAGGTCCCATACCTGTATATCCTTCTGTTTTTATTTGTATTTCCACCTAAAGGCCTCCCCAGGGCCGACCTTATATCCAGTTCTCCAGTAGGTTTGAAGTTTAGGGTTATTAATGCAGTGAATAGGAGACCCATAAAGCCAATCACACACAGTAAGGCAGGGCTGAACCAGTGAAGTGGGTCCTGCAGTAAATCACCATTACTGTAACATAGTATCACTATTACAGTAACAGCAGATTACACGCAGATAAAGCTATTCAATGAACGGATCTGGATTAAAGCATCTATATAAGAAGGCTGCATTGCTAGTTATCAACAAGAACCAGAGCTCACTAATGGTGCCACTGGATAGTGATTCCATGCTGACACGGAATGATTATCATATATAAACAGTCATCAACACAGCCTCGTGTCACACTAGCAACCCTTCTGGATCACTTTGGCTCTGAGAGATGCACAAATGATTTGTACAGTAGTGTCAATTATTCATGAGCACCCTGTTGATGCAATTATGATATATTATTAATATGTTTATTGCCAAAGTCTCTATGCATCCCTACATTATTAATGGTGTATAAGTCATTATACTCTATGTACATAACAGGGGGCACCTTCCCTGCCCAGCCCGGTATATAAAGAGCGGTGCTAAGTTAGGGTCATCCAGCGTGTGCTGAACTGCAACTGTCAACTGTTGCTTTTTTTGATGCCTTGTAATTTAACAACTGCTCGACATGTTATGTTAACAGAGGGTGTTGGGAGTTGTAATTCAGCAGCAGCTGGAAGGCCATCAAAACTAAACAATACATATACCTTAGTATATCATAAATGGATGAAGTGGTAAGATAACAGTGATATCTCCCCAGTGGTCATTCAGAAAAAGCACATTATACACAACAAACATGGTATATACCTAGTGCATTATAAACAGGGTGTCCAGTTCAAAGCCAAAATATTGCGAGTCATACACAGTGCAGTGGAAATCCAATGTAAATCCAATATATGCATCAGTATAAATACATCCCCAAGATTTGCATTGGTGTATATACACAGTGCACTATGTATACATTGCACAACATTATTATAAACACACGGCATGTACCCAAAATGTAGTGGAATACAAATACGGTTTCTGGTATATGTCCAAGGGGCACATGAGTAGGGACAAGGTGAATACACACCCATACACACAGCCACTGCATTGGCAAAATGCTCCCTCCCCAGCACACACAGTACAGTGAGGATTCCCAATGACACTCTGCTGTACTCCTTATACCAGCTCTACTGGAGCATGTGCCTAGAACTTTGGCTCTTGTGTAGAAACCCCGAGTACTCAATATAAAGAATATAGCGGTGCAGCCCAAGGTTTGCTCATATGTTTTATTTAGAGTGCAAGCTTTTAGGTACAAGAAAGGGTCTCCACGTTTTTCTCTTCCTATACTGCCCAGCTCTCCCTTCCTCTGCGCATCGTTCCAGGAAAGTGCTGAGTACAGTGATGTGCACTGTATGAACTCACCCATGAACAGAAATACACACACATAGGGACACAAGTCAGTTTGCAACACACACATGTATAGAATGCAATTTCGACACAATGACACAAAGCCCTTACCTCTGGGTGTGTAGCAGCTGCTTGTGTACCGCAGCCGACCTCTCCATTCACTGCCGACCCTCCCTACCTGCACATCTATCCGTCTCTCCCCTGCACCCGACCCCCTCCTGCACCGCTGCCACTTCTCTCGGACACTGCTCGGCTCAGCTCCTGCCCCTGGGGTAAGTCCAGAGTCGCTCAGCTGAGCAGCGAGCTGTGATTGGCTGCTGCCGGGAGCTCCATCTGCACCGGGAACAATAGATGGGGAGGGGGAGGTAAGAACAAGAGTGACCGGGAGGGGGGAAGGAAGGGAGCGACTGTGGGAGAAGAAGAGGGAAATCAGTGAGAGGCAGGTGCACAGCACACACAACCTCACTCTGTATTTATAGAATATTATTGTTTATATATATAGAGAGAGAAAGAGAGCGCTCGCACATACCGCAGCGCAGCTCAGAGGGGTCGCCTATCGTATTGTACCATTCAGTAGAATATGAGAGAGCCGGGCGGCTATGTGCGACCTTTCTGCCTACTAATATCTGATCGCAGCCCTGCAAATATGAGAGGGAGGCACAAGAGCTTGCACTCGAATGAATTGTCGGCTTTTGCTCTGCTTTCCACCTCCAGGCACCCCAGGACCCTTTTTCATACTACAGATCTTCTGCACAATTTAAATAAGTGAATTAAAACCATGGGGTAACTAGTAGACCCTTGTGCAGACCCCCTGCACCCCTTTATTTGCCCCAAAACGATATGCCTCCTTACCTTTTATATACAGTCAGTGGCAACTAGATATTATTGGGCACCATAGCAAATTATTTTTCAGGCCCCCAAAATGTCTAGAGGTTGAGCTGTTTTAGCAGTTTTTATTGAACTGTAGTTACACCCCTGTATACAGTCATATTCCTTAGCCCCTGTATGTATAAGTGGAGATTGGTCACTTATATATTATTTTTATATATATATTGTAACTACAGAGGAAGCAGAGGCAGCAGGGGGGCCCAGGGTCAGACGGGGGGCCCGGGGCCCACCTGGAATGCTGTCCAGGGCCCCCTCCAGCCCCTCTACCATGTTGCGCCCAGGGCAGCCATCAGGGGGGGACAGGGGAGAGAGTTGTAGGGGGCCCCGAGGGTAAAGGGGGCCCGGCCACGCCACACTTACTTGATTAGCCGGGCCCCCCATCTTTCTGAGAGCTGCTGACTTCGGGAAGGCATGGACGTTTAAGGGACCTTGGCCACCAATTTTCTCATAATGTGTGTGGGGGGGGCCCTGGCCACCAATTTTGGCCACCAGTTTTTTTTCTCATGTGGGGTCTGGTTACAGCTTTGATAGATACAATTTGCAGCACCATTTTTAGTTGTAATGGGTCCAAAGAGGCCCATGATTTATTTAATGCAGGATAGTCCAACCTGTGGTACTTTAGCTATTGTTGGACTCTCTTGTAGTTCTTGGATTTTGCGAATCAACAACAATTTAATGGCGGCATACTGAGTAACAACTAGAACAAAATTAATCTCTACTATCACCATCATGTGCTGCAACCCACAACTGTGTCCCAGTCTCACTGCTGACCCAGATAATGGTTGTAGGGGTCGGGGGGGGGGGGGGGTTGGAAAGGGGGCAAGGATTCCAGTTTAAATAAAAAAAAAACAAAAAAAAAACAGTACAAAGAATCTATTTAAAGTAATACTGACACATTTCTATTGCAAGTGAAGAAGAGATCATCTTACGTGAGACTTCCCCTTTAAGAAGAGTTATACATACATTTCACTGCAGACGGCTGGACCCACATGACAGGCTAAAAATAGATCTCGTTTATTCCTGAAATATATGGAATGGGAAGAAATTTCTCTGTAGATAGGACTGGGAGGGTCTTTTATGAGAGTCACTATCAGGTTCATCTATTTCAAGGGAATTTCTGACGTTCCTTATATATATATATATATATATATATATATATATATATATATATATATATATATTCCTTAGATATTGATGTGATGTGAAATAGACAAACAGTTTCATGTGTCCTTTAAATTGCTGTTCCTGTACCTTGGTCCACAAATGTTGTTGGACTACAACTCCCTGCTTTTTTGCAAGCAAGTCTATCACTTTAACATAATTTTTGACAGGATGTGACACAGTCAAACATGGTTGACTCCAGCCTGGCTTCACAACTGTGCATTTTGGGCACATGTACAGGGGTCTTGGTTGGGTGGGGCCTCTGCGCTGGTCCTATTGTGTACCAATGGGTTTATTCATCTTTATGTATATAACAATGGTACCATTTATCTTTTTTTTGGCCCAGTTGACAACCATAGCCATGATAAACTTGCCCCATGTGTCACTCAGTAGTAGACTTCCATCCTATGTACAGGCTAAAGTTGGGCAACTTGGTGTATCAGGTTACATTTTTAAACCTGCCATAACCAACTGATGGAGTCAATCATGATCATCTGGCCACTTTCTCATTTTGTGCAATATAATCGGTACCATTATGGTCAGCTTAAGAGGAAAGCCATGGGGGGGGGGTTGGTTAGTGCATGAGAGGGTGAGTTAGTGCCTGAGAGGTTTGGGCAGTGGATAAGAAGGTTGGACAGTGCATGAGAGGATTGGGCAGTGCCTGAGAGGGTTGGGCAGTGGTTGAGAGGGTTGGTTATTGCATGAGAGGGCTAGTTAGTGCAGAAGACAGTTAGTTAGTGCATAAGAGGGTTGGGCAGTGCATGAGAGGGTTGGTTAGTGCATGAGAGGGTTGGTAAGTGAATTAGAGGTTTGGGCAGTGCATGAGAGGATTGTGCAGTGCATGAGATGGTTGGGCAGTGCATGAGAGGGCTTTTTAGTGCGGAAGATGGTTGGTTAGTGCATGAGAGGATTGGCCAGTGCACGAGAGGATTGGCCAGTGCATGAGAAGTTTGGCAAGTGCATGAGAGGATTGGGCAGTGCATGAGAGGGTTGGTTAGTTCATGAGAGGGTTGGTTAGTGCATGAGAGGGTTGGTTAGTACATGAGAGGGTTGGTTAGTGCATGAGAGGGTTGGTTAGTGCAGGAGATGGTTGGTTAGTGCATGAGAGGATTGGCCAGTGCATGAGAAGGTTGGCCAGTGCATGAGAGGATTGGGTAGTGCATGAGAGGGTTGGTTAGTTGATGAGAGGGTTTGTTAGTGCATGAGATGGTTGGTTAGTGCATGAGAGGGTTGGTTAGTGCATGAGAGGGTTGGTTAGTGCAGGAGATGGTTGGTTAGTGCATGAGAGGATTGGCCAGTGCATGAGAAGGTTGGCCAGTGCATGAGAGGATTGGGTAGTGCATGAGAGGGTTGGTTAGTTCATGAGAGGGTTTGTTAGTGCATGAGAGGGTTGGTTAGTGCATGAGAGGGTTGGTTAGTGCATGAGAGGGTTGGTTAGTGCAGGAGATGGTTGGTTAGTGCATAAGAGGATTGGCCAGTGCATGAGAGGATTGGCCAGTGCATGGGAAGATTGGGCAGTGCATGAGAAAGTTGGTCAGTGCATGAGAGGATTGGCCAGTGCATGAGAAGATTGGCCAGTGCATGGGAGGATTGAGCAGTGCATGAGAGGATTGGCCAGTGCATGAGAAGATTGGCCAGTGCATGGGAGGATTGAGCAGTGCATGAGAGGATTGGCCAGTGCATGGGAAGATTGGGCAGTGCATGAGAAGGTTGGTAAGTGCATGAGAGGGTTGGCCAGTGCATTAGAGGGAATCAGCAGTGGCCCGTCTCATCTGGCAATGCAATATTACCTGCAGACATGGTGCATTGACAGATCAGATTCTCAACGGAGAGACCAACTGCAATGGGAGGATGATCTGTCAAATCTGTTTTGCCTAATTTCAAATCTTTCAAATGATACTGCCAAATCCCAAACCACAGTCTTTTATTTTATTCATCCCAAACCTCACGGCACCTGAATGTTTATGGACACATTTATCAAGTGCCATTTCTTTGCCATTACTACTTATGGCTTTTATTCACTGCAAAAAATGACTTTATCCCCATCAGAAATAATTTCTGCAGATATTTGAATTTGCCTATTTATCAAGCAGAAGTCCAGTGCTGACATTTTACATGATTTATGCCAACATCTGTGCTCCACCTCAGATATAAATTGATATTTTGTATAAATTCTTTTTCAACGTTTTTTTTAAAACATTTAGACAGCTACACAGTTCTCTTTCTGCAAATGCTGCTTCAAATCTTTTCATTGGGATGATACAGGGAATGAAATGGGAATGAAATTCTGAAGTATACAGTATAGAGTGTATATATATATATATATATATATATATATATATATATATATATATATATATATATATATATATATATATATATATATATATATATATATATATATATATATATATATATATATATATATATAGGTATGGCATCCGTTATCCGGAAACCCGTTATCCAGAAATTTCTGAATAACAGAAAGGCCATCTCCCATTTTATCAAACTAATTCAAATTTTTAAAAAATGATTTACTTTTTCTCTGTAATAATTGTGAAATATGATCTTACTCCACTACCTTTGTGCAGAAATGTTGGCACTTATTTAATAAAGATCATTTAAAAAAAGGGAGTTCTCAGGAAAATGTGTTGGTCACATGGAGTCACACCTGCTGATGGGGGAGGTCGGTGAGGGGTTGTATGTGGATTTCTATAGGACTCCCAGCTCACTATTCTGGTACAGGAACAGCCTCTTGATTCTGTGTGTGAATTCCCAGGGTGTGCGGTGCTATGTGCATTGCTGTATTGTCTGCACTTTGTAAGAGCAAAGGTTAAAGGTTACAGGTCACAGACCCATTGCCTTTGCAGCCCTCATCTGTCTGGCAAGCAGCAGTCCTGAGACTATAGTTAGAACTTGAGATCCTCTTAGGAAACTTGTTTGGCCCTTCTTAAGAACAGGATGCCAGACCCCCTCTTCTCTTCTTTCTTGTGACCAGCTCTAACAAGGTCCCATCTGCCTCTCCATGCCCTTTCTCTCTTTCTCACGACCCAACTCATTGCTCTGCTGTCTCTAGTTACCGTCCCCTGTAGGAGTTCAGGAATCAGCTTCCTCTCTCTTTAATCTGATATAAACATGTAATCATTACATAACTGTCCAATGATCCACTGAATTGTCCGACCTCTGGGGACAAAATTTATATTGTATTCCTTGGCAATGGACTTCCCATATCGATACCTGACCTGAAGTTTGCTTCACTCGATTCCCAAGCCTTAGATTGTAAGCTCTCAGGGCCCATTGCTTTCATGTCTGATCCTAATTATATAAGCTGCCCAAATCATACATGGCCTGCAGGCATACTAACACTGGTTCAACAAGCAAACAAGTGCAAGTTCCTTATAAATATGTGTCCCTCATCAGAGAAATGGGTGATACTTCAGCGTAACAGCACCCAATTAGTATCAAAGTGCATGTACAATTGTGTGTGCATTTAAACACATCAGTTAATAGTGCCGCTCATTTAATTTTGAAATCTGACATGGGGCTAGACATATTGTCAGTTTCCCAGCTGCCCCCAGTCATGCAACTTGTAGGGATGCACCGAATCCACTATTATCCATCGCAAAAGATTCGGCCGAATACCGAACCAAATCCAAATCAGTAAGAAGGGGAAAACATTTTTTACTTCCTTGTTTTGTGACAAAATGTTATGTGATTTCCCACCCAGCACCTAATTTGCATATTCAAATTAGGATTAGGATTCGGTTCGACCGGGCAGAAGGATTCAGCCGAATCCGAATCCTGCTGAAAAAGGCCGAATCCTTGCCGAATCCTGAACCGAATCCTGGATTCAATGCATCCCTAGTGACTTGTGCCTGTGGGAGGGTGAGAGTTAAGGCCTGTGGGAGGGAATGAGGTAAGACTATGGGAAGGTCGAGAGTTAGGCCTGTGTCAGCCTATGACTAAGTGTCCTTGGTAAACACAAAACGCGTCAGGCCTTGGTTCTTAATTTTTGGAAAAATAAAATGTAAGCTTTTTTAACCTTTTACAATCTGACTCCGGCTTTACTATTAAAATCTACTTAGCTGGTGGTGTGGTGGTATTTGTGGTATGCAGGGTCACAATTGGGGCTTCAAACCACATAATTCATACAGACAGAAAAACAGTTCCTCTGCTCTGTCCCAAAGCAATAAATCTAATCATCCTCATTAGGGCTTTCCTAGCCTGGTACCAGGGGCATACATATAGAAGCAGGCCATGTCACTGCTGCAGAGGACTCAGGAGGTAAAAGGAGCATTGTGGTCACTGACTGATAATCAGTTTTATTATATGTTTGTAAACAAGTTTTTATGCCTACCTGGTGCCTTTGGGCCATCTGAAGATCCACCCACTTGGCTTGGAAATGACTGAAATCTCAGGTACAAGTCCTTTAGGCCACATTTTCGGCCACACTATAATAATCTCATGGGTGAAAGGGACGTGAGACATCTATTAAACAAAATGTCCCCATACTCATAAAATATAAAATACAAGAATTTTTATTCAATCAATATCATACTAAAAATATATGCATACTGACCCCGTATGATCCACCTTATGCTTTTCGTACCTTCCGTTATTAATCATAAGTATTCCTGAAATACCTATGTATTTCTAAATAAATAATAAAAATAATAAAAATACTAAATAAATATATGATTAAGTACTGGAGGGTACGAAACGCGTAAGGTGGATCATACAGGGTCAGTATGTACAGTATGTATTTTTATTATGATATTGATTGAATAAAAATTCTTGTATTCTATATTTTATGAGTATCGGGACATTTTGTTTAATGGTGATTTAATAGTGCCTTGAGAAACTGGGGCAAGTCCCTGACCTTATTTGACTGGCAATGTAGACCCCCGTACCTCAATTTAACTTCTGTGAGACATCT
Organism: Xenopus laevis; assembly: GCF_017654675.1. Taxonomy (NCBI): domain Eukaryota; kingdom Metazoa; phylum Chordata; class Amphibia; order Anura; family Pipidae; genus Xenopus; species Xenopus laevis. The sequence continues at coordinate 129,126,653 of NC_054377.1, read as the reverse complement.
AGCCTTCAGTCTACTAATGGGAAGCACATAATGACCAAAGAAGAGAACTACATCCATAGTCACTGCTCTATCCTCCCAGCTTTGAAAAGATGCTAACCTTGTTTACTGAAAGAGTGCCTGCTGATAGAATTAGTTAGAACTCAACCCATGAGGCCTTAATCCAGAGGCCGAGAAGCTGTGGGTAGGAACCAGCCAATAAAAAAATTATAAATATTACATGCTTTCCTCCTGCCAAGGCACATAATGCTTTTAAAGCTGCCCGGTCCTTGGCTCTTATCTCCTCCCCCAGCCAATGTCTTTGGAACATGATTTATTTAGAGACGACAGCAGGATGTTTGCTGACAGAGAAACACCGTCCCCGATTTTAATTTTATTAAAAGAAAAACGATACATAGAAATCAGCCTTTGATGAGCTATAAAACAGGGCTCCGTTAAAATGAAAATGTTTTTCATACAGCGTTCCATGTGGTCTCATTAAGCAAAGCTCAGAGCCAGGGACATTGTACTGACCAATCATGGACTGGGAATAAATGAATAAATTGCTTTCTGAAATAGATGTTTTACTTGCTGAAGAGCATCCAAGAGAAAACTGGTTGTTTTGTACAGAAAAGGAAGAATTCTGCGATTTCCCTCAATACTTGGGCCATCTCTGCACTGATTTATTTAAGTTTTTTGAGTATAAAATAATGGCTGCAAAATCTCCATGTGATACCCTATGGCAATATGTTTTAATTCGAAACTGGTCCATTGCATGGGAAACCTTGGAAATTGGCCCATTGTATGGGAAACGTTAAAAAACAATGTAAGGCAGAATTTAATGAAGTTCTGAGTTCTTAGGCCACTCTGAGTTATTCTAGTTGCTTAATATCTGGGACCTGCGTTCCATTTTTCATAAAATGCAGTGGCCCACTGTACCTTTCCTCTCTTTTCAGCCGCCATATAGTTTCTCTGTCCCAGCATTCACTTTGCTGATCTCCATACTGCCATAAGGGGATGTTAGAGTCCCTGGGTGGTAGGGTTGCCACTTTTTTGAATCATTGCTCACTGGCTGAGCTGTGGTGGTGATGTAAAGGGGTGGAGCAATTATATTGTGGGTGGGCTTGGGCAGATTCTATACAGAGGGAATGGGTAAGATTGGGGCAGATCAGGGCGTAAGTGGTGGGCCAGGGCCAAATTTACCAGCCAGTACATTGCAAGTAATTTTGTAATACTGACTACAGCATTCAGAGGTGTTTTACCTGCTAAGCTGCTTACATACCTTTCCTCTGGGGCGACAGGACACCACAAATAAACTCAGTGGGTCACCCACTCCCTGGCTCAACAGCAAAAAGAATAAGCTATGCATGGCGTTGGGTAGAGGAGCATTCCTCTCAACTTTCCCACCTTTCCGGGGGCAGTCCCGATTTTGACAACTCAGCCTGGTTTCTTACTGAAATGTCCAGCTTTTCTCTTGCATTGACACCAGAAAAAGATACAAACTTATTTGAATAAGAGGCTTTTGGCAGAGAGCCCAGAATACGCAGCACCCGCATTTAGATACAATTGTAACTAATAAGATGCAGGCCTCTTGGGAGAACTGAGACTTACAGCTTCAAGGGCAGTTCACCTTCATTAGCAAAACTGTAATAACACATAAAACCCCCAGAAACTTTCCATAACCTGACAAATTTTGTAAAATGGACATGGTATTTAAGGGGCGTGGCCACAAAATGGGCATGGACAAAATATTTTCACTGTGCTACTCCTGGCAGATCTTTTTGTACCTCTTTCTATTTTTTAAATGTTGGGAAGTATGGAGGAGGGTTGTGGCTGGGGTAGGGTCCCAGGGAGGTGAAGGGGGGGTTTCGGCTGGGGACCTGGAGGGGGGGGTGTAGGCCTCTGAGGCGGCAGCTCCGTTGGACCCCAGACCCCTCAGTCTACTGCTGCCTTTCCTTCTTTTTTTATGGCGGTCCATACATCTGTTGGGAATGTTGGAAAATCCCATGGGGATGGGGTCAGAACTGCATATGCACCTAGAACTTGTACTATGATCTGATCAGCTTTTTTTCAGGTGTACGACCAGCTTTAGCTGGTGATCAGTAGACCTCAAGACACTGTCAACAAACAGCTTGTTGTCTATAACACCCTCCTGTTTCGTTCTTTTCATTCAGATATTTATTACATTAAGGTAACAGAAGAAATAGTGGTTTGTTAAATATAGCAATATAAATTGTCTCATAAATCAATATAACAATTAAGTAATATTTTGCATGGAACAAAATGCTAACAATGCTTTTATGGATGTAGATCATAATGGGACATCATCACTAAAAGTAGACCTCACATTAGTAAAGTACAGGCACTCCTGATTTACCCATTCAGTCCTACTCTGCTATGGTGTATATATATATCTATATATATCTATCTATATATATATATATATATATATATATATATATATATATATATATATATATATATATATATATATACAATATCAAAACAGGGGGGTTGTGGGAGCACTCTAAAGGCTTTAAGTATATATATATATATATATATATATATATATATATATATATATATATATATATATATATATATATATATATATATATATATATATATATATAAGTATAATAAATGCTATTGCATATGTACCCAAATAGGGGTTATTTGTTACAAAGTTATGATCATAAAATTGATAAGCCACCATACCACGTCAAGGTAAACCCCGAATGGCGGTCCCTAACTTGTTTTATTTTTTATGTGCATTCTAGCATTACCTATGCAATAGCATTTATTATACTAATATATATATACAGTATATACCTTAAAGCCTTTAGAGTGCTCCCACAACCCCCCTGTTTTGATATTATATATATATATATATATATATATATATATATATATATATATATATACTGCATATGGTACTGCGCCAATGGACGCCAAAATCTGCAGTAGAGCTGATAGCAGACATATGAGACCATGCTCTTATCAGAATTTCCCAGCAGCAAAAGTAAAGGTAGAAGGAATTTTTTTTCCTTTCCTTTGATAGATCTGTAGCAGTTTCTTGTCCCAGATTCTCAGACTTTGATTAACGACCCTGGAGGAGATTCTGAAATGCTGATGTGTAAAACGTGTTCTTTACCGTGGAAAGAAACTTTAAACACAATTTAACCCTCAGTGTCAGGGTTCGGTGTGAAACCCCCTTTTGAACGGGAGGGATTATGTGTGTAATTGAATCCCTCTATGCAGCCTCTTCTCCCATGTCGGCATATAGTTATATAACCCAGTTATTGGCTTTTTATGGAATTTTCCTATAAACAGTTTAGTAGACATGGAGCACATGATCCCAAATCCGTGGTTGCTCCTGTTTCAGTAACTAAGTGTATTGATGCTGCGCTGCCCACGTGGGAAATGGCAACACGGCCACGAGAGTATTGAAGCGAGAGGAGAAAAGCCAGAAATAATGAGCTGACATTCCCAGCAGAACAGATAGAACATTTAAATAATAATCTAATGATGCACTCGCTCTGCTGAACAATAAGGGAGCGGCAGGATTACACTGTACTAAACAAGATAACCAAACCTAGAAGATTAATAGAAAACACATGGGCAAAGATGAGACTTTTCATCCCAACGCATTTCGCTCTTATGAGTATTTTGAGTTGGAAAATTGCCTGTACAAGACATTTCCCCCCATATGTAATATACGGCACTAATGGGGGGATGTAATAAAAGTCTGTAATGGAAAAAATATTCGCAATGCGAAAAATAATGCCTTTCCTTTACTGGAATTTAACATAGCTTTTGTGAACCCGGAAACTATTTAGCGACCGCTTCCGACAGTGGAAGAAGGTTTGCGAATGTTATGGTTTGCTCCAGTGCACAGTGAATGTAATAAAACTTCTCCCTGAAAACGTTGTTATGTTTGTTTCGAAAGATTACGACACCTTCAAGCACTTCTTAAAAGTGGGCAATGTGCAATGAAAATTCACAATGCGCAATGAAAATTCGCCATGCAATAATAGTTTAAGGAAGAGTATTATTACATTGAGAAATGCGAATTTTTATTCCTATTTGTGCAAATAGTTTTTCTCTTTGCGACTTTTATTACATTCCCCCATAAGTTTGCACAGGAGCAGTAACCGATAGCATAAGATGTTTGCATTTAAACAGGTGACCAGTAAATGCTACCTGCTGATTGGTTGCTATGGGTTACTGCCCCATGGCAAACAGTGCCTTTTATTACATAACCCCCTTTATGTCAATGTTGGACTGGTCTCCAAGGGCCCACCAGAGACATACAGTTCATGTATCTAGAGACTGACTCATGGCAGTGGTTGTGCAGTGGTTGAACATCCAACATTGGGTCAGGGCCTCCCTTAGCTCATAACAAGGTTACAGATGTAGGAAAAGGTCATTGTATAAATGGATAAAGAATATCTGGGACAAACTATAGGTTTCCACTTGAAAACTCACTCTAACTGACCTTCAAGCTGGGTGTATATAGAAAGGCAAATATAACTCTTTTAAAATCCTGCCCTACCAGACTAAGGGGCAGATTTATCAAGGGTCGAATTTCGAAGTAAAAAATACTTCGAAATTCGACCATCGAATTAAAATACTTCGACATCGAATATCGAAGTCGAAGGATTTTTCACCGAATTTGGCCATCGAACGTTCGAAGTCATTCGATCGAAGTAAATCGTTCGATCGAACAATTTTAGCGCACCTCCATTCTTAGCATAGGTAGAATAGGAAGGGGGGTGTATCAAAAGGTGAAACAGCCCATGTGATGGGGAGGCACATTTTTCAAGGGTCGAATTTCAAATCCTTAAATTCGAATGAATTCAAAATTCGACTGGCTGAAATGTATTATTAAAATCGAATTTTTAAAACTCGAACAAATTTAAACCACCCCAAAACTCGAATTAGATTCAAATTCGATCAAACTTGATTCGAGTTTTTTCTCCGAAAAAAAACTTGAATGTCCGGAAGGCTGCAAACATCTCCAAAATTATCCCTGGACCTCTCCCATTGACTTAAACAATAATTTGGCAAGTTTTAGGTGGCGAATAGTCAAATTTGAATTCTTAAAGGGCCAGAGTATGATAAATCTTGAAAATCTCATTAGAATTTTTTTAAAAAAGTCTAATCGAGTTTGGATAATTTCCCTAGTCGAATTTGAGAGTTTTGACCATAAAAAATTTTTCAATTCGACCCTTCTGCACCTTAATAAATGTTGATTTTTTTTTTGCATATAAGATCACCTTCCCAAATATTTGGGGCCCTTAAAAGATTTTGCTGTGGGTTACCAGGTTATTATTTATTGGCACTTTGAGTCGTTTTTCTGTTGACCTACTATTTTGCAGTTTAAAGGGTAAGTATAACAGAGGTAAGTTTTATACTTTTGCTGGGTATGTTTTACATCCACACTTTGCTGTGGAATTTTTCAGTACTTCATAAATAAAGGATAGAGGATAAATAAAGAAGCAGATACTAAATTAAGCATGCATTTTCTGGATATTACCCAGACCCCTATACTTTAATGAATTCTGTAGCTGAAAACTGATTGGATTTAGAGATTGGATTGTAAGAGTATTTTCTAAATGGGGAGAGTGCTGCATTGCCAGTGGTAGCTGGAGTGATTGAGCCCTGTTCTAGGCAGAAAGTACATGTATTTTCTGTTCCCATATATTGTTTACCCCCTCGCTGATCCTAATTGCAGAGCAGAGTAGCCAGAGTGCCCAGCTCCCTGGGAATGGGTTCATGATGGGGTGATTAGTTGCTGCATCTACAGATTAACAATGACAGGTAGAGACTTCTGTCAAACATAATAATAGCCAAGCCGCTTCCTATTGTAGAGATGCTTGACGACCCTTAAGGGGCAACATCTACAGTAAAAAAAAAAAAAAGAAAGATTTCTCTGTATAATAATGTAACCTGGGCACAACTGCAGAGCATAGAAATTGTCTGACATAAATAAGCTATCCCTGCAGGCAGAACAAAAAAGTGAACTGATTGATTGCAGTTTCTGTAAAATGCCATTAACGAGAATTGAATTTTGCTTTGTTACAGAAAATACATCAGGTACTAAACGTGAATTAGTGCAGTAACCGACAGCGACCAATCACCAACCTGCTTTTATTGTCCTAAAGGCATTTAAGTGATCAGATCTACTCTCTGATTGGGTGCTTACTGCACTCTATTGACACTTTGTTGCTTGCAGGGGAATCCGTATTCAGTTTAATTTCAGAAGCCCTAACCAATTTTCACTTATAAGGATTAGGATGTATTTACTAATCTGACTGCTGTCTTGCCATAACACTCACTTGCTTCTGTTGCATTTAGATATACGTATATTTCTAGCTCCATATTAATATTAATTATGCATTAATATTAATGATGAGGCGCTAGGATATGCAAAATGGCAAAATTATACGATATATTTACCTATATTTATGCTTGCTGAATTGATGTTCCGTGGCGATGGTAGCTGTTGCTAAAGTAACTTGAGACTGACAAGCTTGAACGACGAAGAGGCAAGTTGCAAAAAGGGTTACATGGTTCTTTGCTATTGCACCTTACTCTCATGGAATTTGCTCCTAATACTCATAGATGTACTCCCATGGGGGGCATGGGTGATATATGGATGTCCCCTGGCACACCCATAACTTATGCATTGAGAATGTACACGCCAGGAGCAGGAGTACAAGCCCTGTCTTTTCTACTTGCTTACGGCATGTGTTAAATTAACTAATGCTCAACAAAGAATTAGGCTAGAAATGCCTTAATACCTGTACCAGCCCAAGGCCACAGCTCATTAGCACTAAAGATCTGATGAAGATTCAGATGAAGATGCCTCCAGTAGCTCCTCATCTTCTTTTCTGCTGATTCGCAGCAAATGCTTGGGGCTGCTGTGCTGTCACTTACCAGAGAGTAGGGAGTGACAAAATACTGTATATATTCAATTGACAATTCACATTATAAGGCTGATTGTAATGACCATGTTCCATATCAGCACAAAAAAAAGCATCTGCATCACAACTGATACATAATCCTCTCTGTGTCATCAGTTTCTATGGCAGATGTAACTTTACGTTCTGCTAATGGTTTGATGACTTCTGCCAACCCCTACACTTTGTTTCTCAACAGCAGCCTCTCAACTGAGCATGTTCAGTGCCACTGACGCTCAACAAGACAGAGCTGTCGTGGACAACTATGAAGGCAAGGGCAGGGTCAGACTGGGGTGTGCAAGGCCCAGCAGAGCTGCTACTCCAGGGTCCCCCAACAGCCGTCTCACTCACCCACTGCCAGCCCCTTTCCCCCCATGTGCTTACCTTAATTTTCCAGGATCGGGGGAGGAAGGGCTACGGGGGAGCAAAGTCACAGTAGGGCCCACGGTAACAGTGTAGCACAGGGGTGCCCAAAAGGTACATCAGGATCTACCAGTAGACATTTAGCTCAGGAATCCCCAACCTTTTGAACCCGTGAGCAACATTCAGAAGTAAAAGGAGTTGGGGAGCAACACTAGCATGAAAAATGTTCCTAGGGTGCCAAATAAGGGCTGTGATTGGCCATTTGGCAGCTTCTATGAGGATTGTCAACCTACACTGAGACTCTGTTTGACAGTAAATCTGGTTTTTATACAACCAAAACTTGCCTCCAAGCCTGAAATTCAAAAATAATCACCTGCTTTGGGGCCACTGCGAGCAACTACCAAGGGGTTGGAGAGCAACATGTTGTTTACAAGCTTCTGGTTGGGGATCACTGCCTTTAGCTGGTGATCAGTAGATCTCAAGACACTGTCAACAAATAGCTTCTCTAAATCACCCTCCTGTTTTATGATTTTCATTCAGATATTTATTATGTTATGGTTACATAATAAATAGCTGTTTGTTAAATATAGCAATATACATTTTCCCATAAATCAATATTTAAGTATGCTCCATGGAACAGAATGCTAACAATGCTTTTATGGATGTAGATCATAATGGGACAACATCACTAAAAGTAGACCTCGCATTAGTAAAGTATGGGCACCCCTGGTGTAGCAGGTAGGAATCAGGACTTGGTAAGCAATGCCCACAAAGGTTGGGGCCCACTGTGTTTTTTCCTGGTGTCCAGACGGCCCAGTCCAAACCTGGTCATGGATTAAACTGCTATAAGGCTTCTACACATCTGAGCTCAGTGTTGGATTGGGGTGCCCACCCCAGGTGTAATCTCCTACCCATGGAAAACTGATACTATCACCCATCCCAACCACCATGTACATTCTGCTTCCTACTTATGCTGAATTGGAGATAAGGGGTGGCAGTGCCACACAGGTACCAGTGGGGAGCAGACCTGGATTGCCGGGGCCCACAAGGGCTGTGGCTCACCATGCTTTATCCTGGTGTCCCGCCAGCCCAATCAGAGCTTGTACATCAAATGCAGCATTTCTAGTCACATGTCCTGAAGATGTTTATCAGTACTTAGATGGTCAGCTCAAGTCTGAAAGTGTCATGTCTAGTGAGGAACTATGCCCTAAGTAGCATCCTGGCCAGTTGGTACATGAATCTGAGGGTACCATCTCTAATCACTGAGATATCACTACTTGCCTCCAAGTAAACAAGGGAGTCTGAGAGTTTAAGGTTGTGTCTTCTTTGGTAGCTGGAAGTGTCTGATCTCCGTAGCAGTTGCAGAAAGTGAAACCCTTGATCTTTCTGTCTGTTTGTTTTGTTCCTTGAGGTAGCAGGGCATGTGAAACTGATCCCTGCTGAATCCTCATGCCCTATTCATGAGTAGCTGAAGAGTGACATGTTCAGGGCAGCTGCACTTTGAGTAACAGAAGACACAACTTTACATGTGAATAAATCAGAAGCAGACAGAGGATAAGCGACACATTCCTCCAGCCAGAGAAAAGAAAGAACATTTTCATGTTGGTTTATCCCATTTTCTGGGTCCCATCGGTCCCCGCCGTTACCCACAGAGTCTAACCCAGATTATAAGTAGATTTGGATATCAAGGAAGTCAATTTGGACCCAAGTCATGTACATGGAGCAGCGGGAATGGATTATGTTAGGAATGGAAACCAAGACAATGAATACATAATTTGTCTTTTATGACTCTACACGGAAAGCGGCATTTGAAATGATTGTTATTAGAGGCAAAACATTAAGAAACTGAATGCGCTAATTGCAGTCCTCTATAATGAAGAGCGGATTGGAGAGACACAAGTGATTTTATTACACTCTCAGCTGGAGGAGCCAACATTCTGTGAGCGATGAATGTTCCACCCTTCTCCAAAGGTGCTCATCCGTAGAGGAATCACGTTCATTCTCTTTTATAACTATCTGGCTTCTTTTGTAGATGCTATAATCTCAATTAAACCTACAATTTGCACCTTCCAGACAGCTTTTTCCCATCATAAACACCAGCAAGCCTAATCTTATCCGTGTCCCATGTGGTTTCCCCTTCAGCACACTGAAAAAGTCCTTGAATTAGATATATCACTTTCAAAATGATTTGTTCCCTTAAATACATGCCATTTTGCTTTACAATGAGCATGTCAACTGTAGCTTTATCAACAAGAACATGTCTATAATTAAGTGACAGCATGACAGAGGTCTCCAACTCTCTAGCAGAACCTACTGTAACCTTCAAATGCTACATTTCCAAATACTGTCCTTAGACTGGCAAATAGTGTATTCCAGATGCAGATCAATTTTAGAATACTTTCATCCCAATTTCCCTGTTCAGATTTTTTTTTAACGTTTTGTATTTGCATGTTACGTAGAGCAATGTTATTTAGAGATATACAGTTTTCATAAAATGACACGTTTTAAAAGTACAATTGAATTGTTTTCTCTGAATTGCTAAGTTTTTTTTATTTACTGCCAATGCTTTTGACCTTTGCTTTTTCCAGATAAAGGAATCAAGGCTTTGTCTTTCAGAGGAACAACAATTCACGCAATAATAAAGAACAATGTATGCTGAGAGTGGAATTCATGCATTGTTAAGGGCTCAAAAGGAGACAGAAAAAAACAACTAAAGATCTTAATACAGAGCGTTTGTTTTTTTAGATAGGGTCGGTGATCCCCATTGGAAAGCTTAAAGTCAAAAAAGATAAACATTATGGGGCAGATTTATCAAGGGTCGAATTTCGAAGTGGAAAATAATTCGAAATTCGACCATCGAATTGAATACTACGAAATTCGAAGTCGAATTCGTAGGATTTTTTGCATCGTTTGATCGTATTCCGATCGTAGTACGATCGTACGATCGAACGATTTTATCGTACAATCGTACCATTTTCCTTCAAATACAAAAAACTTAGAAATATGCTTTGGAAAGTCCCCATAGGCTAAAATAGCACTTCGGCAGGTTTAAGTTGGTGAAGTATTGAAGTCGAAGTTTTTTTAAAGCGACAGTACTTCGATTATCGAATGTTCGAATAGTCGAAGTATTTTACTTCGAATCAAAGGTCGAAGTTGAAGTTGAAGTCGTAGTAGCCTATTCGATGGTCGAAGTATCCAAAAATTACTTTGAATTTCAAATTTTTTAACTTTGAAAATTCCCTCGATTTCACTTCAACCCTTGATAAATCTGCCCCTATATGTATAAAAAAAATCACCTTTACTTGTCCATTTTAAAATCCATACAGCTCAACAGCATATTACGTATTGGACCATAGGACTGACGCATTTCGTGGCATAGCACCACTTCTTCAGAAGAAGTCAAGCATATGGTCCAATACATAATATGCTGTTGTGCTGTATGGATTTTAATATGGACAATTAAAGGTAAATTTTTATACATATACTATTTTTCCTGGTGCTCCGTGTTTCCCAATGTTTGCACATTGATATTGGCCTGTAGGTAGTCAGACGTACACGTGTAGCAATAGTCATTCAGTGTGGTAGTTGCTCCCTCCAATTTATCTGACTTTGCTTCCAGACCAAGTTAGCATCTTATTGACCCATGTCTGGTGCCTCCTCTAATGGGCTGTCCTATATCTGGATGAAAATCGGCCAGGAATCTACTCTAACACTTATAAAACCCTTTTGTGCTAGGATATCATCAGCAGTCCTCTCCCAAGGTCTCCATTAATAGGGTGGTTCACATTTAAGTTACATTTTAGTATGTTATATAATGTCTAGTTCTAAGCAACTCTTCAATCAGCCTTAATTTTTTCTTTTTTTTAGTTTTTGAATAATTTGCCTTTTTTCCGACTTTAAGCTTTCAAATGGGGGTCACTGACCCCATCTAAAAAAGAAATGCGTGTAAGGCTACAAAAGTATTGTTGTTGCAGCTTTTTTATTACTCATACTTCTATTCAGATGCTCTCCTATTCATATCCCAGTTTCTTCTTCAAATCAATGCATGGTTGCTAGGGTAATTTGAACCTTAGAAACCACATTGCTAAAATTGTCAACTGGAGAGCTACTGAATAAATAAATCAAAAACCACACGTAATAAAAAATGAAAACCAAATGCAAATTGTCTCAGGATATCACTCAAAAGTTCATTTAAAGGTGAACAACCTCTTTATGGTCCAATATTTGGCCTAGGCGTCAAATGACTGGATGAACCAGTGCATTGCTGCCCAAATCAGGCAAAGAACCACTTTTTTGTTTGACCTAACTAGGGATGCACCAAATCCAGGATTCGGTTCAGGATTCAGCCAAGATTCGGCCTTTTTCAGCAGAATTTGGATTCGCCCGAAACAAATCCGAATCCAAAAAGATCACATGACTTTAGTCACACAAACAGAAATTTCATAACTGTGCGTTTCTCGTTCTTCCTTTCCCCCCTAGTTTACATATTGCATAGGATTCAGTTCGGTATTCGACCAAATCTTTCACAAAGGATTCAGGATTCGGCCAAATCACTAGATGCATCCCTAGACCTAACCAAATGAGCAGTCTATGATATTGCAGTGTATGCAGAACGACAAGAATACTCATTATGATCATTTATTGTTCAAATATAATGCATTTTTATATTTTTGGCAGATCTGAATAGTCTTCATTTCTTTTTTGGCCAAATCTTTCACTGCGGAATTGTGAACTTAATATATATCTTATTTGTAATCCAAACACGTTTTAAGTAGTTTTTGAATTATTTGCCTTCTCCTTATATGTACTAATAAATTTACATTATCGCGTTTGATGTCTACAGGAGTCAAATTTTCTCATGATTCTCACAAGCACTTATGGAGGGGGGGGGGGGCAAAGAGCCATGGGCCTAAAGGGTGTCACTTGATCTTCAGGTTCATTTACGTTTGCAAGTGCCGAGGGTGAAGAGCAAAAATTTGGAGCACAATCATTATGTTTTTTTTCCCCTTAATACATTGTTTTTCTCACAATTCCAGTGTTTTTGCGGTCACAAGGAGGTGTTCTGCCTGTGGTGTGGGCCCTTTAACAGAGGTTGCTGAAGCTTGCTTGGCATAAATTGTGTTTGGCCTAAAGCAATTTCACCCAATGTGTTCAACAGTGTAGGACTGGGCCAGTGGGACATCGGGGAAAAAACTCTGCTGGCCCAGGCCCACTCCCCACACCTGCGTTACTCTGCCCAGACTGTCAGACTTAAAGTTAAGGAGGAGGAGGTGGATGGCGAACACCAGAAGGGGGGCCCTTGAGTACAGCCCGGTGGGCCCTGGAAGCTTCAGTCTGACCCTGGTATTAAAATTAACACAACTGGGCATGCACTCTGATGTAAGTCAGACACAATTGTGCTGAACGTTTTTCAAGTCCCCTTGTGTTTGAAATTATTGTGATTGGTGCGCCCAAGTTTTTAGATCATACCTTCTTGTAATAGGTTCTACCTATTGTCATGCAGGAGCTGCAGAATGTCACTGGTTACCCTGTTTCTTTCCCATAGCAAGAGAAGCAGATGCTGGGCTGGGTATGCAAATATGCATCTATTTACTCAAACACTATGTATATAGATTTCTTCCAAATACTATGCTTTCATTATTTCAGGATAACAGTGAAACAAGGTATTAAAAAACACTATGTAGCTGGGGTAAGTGAACATGATGTGCAGGATCTTCTCAGATCACTTCAAAGCTTCAGCTGTAATTGCTCCAGGTGGAAGGATTATACATAAGGAGAACATTTCTAAAAAAAAAAAAAAAAAAATGAGTGATATTAGCATTAATCACTGATTCTGCAATGGTTTACATTGGAGTGTTTGTATAATAACTGCCAGTTCTCTTACGGGAAGAATGAGGGTCAGAATAGTGACCTCTGCGATCCCAAGACAGATACTCAGGCTTTCCCTGAATCTGCTGTTCTGCAGGTGCCTATTAATATCTCACAGAGTTGAAAAATCCAGGAACACTTACTTTGAAATTGTAGAGTTGTAAGCACTCCCTCCCTGCAGGTGTAGTGAAAAAGCCACCAGCCCTTGACTGTCGCGGGATGTTGGGAGCTGGAGGGCTGCAGGCTGGATACCTCTGATGTATATATTATACACTATAACAAATCCTCGAGGCTCAAGACCATTAGGCCTTAAGCAACTGTCATCTCTGCTCTCCCCTAAACTTGACCTGGTGGGGGGAGTATCAGTTTGCAAATTTTTCTAGATTTTTTCTACTGTGCAATGTCAGCTGGGCTATGTAATGAGCTTGCTCCTTTAAAATGGCAATACATCATGTACATTGATGATAGAAGCCCTTAGTAATAATGCAGAACATCCGAAAACATATTCTATCCTTTTGTGATGCAGAGCAGTGGTTTTCAGGCTTTTTGATCTCGGGCCACAGTTTCGAGTCCAGCACCAAGTCCATGGCACGTTTGTAATACTATACATGAGACCATTGTTGCATCAATTCAAGAGTATCTATGACAGTAAATGTCAACCTAAAGTGTCAACCTAAAGTGTTCACTCATACTAAGTGGCATTCGGTGCAGGCTTCTGTGAGATCAAACAAGCATTCTCCTCAAAGCTTTTTCTAACTACCCTTCAGGCTTGATCGGAAGGTGGACTGCTGCAGAGACATGGGTGCCACTAATGTCAAGGGTTCACCTGTAGGGAATTTACTACACAATACGTTAAAAAATATATTAGTCGTAATATACGCTCTACTGTTAAATATTGTAGAGAATAATGTTCCATCTGTTGTTTGATACTGTGCCCCACAAACGACTGCTTTCTAAACTAAGGTCTGTTGGGCTTAATGAAGTCGTTTGCACATGGATAGGAAACTGGCTACAGGATCGGGTACAGAGGGTGGTTGTTAATGGGACATTCTCTACTTCGTGTAAAGTTCTTAGTGGGGTTCCTCAGAGCTCTGTATCAGGCCCACTTTTTGGGCGGCTAAGCGGCAGATACGATTCAATATTGATAAATGTAAAGTCATGCACCTGGGATGTAAAAATATCCAAGCCACTTATACCCTTAATGGGACTGCACTAGGCAAATCCATTATGGAAAAGGACCTTGGAGTCCTTGTAGATGATAAACTTGGCTGTAGCAAGCAATGCCAGTCAGCAGCATCAAGGGCAAATAATTTCTTGAGCTGTATTAAAAGGGGCATTTACAGGAGGAGGGGTCATTCTTCCACTGTATAGAGCACTGGTAAGGCCCCATCTAGAATATGCCGTACAGTTTTGGTCTCCATCACTCAAACAGGACATTATTGAATTAGAGAGGGTACAGAGAAGGGCAACTAAGCTGGTAAAAGGTATGGGAAATCTTAGCTATGAGGAAAGACTGGCCAAACTGGGGATCACGCTGGAGAAGAAGAGATTATGGGGTGATATGATAACTAAGTATAAATATATAAGGGGATCATATAATAATCTCTCTAATGCTTTATTCACCAGTAGGTCTTTCCAGCTGACACAAGGTCACCCATTCCGATTAGAAGAAAAGAGGTTCCTCCTAAATATTCAGAAGGGGTTTTTGTTACAGTGAGAGCTGTGAAGATGTGGAATTCTCTTCCTGAATCAGTGGTACAGGCTGATACATTAGATAGCTTTAAGAAGGGGTTGGATGGCTTTTTGGCAAGTGAGGGAATACAGGGTTATGGAAGATGATGATGACATCACTAAGGACTGTTTATAAGGGTATCATTTACTGACTATCCATGGCTCTTGTGTATTATAAAAATAAATCTCATTTTAAATTTTAAGTCCATATGAATTACAAAGATATCTATAGTTTTAAATTATGGAGATGAGCTTTCAATGCTGCTGGGTGCCCATAGGCTTACTATACAATACAGGTATGGGATACAGAAAGCTCTGAATTTACGGTATGGTCATCTCTCATAGACTCCATTTTATCCAAATAATCAAAATTTTTAAAAATGATCTCCTTTTCTCTGTAATAATAAAATAGTACATTGTACTTGATCCAAAATAAGGTATAATTGATCCAAGCAAAACCAGCCTGTTGGGTTTATTTAATGTTCACATGATTTTCCAGTAAACAAAGTATGAAGATCCAATATATGTAAAGATCCCTTATTAGGAAAAGCCCAGGTCCAAAGCTTTCTGGATAAAAGGTCCCCTACCTGTATATACTGAGTTCATTATATTGCAAAGGGGAAAGGCTATCCATACGCTAACAAGCTAATAATCAGCACTAGGAGCAATAATGCTGCTACCAAGGTTAATGGAACATTATATTGACCAGTTATGGATTTTGAAAACAACATTATATAGCTATACTCACAGAATAAAACAGGGACATTATCAGATCTGAGAGACGAGCTTATTAACATGATATATGTTCCCAATAACTGGGCCTAAGGCGCGGTGGGCAACCTTAGTCCCTCCAAGTGTTGATCAGCCACAATACCCACCATTTCCCAAAATGAGAGAGAGTTCAAGGCTGTTGCACACATGCCTCTATTTGGGTTACTTACCCTGTTGCTACCAGAAATTAAATTATATAAACGGATAGATGCTGGTGCACACAGGGAATTGTTTCTTCCAACTAAATAAAGATTAACTTTGAAGAAAAAATTCCCTGTGTGCACCAGCATCTATCCATATATATTTATAGTCCGATTGCCATTTTGGAGTCAGGAAGGAATTTTTCCCCCTCTAAGGCAAATTGGAGAGGCTTCAGATGGTTTTTTTTTGCCTTCCTCTGGATCAACTGGCAGATAGGTAGTTAATAAAAAAAAAAAAAAAAAGGTTGAACTCGATGGACATGTGTCTTTTTTCAACCTTACTTACTATGTTACTATGTTACTATGTATATATACTGCACTGTTTGATTCCTGACGAAGGTCCCTGTGGGGGACCGAAACGTTGAGCAAAATAAGATTGATTCATTGAGTGCCGTTCTTCTTCATTGCTTGTATATATATATACAGGTATAGGATCCCTTATCTGGAAACCCGATATCCAGAAAGCTCCGAATTACAGAATGTCTGTCTCCCATAGACTCCATTTTATCCAAATAATCCAAATTTTATTTTTGGATAATAAAACCGTAGCTTGTACTTGATCCCAACTATATATATATAAACTGTAATTAATCCTTATTGGAAGCAAAACCAGTCTATTGGGTTTATTTAATATTTAAATGAATTTATTGTAGACTTAAGGCATGAAGACCCAAATTAAGGAAAGATCCATTATCCGGAACCCCCCAGGTCCCGAGCATTCTGGATAACAGGTCCCATACCTGCATATATATACATATAGACAAATACAAAAGTATATATAAGATGGCCAACTACGTCAAAGTCATCCCATATCTGGCCAGTCCTGACTTTGACGTAGTTGGCCAGCTTAAATATATTGCAATATATGGACAAACAATCCTTGTTTTGTTTAAAGGGTAAGGCATTTTTCAGTAGCAGTATGCACAAAATGTCTCAATAACTTAAATATATTGATAATGGGCAGAGGACTCTTGTATTTGTCTATATATATATATATAGTTCGATTAAGAAACAGCACTCGCCATAAATGCTCAATATTTTGTATTAAATAGTAAAACAGTTACATCACCATATATGTGCACATACATAGAAGCGACGTTTCGAGCCGAAAAGGCTCTTTCTCAAGCCATGTGAAACAATTGTTGTTTCATGGTGATGTAACTGTTTTACTATTTAATACAAAATATTGAGCATTTATGGCGAGTGCTGTTTCTTAATCGAACTATATATATTATGGAGGACTGACCGGAGACCTCATGGGACGTGCACCGCAAAGATACTGCAAAGCGTGAGTGCTGTTACTAGCATTTGTATTATATATATATATATATATATATATATATATACATACGTATATATATAAGAATAATATCAAATGCTGAATAAAGGTGGTGTAGTCCTGCTTCCGCATCTCTTAAAGGGTTTGTTTACCTTAAAATTCACTTTTAGTTTGGTATAGAGCAGGGGTCCCCAACCTTTTTCATCCGTGAGCAACATTCAGTTGTTAAAAGAGATGGGGAGCAACACAAGCATGAAACAAGTTCCTGGGTGGTGCCAAATAAGGGCTGCGATTGGCTATTGATAGCCCCTATGTGGACTGGCAGCTTATGGGAGGATCTGTTTGGCAGTACATCTGTTTTTTATGCAACCAAAAACTGCCTCCAAGCCTGGAATTCAGAAATAAGCACCTGCTTTGAAGCCAATGAGAGCAACATCCAAGGGGTTGGTGAGCAACAAGGTGCTCAGGTGCTACTGGTTGGGGATCACTGGAATAGAGAGTGATATTCTGAGACAATTTGCAGTTTTTCATTTTTTATTTGTGGCATCTGTGTATCGACTATATAGACTGTTGGAGTTAAAGGGGTTTATAGGATAGCAAACAGAAACAGCTGGTGTTGATGAAGGTTTTATTTGAGAGGGGGGGATATGGCCAAATCCTGGATTCAATCTGGATACAAATGGCAAAATGCCAAAAGGGGCCAGGGAAAGAGAACTCTCTAGAGAGATTGTATAGGGCTGTGTCCCCTAGGATGTCAGAGGAAAGGAGAAAGCGTTTCTGAGACTCTGATTCCCCAGCTGTGGATAAATGGATGAGTCTGTGTATTGAGTAATTATGCTAATACTTATATAATGCAAAATACTTATTAATATCAACTTACAGCCTTATTAACTGACTTGCTGTAATTTATAGTTGTATAATTGTCTAAACTCTGTATGTTGAAGGCTCCCAATAGTATACTGCTGCCCTTCTATGAGGGTCTTATAGTGCATTGTGGATTTGTAGTCTATTTGTACATGCCACACACACAAGGTAATAAATAGAGAGTGCAACAGCATGAGACATATAAACACAAGAAATAAGAGCTGTTGGCTTGTTCTAGCTGCATTACTGGACTCTCTAGCAGTGCCTTAAAGGGGAACTGTCATTACTGTAAAAGGTTTCTGGCCGCTTATGGACGTTTAGTAAATGAGTTTCACAAAGAGTGCCTCAACCCAACATGCTGTGAGTCACTGATACATTTCCCCTTCTTTAATTGGCTGACTCCAGCATGAGTCCCTGCAGTACACTTCTAACATACAGCATGGCTGAGTTTTATGCAGTAGTCAGTTCCATGTTTATATAAAATAATTATATCAAATTATAGGTGACTTTTAGGGGGTAATTTATTAAAAGTTGAATTGTAGATTTTTTTTTATACCTCAAATGAAATTTGAATGGTTTCTTATTTAATATAAACTGGAAAAAACTTGAATCAGGGAGTTTGGGGTTAACAACCCCAAAACTCAAATTGATTGAGTTTTCAGCAGAAAAAAAAAACTCGAATCGCTCTAATTGATCGAGTTTTCGGGCAAAATCCTTAATAAAAACTCGAACATCATGAAGGCTATTAATATCTTTAAATGGTTCAAGAGACTTCTGCTATTGACTTCTACATGACCTTGAAAGGTTTTAGATGGTGTATTTTTGGATTCAAGCTATTTCCAGGGTCAGGGTATAATAAATCTTGAAAAAAAAATCTTAACCCGAAAAAAGATTTTTTAACCTCGAAAATTCTCAATTTTCATGGAAAACACAACTCCAACCTAATAATTCTACCGCTTACTTTATGATCTTTTGAAGCATCTAAATATATACATTTTAAAAAAAAATTTCCCCTAGAAAACATATTTATTCATGTTGGTGTTTCATGTTCGATTCTGACCATGGCAACATCTGCACAGAGTTCAGTTCATATTTTCTCTCTCTGCATATGCATAGATCTCCTCCGGGCGCTCCTCCCATGATCTGGAATCACTGATAAATATGTTGGATGGACGTCACTAGAATAACAGGGAGTCGATGTCTATCTCACTCAGGCCTAGAGTAAGTATTAAATGTCACAGCATCATGATTTGCTTGGCAACCTCGGGCTTGATGAGGATTAGAAGTGGAAGAGGATTTAGCATTTCCAGTGATTAGATCACACACCCAGAGAGGGAAGGAAATATGGTATCAAATTCTGTAGCTGGGATTAGGGAATCAATCTCCTGTACAGGGATATTACACCAGCAGTGAATGCATTATAACTGATTCTGGCTGGACAGAACCATGAACTCCCCAACTCTGAAGGTTGGGCCAGGAGATGTCACCTCTGAAACAGAGCAGTGGTTTTTCCATAATTATGGACACCATACATGTACAGCGTCACTAGTGAAGGTGTTAAGATTGTACTAACCCATGTTAATCCAGCCGAGATTATTAGTGATCGGTGAAAAATTTGCGAAGCGGCGAAAACTTTGCGAAATGCATTGAAGTCAATCAACCTCAAAATTATTTTTGGCCAAATGCATTAAAGTCAATGGGCGTCCGAATAATTTTTACGTGCAACAATGTTTTATGCGCACGACTATTCTGACTCGCGTCCTAATTTTTTCGACGCGGCTGATTTTTCGCTGGCGAATTTTCACAGCAGTTTCTTGAATTTATTCATTGGTGGTGAAACGCGGAAATTCGCTGCCGGATTTATTTGCCCATCACTAGAGATTATCCTTATTGCTATGAACCACTGTAATGAGAGGAATAATGGGGGGGGGGGGTTAGAAGTTTTTCATTTGCAGGCAAAAATAATTCCAGACCCTTTACTAATGCAGTAAAAATAAATATAAACCCTTTAAATATTTGACCTTTCAACAATATTTTTTATTTCAAGTATGGGATCTGTTATAAGGAAACACGTTATCCAGAAAGCTCCAAATTTCTGAAATGCCATCTCCTATAGAATTTATTTTATCCAAAACATAAATACATATAATTAGTGATGGGCGAATTTCGAAAAACGGCACCGGCGTCTCGTTTTTGACGCCGGCGCCCGTTTTTCGCTGGTGGCGAATCACGCAAATTCTTCTTCTTGATTTGGTTTTGGATATGTCAGCAGGACTACTGTGAAGAATAAGAGAATGGCAAAAGTGATACAGAGGTGTCTCCTGACACTTCTCTGCTCAGTTATTTTTTTTGTGTTCCTAAATAATTTCTAGAATTGAGCAGAGAAGCATCAGGAGACTTTAATTAAACTATTGCTTTTCTATCAAGCTTGGTACTGGAACACACAGCAGGGGTGTTACTGACATGCATTTCATGCTAATAACATGAAATCTAAAAAAATAAATACAGTAAATTGCAAAATGTGCTCAGGAAAGTACTCTGGCCAATTTTATATTGAGTGGATGGGTATACACAGTATGGTCCATTTAAATTCATGTGAGTGCGTGGATTTTTTTTCCCCCAAATAACTTTATTTTGGGGTTTTGTTTGAGTTCTTTATTAATCTTTTGTTGAGTATTTCATAATTAGAGATGGCTGTTTCAAAAAAATGGTTGCGCATCAAAATTGTCACACATCAAAATAATTTGGATGCCCATTGACTTTAATGCAAAATTCGAGAAACGCATTGATGTCAATGAGTGTCAAAATAATTTTGACACTCATTGACATCAATGCGTTTCTCGAATTTTTTGGCAAAGTGAAATGGGACAGATTTGCTCATCACTATTCATAATCAGATGAATCGAAGATTATGGGTTTAGCACAACTCTAATTTGATTGCATTATTGGCAGACTAAAGTGACACAATGTGAGAAAAATAAGAACTGCATTTCTTCAACATAATACTTTGGGAATACAATTCCACAAGGAGGTAAATTTAGCACACCGATAGCTTTATCACTCTGATTCTGATTGTAATTTGCACAGGATTAGAGAGTCGTTTGAAGGCCCAATCCTTGTATAAAGCAGAGAAACATGTTCTAGTTTTGCTTTAAGCAGATAAACGAGTGGAGACACATTGTGCCAAGTTGAGTCTAACTCTCCGAGGCCCTCAGTTAGAACGTTGATGTCCATGTGCTTGGGAGGGGTAACAAACCAATATCAAAGGATTTGCAATTCACAGCACAGCTCATTATACACAAACGGAGAACATTGCAGATCATTGGCAGACTACCAAGAGCCATCCCACCAATTTCAGGCCACGTGCTGAACAAAAGAGGCAAAAGGAAGTATTTAGAGACCCCAGACCTGTGTGGTCATTTTACAATGCAACAGGCAATACTTTCAGGGCATCTAACTGAAAACTGAAACTGAACTAAAAAGCAGACCTTGCTGTAGGGCCATGATAAAAAACATTTCTGGCTCAATAATAAAGAATCATAGCATAGCCGAGATGTTGAATGCTTGATTAAGGGGGCTGAGAGGCTGTTAATAAATCGAGTCAGAAAACTCAAATGGTTGTTAAGCAACAGCATAGTTAAGTTGCTTGCAGCACCTCAGAACTGTGTTTTTTGCCGGCAGAAAGAAGAGAATCTGATCTTTTGCCTGGCTCCAATGTCACACCTGGGGAGTCCTGGACCCACCTACCTGAAGGACCTACACCCCCCCTGGGCTCCCCATCCCAGCTACAACCTCTCTTCGCATCCCTGGGCCCTCGCCCCAGCTGCAACCCCCCATGTGTACCTTATTCTTTTTGCCTCTGCGATTGGGGCCAGGGGGGCTTCCAGCCCAGTCTGACCCAGCCCATCTCTCTTTTCTGCACTTAAAAGTACAGCTTCCGTTTGTGTGCAGACACATGAGTGGCGAAGTGACTAGTGATGTCATTTCAGTACTTCACGTTTTACTAATGGGCACAGGCGTAACTTCGCTAGCGAAGGAGACTGACGCTGGTGCTCATTCGCACTCAATCGCCAGGCGAAGTTGTGCTCTGGCGAAGGGACGTAACTGTGCAAATTCACTAAGATGCAGATTTTACTGAGCGTTACCTCTTGCACCAGACTTGCCTTCGCCACCTCAGACCAGCCGAAGTGCAATAGAGTAGATAGGATTTCCTCAAAATTAAGTCCCAAAAAACACTTGCGTCTTTTCCTTTTTTCAGGGTGATAGGCTACAAAGAGCTTACATTTTTTCTGGGGTAACCGGCTTCCCCCCTACTTGTGTCATGTAATGTATTTGATGCAACATATACGTCCATTCAACGTTAACTTTTTAAAAAAAAAATTTGTTGCAGTGTGAAAAGGAATCAGGTAACAATGCACAGACATATATGCTAGAGCACAAAAGCTGGCCAAACATGGAGACATGCGCTAGTTTGATGGTGTTGCCAAACAAGCAGATCTCTCACTGATATGCCCACATTGAGGTGGGTGATATCGGGCTGATCCGATCGTGGGCCCTAGGGCCCAACTTTTGGCAGATATCGATCGGGGAAGCCCGTCGGAGGGCACCATTCACGGGCCGATAAACTGCCGAATCGGTCTGTCGGCAGCTTTTATCAGCCCGTTTATGGCCACCTTAAGAGGTGAAGATTCCTCTTTAAAAAATAACCAAACACAGATTCCCAGGTATAGTAAGTGGCACAGGTTTGTACATTAACCTGAAACAGTAATTAAAATACAAGAGAACGCCTGAATATGTCTTCTCTAAATTAGGCACCGGAGGGTTCCATGTAAAAATAGACCCTTGCGCAATGACAAGCACTGTATTAAGAGGAGCTCAGTTGCTCAGACAAATACATCATTTCTGTAGAATGTTTGCACCTATACAAGCTGTGATTATACGACAGCCATATATAGACCAAGCACCGCTGAGTCATTGGCACATTTATTTCTATCATGTATGTGTTAGTTGAGGAATCGGCTCTGTTAGATCCTGTATTATAACAAGCACCGGGTCCCTTGGGTTATCAGGATTCCCAGATGGGCTCCTTCAGTTCATTTGCATGGCTGAAAATCACACGCAGCGAAAGCACATGCTCTGTCGCATTCATTCCACTGTCATGGCAATAATGGAAATACCCAAGTGCAATTCTTACCAGTGGGACTCGTTTTCTATTTATGTTCTGAAGGTTCAACATTTCTAAAAAAAAGTATATGGATTTTAAAAACATACATACAAATCTGCATCTGTTTTGCTTGTTTTTGCTTAATCATTAGCCTGGCTCTTGGTATATGGTGCCTCTCTCTGTGTTTATATAAAAAGTTCTGCTCAATTCAACTCATATTTATCTTATCTAATATAGCTCATATTTACCTGTAAATTGTACATAAGAAATGTGCCCTATATATGTTGCACTGATGAGTATATTTAAAAGGACACTAAACTCAACCATAAAGCTGTCCCACTACGCCCCCTAGTTCTCTATAGAAGTTGAAAAAACTAATTACACATGGAAACCAATTCACCTATGAGAATTATTCTGACCAATTATATAAAACTTAATTATAGATGTAAAAGTATCGACCAATAAGAATGCTGATTCCTAGCACTATGTCATCCATCTGGCTCTTATCTTATAGAGATTGTTGTATATTTTTTTTATTTGGCTATATTACACATCAAACATGGGGCTAGAGGACAAAAGACTTGGTTAGTGCCGGGAAACTGTGCTTCGTGTTTCCAACAATTGCAGGAACAAAAAGAAGCCAAATTTATACAGGCCACGTGGGATTCTCATTGGAGGATTATTTTGCATTTTAATGCTGCCACAGGCCCTGGAGAGCTGGGGAAAAGTTTTATTGGGCAATGTTGCTTTAAGAATACAACCCTGATGTTGCTGAACTACAGCTCCCAGTATTCCTTTACCTTGATAATATGTATACTGAGATTTGTAGTCCAGCAACAACTAAACTAAACTAAAGTGTGGTTGAGCAGTGCAGCCCAGCAGGGTTGTATCCCTTTAAACATCTCAATTACAGATACTAATGAAACAATAACATTTTGTGGTCAAATGGTTTATCTTAACATAGGATTAATTTGGACTTAAAATAAATGTCAACTCAAACCATTATTTGTTTTGCTTAAAAAAACATAATTCTAAGCAACTTTGCAATATACATTCATTAAATCTTTTCTATAGTTTTGAAGTTAAGTATAAGTTATGTTTATATGTATTGCTATTGAAAGCAGTGTCTCTCCCTTATTATTCCCTCACTATTCTCTGTCCTGATGGCTCAGTTGATTAGTGATGGGCGAATAAATTCGCCTGGCGTGAATTAGTAGCAAATTTCCGTGTTTCAATAAATTTAATTTCAGACGCGCTTCCAAAAGTGAAGCGGGTGGCAATTTTCGAGTTTCTCAAATTTTTCACGAATTTTTCGCCATTTTGCAAATTTTACAGAAATACGCAAATTTTGTGGTGAAGCGGGAGAAATTAGCTCATCACTACTGTTGATACAATGTAAGACAATGCCGCTGATTAACAGACCTGTCTTTGCTGGGGAACTAAAACTTTTGCAACATTGTTTTAAAAAGTAACAACCAGGAGTTAAGCAAATGCTGCTTTCAATAGCAATTGTTTTTACAAATAAAAGCACTGAAAATGTTAAATAAATGTGTTAAGGTTACTGCTTTAAGTGCTTTTGTATTATTCATATTTACAATATCTTATATATGGTTGTATACCACTTTAAGCTAGGTCCCTTTCTTAAATCCTATTCTATAATACTCTAGGTCAGCATGACATTATGGGGCCCATTCATTAAGTTCGAGTGAAGGAATAGAAGAAAAAAAACTTTCGAAGTGTTTTTTTGGCTACTTCAACCATCGAATGGGCTACTTCGACTACGACTTCGACTTTGAATCGAACAATTCGAACTAAAAATCGTTCGACCATTCGATAGTCGAAGTACTGTCTCTTTAAGAAAAAACTTCGACCCCCTAGTTCGCCACCTAAAAGATAACGAGCTCAATGTTAGCCTATGGGGAAGGTCCCCATAGGCTTGCCTAACTTTTTTTGGTCGAAGGATAATCCTTCGATCATAGGATTAAAATCCTTTGAATCGTTCGATCGAAGTATTTGCGCAAATTCCTTCGACTTCGATATTCGAAGTCGAAGGATTTTCATTCCCCAGTCGAATATCGAGGGTTAATTAACCCTTGATATTCGACTTGATGAATTTGCCCCTATGAGTAGAAAGTCCCCAAACTACCATCCTGCTTATCATCATAAGCAAACATTAGAATTACGGTATGTTTTCTTTTATTAGGCAAATTTTTATTGTGGGGTTGACTTGCGCTTTAAGCCAAGCAGCACCTGTAAAATATTGTGAATAGTTATTTTGCAATTCAGGGTTAGCTTTTTTCTACACTTGGGGTTTAGTGTTCTCTTCTATTGCTGCAGGCAAAGTCAATTATTTGTGTGTAAAGGTCCACCAATCAGGGAACTGAATACATCTGCATATAACAGAGAACGCTGGCTGCCCACGATTTTGCTTTTCAGATTAAGATGTTATAGTGCTGCTGATGCAGAATGTGATTGCCCCGGCATTAGAAAAAAAGTGATTTTGGGAGGGCCAGGCTTGGAAAGAGAGCACAGGCACATTTCTGATCTGTATTTGAGCACGTGTTCACTGCTACCCGAAAAACACATCCAGTGTTGTATTTATATAAGTGCTACAAATTGAATCCCCCCTAATGACATCCTTTAGTCAGGAGAAAGCTTAGCAAATCTGGTTTATTTGGTACAAGAGGGGAAAAAGAACACAACTTATTCTGCAGTGCTTATTCTTTTCTATAGGTTCAGTAAATAGGCCTATTGTCCTGACACAGATACAGGGATAAGACCTGTTATCCAGATCTTCTGTAATTTGGATCTTTCTACTTACATCTACTAGAAATTCATATAAACATTAAATAAACCCAATAGGCTGGTTTTGCTTCCAAGAGATCAAGTATATCTTAGTTGGGATCAAGTACAAGCTACTGTTTTATTATTACAGAGAAAAAGAAAATCATTTGTAAAAATTTGGATTATTTCGATAAAATGGAGTCTATGGGAGGCGGCCTTCCCGTAATTCGGAGCGAAAACGGGTTTCCGGATAACAGATCCCATGTCTGTTTTAATTATGTAATTGAAATCTTTTCTGCTCTTCAGTATAGACTGCTGTGACTCTGACATGGTTAAAACATTAACATATTGGCACAAAGGGATGCATCTGTTCTGTACGAGTCCTCCCTGGTCTGTGAGAGTCACCTACAAGCTTTGGGATTTACCCCTGCTATATGTCTGTCTTTGACAAAAAAAAGCAAATCATTTGTAAAAATTTGGATTATTTTGATAAAATGGAGTCTATGGGAGATGGCCTTCCCGTAATTCGGAGCGATAACAGGTTTCCGGATAACAGATCCCATGTCTGTTTTAATTATGTAATTGAAATCTTTTCTGCTCTTCAGTATAGACTGCTGTGACTCGGACATGGTTAAAAGATTAACATATTGGCACAAAGGGGTGCATCTGTTCTGTACGAGTCCTCCCTGGTCTGTGAGAGTCACCTACAAGCTTTGGGATTTAAACCTGCTATAACAGACATGTCTGTATTTGAGAGGCTTTGAATCAACTCTGTCCTGCGGGGTTCACCCATGTTGTGTAAAAAGAGTCCTCCCTATGTTATGGGAGTCCCCCATCACCATGTGAGATACTTTACCCCTAGGCTTAGTTTGCATGCACTGACAGCTAAACAGCTTTGCCCTAGGCAGCCCTATACAGGGCACAATCACACAAATCGCCTGTCCTCCAAATTAGCTGTGGCTTAATTAGCTAATTTCTCATTTACCAGCTGACTGTGTGTCTGTTAGGCAGGAGGGCAATCAAATGCCCGATTTAGCTTCACTGGTCCCATATGCAGCAGGATAATGAGGAGGCTCTGGGCTGCAGGATGAGTGGCGGTTCAGTTTTCAGAACCCTGATTGGCTGCTTTTGTGTCTCGCAGGTTGAATGTGATTAGTTGCTTAATGTTATACACACGAATGGGGAATATAAACCCCAAGAACAAAATGAAAAAGAACGAGTTTATTATATCCAATTACCAATGTCCATATTTATCACTTTGCTGAGTTTAGACATACCCAACCCTTTGAAGTCGTTCTTTTCTTCCCCACATGACATGAATTTATCTTTGAGGGTGTTTGCGCAGGGATCATTAAAAGCATTCATATTTTATAAAGTCTGCCGACATGAAGAGCTTCTGCCTCGAACTGAGACCTGTTAAAGGTTACATAAATCCATAAAGACATTTAGAATTTTACTTATTTGCATTTTAATTCACTGCAGTGCATTTATTGCATCCTTGGCCTTGGCAGCCGTTGGGAAATAAAGCGAAAGGGAACAAAAACAGTAGGGGTTAGTGGTTAAAGCAAAACAAAGGCATATATTAATGGTTGATTGGTTTCTATAGGGTTGGGTGTTATAAAACTATCCAGTAGCCCCCCCCCTGCACCATACAAACATATCTCCTTCTTCTCTTTGTTCTGACCCCTTGGTCTAGGCTTGTAATACACACACAGAGGTCAGCGAAGGCGCAGAGAGCCCATAAACTCAATGGGAACACATTGCTTATGATTTAATACATGAAGAGAGATTTTAGTTTTCCTCTTCTTCTTCATGGGGCGGCTGTACAACCTGCAACGTACAATAGCCATACGTATGTAATTGCCTACTACCAAGATAAGACAAAATGGCTTTGGATTTAAACAGGAGCAGTTGGAGCATTCAATATGTTAAAGATATGATCAGTACCTTATACAATTGTGAAATGTGAATGGTCTTGCTGACCACTGGCATGACATGATATTGCTCTTCTACAAACAGATCAGGTAATGATGTTTAAAAGGGTGGTTCATATTTAAAGGAGAAGGACAGTTATTTTCTACTTGGGGTGCCAAAAGTTAACAACCCCAAGTGATTGTATTTACTTACCTGTCCCGGGCTGGTGTTCCAATCTCCACCGACCCGGTTTCTTCCAGCGAGCAATCCTCATCCGGTTTCTCTGCTCTTTAAATTTCTGGGGTAGATGCACACGCAGTGGAACGAAATAGCCAACTTCATCTTTAAAGTTTGGGCATGCGCAGCCGCGAGCTGAAAGAGGAAGCCGGAAGATGATCGCTCTGTGATTCCCGCTAGAAGACCGGTGCAGTTTTCTGCTGATAGGAGCACCGGCCAAGAGTGTCAGGTAAGTAAATACAATCACTTGGGGTGCCCAACACCCCATGCTGCTCCCTGGCCTCTTCTCCTGGCAACCTGATGGGCCCTGGACCCCCAGTCAGATGCTGAGCATAAATTAAACCCAGACAAGTCTACGATCCACCTGAACTCTCTAGTTAGTGCCCTGCCTTTGGAGTCCATGAAACAGAACTGTCAAACCCAAGCTGTGACCACTTGAGAGTGCAAATTTAGAGTTATGATAATTGAACAATTCTAGTATTCCCATCATGGGAAAGAGGAAAAATGAGACAAAGTACTGTGTCCAAGAATGTAATGGAACAGGGGGCACCTCTGCGTACTTTTTCCCCAGAGTGCTTTGTAGTGCTATGGGCAGATGACAAATCTCCCTTATTTTCTTACCATTGCTTTTAGTCAATGTCTAAATAAAGCATGTATTATATTACTCAAAAGCCTCTTCACTAATTGTAACATTTTACTGCAAACTTCTCATTTTAGGGGACTTACTTGAGTGTGTAATATCGGTGAAACTACAGCCCCCAAAGAAAGCTATTTTTTTAAACTCAACTTTACCAAACTTTAGTGAATGAAGGTTAAACAGTGGACATTGCTTTGTGGAAAGAAAGAGAAAAAGGTTTATTTAGGGATAGCAACAATAAAATTAGGTTTTCTTTGCTATGAACTGGCACAGTTAGGAACAAAGCAGCTGAAATTGAAACTGCCCATCAAGTTCACAGAGCTCATTAACATGGAATTAGATAAAGGCAAACAATAACCTAAATGAAGCACAAGAAAATGAAGCCACAAGGGGAAATATATTTCTTTCTGATGCCAACAAGGCAATCACAATCAGATTTCTCCTTTTGTCAATACCGGTAACCTTGAATTCCTCAGCTCTCTAAAAAATTAATTCACTTGTCTACAAAATCAGTTGTTGCTCTCTGCTTAGACAAGGAGTCCTGTCTTGAGGATAATAGGGTGACGTCTTCTTGCTAGGTCTTTCTATCCAACAAGGAACCGCAGGGTGGGGAAGCAAAGAGCCTGTTCTATGACCCCTTAGGTGAATAATGGTGAATTTTTTTAGGCTTTCTCAATACCTAGGGGGGAGAGGGAACCATGCTTCTTATCAATAACCATCCCTGGATAAACTCTAAGAATATCAGTACAGGTATGGGATCTGTTTTTTGTAAACCCATTATCCAGAAAGCTCCAAATTACGGGAAGGCCATCACCCATAGACTCTATTTTAATCAAATAATTAAAAATGTTAAAAATTATTTTTTTTTCTCTGTAATAATAAAACAGTACAAGTATGGGATCCATTATCCGGAAACCGGTTATACAGACCCTGTATATAGACTCTATTTTATCCAGATAATCCAAATTTTTCTCTGTAATAATAAAACAGTACATTGTACTTAAACCCAACTAAGATATAATTAATCCTTATTGGAAGCAAAGCAATCCTATTGGGTTTAATGTTTACATGATTTGCAATGAGGCGTAAAGTGCATGTAAAGGCAAAAAAATAAAATCCCATTTTTACTTTCTTTAATGAAAAAGAAACCTATCTCCAATATACTTTAATTAAAAAATGTGTACCGTTTTTATAAGAAACCTGACTGTATGCAGTGAAATTCTCCCTTCATTTACTGCTGTGGATAGGAATTGTCAGACGGTCCCTAACTGCTGAGCAGGGAAACAGTCATACTTATGAACAGCAGGGGGAGCCCCCGCCTTACTTCCCAGCCATGCAGAACTCAAGCAGCTTTGTTTATGACGATCCCTAAGCAGCCCAGACCACACTGAGCATGTGCACAGTCTTAGTCTTGCAAAGATGTTTAAGAAAGTTACAAGATGGTGACCCCCTGTAGCCAACTTTAAAAGCATAAATTATTTGTTTGATTAGGCTTGTGGTGCAGTAAGTTCATGTTTATACTTAGTATACAAAATACAGCATTTCTAGGCTTATTCTATTTTAGACTTTACATGCCCTTTAAGATATGAAGATCCAAATTATGGAAAGATCCATTATCTGGAAAACCCCAGGTCCTGAGCATTCTGGATAACAGATCCCATACCTGTACCTTGTACTTGATCCCAATTAATATATCATGAATCCTCATTGCTGGCAAAACAATCCTATTGGGTTTATTTATTTATTTAATTAATTATTTTTTTAGCAGATTTAAAGTATGGAGATCCAAATTATAGAAAGATCCCTTATCCAGAAAACTCTTATCCAAAGCATTCTGGATAATAGATCCCATACCTGTACCTTCAAAGTGATTTACAATTACTATGTCACATTGCATATTCTCACTAAGGATAGGAGTCTTTATGTAGGTTGCTGGAAGTCGTTGCTGGAAGCATGAATGTTGAAGAGATGTGGGCTGCAGCCTGACCTCATTGCTATTGCACCTATTAATGGTTTCCCTTCTTACCAATTTAACATTTTACTACCTAATTTGCAATTTAAGTTAGTGCATAAAGTTCTACACTTTTCAAAAGTGGCACAGATGCCTGCACAGTCCATATGAAAGTCAGGGCCTGTTGCCTGCAGTAGCATGAAGGCACAAGAGTTAATAAAATAATCTAAATTTCTCCTCACTCAACTGCAATACAAGCGTTAGCTGTTTTAGGACATTAACATCTAATGGACCCCTTGTTCATTACACAACCGAGCTCTGCAGTGTCTGTAATCAGTATCCGTATCCACTCATGGTCTTCTAGCAGATGAACTATCCCAGTGGGGTTTCCATTAGCACTCTCTTGCTGCCCTTGGCTCTGGATATGCACATTTTATTACTTGCCCAGAAGTGGGAAATGTGTCAGAAACTCTGACATGTACCAGATTGTCCCCAATATGCAGCAATCAGTGTTTCCCAGCAACAGTGGCTGGACACTCAAGTGCATCCTTCATTTTAAGTGATTGCTGTTTAAATCAATGGGGACTGATTCCAATTGACACATCAGCTAACTCCATGTCATTTTGGTGATGATGAATTCCATCCTGAATTTTCTAAAACCCTTTTCATCGTCATTCAAATTAGTAACCCTAAATAAGGTTTTCAAAATGTCCAGAGTGGATCATTATCGTCCCAATGACATAAGGGTTAGTTGACATCTGTTCCAAGATTTTTTAGGTTCCAATGCAAAGGGAGACCTGAAAAATCACAGATTTTACCCATGAGCCACAATCAAATGTAAAAATAGTTAGGGAGCAACCCAAGCATGAAAACAGTTCCTTGGGGGGGTGTCAAATAAGGGCTGGGATTAGTCATTTGGTAGCCTCTATGTGGACTGGCAGCCTACAGGAGACTCTGTTTGGCAGTACACCTGTTTTTTATGCAACCAAAACTTGCCTCCAGGCCTGGAATAAGCGCCAGCTTTGGACCACTGGGAGAAACATCCAAGGGGGATGGTGAGCAACGTTGCTCACGAGCCACTGGTTGGATATGGATGATCTATAGGGATACCTTTGCTACAGTCCTGATGGGGACTGGATACTAGGGGACTGCATAGCTTATTGTGCCCCAAAATATATTGTATAGCTTACTGTATTAAAAGGATAAAACATTTAAAGAAAGCAAATTTTAATGGTGCATTGATTTTGCACTTTTGGTTCAAGCTATCCTTTGAGCTTGAACTTGAGCTTGGTTTTGGCCAGCCTTAGATGATTGCTAACAGACGGTTTCAGTCACTCATAGTATCCTCTACAACAGTGATTCCCCAACCAGTAGCTCGTGAGCAACATGTTGCTCTCCAACCCCTTGGATGTTGCTCCCAGTGGCCTCAAAGTAGGTGCTTTTTTTTTAAATCCCAGCTTTGCAGGCGAATTTTGGTTGCATAAAAAACAGATGTACTGCCAAACAGAGCATCAATGTAGGTTGACAATCCACATAGGGACTAACAAATGGCCAATCACAGCCCTTATTTGGCACCCCAAGAACATTTTTTCATGCTAGTGTTGCTCTCCAACTCCTTTTACTTCTGAATTTTGCTCACGGGTTCAAAAGGTTGGGGGATCCCTGCACACATTTCCCACAATTCTCCTAAAATCTCAATTTAGCTTCAATCTTGACTTCCAGAAGTGTCTATGGAAACAAATTGCCATTCTCCACAAATCTAACCCTAACTGACCTTCAGGAATGGCCCTCTAGTCACTGCCCACCCCCTCAGTTTTGGAACCAATACTCATTTCATTCTTGAAATGTCTTTCTTGTGGTTGCTCACAACTACACTCAGGAAGAATGAGATGGTTTGCTTGTTAAATGTGTTATTTTATCAAAATCAAAGGGCAAATGCTGTATATCTCCATGATGTGCCAATGGATCAATAAAGCAGTCCTTCAACCTACAGTAAGCTAACATGCATTAGCATTAGATGCTGTCCTATTGAATTTGTTAAAGATTTAGGGAAATGACTTGATAATTTTAATTCTTCATTCCATGCCTCTCTGGGTTAACCTCTCCATCATCCTAAACATCATCCTGTCTATTATATTTTTGAATTGAAAAGTTGTCACCTGGGAATAGTGCCCCTGTGTTATCTTAGGCTAACCTGTTTGTACTGTTGAAATGAATGTTGTAATGTTGACATTTTGAAAGCTGAATTATAGAGCTGAAGCTGATTCCATATAGTGGTTACATCTGTTGGCAAGTGGTCTGCGTGTTGAGTTTCCATTTTGTGAGTTATATTATAAAAACTAATAAATAATAATATACCCCCTTACACCAAAGTCTTGATTTTCTCTTCCATTGCCAAATGGGATAAACACCCTGTATTCCTGGTTCTATTAGGGAAGTTGCTTTCAAGTCTTTTCAGTTCCAGAACAACTTGAAGGTCCAACCTTTGGCCGGGTCCTTCCTTGACTAATTAAATGAGTACAGACATCAGAAAATATCAGTGTATCAGTCATCCAGTCATATTTTTGAGAATATCTAGGACAGAAAATATATATTCACCTCAATTCTCACTATAACTAACCTTCAAGCTTGGCTTTCAGGCTTATCAAGGACAGCAAACCCATTCCCATTCTCTCCAATTTTCACCCTTGTTGGCCTTCAGGCCCCCACAGTTTGGGAACCATTGCTTTAGGGGCTCCAGGGCAACCCAGTGTGATTTTAATTTCAACTGTTTTTCTCTATTTTTTCTCCTGAGGGCTTGACGTATGGCAATATTTATTGAGCTTTACCATTTAAATGACATGGAGAGAATTCCTTTATCTTCTCGCAGTGATCAGTGAGTTAAGTGACTAGCAAATCCATTTGCTGTATATAGATTATTCTGATTCATAAATATTCTGAAATGTGCTGAACCGATGCGCTTATCTCTGCTGGTGACAAACACAATGCAGTAGGAGAACTTGAAACAGCTGATGGTAACAATTTTTACATTTCACGCTGGGCATTTCTTTTGACATATGCCCTTCTTAATATCGGAATCTCTCTTAACGACAGCTTCCCAAAAATAAAGCACAAAACGAACGGAAACTTAAACGCTTCATCCTGCTGCTTTCACAAATGTTTCTCAGTGATGAATGACAATGGTCTGGTCCCGGGGGACTGTATGTCAAGGATAATGGAGTGGTAGTGTAATGTATTTACTGCAGTATATCACATTGAGAGGTGGCTGGCGAAAAGGTTGATTTGAGATAATGAAGGGGGTTATGGCTGCACTAAGGCTCTGACAGTGTAAGAAGAAAAATGCGCTGAGCATTAAGCACCATGAGAGGGGGAAAAATTAGGCCAATACAGGCTGGGGGCCTTGGTCCTTGTGCAGTATTTCTCTAATAGAAGTGTTATTGGCTCTTTAATGACATTTCCAAAGGTCAATATTTTTGCTTCGGTTCTTTGACCACAAGTATCTGGTATCTGCTTCAAGTCCGAAGGACTATTGAACAATGCCACATCTGTATTACAAATTACCAGCCAAAGCTAATATTTTTCTAAAGCTTCCTTTTAGAAACTGTGTCACATCCACATTATTAAGTCTTTTCCACATGCTAAGGTTGATTCCTCTTGGCCCCATCAAACAAAACAGTCCTTGACTGGTCTCTTTGAAAAAAAAAATCCCCTTTCTTTGGAAATCCCAGGCAAGCTGAGGTCTTACGTGAACAGGCAATAGTTAATGAACACGCAAATTTCAGACGCTCGCTGTAACCCGCTGAGCGCTAGGCAGGTGACTGGTGCATTAATGAATAATTAATAGAGAAATGGTAGGAAAGCAGAACCGCACTGGATGTTTTTCTAAAGCAAATGAATAACATGCAAAAGGGGGTTTTGCACAGTTAATTACTAGAAGGCATTAGATGGGGTTTGTTCACTTGCAGGTCAACGAGAAGTTAGGTAGAACAAAAGTTTCAACTTGAGGGATGTGTGTCATTTTTCAGCCTCAGATACTAAGACACTATGAAGATAGTCATTATGTGCTTTTCTGATTCTTTTCTTCTTTCTTCTTTTACTATGCACTTAAAGACTCCTTTTGTAATGTTAAGTGCTTCACTTACTAGGATAATCAACAGCCGCAGCGGAAAACCTAGAGGGTGGGGGTTGAAATTGTTTGAAAAAAATTTAAAGAGATCTGTCTGTCCCTAGTTAATGAATTCTACTGAAGGATCAGAATTCCGCTGATGAAACAGAGGTGGATAAAAAACATGGTCCCCAATGTATTCCACCTTCTTTAGCGCCCCTAGGCTGTGAATTATCAATAGAGGTGACAGTCCTTTTGGGGCAGCAATTTTTTGTCAGGCCTAGATTAATGGCAAAATAACGCACTTCGACATCTGCAAACTTTTAACTGTTGGAAACATGAGCAGCAAAAATTTTTTGCCGTGGCAAATAGCTGCCGAGACAAAAAAAGTTGCCACAAGAAAAAACTGCCCATTGTCTTTAATGTAGTTGGATTGAGAAAAAATTGTTGCATGCATAAAAAAAATTGATGCCTATTGACGTCAATGCGTTTCGCTCATCACTACAAGTAACACTTAGGGGCAAATTCATCAAGGGTCGAATTTCGAGGGGTTAAATCCCTTTGAAATTCGACTGGGGAATAGAATCGAATTGAATCGAATAGGCAATTCGGGCGAATTTACGCGCTGGCGAATTGTCGAATTGGCGAATATTCGCCAGGCGAATAGGCGCTCGATCGAATATTCGCTCGAAGGATTTTCATTCGATCGAATGCCTTTTTATTCAATCAAAAACTTGGAAAACAAGCCTATGGGACTTTCCCATAGGCTTTTAAAGCAATTCGGTAGGTTTTAGGTGGCGAAGTAGGCAGTCGAAGTATTTTTAAAAGAGACAGTACTTCGACTATCGAATGGGCAAATAGTCACAGCGTTTTTGCGCTCAATCCAGTACTTCGACTATCGAATAGCGAATAGTCGCAGCGTTTTTGCGCTCAATCTATTCGAATCATTCTACTCAGGCGAATTTACGCCAATTCGATAGTCGAGGAGCACAAAAAACTACTCTAAATTCAAAGTTTTTTTACTTCGAATCCTTCACTCGAAGTTAGTGAATCGTCCCCTTAGTGATTTAAGAGCCAAACTATCTGTTTTTTAACATGGAACAGAAGGAAGACAGCAGCAGGCTTTCTCCTGGAGGAGACAACAAGCCTCATTTATGACAGCAGTGCAGTGTGAGAATTGCAATTTTTGAACACAAATCTTCACGTTTTTTCCTTAAGAATTCCAGCATCATCGAGGCAGTAGTGTGATTCTTTTGGTGCACAACCTGCTGGGGGAACCATGGAATTTCCTTCATTTTCAGGTTGGTGGCAGCTCCAGGGTTAGTAGGTGCGCTTGCACACTATACGTCAGAGCAGAATTGGCCCATGCTGTGATGTTTGCTTACAATAATGATGAGAATAGATTGTATTTTGTATGCATTAAAAGGGCCTCGATGAATGGTGTCAATACATGCAATATTTAAATCCATTATGGCACAACCTCACCTCAGTCTTAAATGAGGCTTTGTGTTTCTGCACCGTAAACCATATAAAGAATAGGAGAAGGGTCAGTAAATAAACGGGTAAACCATGTACAGGTATGGGACCTGTTATCCAGAATGATCTGGACCTGGGGCTTTCCAGACAATGGATTTTTCTTTTATGTGGCTTTTCATACATTAAAGGAGAAGGAAAGGCTAAAATGAAGTAAGCTTTATCAGAAAGGTCTATATAAATACACCAGTAAACCCTCAAAGTAATGCTGCTCTGAGTCCTCTGCCAAAAGAAACACTGTATTTCTTTCCTTCTATTGTGTACACATGAGCTTCTGTATTAGACTTCCTGTTTTCAATTTAAACCTCCAGGGCAGGCCTTGAGCATGCTCAGTTTGCTCCTCTCCCCCTCCCTCCTCTCCTCTCTTCTGTAATCTGAGCCCTGAGCTACATCTGAGCAGGGAATCTCCCCCTCCCTCCTCTCCTCTCTTCTGTAATCTGAGCCCAGAGCTATGTCTGAGCAGGGAAACTCAGGCAGGAAGTGATGTCACACCAAGTGGATATGGCAGATGCTATCCTAAACAAACAGAGAGAGTGTCTAGAGCCTATTACTCAGGTATGATAAATCATTCTGCAGAATAACTACTGTTATAGCTTGCACTGATGTGACTAATCTATTAACAATAAACTGCTTTGGTACCTTTCCTTTTCCTTTAAGTCTACCATAAAACCCTTTAAAGGACCAGTAACATCAAAAAATTTAATTGTTTTAAAGTAATACAAATAAAATGCAGTGTTGCCCTGCACTGGTAAAACTGATGTGTTTACTTCTGAAAAACTACTATTGTTTATATAAATAAACTGCTGTGTAGCAATGGGGGCAGCCATTCAAAGGAGAAAAGGTTCAGGTTACACAGCAGATAAGCTCTGAAGAACATAACGGTGTTATCTGTTATCCACTATTTAACGTGTGCCATATAGCCTTTTTTTCAATTTCCGCCATTGCTACTCAGAAGCTTGTTTTTATGAACGATAGTAGTGTTTCTAAAGCAAACAGATCAGTTTCACCAGTGCAGGGCAAAACTTACTTTACAACACTTTCATTTTTTGGTGTTACTGTTCCTTTAAACATTAAATAAACCCAATAGGCTGGTTTTGCCTCCAATAAAGATGAATTATATCTTAGTTTGGCTTAAGTACAAGGTACAGGTATTGTTTTATCATTACAAAGAAAAAGAAAATAGAATAATTTGGATTATTTGGATAAAATGGAGTAAATGGGAGACGAACTTTCAATAATTTGGAGCTTTCTGTTTCCACCAGATCCCATACCTGCATTTCTATTTGCAAAGAAAGACCACTATGGTATTTTTTGCCTCAAAGGTTGTTCACCTTCAAAGACTTTTTTCAGTTCAGTTGTTTTCAGATAGTTCACCAGAAATAAAGACTTTTTTCTATTTACTTTCTATTTTCCATTGTTTTTCTAATATTAAAGTGTAAAGTTTCATTTTTCACCTTCTCAGTCTTTCTAAAGCAGCTGGGGGGGGGGGGTCGCTGACTCTGTAACTGTTCTAATCGATACATTTAGTTGATACTTTTTTGATTTCTCCCTCCTGAGCAGAATCCCTGAGTTTCATTAAAAGGGGAACTCCACAAAAACATAACTTCAGCTTTTGGAAAAGTAAACATAATTTCAAGCAACTTTGCAATATACATCAATTAAAAAATATCCTGCTGATCTGTCTGACTACTTTGCTGAGCTGGCTGACTACTGTCAACAGCCATCTGCCCTCAGCCTGCATCCTCCAAACCCCACAATTCCCTGCACACGTGATTTCAATAAGGAAAGGAACATCACAGTGCAATGTATTGTGGGTTATGTAGTTCCTGGATGTTCCAGTCTGTAAGCTGTGGAGAAGTTGTTAAAATGTGTAACATCAGTGTTTAGTCCCTCCTTCCCTGCCAGGATTTCAAATGATGCAGAAAGAGAAGAACTGTTAAACAGCTGGATTTCAGCATAGAAAATTGCATTTATTCATAATTTTTGAAGAAACAGGTAACTGTGAGGAGTATATTAGGGGTTTCTGTGTTATGTGGGCCTCTTTACCAAATTTTGGTTTGGAAGCTTCTAAGGCAGCTCAGAATTGATACAATAGTTGCTAATATCCCAAATATACTGCTGAGAAATGTATCAACTAATGTAGCAAATTGTAACAGTTCAGATTCTGCGCCTGAATTACTGAGCTGCCAGACTGAGACACTAGAAACACGAACATTAATCTTTTAACTTCGATTTTGGAAAAACTGTAAACAATAAATGATGGAAAGCAATGACCAATCTGAAAACAACTTACCTGAAAAACGTGTTTGGAAGGTGAACAATCAGGACCGGAACTAGGGGTAGGCAAAGTAGGCACGTGCCTAGGGCACAAAGTTTGGGGGTGCCTGGCATGTACTATCAACTGCTGCCTAACCCAGTCCGGTCTGAAGCATGCTGCTCTTTGCTCTAATGCACGTACGTGAGGGGAGGGAAATGTCCGTGGTGATGCGTCCTGTCAGTACACATGCATACATGAGCATATGTGGTGGAGGGGACGACACGGCCGGCCTGGTTGCCTGGGGCTCCCGGCTGGTCTGGAAGACGCTGTGAACAACCCATTTACCAAAACACCCCATATTCAAAATGTTGATCAAAATGTTGATACTTCTCAAGGCCACATATTAGGCTTAATTTATGAAGTGCATTAGAGGGGCAAAAGTGCTAAAAACCATATGCATCCTGTAATTTTTTTGTACTTTGTGCCCTACGGAGAGGTCTTCTCACTACAAAAAATCCTGCGATTCTCCCATTAATACAATGATTCCTGCATTCAGCAGTTTGCGGGTGGTATGTGGACAATCACTTGGACTCTCCTACCGTGGGCGCCATTCAGATGTGTAGGTATAGGTAGGAAGCATCAATGAGCACAAGACACAGTCAGGCCTTAAAGGGATCCTGTCATCGGAAAACATGTTTTTTTTCAAACGCATCAGTTAATAGTGCTACTCCAGCAGAATTCTGCACTGAAATCCATTTCTCAAAAGAGGAAACAGATTTTTTTATATTCAATTTTGAAATCTGACATGGAGCTAGACATTTTGTCAATTTCCCAGCTGCACTTTAGGAGAGAAATGCTTTCTGGCAGGCTGCTGTTTTTCCTTCTCAATGTAACTGAATGTGTCTCAGTGGGACATGGGTTTTACTATTGAGTGCTGTTCTTAGATCTACCAGGCAGCTGTTATCTTGTGTTAGGGAGCTGCTATCTGGTTACCTTCCCATTGTTCTTTTGTTTGGCTGCTGGGGGGAAAAGGGAGGGGGTTGATATCACTCCAACTTGCAGTACAGCAGTAAAGAGTGATTGAAGTTTATCAGAGCACAAGTCACATGACTTGGGGCAGCTGGGAAATTGACAATATGTCTAGTCCCATGTCAGATTTCAAAATTGAATATAAAAAAATCTGTTTGCTCTTTTGAGAAATGGATTTCAGTGCAGAATTCTGCTGGAGCAGCTCTATTAACTGATTCATTTTGAAAAAAATGTTTTTTCCCATGACAGTATCCCTTTAATTCCTGCCTATGGCAAATGTTAGGTGCAGGGCTATGTTGCACCCACACCACTCTGCTGGATTCCATGCAACTTCACAGAGGGAATTTTGTCCAGTTATAGTGTGAATGGGGCCCACTTTACCTGGGACACTAAGCAACCACTAAAGTATTTAACTTGGTGATAACAATTTGTAGTACATTTTGGGGATTATTTACTATAACTCCAAATTTTCTCATAATTTTAATAAAACAAACTTGATCAAACTCCCATCCACAATTTCACCTGATTTATTAATAAAATAACTCAAAAAATAAGGTTCGGGAAAAGTCTTGATAAAAAATGGAATTGTACAAATTTTTTCGGATTTGATTCCCGAATCTCTGGAATTTTTTTCGAGTTGTTGTCCGAACAACCCAAATTTTTTGGATTATGGTACGGAACACAGCGCACACCACTACCGGTATATTATCAAATTGGAAAAGGGACATCTACCATTGACAGGACCTAGACAGGTTTGAGATAGAGTATTTTCAGATTCTGACTTTTAGCAGCTTCGGGGTGTAATAAATCTCGACGTTTTTTTTTCCTAAAAAAAAATCGAGGTTTTTTTTTTTCCTTGAAAATTCAAGGTTTTTTTTTTCTTGAAAAATTCGAGTTTTCCCTTTATAAAAGCCCAACCAGAAAAATGTATTTTAATAAATGACCCCATTACCTTGCTTTCATAATGTATATAAGGTATAAATGTTATTTATGCTGAGGTTTTACTGCCTTGGAAGTTAGACTGTAGAACGAGTCCTTAATGTACAAAACTTCTTTACCGCTATACAAATAATACATCAAATGTTACAGTTACAGCCTGCAGATATATCACTTATTCCTACAGTCAGAAGCTTCTTATCAGTGGCAGCCAACCAGCACTGCACCTTCTGTTGTGGCGCTCTCACTTGGCACATCAGTTCTGACTTATTTCCTCCAGCTTTGGCTGGAATGGCCATTTCGCATACTGTTATACCTAAACTCTATTTTACCTCTAATGATGCTTTTTGCAGAATGATGTCCTAATTTGTCGCCTTTTTCAGTATGGAGCTTTATTAAATAGGCTTAATAAAATCTTTCTCCCTAGCTTGCCCTGCCACATTCATATAACACGTAAAGACTGACTTATCTTTTGCATACTTAACCCCCGGTAAATGAGTTCTTCAGAAAGAATGAATA
The DNA here is from genome assembly GCF_017654675.1 of Xenopus laevis. NCBI lineage: Eukaryota > Metazoa > Chordata > Amphibia > Anura > Pipidae > Xenopus > Xenopus laevis. The sequence goes on along the minus strand of NC_054377.1, from coordinate 129,085,570 downwards.
TTTAATAGCGACATAAGATTTTGTATTGAGCTTGGCAGTGCAACCTTTTGCAGGCACTTCAATCCTCTTGATGACTTAACTGTTTCACTGTAGGGGGGAGAAGAGATATTAAAATGCTCTTTATTAATGAAGATTATATAGAGCTGAAGCAAAGGACAAATCTTAATTTGCTGAATATAAAATTGCGCTTTTGCTTATATATATTTCTATATGTTGTCCCACTTCAAGAGGCGGCATTTTTTTAAGCTGCTCTGATTGTTTTGGCAGGTAGTGCAGGGTCAGCGTGTTCAAGAAAAGAGCTGGCACCAGACTTTGGATAGAAAGCTCAGCATTTTAAAGAATCTCTTGTGATGGCTGAACCAGACAGAGAAGAGTAATTATGGATAATGAGAGGGAACATTGCTGTGCAGCATTAAGAGCAATGAAGGGATGTAGGAAAAACTGCAGCCGGCAGGTGTTTAGGATTAATATGGCTGATGTGGTGAAGAAGAAGAGCAAAGGGGCATGGGGGGGCAATATGATAGGGCAGGAACATAAATAAAAAGCATTGTGGGTAAGTTATAACTCAGGTGTTTTGTTTGGTGCAGAATGTATCTCTGTACTTGTGCATGAGTATTATTGTTGGACTGCGGCACCAGCCAAACTAACCACAAGATACCCCCCTTCTGTACAGTACTGTGCTAACCATCCAGGGTTGGACTGGCCCAGTGGGAAGATTTAGCATGGACGAGTACTAATCGCCACCTACATTCTAGACCAAATTGAGCTGATCCCATCATTTAGCTCCCAGGCCAATGATCTGATTATAACAGAGGCCTCGGCAGGTCTGATTTTCAACCAGCTATCTGTTGGGGAAGTTGACAAGAAGGCCCCCTAAATAAGAAGCTAAAAATATAAATGATTAAGCTAAAATCTGTCTGTGTATGGCCAGCATTAATTAGCTCATCGTTGGACCTAAAATGAATTCTTCTTCGTCAAATGTGAGATGCACCCTTTATGGATATTATTCATGCATCTTTGCAACAACTACTGACATTATGGTCTGGCCTGGCCTGAAGCTACTGAGGGTTTATGAACAGAGACTTCCATCACTAAATTGCTGCCAGCAGAATTAATTACATTCTAATGCCAACCATGCTGTGAAGGATAATGATGCAATTCCAGATATGGACAAACAGGTTTAAATTTGCACCAGTCAGCAAATGAATGCAAACAGAAATATAAAAACAACGTTTTGGCCATGTTTCAGTATATGTATATGGTGGGCCGACGCTCATGACCAACATCCATGTACTATGAGGAAAGCAATCAAAGACATTGCCCCATAATTAATCTGAAATGCAATTTCATAAGTCTCTAAGGAACATATCTACCAAAATGAGAAATTACAGCTCACCACAGAAAAGTTCACCCACTTTCTATTCATTCCTATGGGTATTTATCAAATGGTGAACAGGGCCACCATCAGGGGGGCACAGGGGGCGCATCTGCACTGGGACTTTAAGGGGGGCCTAACCACACCGCACTTACTGGATTAGCCAGGCCCCCTTTGAGTTGCCAAAATACGCTGAAGGTTGAGAAAGCTGAGGAACTCCGCGAATGGAGCCGAAATCCGCTGATTAGAGCCAAAAGCCGACGTTTGGAGTAGAAAGCTGCTGATTGGACCCTGAAGCTTCCAAATGGATTCGAAGAAGAGAAGAAGATGCTGAAAATAGACCAGAATAAGAAGAGAATGAAGAAGACCTTTAAAGGGCATGTAAAGGCAAAAAAATAAAATCCCATTTTTACTTTCTTGAAAGAAAAAGAAACCTATCTCCAATATACTTTAATTAAAAAATGTGTACCATTTTTATAAGAAACCTGACTGTATGCAGTGAAATTCTCCCTTCATTTACTGCTGTGGATAGGAATTGTCAGATGGTCCCTAACTGCTGAGCAGGGAAACAATCATACTTATGAACAGCAGGGGGAGCCCCCGCCTTACTTCCCAGCCATGCAGAACTCAAGCAGCTTTGTTTATGACGACCCCTAAGCAGCCCAGACCACACTGAGCATGTCCACGGTCTTAGTCTTGCAAAGATATTTAACAAAGTTACAAGATGGTGACCCCCTGTAACCAACTTCAAAAGCATAAATTATTTGTTTGATTAGGCTTGTGGTGCAGTAAGTTCATGTTTATATTTAGTATACAAAATACAGCATTTCTAGCCTTATTCTATTTTAAACTTTACATGCCCTTTAAGAAAAGCAAATCTCTAGTCTCAGTTTCTTTAATATTTTTTTCGTATTTCCATTTGATATAGTTTAGTTTCTAAGGGAGCAACACAGAGGCTATTGTTATTTATACTGTAGATTGAGTGTGTATTATTTATTTTTGCGTGTGGGAGGGTAGAATCTGAGAAAGGAAGAAGATGGGAAAGAAGTGTAGGTTGTGATTAATATAAAGTCTAAAGAGATGAGCACAAGGGATTGTGTATCTCAGTATATATATTGCAGTAGAAGCTTGTTGGAATGTTTCTCTATTCAGTTCACCTTTATTGACAGTAATGAATTGCTCTTCATTTTAATTGCGTGTTGCTGAAAGCTTTCTGGGAGCTACTGCTTGGGTTTTTTATAGACTACATGGTAGAATATAATAGAGTATACAGAATGAAGAGGACAATGATGGAGAGAGATGAATAATACTATATATATATAAGGCTACAATACTATCAATCAATCATGCCAAGCCCTTATGTTCTACATGATCACATTATGTGTGTGCTTTGTTCCCTTGTGCTTCTTCTTCAGTTGGAATGTTATGACATTAATGGATATTTCTGTTGCAGGACTTTCCTTGGTTTCTATAAAGGTCTGACAATAATCACTGGCATATTTTACCTCTGCCTTGAAAGAGGAGTTGCTAGGATCCTTATGCCATAATATTTCTATTTGCAGCGCCTCCCCCCCCAGTCAGTTTTGCTCCTGAGATAATATTTCCGCAATAAATAACCTTGAAAAGTTGCATATTGTCATAATTAGGAGGGAGGCGATGAGGAACAGACACAAGCCTGTAAATTTGTCCATAGTCTCTAGACAATCGGTAGAATTACAGATAGAAGTAAACTACCTGATGTTAAAATGGCAGCTGACCACTTGAGATTTTTGCTTCTTTTTTCTTGATGACTCCAAGCAAGTGGCACTGTTGTTAAACCTCAATAAACAGAGGCAATGAGTAATAATACAGCCATGCCATTATCTGTGAGGAATTCATGCGGGTTTATGTGCGTTTTCTATCAATAGATCGATTCATGTGATAAAGTAGTTCCCCATAAATAAAGACTTTTTTCAATTACTTTCCATTATTTATTTTTTACTGTTTTTCCAAAATCTAAAGGTGGCCATACAAACAGAGATGTGCTCGTTTGACGATGTCGCCAAACGAGCGGATCTCTCTCTGATAACGGGGGTCGGATCGCGGGACCGCATCAACGAACAGATGCGGCCGCGATCCGACGGGATTTTTTGTCCCATCCGATCGAGATCTGGCCGACTTTCAGCCAGATCTCGATCGGGGAAGCCCGTTGGGGGGCCCCATACACTGGCCAATAAGCTGCCGTCTTGGTCTGTCTTTTGGCTTTTATCGGCCCGTGTATGGCCACCTTTAGTATAAAGTTGAATGTTCGTGTCTCTGGTGTTTCAGTCTGGTAGCTCAGTAATTCAGGCGCAGACTCTAAACTGTTACAATTTTGCAACATTTAGGGGCAGATTTATCAAAGGTCGAAGTGAAGGTTCAAAGTTAAAAACTTCGAATTTCAAAGTAATTTTTGAGTACTGCAGCCATCGAATAGTCCAACTTCGATTCAAAGTTGAAAAAAACTTCGAAATTCAAAGGTCGAATTTTTTTGAAGTACTGTCTCTTTAAAACTTCGACTCCAACCATTCGCCACCTAAAAGCTGCCATAGTGCTGTTTTAGCTTATGGGGGACCTCCTAGAACCTGTAGGGAGGCAATTGGGGGAGTTTGGGAGATTGAAGGTCGAAGTTAAAAAAAACTTTGAATCGAAGTAGATCGAAGTAGCGCTACTACAAATCGTACGATTCGAAGTAGGCCCACTTTGACCCCAAAAAAATTTGAAAAGGACTTTTATTATATAGATTTTTGTGTCTTGGTTACAGGTCCACTTTGATAACGGTAATAACAAAATGGTGCCTGCCTGCTTGCTGTGACTGTGAATTCCAAGGCTGAAGAAAACACGATTTAATTAATTTATATTGTGTAACTAAAGTTCATTTTGCTTGACAAACTAAATAAAAAAAAATTGGAAATATTTCTTAGAGGGAAAGGTCCCCTTTAATGCTATCCAAGAAGACAGGATGGAGTTGTTTAGTTCTCTTCCTCAAAACAAGGAAGCAGAAATAGCTGAGAAAGGTTGAGTAATCATTCACCTAGGAATACATATGTATATCACCTCGGAATAGGGTTGCCACCTTTTAGCCTGGTGGAGACCGGGCATGGGGCAGGGCTGTGACATCATATTTTGCAACTGGGGGTACTTTATTTTAATACACAAGTTTCAGTGACTCATGTGACAGAAATGACATCAGAACTCACTTTATAACTGATGACATCAGAACTCACCGTTTATAAGGATATAATACACAAGAGCCATGAATATCTTGTAAATTATATCCTTATAAACGGTGACTTCTGATGTCATCCGTTATAAACGGTGAGTTCTGATGTCATTTCTGTCACATGACTCACTGAAACTTGTGTATTATAATAAATAAAGTAACCCCCAGTTGCAAAATATGAGGATATTAGAAGTTACATCGGAGTTCCATGACCTGTATAAAAACACTCGGCCGAACCTCGGTAACTTTTTATTATCCTTATATTTTACAAGAGGGGGCACTTTATTCACTATATAATACACAAAAGCCATGAATATCTTGTAAATTATATCCTTATAAACGGTAACTTCTGATGTCATCAGTTATAAACTGTGAGTTCTGATGTCATTTCTGTCACATGACTCACTGAAATTTGCGTATTATAATAAAAAAAGTACCCCCAGTTGCAGGATATTAGAAGTTACCTCGGAGTTCCATGACCTGTATAAAAACACTCGGCCGAATGGTCATGAAACTCCTTGGTAACTTATAATATCCTTATATTTTACAAGAGGGGGTACTTTATTCACTATTAATATATATGGCTAGTGGTAACTTTCATACATGAGGTCCACTGCAGATTAAAATGTATGCTGCCTGCAACCACGCTTTAAAATCGTAAAAAAAAGATGGAAACTGGTTTTCTGTGGAAAATATTTTCATTGCTAAGCAGCGCTCTTTCACACAGCTCAGCCTGTCAACTGAACTCTGCATGGTAACAATCATACGCCTTCATTGAGCACGGCATCCAATTAAAATAAACCTCTCTGTTTGAAGCGGGACTCCCATAGTGAGGCTTGACGCGCATGCCTGAGTCACGTGAAACCAGAAGAATGTATCTATTGGACTTGAGGCTACGATCCCGACATGCACTGCTGGTAAACAGCAATGGCTGACGACGAAGGAGAGGAGGATCCCGGCATCAATAACATGGGCAATCTGCTGCAAGTTATAAGCTCGGGTATTGATGGCAGCGCCCCCTAGTTCGGGACCCGCGTTGAAATCATTAAAGCTAAGCGGGTGTAGCTGAAAATAGCCAGAGGGAGACTTGCCTCGGGGAAGTTTGTTGTTTGGGAACATATTTCTATAGAATGTTCCATTATAATCATGTGCATCATGTAACACAGTGATGTTTAAAGGCTTCTCATGGCCAGGCAAGAAATAATGATGTATAGTTCCCTATTCATATGATATAGAACATTAACTCAATGCCAGGGGCAATTAATCAGCCAGCTTGTGTTTCCTTGTATCTAATATACTAAGAAGTCAGCTGATCTGGGATATTTGCAGAGATCTTCCTGTTAATTGAATGTGTTTAAAGTGATTGTCCTAGGACCTAGGTGATTGCATTGTACACCTGCTGCAGTTTCATTCTACATGGCTTGACAGAAATCAGTGCAGTCTGCAGCATGCATTTAATTCTCTTGGTGCTATATAAAAAAATAAGCTGCTAATCAGCTGGGTAGAATGTGCGTGAAATATATGGTGGTTTTGGAGCAATGAGCTCAGCTTAGTTTGCCCCATTGAACAAGATGGCTTGTCATTAACCTGCGGTGACAAAACAATGTGGCGTCTGCTACCAATGGCCCATTAACTGGGTTTTAAATCTAACGTTTGTCTATTGCAATGTGACTGCACAGCATTTTTACAGGGATTCAGCTGATTCCAGTTTTTTCTCTTTTTTTTTTTTTCCTTTTTATATGCATTTGAATGGTTCCAGCACCACATTAATGCTATGTAGGGATGCACCCAATCCACTATTTTGGATTCGGCCGCGTAAGATTCGACCGAACTGAATCTGAATCTTAATTTGCGTATGAAAATTAGGAGTGGGAAGGGGAAAACATTTTTTACTTTCTTGTTTTGTGACAAAAAGTCACGACATTTCCCTCCCTGTCCCTAATTTACATATGCAAATTCGGTTCGGCCGGGCAGAAAGATTCGGCCAAATCTGAATCCTGCTGGACAAGGACGAATCCAGAACCAGATCCTGGATTTGATGCATCCCTAATTGTAGGTATTTATATGTACTGTGCATGTCCAACATTCAGGCAAGTGAACTGGCTCCTGCTGGAACTGGTCCTTGTGTGTTTTTTTACAGTTGGGAACTGATATGAATGATGAACAGTCTCTGGTTTACATTCTGCCATATGTTGGCTTTTTATAAATAAAGGTTTTATAGTGCGTTTGAATATGGGACAGAATGATGGTGTTTGCTGGGCTGTGTAGTTATTCATATTATGATGACTAGTTGGATATCTTGATATGATTTGCATAGATGTGTCCGGGTGAATCTGTCTCTGCCTGATGAACGTTCTGTATATGTTGTGCATCAATGTTATGGTAAACTTAAAGGGATACTGTCATGGGAAAACATGTTTTTTTTCCAAAACACATCAGTTTCAACTTCTGTACTGTAATCTGTTTTTGAAAAGAGCAAACACTTTTTTTTATATTTAATTTTGAAATCTGACATGGGTCTAGACATATTGACGTTTTTCCAGGTGCTTTTTTTTTAACCTTTATATATAGACAGCACCGTCCAAAGTAATTTTTCTTAAAAAGCCTTTATTTGAAGGGCTTCATCTCAGACAGAAATACAGCACAGCAACGTTTCAGGTTTACACCAGCCTTTCCTCAAGCTGTTTTTCCAGGTGCCCCCGGTCATGTGACTTGTGCTCTGATAAAGTTGGAGTGATATCATCCCCCTCCTTTCCCTTCCAGCAGCCCATCTGCAGACCAACAGGAAGGTAACCAGATAACAGCTCCCTTACATAAGATAACAGCTGCCTGGTAGAACAGCACTCAATAGCAAAATCCAGGTCCCACTGTGACTGATTCAGTTACATTGAGTAGGAGAAACAATAGCCTGCCAGAAAGCAGTTCCATCGTAAAGTGCTGGCTCTTTCTGAAAGCACATGATAAGGCAAAATGACCTGAGATGCACCTACACACCAATATTACATCTAAAATATATACACTTGCTGGTTCAGGAATTAAATTTAAGATGATAGAGTGAATTATTTTCAGTGTCATTTAGAAATAAAAACTACACCTTAAAAATCATGACCAATAACTTTAGCAGCAGTCTAGTGTTCAGGAGCATCATGGACTGGAACGGCACGGTAGTACATACACTGGTTTGTCTCTGTGTGTTGTGTACATACAGTTACCCTGCTCTTTATGCCCATTGTTTTATGCAGAGTGATGTTCCATCTTGTACATGGTTTTTAAAGCATGTCCTCGTGTACTCTGTAAAGTCTATAATAAATCTTGTTGGGACACAAAATTAGCATTATACATTTAGATATTCTGATGGATACATCTAGGGATCAAATAGCTTTACCTGATTGTCTTTGATTGAAAAATAACTGCAATAGTCTTTCTGTGTGTCAGTACATTTTATGCATATTGCTCTGAATTATGGGGAGACCTCTTGTCTGGAAAAAGTCCAGATAATTATAGCTAATATATCCTATACCTGTAGTTTGTTTTTTTCTGGGGTAATACAGTTGGCTGAAGTGTTGTTGCATTACATAATATTGTGCATATCCCCTGGGGCAGGACAAATATACTTGATGTTCCACAGCTAAGCATTAAGCTGCTCCCAAGTGAGTTTTGTGTATCACCTAGCTGCTGTTGTTAATTATCTGTGTGCAGAACCTAATGCTCTTACAGCAGAGTTGTGATGCGTTTGCCATGAATAGTCATATTAATTAGAACTGATCTACTAGATTCTGAAGATGAATGCACATTTGTTTTGGGGCTCTCATAACTAGGTTGGAGAATAAAGTCTGATTTATATTCCAAAGAGATTTACAGTATTATTATTATAATAACAAACAGGGCACTAACGATAAAGTAACAAAGAAGGGTCACAAAATTAAACTGGAGGACTAGGGAACCTTGTGCACACAAAGTTATAATCTAAAGCAGGGATCCCCAACCTTTTTCAACCGGGAGCAACATTAAGATTTAAAAAGAGTTGGGAAGCAACACAAGCATGAAAAATGTTCCTCGGTGGTGCCAGATAAGGGCCATGATTGGCTATTGGTAGCCCCTATGTGGACTGGCAGCCTACAGGAGGCTCTGTTTGGCAGTACATATCTTTTTTTATGCACCAAAACTTGCCTCCAAGACCGGAATTAAAAAAAAAAAAGCAACTGTTTTGAGGCCACTGAGAGCAACATCCAAGGGGTTGGGGAGTAACCTGTTGCTCACGAGCTACTGGTTGGGGATCACTGCTATAAAGGAAGAGCACCCAAAACAACACATTAACAATCACCTTAAATCTTATTCTCTAGGGGACACAGTTTAGGAATCCATGGATAGAAAATAGAGTTTATAGAATAACTGGGTTGTTTTCTGGCTTGGAATTAAAGGAACAGAAATGCCAACAAATTAAAGTGTTTTAAATTAATGAAAATATCATGTACTGTTGCCCTGCACTGGTAAAACTGGTGTGTTTGCTTCAGAAACACTACTATTGTTTATATAAACAAGCTGCTGTGTAGCAATGGCGGAAATTGAAAAAAAGTCTATATGGCACAGGTTAAATAGTGGATAACAGATAACACCATTATGTTCTACAGAGCTTATCTGCTGTGTAACCTGAGCCTTTTCTCCTTTGAATGGCTGCTGCCCCCATTGCTACACAGCAGCTTATTTATATAAACAATAGTAGTGTTTCTGAAGCAAACACAGCAGTTTTACCAGTGCAGGGCAACACTGCATTATATTTTTATTACTTTAATATACTTTAATTTGTTGATGTTACTGTTCCTTTAAGCAACAAATGGTTTGTGATGTGGTTTTTGAGGTTACTGAGGCTACTTTGTGTTTGGTACTTGTGAGGTAGATAGATTACTAGTCGCTCCTTATAATAGGCTACTTTTAAAAAAACAGTCACAACAAAGAGTGAAGAGAGGGGGGCTGTAAACCGGTAATCGAATTATCTACCTCGTAAGGACTATACATGGAGTAGCTTCAACTTCCCTGTTTGTTCTGTTTAGCTTAAGAAATAACAAAATACAGTTTTTTTTTGTGATCAAAACAATAGGCAAAACATATGTTGCGCACAAGTCTTTATACTAAACAAAAAACACTGGGGCACAAGTGGGAAATCTTGGTACCATCCAACCAGCAACTCGGGAAACAAAGAAAATACATTTCAGTGACCCACTTCAAAGAGTGTGTGTTTATTCCATGTAGTTCAGCATGACCCCAAACTGCACACCATACACAACAATTCGGGGAGGTGTGTAACCCAACTCCTTCTTCAGGTGCACAAGCCCTGTTCACTGCACTCGTGTTAAATTAGGCAGCCTCGAAGGTGAATAGTCATTAGGTGTTTTGCTAGTACGTTTTACTGGGAAATAGTCATCAAGAGAATTCTAAAGGAAGGAGCAGAGGGATTGACTGATAGCACAGAGAACATGGAACATGATTTTCTTTTCATAGACTTCTTTCCCCAACAGAGAGTGAAGAGGAAGATGACTTGGAGATGGAAGATCCAGAAGTTGCAGACGGTGAAGCTCCGAATATCATCAACTTTGACACCAGCTTGCCAACATCACATACAGTGTGTGACTATTTATTTCCATTCTTATTACTTCTCAGTAATGTCAGTAGCCCAAGGGTGGTTCCTTCATGACCCACAAGAAGTGTGTGGAAGGTTGAGGCTCACGTTATGCTTCTTGCCCCGGGAGTAGTTTTAAAGGGGATGTACATTTACATTTACCATTTTGTTGGATTCATAGCATCCTCCAGCATATTATAAATAGCGGATAAAGAACCCCTTATTGTAAAATATATAAGGATATTATAAGTCACAGAGGAGTTCCCTGACCATTTAAAAGCACAAGGCCAAAGGCCGAGTGTTTTTATACAGGTCACGGAACTCCGAGGTTAATTCTAATATCCTCATATTTTTCATTTATTATAATACACAACTTTCAGTGAGTCAGGTGACAAAACGACGTCACTACTCACCGTTTATAACTGATGACATCACTAGTCCCCGTTTATAAGGATATCATTTACAAGATATTCATGGCTTTGGTGTATATCGTTATATTGTCTCTAACTTGTCTGCATCATTGGTTCTCCTAAAGAGGTGGTTGACCTTTAAGTTAACTTTTAGTATGTTATAGAATGGCCAATTCTATCCAACGTTTCAATTGGTCTTCATTATTTATTTGTAATAGTTTTTCAATTATTTGCCATATTCTTCTGAATCTTTCCAGCTTTTAAATGGGGGTCACTGACCCCATCCAAAAACAAATCCTGTGTACGGCTACATATTTATTGTCATTGCTACTTTTTGTTACTCATCTTTCTATTCAGCTCTCTCCTATTCATATTCCAGTCTCTTATTCAAGTCAGTGCATAGTTGCTAGGGTAATTTGGACCCTAGCAACCAGATTGCTGAAATAGCAAACCGGAGAGCTGCTGAATAAACAGTTAAATAACTAAAAAAACACAAATAATAAAAAATGGAAACCAATTGCAAATTGTCTTAGGATATCTCTCTCTACTAAAATCATACTAAAAATTTACTCAAAGGTGAACAACCCCTTAAAGAGGACCCACCAATGTGAACCATTCATCCTCTATATGCTTGAGCTTTCCTTTTTTTCTGGAGGCATTATACACATATTTTTAACACTTCAACATTATTGCATCCCGTGTAATTGTTAGATTACAATGTAATTGCAGAAACATTCCATGCTAATCTCACTATGTAATATTGAATGATATTCTGATAGGCCTTATGTGCCATGTATGAGTCGAATTTGCTGTTTGTACCAGTGGTAGTTTAAATAGGAACATATGTACGTATATGGGACCTGTTATCCAGAATGCTTGGGACCTGAGGTTTTCCGGATAACGTATATCTCTGTAATTTGGATCTTTATACCTTAAAGGGGAACTATAATGAAAATTGAATATAAACATCATACTGAAATTAGAAACTTTCTAAATACAATCAATTAAATTTGCTGCATTGTTTCTGAAATAATCAAGTTTAAATTCACTATCCCTCTCTCCGCATCTGTTTCTCTTCATTCTCTCTTCATGCAGCAGTTGGGTGTCAGATAATCATTGACAGTTAGATCCAATATATCATATAGGGGGGCTCCCTTTCCTAGCAGATGAATTAGAGCTCACTCAAATAACTGATTCCAGTATAAACAAAATAACTGTCTTTTGCACAAATTCTGCATGTAGAGAGACATTCTGCATGTAGAGAGACATGATGTCTGGTGATTTTAATAGAGTGAGCTTTAATACATATTCTGGGCAAAAGGGGCCCCTATAAAATATATTGGATCTAACTATCGATGAATATCTGACACCCAACTGCTGCATGAGGAGAGAATGAAGAGAAACAGATGCTGAGAGAGGGATAGTGAAGAAAAAACTTGATTATTTCAGAAACAATACAGAATGTTTAATTAAGTATATTTAGAAAACTTCTTAGATCAGTATGCTGAAGCTTATATTCAGTTTTCATTTTCGCAATAGTTCCCCTTTAAGTCTACAAGAAAATCATGGAAGCATTAAATAAATCCAATATTGGTTTTGCTTCCAATAAGAATTAATTATATCTTAGTTGGGATCAAGTCCAAGCTACTGTTTTATTATTAGAGAGAGAAAAAGGAAATCATTTAAAAAATAAAAATTGTATTATTATAAAATGGAGTCTACAGGAGACGGCTATTCCGTAATTCGGAGCTTCCTGGATAACAGGTTTTGGGATAACTGATCCAATACCCATGGTTGTCTCTTTGTGATAACAGTATCTCGGGGTGGACATGGAAGAGTTTCATGGACGGACGCTACATGATGATGACAGCTGCCAGCAGATTCCAGTTCTGCCCAATGTGCAGGTCATGTTAATCCCGGGCCAGACGCTGCCTCTCCATCTTTCCAGGCCTCAAGAGGTCAGCATGGTGCGTGGTCTGATTCAGAGGGACAGAACATTCGCTGTGCTTGCATACAGGTCTGTCACATATGAAACCTTGTCATGTCAGCTCTATTGACTAATGAAATACTCACTGTTTACACTTATAACATCAAAACAAGCTGTGTGATTAGATCTAGTTTGTTCTGATCTGTCCATGGTAAAACTGCTACCTTCATAGTGTTTGGGCCATAGGTTTGAACCAGTCAGGGCACTAGCTTTAAAGGAGAACTAAACCCTAAAAATGAATGTGGCTTAAATGGCCATATTTTATATACTGAACTTGTTGCACCAGCCTAAAGTTTCAGCTTATCAATAGCAGCAATGATCCAGGACTTCACACTTGTCACAGGGGGTCACCATCTTGGAAAGTGTCTGTGACACTCACATGCTCAGTGGGATCTGAGCAGCAGTTAAAAAGCTAAGCTTAGGGGTCGTCACTAATTATCCAGCAGAAAATTAGGTTGGTCTGTAATATAAGCTGATCTACAGGGCTAATTATTAATTCATGCTAATTGCACTGGTTTCTGTGCTGCCATGTAGTAATTATCTGTATTAATTACTAATCAGTCTTATATTGTGACATGTCTATTCTATGTGTACTGTATATTGTGAGTGGGTCCCTAAGTTCAGTAAGTGACAGCAGCACAGAGCATGTGCAGTGAATCAGCAGAAAAGAAGATGGGGAGCTACTGGGGCATCTTTGGAGACATAGATCTTTACTGCTAAAGGGCCGTGGTTGCCTTGGACTGGTACAGAAGCTCAAAAGATAATGTACAACATTTCTACCTACATCTTTAATTAGGATTTAGTTCTCCTTTAAAGGGGACCCGTCATCGGAAAAAATTATTCAAAATCCTATTTTATCAAATTAGTCAAGCAAAATGAACTTTAATTACACTGTACAAATTATCTGAATCTTGTTTCCTTCGGTCTGGGAATTCATAATTATAGCAAGCAGGCAGCAGCCATTTTGTGGACACTGTTATTAAGGCAAGTCTTGTATCATCTCAGAATCGTATTTGTGCACCAGAATGGGGGACCCGATGTCCATCCCCATGTCCTGGCTACACAATTAAATGATAAAAAGAGAACAGGGGGATGCGGGGAGAACAGTGACATCTAGGAAGTGCTGAATGGAAAGTGAAAGTAATTATCTGCCCCGCCTCTATGCCTAGGCATAGAGGAGGGGCAGACAATATTTGATTGACAGCTGAGATTTTTAAATGAGCTTACAACAGCTATGAATGCTTTAATAAAAACTAGAAATTGGATTTCATGTTTAATTTGAAAAGGACTTTTAATATACAGATTTTTGTGTCTGGGTGACGGGTCCACTTTAAAGGGGGTGTTCACCTTTATGTTAACTTTTAGAGGCCCACTTATCAAAGTCCAAATTTTTTCCATTATTTTTTTGAAAACAACTATGACCAAATCCGTACAGGTTTTTTCTCCTTATTTATCGATACACTTTCCCGAAAATGCCCCTAAATCTTTACACACACCCCTCTGTGCAGATTCTGTCCAGCGGAGTTCACGGCAGCCATCTTTTTCTCTTCGGTAATCTTTGGGAAGTAACTGCACATGTGCCGTTGGAGCAATTTTCTGTTTTGCGACAAAGCGCTGCTCTCATTCCAAAGAGCTGGAAGATGGGTGCTGTGAACTCTGGTGGACAGAATCTGCACTGAGGGGTAAGTAAAGAGTTAGGGGCATTTGCCCGGTGTAACAGCTAGACTGAGAAGAAGGAGGGAGGGGGGTAGGGTTTTTTTTTACTTTACGGTTGAATTCTCCTAAGGAGTCTGTAGGTTTTCTCCATGCTTACAGGTAATCTGGATTTCTTCCTATACAGGCCAGTTAACTGGCTTCTGAGAAAACTGACCATAGTGTGGTTAAAGGGCATGTAGAATAAAATTAGTATAAGGTTAGAAATGCTGTATTTTGTATACTAAAATATAAACATGAACTTACTGCACCACAAGCCTAATCAAACAAATAATTTATGCTTTCAAAGTTGGCTACAGGGGGTCACCATCTTGTAACTTTGTTAAACATCTTTGCAAGACTAAGACTGTGCACATGCTCAGTGTGGTCTGGGCTGCTTAGGGATCGTCATAAACAAAGCTGCTTGAGTTCTGCATGGCTGGGAAGTAAGGCGGGGCTCCCCCTGCTGTTCATAAGTATGATTGTTTCCCTGCTCAGCAGTTAGGGACCATCTGACAATTCCTATCCACAGCAGTAAATGAAGGGAGAATTTCACTGCATACAGTCATGTTTCTTATAAAAACAGTACACATTTTTTAATTAAAGTATATTGGAGATAAGTTTCTTTTTCCTTTACATGCCCTTTAAATGTGATAGAGGTTAGTTAGACTGTACACTCCAGTGAGCAGTGACTGATAAAACATATAAATAAAATAAAACCTCTATAAAGTACTGCAGAATATGCCAGCTAATAATAATATTACATTCTTTGCCTTTTAAAACAGTGATGGCCTTGAGAGAGAAGCACGCTTTGGGACTACTGCTGAAATCTACGCCTATCGAGAAGAGCATGAGTTTGGGATAGAGACTGTAAAAGTGAAAGCAATTGGAAGGCAGAGGTTTCAGGTTCTGGAAATGAGAAATCAGGCCGATGGGTGAGGAAAATGGATTTAATCCAGTGAAGGTGTAGTAATGGGGGAAAGCTTTGAGTAATGGTAAACTACCAACATAGGGAGGCACATTTATTAAAGGTCGAATTTCAAATCCATGTGAGTTTTTTTAAACTCTATTCAATTCAAATATACTCGAAATTTGGGGGTTATTTAATAAAAAAATCGAATATCTAAAAATCTCATAAATTTTACCAACTCGAACACTCAAATCGAATTCGACTAAACTCGATTTGAGTTTTTTCTCTGAAAAAAACTCGAATGTCAGGAAGGCTACTAACAGATCCAAATTGGTCCGTGGACCTCTCCCATTGACTTATACATGAACTCGGCAGGTTAGGAAAACTATACCCCCAAATGAATATTTGAGCAACAGATTGGCTGGGTGAATTGGCTCATGTGACCTAACATGTATGGTTTGTTTGTGTGCACTGTGAATTTTTTAAAATGGCAGTTTTCTATTTAGGATTACCCAATGGCACGTACTACTAAAAAAGTATATTATTATGAAAATGGTTTATTTACATGAAGCAGGGTTTTACATATGAGCTGTTTTATGCAATATCTTTTTATAGAGACCTACATTGTTTGGGGGGTATAGTTTTCCTTTAAAAGGCAAGAGTATGATAACTCTCAAACCTCTAATCAAGTGTGGATAACTCACAATTCGAATTTGAGAGGTTTGACCCTAAAAAAAATTTGAACATTTGAGTTTTCAACTCGACCCTTAATAATTCTGTCCCTAGGTATTTCGCCCTTCGCTCAGTTTGGAGCCACAGCTTAAATTAACATTACTGTATAAAGTGTATGTGAGTCATAAACATACACCAGCTATGTAAGTGCGTTACAGCAGTGCAGCCTTTAAATGAGATTGTAGTTGGTTTAAAAAGTGTTCTCGTCCATTTAGAATGGGAACCTTTTAGGATAATGAATACACTTATTAGTATTAATATTGGTTATTTTTTGTTTTATTCCAGGATTCAGCTGGCTCGGGTGCAGATCCTTCCAGAGAAGGTTTTACCCTGTCCCATGACTTCTCTTCAGTTGGATTCTCAGAGTCGGCATCTGCTTATCCCGGCCAACAAGCCAGCGAGCAGCCGCAGCCCACACAGCAAATGCCAGTGGCTGCACAAGTACCGCAGGGTATAGTTCCATCTCTTTTGTTTGTAGCATTAGAGACTCTTATAAGACTTGCTGGTAACTGAAGTTGTAAATTAAACAGCTACTCCATGTTTGGTCCTTGCGAGGTAGATCATTAGATCTACCACCTCTCATCACTCTTTGTTGCGACTGTTTTGTTAAAAGAAGCCCATTAATTAACAGTTGTCACAGAATGGGTTGTCAAAAATGAACCCACTTCCACTTGGAGTGTCATACATGTCCAGCAGTCAGGCCGTGCATTGGAATTAACCAGACTGCCCACCCAAATATGGACCTGTAAGACCCCCATCCACATTACCCTCACTTCCCGCATTAACTGTTCCTTGTAGTTCCTCCAGAATCATAGAGCTGAGCTCCAGCATTGTCAGCCAACATCTTTGTCCAGGAACATGGGCACTGGCATAGGAGCAAAGGTTGGCTTCAAGTAACCATGTGCATGCTCACTGATCTGGTTGCTAGGGTCCAAATTACCCTAGCAACCATGCATTGATTTGAATAAGAGACTGGAATTTGAATAGGCTAAGCCTGAATATAAAGAGGAGTAATACAAAGTAGCAATAACAATACATTTGTAGCCTTACAGAGCATTTGTTTGTTTTTTTTTGTGAAAGAGTCATAAGAAGAAGGCAAATAATTCAAAACTATAAAAAAAAAATAATTAGGACCAATTCTAGGAAATCTGAATTGAATTGGTCCTAATTATTTTTTTTTTATAGTTTTGAATTATTTGCCTTCTTCTTATGACTCTTTCACAAAAAAAAACATTTTATAACATACTAAAAAGTTAAAGGGGTGGTTCACCTTTAAGTTAACTTTTAGTATGTTGTAGATTTGCCAATTCCAAGCAACTTTTCAATTGGTCTTCATTATTTATTTTATTTAGTTTTTTTCCGTCTTATTCTTTCCAGATTTGAAATGGGGGTCACTGACCCAATCTAAAAACAAATGGTCTGTAAGGCTACACATTTATTGGTCTTGCTTCTTTTTACTCCTCTTTCTATGCAGATCCTCTCCTATTTATATTCCAGTCTCTTATTCAAGTCAATGCGTGGTTGCTAGGGTTATTTGGATCCTAGCAACCAGATTGCTGAGATGGCAAAGTGAAGAGCTGCCGAATAAAAGAGAGATTTTTGTACTTACCGTTAAATCTTTTTCTCTTGTCCTATATTGGGGGACACAGGCACCCTGGGGATGAAGATCCTGCAGCTGGAGATGGACACTATGTTGCAAAATAAGACTCCTCCTCCTGCTCTGGGCTTCATCCCCTGCCTCCTCCTACAATCCTCAGTTTCAACCGAAGAAGGAGCAAAGCAGCCCAAAACAGAAGAGAAATCAAAAATAACACCCTCGGAACTAAACATTAGAAAAATGAAGAACCAACAAGAATGGAAAAAAACATCACGGTAACCGTGAAAAAGAGTGTCAGAATAGGGAGGGAAAGCCTGTGTCCCCCAATATAGGACAAGAGAAAAAGATTTAACGGTAAGTACAAAAATCTCTCTTTCTCTTGCCTAATTGGGGGACACAGGCACCCTGGGGACGTCCCAAAGCTCCCAAAAGGGTGGGACACTGTATGGTAGGTGTCTAGCTAACCACAGCACTGAGCACCTTCCTCCCAAAGGCAGCGGCGGCTGAAGCACGTGCGTGGAGCCTGTAAAAGCGAGTGAAGGTATGAAGGGATGCCCATGTGGCCGCTTTACAGATCTGCTCCTCTGAAGCTTGGTGACGGAAAGCCCACGAAGTGCTGAGGGAGCGAGCGGAGTGAGCCCTAACCTTGATCGGAGGATCCTTCCCCTTGACAGCGTAGGCTCTGGAAATGACAGACCGGATCCACTTGGCTAAGGTCGTCTTGGCGGCCTTGGTGCCCCTTTTGGGGCCATCAGGGAGAATGAAGAGCGCATCTGTCCGTCGAACATGCTCTGTGGCTGTCAGATAGAATGAAACAGCTCGAACAACGTCCAGAGTGTGGAGCTTGTGCTCAATCGGGCCTTTGGGATTCGGACCCAATGAAGGGACAACAATGTCCTGGTTCAAGTGGAATGCAGATACCACCTTAGGTAAAAGTCTGGAGTAGGTCGAAGCACTACCTTGTCCATGTGAACAACGGTGAAGGGCGATTTGCAGGAGAGAGCCGCAAGCTCAGAAACTCTCCTAGCGGACGTGATTGCCAGCAGAAACAACACCGTCTCGGTGAGTGTGGATAGAGGGAGCTGTGCAAGTGGTTCGAAGGGTTCCTCTTGCAAGGCTGAGAGCACCAAATTGAGGTCCCACGGGGGCACCGGGCAGCGATACGGAGGGATGATACGAGTCGCCCCTTGTAGAAAAGTTTGGATTTTTGGGTTAAGGGCCAGCTTGCATTGCAGGAGAATAGACAAGGCCGAAACCAGCACCTTGAGGGAGCTGAGGGCTAAGCCTTTCGAAAGACCTTCCTGCAAGAAGGAGAGGACCTCCTTGACGCTCGCCTTTTGAGGATTAACAGCTCCGTGCTCACATCAAGATATGAAGGTTCACCATACGCGGTGGTAGATTTTAGCTGAGACAGGCTGTCGTGCTCGCAGCATGGTGGGAATCGCCTCTGGGGGTGCTCCCGAATCCCGTAGAATCAAGGCCTCAAGAGCCACGCCGTTAAAGCCCAGAGATGATAACTCGGGTGGACAACCGGACCCTGAGTGAGGAGGTCTGTCCGTTGAGGAAGATGGAAGGGTCCGTCCGCGGCCATGGCGATGAGATCTGCAAACCAGGCCCTGCGGGGCCAGAAGGGTGCCACCAAGATGGTCTGGGTTCCCTCACTTTTTATCTTTTTGATCACCTTTGGGAGGAGTGCCAGAGGGGGGAAGATGTAAACTCTGGAGAAGCTCCACGGAATCACTAGGGCGTCTACCGCGTGAGCCAGGGGGTCGAGGCACCTGGAGACGAAGGACGGAACCTGCCGGTTGGTCCTGGACGCCATGAGGTCGATGTCTGGCAGGCCCCACCTTGCCACAATGAGTCGGAACACGTCGTGGTGGAGGCTCCATTCCCCGTGATCGATCGTTTCCCCGCTCAGGTAGTCTGCCAACCAATTGTCCACCCCGGGTATGTGGACCGCCGAGATGGCGGGGACTTTGTTCTCTGCCCAAGTTAGAATCTCCTGAGCTTCCCTGAGGGCCGCGAGACTTCTGGTGCCGCCTTGATGGTTTATGGAGGCTACAGCCGTCACGTTGTCGGACTGGATTCTCACGGGGTGACCCTGGAGTACTGTCGCCGTGTGTTCCAGGGAGTAGCGTATCGCTCTGAGCTCCAGAAGGTTGATGGGTAGCCTCTGTTCCTCCAGAGTCCATAGACCTTGTACAGTGGTTTGGTCTATGACGCCTCCCCACCCGCGAAGACTGGCATCTGTGGTGAGAACCTTCCAGTGATGGGGGGGAAAGGGTTTTCCCCCCATCGTCCGAAGTGGTTGAAGCCACCATGGAGAGAGAGAAGTACTCGACTTGGAATGGAGATCTTGCGATCGAGGTTGCCTCGGTCCCTGCGCTGGTGCAGAAGGATGGTGTGTTGAAGTGGTCTGGTGTGGGATTGAGCATACGGGATGGCCGGGAAGGATGCCACCATCGTGCCCAAAGTCTGCATCGCTGATCGAAGGGTAACCTTGTTGGATCCCATGAGAGATCTGATCCGAGTCTGGAGGGTCCGGACCTTGTCCTGCGGTAGAAATGCTCTCCCCTATCTGGAGTCCAGTATCAGGCCGAGGTACTGTATTGATTGAGTCGGGTGGAGGTTCGACTTGTTGGAGTTGATCGTCCAGCCCAGAGATGTCAGGGTCTGGAGAACTTGAGCTGTGTGCAGACGAGCCAGAGAGGCGGACTGACCCTTGACGAGTAGATCGTCTAAATAGGGAATAACGGTGATGCCTTTGAGTCTGAGTTCCTCCAATGCTGCCGCCATGACTTCGGAGAAGGTGCGTGGAGCTGACGAGAGGCCGAATGGCAGAGCCACGAACTGCCAATGATTGCCGTCCACAAAGAATCTGAGGAAGCTGTGATGAGCTGGGTGCATAGGTATATGAAGATATGCGTCCTTGATGTCTATGACTGTCATGAAATCGTTCTCTTCCATGGAGGCAAGTACTGATGGTATTGACTCCATTTTGAAATGGCACCGTTAGACGAACGGGTTGAGATCCTTCAGGTCTAGGACAGGTCTGAGAGAGCCGTCTTTTTTGGGAACCATGAAGAGGTTGGAATAGTAACCCCTTCCTCCGGAGTGTGGTGGGACAGGTTGAATGGTGCCCTCCGCGGCCAGGTCTTGTATGACGGAAAGGAATTTGGTTCTGTCGGGAGCCTTGGCCGGCAGTCTGGATACGAAAAATCTGTGAGGGGGCGTGTGAGAAAAGTCTATCAAAAGTCCTTGGGAGACCACCCGAAGGACCCACTGATCCCGAATTTTGTTGTGCCAAACCTCTCGAAAGGATTTGAGTCGGCCTCCTAAGGGTATCCCTTCGGGAGGGGGCACACCTTCATGCTGTGTGGGGTTTGTCTTGTGAGGGCTTGGAGGAAGACTGGGAGGAAGACTTGGAGGAAGACCAGGGCTGTCTTTGTTTGCCCTGAAAGCGGGAGCGAAGTTAGAGGTGGACTTGTCGGATTGTGTCTTTGACCTTTGTCCTTGCCTGAAAGGTCGAAAAAAGGGTCTCCTTCTGAAGGGAGGTCGCTTGGGTCGTGTTTGTGGGAGAAGGGTGCTCTTGCCTAATTGGGGGACACAGGCACCCTGGGGACGTCCCAAAGCTCCCAAAAGGGTGGGACACTGTATGGTAGGTGTCTAGCTAACCACAGCACTGAGCACCTTCCTCCCAAAGGCAGCGGCGGCTGAAGCACGTGCGTGGAGCCTGTAAAAGCGAGTGAAGGTATGAAGGGATGCCCATGTGGCCGCTTTACAGATCTGCTCCTCTGAAGCTTGGTGACGGAAAGCCCACGAAGTGCTGAGGGAGCGAGCGGAGTGAGCCCTAACCTTGATCGGAGGATCCTTCCCCTTGACAGCGTAGGCTCTGGAAATGACAGACCGGATCCACTTGGCTAAGGTCGTGTTTGTGGGAGAAGGGTGCTCTTGCCCCCAGTAGCCTGAGAGATGATCTTATCCAGTTCAGCCCCAAAAAGTAGTTAACCTTGGAAGGGTATGCTGACTGGGGAACGTTTGGATGTTAGGTCGGCGGACCATGACTTTAACCATAAAAATCGGTGAGCGGCTACAGATTGAGCTGAAGCTTGAGCAACCATCAGAGCTGCGTCTAGTGCTGCTTCACCAATGTATGTAGTGGCGACTGCTATTTGGGAGAGCATATCGTCAGTAGTTGGGTCTTCAGATCCGATGAGTTGTGCCACCTGTTCCACCCAGACCTCCATAGCCTTTGACACCCAGGCGATAGCAAAGATGGGTCAGAAGGCTGACACAGACGCGGTGAAGGAGGATTTGCAGAAACCTTCTAGACGATTGTCTATGGGGTCTTTGAATGCAGCCGCGTCGGCAACCGGAATGGTGGTATTCCTGGATAATCTGGAAACCGGAGGATCGACTGCTGGAAGTGAAGACCAGAGTTCAATGCATTCTTTAGGAAAGGGATAAGTCCGGGTGAATCTTTTGGAAAGCTGTACCCTGTGAGCAGGGTTTTTCCATTGCGACTTTGTCTATGTCAGGATCAGGGTGGTCCTGATCGGAGTCGTCAGCTGATAGGACTTGACCTTCCTCATAGGAGGGAGAGAGGATTTCCCCAGGGGAGTCCGGAGGAGAGGGTGCGAGACGTTTTGACGACCCTGTGCGGTGATGAGACTGTGAAGGTTGAGATAAAAGCTCAAGAACCTTGTCAAAGGTCTCTGGGATGCGGGCCAAATGTTGGAGCCTGCAAGTGAGAGGGATATGGGCCTAAGGAGTTCAGGATCCGAAGTAGTAGCTGTAGGTAGTGGCAGTAAATCGGATTTTCTGCAGGCCCCACAGAATGAATCAGCCGAGGCTGAAGTAAATTTGGGTTTATAATTTGAACAGGCTAGAAGGAAACCTGTGTGTGAGTTTGAGCTGAGGACTTGTTGGTCCTGGGCCCTTCTGCCTTGTTAGCCATTGTGCTCCTTATCAGAGAAAATGGTAGGAAGGTTAGACAGAAAAACCCTTTTTTTTTTTTTTTTTTTTTTTATGAGGCAGGGGAGTCGGCCTGCTGTAAGCCTAAGCAAGGTTATAGCCGTGAGGAAATCTCCTTGGCGAAGGTGAGCCTGCGGAGATAACAAGCATAGGTATGATGGCAGCCCTGTGGGTCCATGTACCCTAAAATGCAGTACACATAACATGCAGTATGTACAGTCATTGAACAAGATGTTCTGGTACCAAACTAGCCAGATATCTGAGGCATAATATATCTAATCTTTATTATGTGTGTATAGATGTATGATAACTTGCCTGATGGCGCTATAGAACAGCCTGGGAGGGTGGGTTCTCCCTTCTGTAAGCTTTAAAAGTACCCAGGCATGAGGGTAGGTAGTGTAAGAGCAGGTCGTTCCTATGAGAGTTCTGAAAGAGCGGAAAGGAAAGAAAAAACATCCGATGTGTAGCAAACCTGCTCAGAGGCTGTCTTGGAAGACAGAGCCGAATATAGAGCCTGCGCGTAGTGTTGCGTCTGGCGGGGATGCGAAGGGCGGGAGGATGAGAGGTGGAACGCATGTGCGTGTCACCAGAGAAGTCGCGTGCCCATGGCGCCGTGCAGGGAAGGATAGGCGGAAGTAGAAGCGAAGGGCGTGTGGAACGCATAAGCGTTTCACCAGGGAAAATGGCGCAGAGTGTGCTGAGGGGTGCGCGTAAGTGAGAGGGTGACCAAGGGAATAAAATACCATGAGGTACTCACCTAGGGACAAACGCCAGCTGATCCGTGCCCTGTGGAAAATGACCCCTGTAAACAACAGACACACATATAAATATATATATGCACAGCAGTGAAATATATATGTATATGAGTGCTATTATACACCCAGGTGGGTGTATACCGCTGATGCAGACCTCCGTAGAGCGGGAAAACAGCGCAGGGGGTGAGGAGCAAGCCTGCAGACCTCCGGAGAGCGGGAAGGCTAAAGGGCAGGTATGTTGCAGCTGGAGAGGCTCTTGATTAAATCAGTGGCCCCTGAGTGTGGCATGATCTTAGACCTGGGGCCCTGATCAGTGCTCCAGCCACTTAGCAGAAAAAACGGTGTCTTCTCCTTCTGAGGACACTAAAAGAAACTGAGGATTGTAGGAGGAGGCAGGGGATGAAGCCCAGAGCAGGAGGAGGAGTCTTATTTTGCAACATAGTGTCCATCTCCAGCTGCAGGATCTTCATCCCCAGGGTGCCTGTGTCCCCCAATTAGGCAAGAGAAAAGCTAAATAACTCAAAAACCACAAATGATAAAAAAGGAAAACCGATTGCAAATTGTCTCAGAATATCAGTCTCTACATCAGGGATCCCCAACCTTTTGAACCCGTGAGCAACATTCAGAAGAAAAAGGAGTTGGGGAGCAACACAAGCATAATAAATGTTCCTGGGGTCCCAAATAAGTGCTGTGATTGACCATTTGGTACCACCCTATGTGGATTGTCAATATATATTGAGGCTCTGTTTGACAGTACATCTGGTTTTTATGCAACTAAAACTTGCCTCCAAGCCTGGAATTCAAAAATTAGCACCTGCTTTGAGGCCACTGGGAGCAACATCTGAGGGGTTGGAGAGCAACATGTTGCTCACGAGCTACTGGTTGGGGATCACTGCTCTACATCATACTAAAAGTTAAGTCCAAGGTGAACAACCCATTTAACTCAAAACATCTTGAACTTGAACCATACTTTTAACCATTCTGGAGCAACCAGAACTAGGAATATTCCTCGACTGATTTTTAAACTTTCTATTATTTAAATATAAAGCTTCTATGTATGTGTGTATCATGTTTCCACAGAGGAAGTTCCTGGGTGCCAGTCTGACCTCATGGCCTTCCTGGCTGTACGCTCTGTATGACGCAGTAAGTGTCCCACAAATAAGCTTTGTTTTCACATTACAAAGGCAGTGGGAAGTGTGTTTAGTTCAGTGTACACGTGTAATGAGAGTGCGAGGTCAGCAGTGTGAGTGTGCAGTGTTTAAGCTATGGAAATGTATTAAAACGAGTTATTACATTGAGGGATGCACAAATCCAGGATTTGGCCTTTTGCAAATTAGGATTCAGTTCAGGCGGGCAGAAGGATTCGGCTGAATCCGATTCCTTCTGCCCACCCGAACTGAATCCTAATTTGCATATGAAATTAGGGGCGGGGAGGGAAATCGAGTGACTTTTCGGCACAAAACAAGGAAGTAAGAAATGTTTTCCCCTTTCCACCCCTAATTTGCATGTGCAAATTAGGGTTCAGTATTCGGCCGAATCTTTCGCAAAGGATCCTGGGTTCGCCGAATTCAAAATAGTGGATTTGGTGCATCCCTATTTACATTAAAGGAATTGTTAAGTATAAAAATAAAAACTGGGTAAATAGATAGGCTGTGCAAAATAAAAAATGTATCTAATATATTTAGTTAGGCAAAAATGTAATGTATAAAGCTCACTTTATACAGTTATGTACCAAGTGCCCCCCCTTAAAGTCATTGACTAAAGGTGGCCATACACGGAGAGATCCGCACGTTTGGCAATGTCGCCAAACAAGCGGATCTCTCCCCGATATGCCCAACTTGAGGTGGGCAATATCGGGCTGATCCGATCGTGGGCCCTAGGGCCCAACGATCGGATCCTAACGATGGCTAAAGGACGTTCGGTTTGCGCGACCGCATCAACGAACAGATGCGGCCGCGATCCGATGGGATTTTTAGTCCTGTTCGACATCTGGCGGACTTTCGGCCAGATATCGATCGGGGAAGCCCGTCGGAGGGCCCCATACACTGCCGACTCGGTATGTCGGCAGCTTTTATCGGCCCGTGTATGGCCACCTTAACTCAGTGTTAGAGAGCTGAAAAGCAGGAAGTAGTGTTCTGGCTATTATGTTAGACATCCAGTCACTCCAGCCTTTATACATTACATTTTTGCCTAACTAACTATATTAGAAACATTTTTTATTTTGCGCAGCCTATCTATTTACCCAGTTTTTATTTTTACACTGAACAATTCCTTTTAGCATGTTTTCTGATGGGATGAATACTTAGGGTTGGCTGCAGTGATTGGAATACATCACTGCATGTCTTTTAACTCAGTTCTGGCAGGAGTTGTGTGGTTGGTTTGTGAGTTCTGTACTTCAGTTGCTAGTGAGAAAGACGACAATGTTTGGACACAAAGTAGCTTAGTAAGGAATAAATCTGCATATTTTATGCAATTTGCATGTTGTCAGGTAGTTGCTGTGAGATGATTTTGTGCGCTGCCTGCAAGTAAAAGCAAATTTGTGTCATGCATCAGGATTCCCTTATGGAACGAGTGAAACTACAGCTGCACGAGTGGGATGAGAATCTGCGGGATGATTCCCTGCCAGCAAATCCGATTGGTAAGATCGCATCTCTTTGTTACTCTAACTCCCCCTTATCATCTGTGCATTCTGTCTAAGCAGCCCCCATATGCCATTGTCCTGATCTAACTCATAGTTTCATTTGATTACTTTTTTTTTTTTTGTTCTTCAGTCCATTCAGGTGTTTAAACTGTGCCACCATTGGGCATGTTGTAGTACATACATACATACATACATACATACATACATACATAGGTGCAGATTTGTGCCTGTGTCAGTTAGTGGTAGGGACGCACCAACTCCACGATTCAGTTTGGGATTTGGCCAGGATTCGGCCTTTTTCAGCAGGATCCGGATTTAGCCAAATCTCTCTGGCCGAACCCGAATTTGCATATGCAAATTCGTGGTGGGGAGGGAAATCGCATGACTTTTTTCACAAAACGAAGTAAAAAAATGTTTCCCCCCTTCCCATCCCTAATTTGCATATGCAAATTAGGATTCGGTTCGGTATTTGGCTGGATCTTTTGCGAAGGATAGTGGATTCGTTGCATCCCTAGTTAGTTGGTTCTAAAAAGCTATGTTATTTTTTCTATATAAATGTCTAAACATACACTGTCCTATGCGCTGTTCCCTCATCCCATGGTTTATTTCTCGTCATCTTCCCTCTTTCTCTTTACAGATTTCTCTTACCGGGTTGCAGCCTGCCTCCCTATCGATGATGCGTTACGTATCCAGCTCTTGCAGATTGGAAACGCCATACAGCGCCTGCGTTGCGAGCTTGACATCATGAGCAAAGTAATACCCTCCCCCTTTGACTTGAGATTCTGTACTTGTGTTCTGCTTGTACTAATCTGAGTGAACTTCTCTTATTGTATAGTGTACGTCGCTGTGTTGTAAGCACTGTCCTGACACAGAGATCACCACAAAGAACGAGATCTTCAGGTGAGGCCAGTGAAAAATGAATTTGTGGCAGCAAAATTATAGGGGCAGATTTATCTAGGGCTGAATTGAAAATTCAAATTTTCTTATGGTCAAATTTAACTAGGGAGTTATTCAAATTCGATTCAAGTTTTTTAAAAAAAAATTCTAATTTGATTTTTGACATTCGTCATACTCTGGCCCTTTAAGAACTCAAATTCGACTATTCGCCACCTAAATCCTGACAAATTGCTGTTTAAGTCAATGGGAGAGGTCCAGGGATCAATTTGGAATTGTTTGCAGCCTTCCTGACATCAAGGGGCCCATTTACTTAGCTCGAGTTGAGGAATAGAATAAAAAAAACGTAGAATTTCGAATTTTTTTGGCTACTTCGACCATCGAATTGGCTACTACGACTTTGAATCGAGTGATTCGAACTAAAAATCGTTTGAATATTCGACCATTCGATAGTCGAAGTACTGTCTCTTTAAAAAAAAAAACTTTGACCCCCTACTTCGCCACCTAAAACCTACCGAGGTGCAATGTTAGCCTATGGGGAAGGTCCCCATAGGCTTTCTAACAATTTTTTGGTTGACGAAAAATCGTTCAATCGATGGATTAAAATTTTCTGTTCGATCGAACTATTTGCGATAAATCCTTTGACTTCGATATTCGAAGGATTTACATTCGGCAGTCGAATATCGAGGTTTAATTAACCCTCGATATTCGACCATATGTAAATCTGTCCCCAGGTTTTTGAAATTCAATTTGAGTTGATTTAATTCAACCAAGTTTAAAAAATTCAATTTTATTATTACATTTCGATTGGTCGAATTTCTAATTTACAGGGAGTTTAAAAAAAAACCTCAAGAATTCGAAATTCGACCCTTGATAAATGTGCCTCCCGGTGTCTAGTTATGTTGTGAATGTGATACAGTATCTAGTAGAATTAAGTCAAATGCAACTGGTCATTGAGTTTTTCTTGAAAACGATCACTACTCATCTAAGTGGTTTCTTCAGCCTTCTTCTGAAGAAGCCACTTGGATGAGCGGTGAAACGTTTTCAAGAAAAAGGGCCTTATTTATCAAAACTCAAATGTTTGAGTATTTATATAAAAAAATCTGACCAAACGAATCCACAATTGGACCATATATATATATATATATATATATATATATATGGCACAATTTAAACGGATCAAGGACAAACTTGATAAAATCTAGCAAAAATCCAATTTAAACAATTTTTTCTGGAGTTTTTCCTCAGAATCGTTTTTTTTTTTTTTTCTGTCTTCTTCCCCGAAAAGCCCAAATTTCTGCTCGAAAAGTCTGAAATAGTTAGCTTTTTGGGCTAATTTCAGTGTAGACCACAGAAACTTTCATATAGGATAGGGACCTCTCCCATTGACTGAGATGCCATATGTTTCGATTCTGACTTTTTCCATCATTAGGGTATAATGAATCTTGAAAAAAAAAATTTCCACTAAAAATTCTATATTTTCTAAATTCTAAATTTTGTAGTAAAAAAAAAAACTTGAATTTTTGGCATTCTGACTTTAATAAATAACCTCCAAAATGTCCAGTTGCCATTGACTTATTTCTACTAGATACTGTATATCAATAATCTGGATAAATAAGAATCTTCATAGACATTGTGAATGTGATATTAAAACCAGGTCCCTTATATGGGTTCATATTTGGGGAATAGCAGTTCTATATGCCCCTTTAGTGGAGAGCAGATAGCAGGATTGGGAGGGCTTGGTTTTTAATTTTCTGGGCTGCATCAAGAAGATGATTTCCAGCGCACATACACAGGTCATAACCCGATTCTATTTATCTGTAGTTTATCACTTTGTGGTCCGATGGCTGCATATGTGAATCCTCACGGTTATGTTCATGAGACTCTGACTGTCTACAAAGCTTTTAATCTGAGCTTGGTGGGTCGTCCTTCTACAGAGAGCAGCTGGTTCCCTGGGTGAGTATGACGACAGCTGTCACTTTATTCACTAGAAACCTCTGTATTCTACTTATATGGAATCCTTTTCCTCTGCCTTTATCTTGACCCAATGACAACAGTAAGGCCAAACAAAAACAACAAACCAAAACTTTAACAGTGATCATATCTGGCACATATCTATGGTCATTCTCTAAATATACACGTCCATACTTCCGTATAAGTAACTGTATTATGACTATCCAAGCTTGTGGTCAAAATAAAGTCCACTTGACTGTCACATAGTCTTATAATCTGATATTCCAGATGTCTGCCCATGTGGGTCCAGCATTAGAGCTGCAGATGACAGGTTTCTGTGCTTGACATGGTAACAAATGAAAAGAAACATTCTGTAACTTGAATCCCATTTCCTTAAAGGAAAAGTAAACCCCTTGTTAAAAAAAAAACCCTACCCTACATAGAACCCCCTCCCTCCCAGCTGCTACCCCAGGCAAATCCCCAAACTTTTTACTTACCCCCTCGGTGCAGATTCATGGCATCGGAGTTCACGGCAGCCATCGTCTTTATTGGGAAGTAAGTTCCGTATCGGTGCATGCATAGTTGGAGCAGTGTTCGGGTTTTTGTCAACTGCACATGCGCCGAAAGTCACGAAAATTGCTGAAGCGCCAGAAGAAGATGGCTGCTGTGAACTCAGATGCCATGAATCTGCACCAAGGGGTAAGTAAAAAGTTAGGGGCATTTGCCCAGGTTAGCAGCTAGCTAGGGTTT
The DNA here is from genome assembly GCF_017654675.1 of Xenopus laevis. Lineage (NCBI taxonomy): Eukaryota > Metazoa > Chordata > Amphibia > Anura > Pipidae > Xenopus > Xenopus laevis. The sequence goes on along the minus strand of NC_054377.1, from coordinate 129,056,042 downwards.
TTTTTTAATAAGGGGTTTACTTCTCCTTTAAATATCCAGTATCTTCTTGCTCTTTTTTTCTTTCCCTTTGTGTAACAGAACATCCTGTCCTCTGTCTCTTACCTAACAGGCTGACCTTTTTGTTATTTTTGTTATTTCCCTGTAATTGCTTCATTAGTTCTGTTTCTGCAGTATATGCAAAGTGCTTCTTTATGCTTTCCCATGATGCCCCGCACTTTCTGGCTTCGGCGAGATCAATGTAACTTGTCACAGAATTCCGTTACTCACTGCAATGGCCTTTTGTTTTCGATTATAGATTTTTCTTTTTATTCTCTGATTTCCTCTATCACCATTATTTGGCATGCCCTTTCTGTCCTCCCTGTTTTACTTGCTGTATTTATTATTGAATATCTCTGCACTGCAGGTTTGCCTGGACAATTGCACAATGTAGGGTCTGTGGAAGTCACATGGGATGGAAATTCACTGCAGTGCGGAAAGACCTGTCACCTCAGAAGTTTTGGGGCTTGACCCGTTCAGCTTTGCAGCCTCGGATCCCTGAGCCAGATGAAGGTGAAGAGGGACACGATCACTCCCCAATTCTCTGTCTGTGAATCCTAAATCAGGGACTACGTTATCACTGCTCTGCTTTTTCTCTCGTCTAGCCAACAAATGCCCTTAGCTCTGCACAAGACAGATGCTCTGCAGGTGTGGGGTTCTGCATGTGTCCCAGCATGTGAGATCATATTGCTGATATAAAAAGGTACCTGTCCTGTAATTTAGCCCTTTGTATGTAAGTATGGAGATGGGCTGTCACATTATGCCTTTCCAATTAGGAATGTTCTCTCTGTGCATTGCTGGTATCAAAATGTTTTCTTCCCATAGAACAAAACCTTTGTATCCCATTAGAGATACGGCCCTTCTTTACAGTTCCTGAATGTTGTGGAAAGGTCTGTTTCTTCGCACTATTATCAACAAAACCACCATATTGAGATCTAATCAAAATTAGCCAAAACGAATGTAACACCTAGGATTTTTTAATGATTTTTGGGTCCAAAAATTATTTTTGTAATATATTTAATTTTTTTTAGTCTCCAAAAAAAAGAATAATGTTCCCTAACCCCTCTTATCATATGGATACTACACGATATAATTCACTCGGTGCTCCTCTCTGCCAGTCAGATTTTGGCTTTAGTGTATTGGCAGCTGCAGAGCTTTAAATTTCTCTTTTACCCAATTGGTATTGCAGGAGCCATGCACTGAATCTAAGGGGTGGTAGATTAAGGAGCTAGTGTATGAAGATATTTAGAAAAAAGTCATTACCAATCAATCAGCAATAAGTTTTGTCTACAGTCTAATTCAGTTTTGAAAAGTAAAGCAAATCCTTTGCACCTATGTTCCTATCTCAGCCGTTAAAACATATGGAGAACAGCCAGGGAAACTCATACGATTGTTTAATGAACAATCAGACAGCGAGGCAGGTCAGAGGACTTTTTAGGTTAATAGGTCCTAAGCTAGGAGGTTGCCCATCAAATGCATTTAAGGGTAGAACTCCACGAGCGATTTCAGCACGATCCGACATGCTGAGCAAAAATGCAGACGTCAAGTCGGATGTGATGGAAATGCCGGTTGAAGTCGCATCGTTCATCTGACACGACTGTCGGATGCAGACACAGCGTGCAGCTTCTGCATCAGACAGTCGCGTCAGACGAACATTACGACACCATCCAACATTGCTATTGCTTACCTTATTTCTGTTGCATCCGACCGGACGCCTGCGTTTTGGCACATCGCTTCGGATCGGGCCGAAATCGCCCATGGAGTTCTACCCTAAAGGCTCTTACATACGAGCGGTTTTACCTGTGCTCCGCTTTCTTCCGTTCAGCCGCAGGAGTAAACGCACTAAATTATTGTCAATGGGACTGTACTTACATAGCTGCATGTAAGCGCCAAACGCAGGTTGAGATGCAGTATATTGCATTTTACCAGCGCTCGGCGCTTACATGCGTCTGTGAGTACAGCCCCATTGACAATAACTCAGTGCGTTTACTCCTGCGCTCCCCTGCGGCTGAACAGAAGAAAGCACAACGCAGGGGAGTGCAGGTAAAACCACTCGTATGTAAGAGCCCTTAAAGCAGCAAACTTGTTCAGGAAATTAATAGCACAATTTTATTTTTTTTTGCACCAGGAATCATTGAAAATGTAGGAGTTACAAACATGTGACTTTCCAATTTGATATCTGTAAACAGAAAACCTCTATTCATTAAAGGAGTGTAAAAATAATAAAGCAGCTCCCCAGTGTGGTAACAGGAAGAAGTGCACAGATAGAAGCAGAACTTTCTTGTCCTTCCCTTAAACCACTCGCTGGGGCATCAGTGTGGAACCTGCTTTCTTTGTACTCGCTCTTTTCTCTGTTAATTGAGAAGTGAATATTGCACTGCAAAAAAAATGTTAATGTCTAGAGCAAAGTAATAAATAGAACTTTAAATGAGAAGTTATAAAACCTGTGAAGTAATAAGCGCCTCTCTGTCTTTATTCATTTCTCTCCAAGTGACTGCTGTACCCATCTCCAACATTTTTGGTTGAACTTAGAAATGCCAAACTCTTGGGAGGCACTAGGAGGTTCTGTCCATGCCTGCGCATTCCATCATTTTTAAATCAAATCATAAACCTCACTCCCTAGCAAGCATCCCAGTGCTGTAGCCATGCGGCAGCTCCTTAGTTGTTCTTCTCAGACACTAGATTGGCTTCTCCGTGACAAGAACAAATTCCTACATTGTCTCTTAATGTTGGAGATTCACTCATGCCCAACTCTGTTCAGAAGCTCTTCTTTGCTAGCTTGATAACCGCTTTCCTTCCAGTGTTCCCGCAATTCCTGAAGAATTCGACCAATATCTTTGCCAGACGAGATACCCATACGCCGCAAATCATGGCCGCTGACTGGAAAGCGGGGTAACGTCCAGGCCTCCATCTCTCGAAAAAACTGCTCCTCGCCCTGGTACTTTAGGAGCTCGCATATCTTCCTGTGTGCATCTGGCTCACGTGACTGAAAGGCAGAAAGAGATTGTTGTGATGGAACAAGATGTGAATAGGCATATTTTATAGTTTTAGGCTACAAGAAAGCGGGACCAGTCGTGGGTACACAATTATAGTGTTAAGCGCTTCGCACTACCTGCATGAGACACTGGCTAAATATCATGTTACAAATAGAGCAACATATTAAAATGAATTCTTACTGATTAAGACAACTAAAGAAATCACGCAATATCTTGACGATTTGTAAAATGTTTGTAGCACTTACATCAACCACATAATCCTTAAAAGGCTTGAGGGGTGCTTCATCTGTTCGTTCAGCTGTCAACTCTTTGCGTTGTTGTAGCAAAAACAAGGCCAAATTTTTCTCCTCCTTGGATATCTTTAGCCTTAGGTCCAGTTTTTGCACATGATCCATGTTAGACAACAAAGCAGTCAGGAGAGTCATCGGTTTTGGAGACATTCGGTGACTGTGTTCACAGACTCTGGCAAATTCCTCCAGGTTTCCATCTTCGGGTAAACCTAGAGGCACACAAACATTTTGAGCATTTTGCAAGCCCCCCCCTTCCCTTTTTTTCTTCCTAAAAATATGGTACCATAAAAAAAGATATCACCTCTATTGTACGTAAAAACAGTAAATTATATTTTCACACATATATTTCTTACATGAAAATGTGCTTCTGTACATTTCCACACCACAATGGCATGAAAATCAAAACAAAAATTCAAACAAACAAAGGAAGATGATTAGAGGCTATTTTGGATATTTTGATGGCAGGCAAAAAACACAAATTACTTTAGCCTGAATAATATCTCCGGATCTGATATCAGCCCTAATTTAAAGGCCTTTAATTAAAGGCACTAAGTTTGCCCAGTAGCAGTAACCCATAGCAACCAATAAGATGTTTGCTTTTAAAGGAATTGTTCAGTGTAAAAATAAAAACTGGGTAAATAGACAGGCTGTGCAAAATAAAAAAAATGTTTCTAATATAGTTAGTTAGGCAAAAATGTAATGTATAAAGGCTGGAGTGACAGGATGTCTAACATAATAGACAGAACACTACTTCCTGCTTTTCAGCTCTCTTGGTTTCCACTGATTGGTTACCAGGCAGTAACCAATCGGTGACTTGAGGGGGGGGGCATGTGCCATAACTGTTGCTTTTGAATCTGAGTTGAATGCTGAGGATCAATTGCAAACTCACTGAACAGTTATGTCCCATGTGCCCCCCCTTCAAGTCACTGACTAACTCAGAGTTAGAGAGCTGAAAAGCAGGAAGTTGTGTTCTGTTCTGTTAGACATCCAGTCACTCCAGCCTTTATACATTACATTTTTGCCTGGATAACTAGTATGTGCAAAATAAAAAAATGTTTCTAATATATTTACCCAGTTTTTATTTTTACACTGAACTGTCCCTTTAAAGGAGACCTGGCACCCAGACATAAAAAGTTGTATTATAAAATTGTTTCATATTAAACATGAAACTCATATTCTTTTTTTATGAAAACATCCATACCAGTAATAAACTCATTTAAAACTCTTTGCTGTCAATCATATATTTCCTGCCACTCCTCTTAGGCATAGAGGCGGGGCAGGGAATTACTTTCCATTCTGCACTCCCTAGACGTCACTGCGCTCCTTACATTCCTCCTCCATCTGTAATATCTAATTTTGTAGTCGTTGCATGAGAATGGGCATCAGTTCCCCCATTTTGGTACATAAACAAGATTTTGGCATGATCTAAAGCTTTCTTCAATAACTGACTGTGTCCACAAAATAGCTGCTGCCTGCTTGATGGGGTTGTGATTTCCAAGACTAAAAGAAACAAGATTGAAATAATTTATGTAGTGTGAGTAAAGTTAATTTTGCTTGAGTAACATCATAAAATGGTATTTGGAATTCTTTTTTTAGGGTGAAAGGTCTTCTTCAAACCAGGTGGCCAGTAAATGTCACCTGTTGCTTTGGGATTCTGCTCCTGGGCAAACATAGTAACTTTTATTACCCCCAACAAAGCTTATAGTGACACATCAGAGCTGCACTATAATTTCTGTTGCTGCCTGCCTTACTCTGCAATACTCACCTACATGCGGTGCCACTCCTAGCTCATAGATAATCTGGATCAGATGTTTGACGTGATTTCCTTCTAGGATTTTCTTTAGTTCTACCCAGATGCGTTCTCCAGAGATGCCCCTCAGTCCAGATGCATTTTCTCTAATTGCATCCAGTGTGCCCAATGTATGAGCACTAGTCCGCTCTGAAATCCTTCCATAGAACCTTAATTAACAAACAAAAAGTGAAATTGATGTGTGGGAAAATGAAGATGGAGCCATGAGACCCTTATTTTTTTTCTCTAAATGCATATATCGTAAAGCTCTTTCAGTGAATAGGAGTCTGCTCAGGGTTGGAATGGGGGGCTTGGGGCCCACCGGTTCTGCTGCCCCAGGGCCCCACTTCAGCCTCCCCGCATGCGTTTTGTGCCGGATTTGTGTGCACCACTTCCTCCAGAGGGGTCTGGTCCACAGGCGCAGACTCTGTCATCTTTGCGAAGTCAGGGAGCCAACCTGTGTGGGGGACAACAGGAGCACCCCTTCAGCGCCGCACCTCCCCTAGTCCCGGGCACTGATTGGCTGAAGAAAACAATGAAACATTGCAGGGAACCTGGTTACCATGGAACTCACTCTATTGTACGCTTTGCCGCTGAAAGTTTATAATGAGCTGGGAAGGCTCGGCCTGCTCTGTGCAATAGTGTCTGCTCTTGGCCCAGCACCTCTCTACTTTCCTCTTCCCCCGCCTTTTTCACTCACTCTCTGCTTCTTTTTAATCACTTGTTAAAAACTTTTACGTAGTTGGCGCCACAGGAACGCAGCGCACATGCGCAAGATTATCAGCGACCTCCCGACAGAGGGTGGTCGCCGGCATTAAAAAGCGGATCTGTTTTTTTTTTACCGGTGTCCCGTCGGCCCAGTCCAACCCTGAGTCTGCTGCTTCTGTTACTATAGGTAAGTAGCATATCAGGTTGCATATTATTATCGGCAGTACAATGCTTCACCATTTCCAACCGCCTAATATGGCTTGTAATAGATCAACACTGCCACTAAGACTGGTGACCAAAGTAACTATAAATAGCTTTTGCCAGAAAATATAAATAATCCTGCTTTGTTCTAGAAAAATATTCTCAGATGAAACTAAGATCAACATGTACCAAAATGATGGGAAGAAAAGGGAAGGGAGGGCTCATGCTCCAAAGCAGATGCCATCATCTGTGAAACATGGTGGATACAGTGTTATGGCTAGGGTATGTATGGCTGCCAGTAGAACTGGATCACTATTTTTTATTGAGAATATAACCGCTTATAAGCAGCAGAATGAACTCTGAAGTGTACAGGCCCATATTATCTGCTCACATGCAGCCAGATTCTGCAAAAAGAATAGAACAGTGCATCATGGTACAATGGTCGGAAACATACTGCAACAGCAACCCAAGAATTTTTGAAGGCAATAAAGTGCTATATTCTTCAATGGCTGACCTCAACCCACCTGTGTATGCATTTGCATTGCTAAAGACAAAACTAAAAGCAGACCAACAATAGTATTATAATTACGACTGTCAAATTACATCTGATTTCCTGAAAACTGGGGGTAGCATGCCTGGAACACAGCTACCATAACATGCTGGCAACCAAATGACAAAAATCATTTCACTGCGTAGTTCACATTTAGCAAAGCACTGACTGTTCAGAAACATTAATAGTATTGAATTAGAAGCACTTCTTACCTAAGATAGCGCAATATCCTCAGATAATCTTCCTGAATTCGCTGTGATGGATCCCCCACAAACCTAACACAACGTTTCTTCAAATCTTCATACCCATTGAAATAATCATAGAGGGTCCCATCAAACCCTGAGAGAGAGGAACAGTGACAAAAGAAGTTTGGGTGCAAGGCTAACAAAGGACATGCCGCATATTTTGTTTAAAGAGGTGGTTCACTTTTACATTAACTAAGTAGAACGTTAAGTTTTTTCTTCTTTAGAGTATATTAATTTAGATATAGAAGAATTGTGCTTAAAAAAGTAGTGTTTCGGCTGATTTATTGAATATTTCTGCAAAAACCTTAATAATTCCTCCCTTCCACTTCCTGCTCCCTGAATTCCCAGGCTGTGCAGGGGGAGCCGGCGACTCTCGGGTCACTGCACTGTAGGACAGGAACCAATCAGCAGCTAGCAGGACCTGACAGGGAACTGAAGCCTGTCTGTGCTTGTGTGACTGCAGGGCTGTGATTGGCTGTCCCCTTCCTACTGTGCTTCTGGCAGGGACCATTAGGACATGCCCACCCCTCATTTGAAACACAGACAGGGACCAGAGAAAATCTATAGGGAGCTCTAATAAAGGGGCTATTTTTAAAGATAATATTCATTTTTAGCACCATGTAAAAGCAACACCATATATTACTTATATTTGCTTACAAAATTAGGGTTTTTTCATTTATCCTATATGTTTCCTTTAAAGTATCTGCCTCTTCCCAGCTTTCAAATGGGGGTCACTGACCCCATTTAAAAAAACAAATGCTCTTAAATAGTGATGTGCGGATCAAGAAAAACTTGACCCGATCCCGCCCGCAGTCAACCCAAACCCGCCTTCTCCACTCTAGACCCACGCCAACCCGCCTACAAAAGGGTCAGGCGCACGCCTAAAAAACTTGAAGCAGGTAGCTGGCAGTGTAAGGTCAGGGGTGGGGAGAGCAGTCAGAAGAGATAAACCCCAACCCACCCACGACCTGCAAATGGTGTGCCAAGGTCGGTCCGAACCCGCCCAACCTGTTGGTATAGGGCCGTCCCGCACATCACTACTCAGTAAGGCTACAAATGTATTGTTATTGCTACTTTTTATGACTTGTCTTTCTATTAAGGTCCTCTCCTTTTCATATTCCAGTCTCTTATTCAAATCAGTGTATGGTTGCTAGGGTAATTTGGACCCTAGCAACCAGATTGCTGAAATTGTTACCTGCTGAATAACTCAAGATAAAATAAAACAAATGTAATTTAATTGCAAAGCGTCTCAGAATATCACTCTCTACATCATACTAAAAGTTAATTTAAAAGTGAGCAGTTGTAGTTGTATGACTGCACAGCTCTTCACATATCTATAATAAATGAAAGGAAGTAGCTATTTCTCTAACACAAAAAGTTTACAGACCTGAACCATGGCACTGAAAGAAGCCCATGTCTTTATAACTGGGAGGGGTATATGTAGTGCTGGTGCATAGTACACTTCTATAGTGCTAGCTAATAAACCACATTGAGGAGATTAATGTTTTTGTGTATGTGCTGTTAAAGGATAAGTAAACCTTTAAAATAACTGAATGTAAAACTGACAGGGGTGCTATTCTAAGCACATTTGTAATTTACATTCTTTATTTATTGTCTTTTAATTACAAGATATTAAGGGATACATGTACTGCTAATATGAATTCATTTTTTGTCCAACAGCGCCACTTGCTGGTCAGTTTCTGACCGGTCTCACCACCAAGTAGTCAAGAAAGTTGTCAGGAGAAAGAGGCTGCTCTGACGTTGTTCTGCTTAGGAAACATTTAAGAACAATTTCTATTTTTTTTTCTAACCAGAAGAACATCAGAGCAGCCTCTTTCTTTCTCTTAAAAACTTCCTTGACTACTTGGTGGTCAGACTTGGTGGAAAATGACCAGCAGGTGGAGCTGTTGGAACAAAATTAATTATATATATATATATATCTCAATATCTTGGAATTAAAGGAAAATAAATAATGAATGTAAATTGTAAAAGTTCTTAGAATAGCACCCTCATCAATTTTACATTCCCTTATTTTAAAGTTTTACTTATCCTTTAAAAGGCATAAACAAGAGGTTGCTGACCAGTGTTTAGTGACAATGGTTTCCAAGTATTCTTATAGTCTGATTTTTGTTTAAAAGGTTTTTTTTGTACAGCCATTGTGCAGTATATTACCCAAAAACATGGAATTAATGGTCAGGTCTCGCCGTTCTGCATCGGTCTCCCAGTCTGTAGTGAATTCCACTTCAGCGTGTCGACCATCTGTGTGCAAATCCACCCGCAGAGTAGTGATCTCAAAATTCTGCTCATTAATCTGAAGGGAAAGAAAAGTTTCTACATAACCAAAAACCAATATAAATACAAGTTGTACACAAATGCATTTCCTGTCTCATACCTGCACTGGTTTTCAGAGTGTTCAGCTGTTAAAGGGGTTGTTCACCTTTGAACTAACTTTTAGTATGATGTAGAGAGTGATACTCTGAAATGATTTAAAATTGGTTTTAATTTTTTTGTGGTTTTTGAATTATTTACCTTTTTATTCAGCACTACTCCAGTTTGAAATGTTAGAAATCTGGTTGCTAGGGTCCAAATTACCCTAGTAACCCTGCACTGGTTTGAATAAGAAACTGGAATATGATCAGGGAGGGGCCTGGGCAGTAATGAAAAGTAGCAATAACTTATGTGTAGCCTTACAGAGCCTTTGTTTTTTAGATGGGGTCAGTGACCACCATTTGAAAGCTGGAAAGAAGAAAAAGGCAAATATTTCAGAAAATGAAGGCCCATTGAAAAAATGCTTTTTATAGAATTAGCCATTCTATAACAAACTAAAATGTACCTTCAAAGTGAACTACCCCTTTAATAAAACACACGGATCGCTGGTTTGCTGAATACAATGGGAGACCAGTGAAGGGCACTCATACAAAACCGATATACAGGCAAAATATTAGGGATGCACCTAATCCACTATTTTAAATTCGGCCGAATACCGAATCCTAATTTGCATATGCAAATTAGGGGTGGGAAGGGGAAAACATTTTTTACTTCCTAGTTTTGTGACAAAAAGTCACGCAATTTCCTTCCCCGCCCCTAATTTGCATATGCAAATTCGGATTTGGTTCGGCCGGGTATCCGAATTCTGCTGATAAAGGCTGATCCTGGATTCGTTGCATCCCTACAAAATATACAGAAAAATAGATATGCCTGTTATTTATTTTGGTCTGTGTTTATTTCAGACCAATGTAGCTCACCCTGGCAGTCACTGTGCCGTGCTTCTCGCCTTTATTATTGATCATCCGGACTCCTTCCTTGATAAACATGTCCTTCATCTGGTCTGGAGTTGCTGTTGTGGCAAAATCCACATCGTGCGGTTGTTTTCCAGAGAGCAAATCTCTTACAGCACCTCCTGCTATACGGAGCTCATAGCGGTCTTTAGCGAATATATCTAGAATACAGATGCGGCAGCGGGTTAGTTATATCTTCCAAGTAAAAACACTGGTCTACGGCCCAGTTTCCCAAGCCTGGATCTCCAAACGTTGCTGGATTACAACTCCCAGCATGCTCTTATCTTTGATTAGAGAGAGAGGTGCAATCCAGCAACATCTGGGGATCCAGGGTTAAGAGACGGGGATCTACAGATATGACAAAGTTATTGTATTTGTAATATTATAAGGTTTTTCACTTCTTTATACACACAACTTGATTGAGGACATGAAGTCTAGTTTGAAGTACTAAGAACAGTGTAGAGTAGGTAAATGCTAATGTATTGGCTAAATTGTCTTAGAGCTAGCAAACGTCTATCCCATGAATCAAAGTCCATAAAATTAGACATTTATTCAATTAACTTATTGAACCTACAGACCCCATGACAATCCACCTTACGCGTTTCGTACCCTCTTAATCATTATTATTAAAGTAGAAGGAAAGGTTAAAACTAAATAAAACTTTATCAGAAAGGTCTATATAAATACACCAGTAAACCCTCAAAGAAATGCTGCTCTGAGTCCTCTGTCAAAAGAAACACAGCATTTCTTTCCTTCTATTGTGTACACATGGACTTCTTTCATCTGAAACTTCCAGGGCTAGGGCTTGAGCATGCTCAGTTTGCTCCCCTCCCTGCTGTAATCTGAGCTCAGAGCTATAAGTGAGCAGGGCGAGACTCAGGCCGGAAGTAACGTCACACCAAGCTAATATGGCAGCTGCTATCCTAAACAAACAGCTTCTAGGGCTGTTTAATCGGGTACGGTAAAGCATTCTGTAGACTAAATAGTCCTATAGCTTGCACTATTGTGGCTAATCTATTGCTCCGGTAACTTTTCTTCTCCTTAAACTACCGGAGGGTACGAAACGCGCAAGTTGGATTGTCATGGGGTAGTATCTAAAACCGTTTTAATATGTTAATTGAATAAATATGGATTTTTATGGACTTTGAGTCATGGGAAACATTATTGCTAGCAGTAAGTAATTTGTGCCTTGGCAACTGAGGCAATATCCCGGTACTTTATTGCTCAATAAGGACTGGCACACAGATTCCCCCCAACTATTTGAATGTTTTAAATCAGCTTAGAGCCTTCCACTCACTGCGCTGGGACACTGCAGTGCAGTAAAGGAATATATTGTCACCATTTTCATTAACGTTTCCCAGGTGTTCAGTGATCTATTTAAATGAAGTGGAATGATGAGCTCTACACACACATATAAGGTTTGCTCCATCTCTATATACACTATATGGCCAGATATGTCTGGATACCTGCCTGTCAGTGATCTCATTCCTAAAATAAAGGGAATAAGTAGGTCCTCCCATTGCTGCTATAACAGTCTTTACTCTTCTGGGGAAGCTTTACGCTAGATACTGGAACACTGCTGGTGGCATTTGCTTTTACCCATATATAAGAGGTTGGGCACTGATGTTACATGATTGGGCCTGGCTTAGAATCAGGGCTCCAGTTCATCCCACAGGTGTTGAGTTGGGTTGAGGTCACAGCTCTGTACAGGCCTGTCATGTTCTTCACTTCCTACTAGTGATGTGCGGGCCAGCCCGATACCTGCGGGGTCAGGCGGGTTCGGGCCGACCTCGCACTCTTCTTCATGGGTGGTTGGTGTCAAAGGCCGACTTGTTACCGTCAAATGCCGACTTCCAGGTTCTTCTTTTATAGACGCTGTGCCTGCTCGCCCCTTTTGTGATGTCATCGGCGGGGCAGGTCTATAAAAGGAACCTGGAAGTGGGCTAAGGGAGGGTGGGTTAGGGTCGGGTGTGGGTCAGGGAAATCCCGACCCGAACATCACTACTTCCTACCTCAGCAAAGCACAAAGTAGGAAGAATGAAATGCCATGAAGGTAATTATACAAAGGGGTACTTCAGCCAGGGAAGGAAGGACAGAGGAAGCAGACCCAGGAGTGTAGAGGGCCAAATAAGGCCCTAATTAATGGGGTTGTTCACCTTTATCTGACCTTTAAGTATGTTATAGAATGGCTAATTCTAACTGGTCTTCATTTTTCTTATAGTTTTTTTTTTTAATTATTTGCCTTCTTCTTCTGACTCTTTCCAGCTCTCAAATGGGGTGACTGACCCCCATCTAAAAAAATCAAATGCCCTGTAAGGCTACACATGTATTGTTATTGCTACTTTTTATTACTCACCCTTCTCTCATTCAAATCAGTGTATGGTAGAGTCCTGCACAGGTCCATTTTTTGGAACCCGACCCGTACACGCATTCTTACCCGCAAATACCTTATCTGCAACCCGGACCCGCTAACCATCAAGAATCAGGAAGTGCTGTCATTGTAAACTGGAAGTGACATCATAGGAAGTAGGCGTGATCAGGAAAAAAAAGGAGTAAAAGTCGCAATTGAGAAGACCCGCGTCTATACCCTCACCTGGAACTTCAACCCGCAGGCTACCACGGGTTTTTGCGGGTAACCCGCGGGTACCTGACCCACTGCAGGACTCTAGTGAATGGTTGCTAGGGTAATTTGGACCATAGGAACCAGAATTTGAAACTAAAATTGCCAACTGGAAAGCTGCTAAATAACTAAAAAAAAATAAACACAAATAATAAATGGAAACCAACTGCAAATTGTCTCAGAATATCACGCTCTACATCATACTAAAAGTTAATTTAAAGGCGAACAACCCCTTTAATGAGCAATTACAATATATTTTGGTAAAATCAGTCAACCAAGCAATTTTTTGGGGGGTAGGGCCTAACTTGAATTTGCTGCGGGGCCCACTAACATCTAGTTACTCCACCTATTAATTTAGCATGATGTACACAGTGATCGTACTAGATATCCAGAACAGCCGCAAGGAATTCCTAGGAGAGGAGGCAGGACACTGGTGCTGACAAAAATGATACCCTGGGCCAGCGTATTTCATTTAAGGCTCAGAAGTCTGCGATTATGATCACCGGGTAGGGTTGCCATCTGGCCGGTATTTTACCGGCCTGGGAGGTAAAAATGATGGTTGATCCCAATGTTATTAATAGGGAAATAAGATAAATACATAGGAAGGCCGGTATTTTTTTTCCAGAAAAGGTGGCAACCCTACTATTCAATAAATATTGAATTATTTAGTGAATTATGTAATGTGCTACTACAACTCCCAGCTGCAAAGAAAGCAATAGGGACCTGTCTCAGGCCTGGACTGGGATTCAAACATTTTAAGTAGACAAACTGCCTCCCACCAGCCTATTAAATAGTGAGTGTCTGTGGCATCTTACAGCAGCCCCTCTGGCATTTGCCAGACTCCATAGAATGCCAGTCCAGGCCTGGGCACAAAACTCCCACAGACTCACTTGTCAGTTTCTTTAACCCGTCGGTAAACAAAGCGTTAAACTCATCAGATTGAAGCCTCATGGTGGAGAGGCGCCTGCTTAGTGTCCAGACTCTGCTCAGCATCTGAGGGCCCCAAACACCCGCTCCTGCATTACCCAGTGGTACAACCCGAGCTACAGACAGTCACACACACGCGCGTTTACTCATGCTAGCGCTGCTTCCCCGGAACAGAACAGAAACACTAGTTCCTTTCTGAAGGGCGTGACGTCACAGTCACGTGACTACGATGGATCCGTGACCATGGCTCATCTGAAAGGAAGTTAGGAAGGTTGTTGTGAGGGAAAAGAAGCCGGAAATGAGGGCTACAGTGGGCACGGTATAAGGAGATATGTATTATGCATATATAGAGTTTCTTTTCTGGGCTGTCAGAGGCGACTGGAGGAGCGCACTTGTATGTAGGTCAGAGTCCTTGGTGTGATCTGTACAGTGCTGAAAGGTACACAAGGGCTGGTTTCCAAACAGCAGTTGCAGCCAATCAACAGTTTGCATTTGTTAGTAATCTAGTTGCTGATTGGTTGCTAATATAGGTGGTGATTGGTTGCTATTGACAACTGTTATTCATTTTTTTATGTTGAAATCTTTTAAGGGGTGGGTTACATTTAACTTATCTTTTTTTTTTTAGTATGTTATAGAATGACCCATTATAAGCAACTTTTAAGTTGGTCTTAATTTTTTTCTTGTTTTCTAGTTTTTAAATGATTTGCCGCCTTCTTCTGACTCTTTCCAGCTTTCAAATGGGGGTCAGTGACTCCATCTAAAAAACAAATGCTCTGTGAGTAAGGTTACCAACTGGCCGGTATTTTACCAGCCTAGCCGGTAACACACCTGCCCATACCTCCCAACATTTTGGAAATAAAAAGAGGGACAAGAATAGTTTTGACCACGCCCATTTTTGTAGCCACACCCCCTAATTACCATGTTAATTTTACAAAATTTCGCGGGTTATAAAAGTTTGAACATATTTCTTCGTTTTTTTTCAGTTGTTACAGTTTTGCTAATGAAGATGAATTGCCCTTTAAGCTGTGAGTCTAACTTCTCCCTAGGGACCTGTTATCTTATATTGTTACAATTACTTATTTGCTTATCTACATACATTTGAATTGTGACAAAAGTATCTTATCTTCTGTTGTGGCTGTTCTGGGCTCTCTGCCAAAAGCCAATTAAGTTAGAAACTTTGTTTCTTTTTCTGGCTGTTCAGTGCAGAGAAAAAACGGGACTTTCCAGAACAAATGAGGACTGTCCCTCTAAAAATGGGATAGACACTTGGGAGGTATGCCTGCCAAGGCCAGGTCCGGTATTACAAATTTACCGGCAATGTAGTTGCCGGTAAATTTGTAATACCCTTAACAAAAGCCATTAGCCCTCAGCTCCAAACTTACCTTTTGTCGGCCTTCTGGCCATTGCGCAATGTGGCTCCGCCCCTCTTTACGGCACAGCCCCCTCCCATAGCCTGCCCCTTTTTGCATCACGACCCACCCCTTTTGTTCCCGTCCCCAGCACTGGGCGGTAAATTCTTTTTGGAAAAGGTGCCAACCCTATCTGTTTATTGTTATTGCTACTTGTTATTACTCATCTTTCTATTGAGACCCTCTCAGTATTCCAATCTCTTATTCAAATCAATGCATGGTTGCTAGGGTAATTTGGACCCTAGTAACCACATTGCTGAAATTGCAAACTGGAGAGCTGCTGAATAATAAGCTAAATAATTCAAAAACCACAAATAATAAAAAAATGAAAGCCAATTGCAAATTGTCTCAGAATATTACTCTCTACAATGTACACTGTAGTATTAAAACCATTTGATGGGCTTGGGATACTTGTTCTTGTGCCGTACGGTAGGCGGCCCACTATTTTTATCAAGGTAGATCTCCCGATGGGGGCCAGGTGTCTAGAGTAGATCCCAGGGTAACAAAGTCTGGGCACCCTCTGCTCTACATCATACTAAATGTTAACTTAAAGGTGAACAAGCCCTTTAAGAAAAATTGGCTAAAGTGATGGTGTAAAATGTGGGAAATCTGACTTAACCAGGAAATGCTTCTATTGAAATGCATTAGGACAGCAAAGGACTGCAGGAAAAAAAAAGGAAAATCCAGGAAACATAACATGGGGAAACAAAATCAGAGTTTGACTGTATTGTTGCAGCTGTTGTGGTACAGTACTGGGTGAAGTAATCTGGTATATACAGTGACAGCTTATTTAGTAGGTGTGAGGGAGACAGTTTGTGATCCTATTCATTGTGCACTGTTACCCCTGATACATGGGGAGGGCTTGTGTCCCCCCCCCAGTATATTTGGGACTGTGATTTTAGTGTCAGGGCCAATACACAAGGAAAACCAAGTATATGGTGGATGTGTGGTACCTTTCTGTACATGCTAGGAACAGTCGTACAGTCTTGGGGCATTTCCATAGGGTAAGGATCCCCAACCTTTTGAACCCTTGAGCAACATTCAGAAGAAAAAGGAGCTGGGGAGCAACACTAGCATGAAAATTTTTCTTGGGGTGCCAAATAAGGGCTGTGATTGGCCAATTGGCAGCCCCTATGTGGATTGTCAACCTACATTGAGGCTCTGTTTGACAGTACACCTGGTTTTTATACAACCAAAACTTGCCTCCAAGCCTGGAATTCAAAAATAAGCCCCTGCTTTGAGGCCACTGAGAGCAACATCCAAGGTGTTGGGGAGGAACATGTTGCTCACGAGCTACTGGTTGGGGATCACTGCTATAGGGTATGAGAATTTTTGGAAAATAATTGAGGGGGCATTTCTTGTTACCCCAACAAAGACTGCAGTGGCATTTGTCTGGGAATCATTTCACAATTAGAAACTTGGCAACCTTTGTTGAAATGGTGGCAGCTCTGGAGGCTCTAGTGTGTTCTATGGTGAATGAGCATTAAGATTTTGATATGTTTGGTCCCACACTGCTATATGATGTGCCTTTAACCCTGTATGGGTATGTAAGTGCCCACCTACAGTATATGTGTTTTATGTCTAACTAAATCACAGTTATTCAAGATAAATGAAATGTTTTTGCCAAAAGTTGCACCATACCTGAAAATGCTTGAGCTAGAGTCCTGTGTGGGTTCAGTTTTTGATATCTGGACCAGTGACCCAGACCCACAACCAGCATTTTTACCCACTTGGACCTGCCACCCACTGATCACCATTAAACAGGAGGTGCTATCATCAGAAGTGGGTGGGGCAAAAAACAGGTAGGTTTAAAGGCTATATTCAGAATGAGACCCACTAGCCAAACCTCAGACCCACCAACACACCCATAGTTGTAATAATTGCTGTAAGGTAGTTGCATTGAGTTCAGCTATCACTGCTGATACAGTTCGATAATACAGGGATATGACTAAACTGGAAAACTGGGCAGCAAATTGGAAAATGAAGTTCAATGTTGATAAATGCAAGGTTCTGCACTTTGGTGGAAATAATATAAATGCAAGTTATACACTAAATGGCAATGTGTTGGGAGTTTCCTTAAATGAGAAAGATTTGGGGATTTGTAGATAGCAAGTTGTCTAATTCTGGGCAGTGTCATTCTGTGGCTACTAAAGCAAATAAAGTTCTGTCTTGCATAAAAAGGGCATTAACTCAAGGGATGAAAACATAATTATGCCTCTTTGTAGGTCCCTGGTAAGGCCTCATCTGGAGTATGCAGTGCAGTTTTGGACTCCAGTCCTTAAAGGGATACTGTCATGGGGAAAACATTTTTTTTCAAAATGAATCAGTTAATAGTGCTGCTCCAGCAGAATTCTGCACTGAAATCCACTTCTCAAAAGAGCAAACAGATTTTTTTATATTCAATTTTGAAATCTGACATGGGGCTAGACATATTGTCAATTTCCCAGCTGCCCCAAGTCATGTGACTTGTGCTCTGATAAACTTCAATCGCTCTTTACTGCTGTACTGCAAGCTGGAGTGATATCACCCCCTCTCTTTCCCCCCCCCCCCCAGCAGCCAAACAAAAGAACAATGGGAAGGTAACCAGATAGCAGCTCCCTAACACAAGATAACAGCTGCCTGGTAGATCTGAGAACAACACTCAATAGCAAAAACCCATGTTTTCTGATGACAGGATCCCTTTAAGAGGGATATAAATGAGCTGGAGAGAGTGCAGAGACTAAAGGTGGCCATACACGGGCCGATAAAAGCTGCCGACAGACCGTGTCGGCAGCTTATTGGCCCGTGTATGGGGCCCCGCGACGGGCTTCACCGATCGAGATCTGGCCGAAAGTCGGCCAGATCTCGATCGGATGGGACAGAAAATCCCGTTGGATCGCGGCCGCATCTATTCGTTGATGCGGTCCCGCGATCCGATCGCCCGTTTGGGCATCGTTAGGATCCGATCGTTGGGCCCTAGGGCCCACGGTCGGATCAGCCCGATATTGCCCACCTCAAGGTGGGCATATCGGAGGGAGATCCGCTCGTTTGGCGACATCGCCAAACGAGCGGATCTCTCCATGTATGGCCACCTTAAGTGCAACTAAACTGGTTAGAGGGATGGAAGACATAAATTATGAGGGTAGACTGTCAAGTTTGGGGTTGTTATCTCTGGAAAACAAGACACTTGTGTGGGTACATTAGTGGGCGTTATAGACAGATAGTGGGAAGTCTTTTTCCCATAAAAAAGAATCACTGCACCAGAGGCCACCCCTTCAGACTAGAAGAAAAGAACTTTAATTTGAAGCAACGTAGGGGGTTCTTTACAGTCAGGACAGTGAGGTTGTGGAATGCACTGCCGGGTGATGTTGTGATGCTGATTCAGTTAATTCCTTTAAGAGTGGCATGAATGATTTCTTGGACAGACATAATATCAAAGGCTATTGTGAAAAATCTTTTTAGCGATCTTCAAGGTATCTATCTGTCAATGTAATTGCTAATGAAACAGTATATGTACTCTACACTGCTTGTCCTGACATGTACAGGTATGGGATCCGTTTTCCAGAAACCCATTATCCAGAAATCTCCAAATTACAGGATGGCCATATCCCATAGACTCCATTTTATCCAAATAATGTAAACTTTTAAAAGTGATTTTGTTTTTCTCTATAATAATAAAACAGTACCTTGTACTTAATCCCAACTAAAATACAATTAATGCTTACTGTAGGCAAAACCAGCCTATTGGATTTTATTAATGTTTAAATGATTTTTTAGTAGACTTAGGGGCAGGTTTATCAAAGGTCGAAGTGAATTTTCGAAGTTAAAAACCGAATTTTGAAGTAATTTTTGGGTACTTCGACCATCGAATAGTTAAACTTTGATGCGAAGTTAAAAAAACTTTGAAATTCGAATATCGAAATTTATTATGTATTGTCTCTTTAAAACTTTGACTTCGACCATTCTCCACCTAAAAGCTGCCGAAGTGCTGTTTTAGCCTATGGGGGACCTCTTAGAACCTGTATGGAGGCAATTGGGGGAGTTTGGGGGATCGAAGGTCGAAATTAAAAAAACTTTGAATCGAAATAGATCGAAGGCGCTAATTCTTCGATCGTACAAATCAAACCACAATTTGGTTGGTCTTTTTGAATTCAGTTTAGAAGTTTTTTCAATTCGAAACTCGACCCTTGATAAACATGCCCCTTAAGGTATGGAGATCCAAATGACAAAAAGACACATTATCCAGAAAGGGAGGCAGGTGGGGAGGGCAAACCTATTCATTTTCTCCTCAATGTGTGAGAAGGAACTTGTTTAATAGAAGCTGGTTGGTGGCAATATACCACAAGGTCCTAGTGGCTTGTGTTAATTTATTTTATTGAAACAAGTGAGATGCCCGTGGGAAAGGAGCCAGTGGCTGCAAAAAAGTGCCTGGCTATGCACAAAAATTCTCTGGGGTGAACACTGGTGAGGCCACACCTCTTTTCGATTTGTACCTCTTTTTATAAAGGGCAACCCTTGCTGTCACTTACTGGTATTGTTTGCTGCAGTTAAAGGGGGCAAATACCCACCCGCCTGTGTGGGCACATTATAATTTTTTTTTATTCTAGATTTCTGATATTAACGTTTTTTACACCACTGATATCATAAATTCATAACAGGAGTGCTCCCTGGTGTTCTGTCCAGCAAAAGTTTTATTTACTGAAGCAGGTGACCATACATGGGTTGATAAATGCTTCCCTGATTGGTATCTGGCCGATAGTTGGCCAGATGTCGATTGGACAGAGCTAAAAATCCCAACGGATCGCGGACCACATCTGTTTGTTGATGCAGTCCCACGATCTGACTGCCCGTATTCCTTTCATTATGGTCCAATCGTTGGGCCCTAGGGCCAGGGCCGGATTTACATAGTGGGCGCCCCTAGGCCCACTGCCGTTCGTCGCCCCTGTCCCCTCCCCTTTATTGTGCAAATTTTCATCATCGATGGGGATTGGCACACAGGAAATGTAAAAAATTATTGTAACTCCAGTGCCTCCTCAGTGTTTTTGAACCAATGTTGGTGTGGATGGACAGCATGCCGCCCCCCTAAAAGCCTGGGCCTAGGTGGCCTTTCCACAAATCCAGACCTGCCTAGGGCCCACAATCGAACCCATCACAATATCGCCCACCTCAAGGTGGCCATATCAGGGTGAGATCCACTAGTTTGGTGAAATTCTTGAGCGGATCTCTCTGTGTATATGACCACCTTTAGGCGTGTCTGCTCAGTTCTATATCAGCTCTATATCAGTTCTATCATTGATTGTCACATTGAAAAATGGAACTGAGCAGGCAAGCAGCAGGAGATGCTTTCTGCATCACTAAACAAACAGCAAAGGGCACTCCGTTTACACATTCCTAATATTTGCAGTATAAAAACTATTGACTTGACTGTGATTAATGTCCTGATACACACGTGGCTATCACATACCCTGGTATTTCAAGTACAAAAAGCCCAAACAGCTGCTCAACAGCTGCTCAACAGCTGCTCATAAGTAGTTAATGTCTATGGCATCTTACAGCTATGCTATTTGCCAGAATCCACAGATTGGCAGTCTAGGCCTGTATATGTGCCCTTTAAGTTTGTTATCCACGAGTATACCTAGGTTCTGCTACACAAAGTCTTCACCTATCGTAGGCCCATTAAGGGAATAAGTAGCCTGCATATTTTTAACCATTTCCCTGCTAACAACACTACTGACACGCACATTACAGTAACAATAAGTTTATCCTAAAATGTGATAAAATGTTATCAGCAGATCGTGTTTAGCAACCACCTAAAGAAACAGCCAGGAAATTGCACCCTGACTTGGAGGATAAAGATAAGGCCCAAAACAGGAGGAGGCACCCACAGCAAACTCTGCTGCTACCGATAAATGTTCTTTCACACGTTCAGCAAGGAGTTGCATGATCACAACCTCATATTTTGTCATCTCCTGTAATGTATTGTAACTCGTTTATTGATGCAATACGGTATCATTTTGGGTAAAGCGATATAGAGCCCCCATCAGAACCTGTCTGAAAAAATAATAGCTTCCCCCATCCTCATGTTTATTGGGCCTGCCAATACCTCTGGACCCCAGTATCACTACCCTGGTCGCACCTTGGATAATTCTCCCCCTTGCTCACATGAAGCCATGAAGATGAGTTCCATTATTTAGCTTGTGAGCTCAAGCTAGACTCACCTGTAAAACAATTTAAAGCCTTCTTTTCTGAGCACTTTTGCAATTAACATTATGTATATTTGCATACCATCTAACTGTCCTGTTATTTGGGGGACAGTCCCCTATTTTGACCACTCAACCTGCAGTCTTGGATTGTTACTGAAATGTCCTGACTTTCTGTTTGATCTCCTGCACTGAACAGCCAGAAAAGTTTCTAAAACGTAATTAAATAAGAGGCTTTTGGCAGAGAGCCCAGAATATATACGTATGTATCTAACCTGCACTTAATTACATTTGTAACAATTTAAGATAAGCAAAGATACAATTAAGATAAGCACGTATTTTGGGAAAACTGACTTGCAGCTTTAAGGGCAATTCACCATTATTAGCAAAACTGAAATAACACATAAACTGTGAACCTGAAATGAGTTTAAACATTCCATTGCCTGCCAAATTTTGTAAAATGGATGTGATATTCAGAGGTTATGGCCATAAAATAAAGGTGGTCAAAAATGTTGTCCTTCCTTCTATTTTCCAAATGTTGGGAGGTTTGTATTTGGGGTTATATCACCTTTTACTTGTTGGTTCTACATTAATAATTGATAATGCTGACTGCTCAGAGCAGAGTGGGGAAGAGAGGGGGAACAAATGTGTAATCATACTGAAAGTAAAAAGAAGCAACAGCAAAGAACATCTCTTAATTTGTTAAAGGAACTGAAAGAGGAAGCAGCAGGTTAGTTTGGGGGTGAGCAGAAATTTAGGGCATCAGCAGGTATGGATATACTGTACTTTTATGTTTATATTTCCTCCTGAATTTTTTGTGGTTGTTCACCTTTAAATGAACTTCTAGTATGATGTAGAGATATTTTGAGACAATTTGCAATTGGTTGGAATTTTTTTTATTATTTGTGGTTTTTGAGCTATTAAGCGTTTTATTCAGCAGCTCTCCAGTTTGCAGTCCACGTTTGCTGATGCGCCAATTTAAAGGGGACATGTCACCCAAAAAAATGATTCAAAATCCTATTTTATCACCTTAGTCAAGCAAAATGAACTTTAATCACATTATATAAATGATTTGAATCTTGCTTCCTTCAGTCTGGGAATTGATAATTATAGCAAGCAGGCAGGAGCCATTTTGTGGACACTGTTATTAAGGCAAGCCTTGTATCATCTCAGAATCTTGTTTGTGCACCAGAATGGGGGACCTGATGTCCATCCCCATGCCCTGGTTACACAATTAAACGGTGAAGAGAACGGGGGAATATGTGGAGAGCAGTGACATCTGGAAAGTGCTGAATGGAAAGTGAAAGTAATTGCCTGCCCCACCTCTATGCCCAGGGCATAGAGGAGTGGCAGACAATATTTGATTGACAGCTGAGTTTTTTTAAATTAGATTACAACAGCTATGAATGCTTTAATAAAAAATAGAAATTGGATTTCATGTTTTAATTTGAAAACAGTTTAACACTGCGAAACCAGACTGTTAGCAACCCTAGAGTCAACTGTAGTATTGCAGCAAACCAGACTGGTTAAGATGAGAAGGGTTAAAATGAGACAAAACTGTTGGTTTAAGAGCACAGATACAGCCTAATGATTCAAAAGCATATATAGTGAATGTATAATTACAAGTTCAAGGAGAGCTGTTGAACCTAAGCCTGGTATTAGCAGTGTAAAACTGCTACAACAGACACTACTTTCTGGTTTACTAATTTTCACGACACACTTTCTGCTAATATGTAGATGGGAAGGCATGTAAATATGATAATAATAATACTCAAGGTTAACAATCTGCATAATGAAAGAAAATGTCATTGTAAGCAACTT
This sequence comes from Xenopus laevis, assembly GCF_017654675.1. Lineage (NCBI taxonomy): Eukaryota > Metazoa > Chordata > Amphibia > Anura > Pipidae > Xenopus > Xenopus laevis. The sequence goes on along the minus strand of NC_054377.1, from coordinate 129,032,993 downwards.
TCCAAAATCTATGCATTAAAAAATGTGGTGTTTACGTTATTTATAAATGTTATTGCTATGAAAGCAGTATTTGTTTATCTTGTTATGTCCTCTGGTTTTGAGTCTTGAAACAATGTAGAAGTGTAGAAGTATCATAATCAGCTTCCTTCTACCTCATTGCTTCAGGAGTCAGAACCCAAACTGCTGAGACTATAAACAGCCAGAAAGATGCTGCTTTTAATAGCAAATGCATCTTGGGATACTGTCGAGGGAAAACGTTTGTTTTTCTTCAAAACACATCAGTTAATAGTGCTGTTCCAGCAAGATTCTGCACTAAAATACATTTTTTTAAAGAGCAAACATATTTTTTAATATTAAATTTTGAAATCTGGCATGGGGCTAGACACAATGGGGCCGATTCCCTAAAGGGCAAAGCAAACTGATGCTAGCATTACCGCTCGCAGGGACTTCACTGATTTCCTAACGGGCGCAGGCGTCACATTGCTAAAGAAGGAGATAGACGCTAGTGTTGCTTCACACTCTAGCGCCAGGCGAATTTTCGCTCTGGCAAATGGACGTAACTCTGCAAATTCACTTACTGTAGATGCGGATTTTACTGAACGTTACTTCATTCGCCAGACTTGCCTTTGCCAGCTCAGACCTGGCGAAGTGCAATGGAGTGCATAGGACTTCCTCAATTTTTAGTTCCAAAAAACGCTGGCGTCTTTTCCTTTGATAGCCTGCAAAGGTCCGTAAACATTTTTTTGGGTAACCGGGTTTCCCCATACATTTTCTAACATATGGCAAATAAACTATACAGTGGGCTCATGTGTAGGGCATTATAACAACTCTATTTTCTTTATTAAGGTTCCCTGGACTTGTGTGATATAAGGTATTTGCTGCAACATATACGTCCATGTAACTTTATCATTTCCCGCCATATGCAAATTAGACAACGCTAGCGCATCTTCACTTTGTTAGCCGAAGTAACGCTAGCGAAAATTCGCCAGCGATCTGCACCCTGGACGCAACTGCGCAGTTTAGTAAATTAGCGGCGTCCTAGTGAATTTACGCCTGGCAAAGTGTTGCGATGGCTGTGAAGCCGTCGCTGGAGAATTTTCACCGGTTAGGGAATTTGCCCCAATGTCTATTTTCCTGCTAGGGTCAGGGGCGCTCCACCAATGAGGCGAGTTGAGCCACTCGCAAAAATGCCGCTCCTGGTAACTTAAGGTGGCCATACACGGATAGATCCGCTCGTTTGGCGATGTCGCCAAACGAGCGGATCTCCCTCCGATATGCCCACCTTGAGGTGGGCAATATCGGGCTGATCCGATCGTGGGCCCTAGGGCCCAACGATCGGATCCTAGCGTTCGCCAAACGGGCGGTCGGATCGCGGGACCGCATGAACGAACAGATGCGGCCGCGATCCGACGGGATTTTTAATCCCATCCGATCGAGATCTGGCCGACTTTCGGCCAGATCTCGATCGGGGAAGCCCGTCGGGGGCCCCCATACACGGGCCAATAAGCTGCCGACTCGGTCTGTCGGCAGCTTTTATCGGCCCGTGTATGGCCACCTTAAGAGCCGAATTTCTGGTTTTCAACCCGGAAATTAGGCTCTTCTAGTGCAGAGAGCGCAATTGTGCTCTCTGCACTAGCGACGTGCACCGCCCTAGACCCCCTCCAGTGCTGAAAAGGTGAGCGCCGTGAGGAGGGGTGGGGCGGCAACGGAAGGCCGTCTCAGGTGGCATAAAGGCAAGGATCGCTGCTGGCTAGGGTGCTCGTCTCGTGTGCTCAGGGTCGGACTACACCCAGAAACTTCTTTGTGCTGCGACCTCCCTTTGTTGGGCGGTCGTGGCAATAACATTGTGTGCGTGCACACATGCGCACACATGCGGCGCAGCCAGAGGTGGGCCTTTGGACAGCAGCCCCGGTGGGCCTGGGCCCCCCAGTCTGACCGTGCATGGGCTAGGGAGCACTACTTGGGTTGTGGTGAAATGCAGTGAGAAGGGGAGGAACAATAGCTGTCTCAAAGCAGTTCCATCCTGAAGTGCTGGCTCCTTCTCAAAGCTCAGACTCAGGAGATAGTTGGCTCCTAAAGGCTTAAAAATGCATTTGTTGGTTCAAGCATAACATTTTGAATGGTAGAGAGAATTGCAATTTAAACAGTGTAATTTAGAAAAAAAATAAACCATAAAAATGAATGCCAAAAAAGGCCATGATCTCACTGCTTCATGCATGATATACAAATATATAGCTAGCTAGCTAGATAGACATAGAGAGATACATGATAGATGTGCACATGCATCATGTGACTACTGTTATATATTCTTTCGACAGGATATGCACACCCAAGCCCCACTTGGGAAACCTAGAAGACTAGAAAAAGATGGCAGCACTGAGCAAACAGTACTCCGGGCTGCTGTTTTTTTGAAGAAGAGGAGCACCAGCCTGGAGTAACATGTAAGTGTCACGAATCACTGGGGGACTCCTAACAACTTTTCATGCCTAGTTTATTTACTTTTCTTTCTTCTCCCCTTTAAAGGGATCTAAATTCAGTGATCCACTAAGCACTTTTGCAGTTTACGTTATTTTTTATATTTTTAGCAGTTTCTGAGATATTGGTAGTTTGAGATGACTATTACCAGGTTTTTGCCTCAACAGCACTTTTTAAAAGGTCAGTGTCAGCAGGGTCGGACTGGGGGGCCCGGAGCCCACCGGGACTGGTGTCCAGGGCCCCCCTCTGGCCCCCGCTAAATACTTGTTAGGCGAATCGGCGCTCGGCATAATTGCCCAGGCAGCGCATCACGCATGTGTAAACGGCACTCAGCGCGCATGCGTAAATGGCGCTCAGCGCGCATGCGTAAACGGCGCTCAGCGCGCATGCGTAAGCAGCGCTCGGCGCGCATGCGCAAACAGCGCTCCGATGCGCCAAATTTTTTTTTTTAAAAAAACTGTTTGGGAGAGGGCCTGGCCCGGCGGGGGCCCACTAGGGTCGGGTCCCACCGGGTATTTTCCCGGTATCCCGCCGGGCCAGTCCGACACTGAGTGTCAGTGACCCTGTCAGGATCAAGTGCAAGGTACTGTTTTATTACTACAGAGAAAAAGGAAATAATTATTAAAAATTTGAACAAAATAGAGTCTATGGGAGATGGCCTTTCAGTAATTCAGACCTTTCTGGGTGACGGGTTTCCAGATAATGGATCCCATACCTGTATTGGCAAATGTTAATGCACAGTTACATTTTATTACTCCAATTTTAAAACATAGGAACAAAGACAAGAGTCATATGCAAATGTCTGGGCACCCTAGTAAGTCCGTACATAGTTACACTTCTTTTGGCACAGATCTCAGCTTGTAAATGCCTTTTGTATCCAACTAAGAGAAGGATTTATGCCCACTCTTCCTTGTTGATCACTTCTAATTCTGAGATCATCTGGGGCCCGGGGCCTTGCTTGCTCAACATCTACCCACAGCGTTTTATTGAGGTTTAAGTCGGGAGACTGTGAGGGCCATTACTAAGCCTTCAACTTGCTTTTCTCCACGTAGCTCATGGTGTCTTTTGAGATATGTTTAAGATCATTGTCTTGTTGTAGCAGCCAGACCCCCTCTTCAACTTATTGGCTGACTGTTTCACATTGGACAGAATTTACTGATATTCAGTGGAAGCCATTCTTCCCTCTACATGCACAATGTTTCCCTTGCCAATGACTGCCACACAGCCCCAAAGTATAATTGATCCACTGCTAGGTTTAAGCCGTTGGCAACTAAACCTTTAGTGTTTTGTGGCCAAAGTACTGAATTGCTATATTGTCAGTCCCACGTCATTTGTTTCCAACAGGCCACTGGCATTTGTGTTGAGGCCGCAGGTAAGGCTTCTCTCTATTGACCTATCCCTGCATTTTATGTTTGTACCCTCCTGCAGCCTGGGCCTTTCTGTTCAGCATACAAGAAGTACTCTCTCAAAGTTTTCTTGCTCTTCCAGATTTTGCCTTGACTTCGACAGTTCCCCTTGACTGCCATTTCTTTATGGCATTACGAAGATTGGAAATTGCGAGCTGGAAATGTTTTGCAACCCCCTGCTTTGTAATTCATCCAGGTTTTAGATATTTGATTATTTTAATAAATAACCCCCCAATCGAATTTCGAAGAAAATCATATTTATTAAAAAAACTCATATGAATTTGACCCTTTCGATTCTAAGGATTTTAATCCATCGATCAAACGATTTTTATTCGACCAAAAAATACTTAGAAAGCCCGTGGGGACTTCCCCATAGGCTAACATTGACTTCGGTAGGTTTTAGGTGGCGAACTAGGGGGGTCGAAGTTTTTTTTAAAGAGACAGTACTTCGACTATCGATGGTCGAATAGTCGAACGTTTTTAAGTTCGAATCGTTCGATTCGAAGTCGTAGTCGAAGGTTGAAGTAGCCAATTTGATGGTCGAAGTAGCCAAAAAAACATTCGAAATTCAAAGTTTTTTTTATTCTATTCCTTCACTCGAACTAAGTAAATGGGCCCCTTAAAAAACGTTCGTCCTCATGTGTAGCCTTACAGAGCATTTGTTTTTTTGAAGGGGTCAGTGACCCCCCCATTTGAAAGCTGGACAGAGTCAGAAGAAGCAGGCAAATCATTTAAAAACTACAACAACAAAAAAATAAATAAAAAAATGATGGCCAGTTGAAAAGTTGCTTAGAATTAGCCATTTTTTAACATCCTAAAAGTTAACTTAAAGGCTAACCACCCCTTTAACATTTGCAAATATGTTGTATTTTAACCACTGATTCCTGCAGTAGTACTACTTTTCACTTCTGCATTCAACTGCATATATTAGATAAAATCCACTTACAATATGCATATGATAACAGGCTTATCTGGGCCCACCACCTACCAACTGTAACTTCCAAGAGAGATTACTTACAACCACTAATGTTTCTAATAAAAATATTCTAGAAATCAGTATTTCTAAAAAGGTCTCTGTGACCTCAATGACATTACGTGAAAAATGCAAGCTGCACATGTCGAGCCCTTTACGGTGAGTTGCATCACCTAATGTTATGCATGGAAAGGGAAGTTGACCTGTTGAGTAAATTCCACATTTCACATAACCCTGTCTTTCTATATTTTGAGTGAAAGGAACTCAAGAAGGTACATCTTGTTATGAACATTAAGATAAAAATCATATATGGTTTGAAAAGAATAAAAGATTACATATTTTGTTCATGCATTTTTCAGGATGATTTCCAAGATTGAGGGGGTTATTTACTAATATCCGATTTTAGCTCATATTTTAAATGAAAAAAGACCAAACTCTCATCTCCGATGTTGCCTTATTTATTAATAAATAAACAATTTCATCAATTTCAAAGGAGAAGGAAAGGCTTGGTGCACTTGGGGGTGCCAAATGTTAGGCACCCCCAAGTGATTGTATTGACTTACCTGCAACCCTGTGCCGGTGCTCCTATCAGCAGAAAACTGCACCGGCCCGGGGTTATACCAGTGAGCACCACAGAGCGATCCTCTTCAGGCTTCTTCTTTCTTCTCGCAGTTACGTGTGCGCAGTAGAACGAAAAGCCGAACTTTAACAAAAAGTCGGCTATTTTGTTCAACTGTGCATGCGTTTGACCCTTGAAATTTGAAGAAAAAAGAAGAGGATCACTACGTCGTGCTCACTGGTATAACGGTTCAGTTTTCTGCTAATAGGTGCTGGGGTTTCAGGTAAGTCAATACAATCACTTGAGGGTGCCTAACATTTGGCTCCCAAGTGCACCAAGCCTTTTTCTTCTCCTTTAAAAAGCTTAAAAAATAATATGGTTAGAAGGGCTGTATTTTATACTGGTATGGGACCTGTTATTCAGAATACTTGGGGCATGGGGTTTTCTGGATAATGGATCTTTCTGTAATTTGGATCTTTATACCTAAAGTCTACGAGAAAATAAAATAAACCCAATAGGCTTGTTTTACTCCTAATAAGGATTATTTATGTTAGTTTGGATTAAGTACAAGGTACTGTTTTATTATTAAAGAGAAAAAAAAAATCATTTTTAAACATTTGGATTATTTGGATAAAATTAAGTCTATAGGAGAAGGGCCTTTCCATAATTCTGAGCTTTCTGGAAAATGGGTTTCCAGATAATGGATCCCATATACTGAACTTGCTGTACCAGCCCAGAGGTTTAGCAGCCCTATAACAGTAATGATCCATAATAATCCATCCAGCAGTGCCGAGCCTAGGGTTGCCACCTGTTCGATTTTGACCCGAACAGTTCGATTTTTGTAAGTATTTAAATTATTTTCATGCACAGTATTGGCCAGATCATTGCTCGAGTTTCAGATCATTGGCCAGATCATTCGGGTCTCAACTTTCTGTTCGGTACTCAGCCATATGAAACCCGAGCAATGATCTGGCCAATACTGTGCATGAAAATAATTTAAATACTAAGATGCTCACATCAACATGGCTTAGTTACTAACAAATACAGTCATTTCTTATTATTACAGATACAAAATAAAGCAAATCAATCAAAAATTTGCATTTCTGTATTTCAGAGCTTTCTGTATAATATATCTCATACCTGTAATTAAAGGATTGGGCTTACATATCAAGCAGAATATAGCAAGAGATAGGGTTGCCACCTGTGTGGTTTTGAACTGGGCATCAATACATTGCATAAACATTGCATAGAAATCAATCCATTGCATAGAAATCAATCCAGTTGCATCTAAGTGATGCAATAACCTTGCCCTGGTGTCATAACTCCACCTATATCATTGTGCCCACCTCAGATGTCATCATGCCTGTTCCTATATCACTGCCCCACCCCCAATGTTATCTGCCCCGCCCCCCATGTTCAGGTTTAGGCATCAGCAAAGGTGGCAACCCTAGCCGAGCCCTAGGTGACCCGTCAGCCATTGCTCTCCCCCCTGCGCGCATGTGCAGAGTGCCGGAGGGAAGGGAGGCAGGAGAGTGCTGGAGGGCAGGGAGGCGGAAGAGCGACAGAGGGGAGGGAGGCAAGAGAGCGCCAGAGGGGAAGGAGGCAGGAGAGCACCAGAGGGGAGGGGAGAGATTGCGGAAAGGGAGGGAGGCAGGGGAGAGCAGCGAACATGCACTAGGGGTAGGTAGAAGACAGGTACTTGGCCAGTGCCCCCCTTTTGTTGTGTCCTAGGCAGGTGCCTCTTCTGCCTACCCCTAGTTCCGGACCTAACCCCTCGATCAGCCAGCCCCCAAAAGAAAAAGATAATATGCCACGCATGCACGTAGGTGGGACCTGGAAATTTGGAACCCAGTGGGCCCCCAATGCTGCAGTCCGACCCTAATGCCTTCAAAGTCAGCCCCCCCATCTTCTGATCTTGACAATCTTTTGAGTATCAATGGCACTGCACATGCTCAGTGTGTTCAGGGCTGCTGCTGAGAAGCTAACTTTAGGAAATCATCACGTGATCAAAAAAAAAAAAGTACCGTAAAATAATGACAGGTCCCTTTTAAAAAAAGAGACAGGTAGATTAGGATAATTTATACAGTCAATTCATAGAATGCTTTGGGCAAAAGACAAGGCACCTGCCAATCCCAGGTGGTTCTATTTGCATTGCTGCAACTGTCTGCATTTCTCTGATGCCTTGTGCCAGATGTTCATGTTTGTTTGTCTGACACAAACACTATGGGAGTGGGGGGGAATAGCGGCAAGTAGAACAGTGGGTGGGAGAGTGGCAAGTAGTACAGTGCCTTACTGCTGCTTTCCCCATCTCCCTAATGCCTTTGAGTCCATCAGCTGCCATGGCTACACCTCATCTGATGACTCATCACAGCAAGGTGCCAGTATAAAGCCGCCCTGAATGTGATAGGTCCACCCTCTGGTATAATCCACCTATTATTTTTAAGCGTTTACGCACAGAATTTTTTGAAAGTCAATTTTCAGCCTAGACTTATCGACCAGCCGGAGGAGGTTTGGGTGAGTCGCAGGCTAAAATGTTGGAAGTGCCTAATGTTTTAAAGAGACATTTCTCCTTTTTTATTATTTTATTCTAAGAAGATCTGTTTCTTTATAAATATATGTATATTTATAGGAATTTCTTTTGTTTTTCTATTAAAATCAGTTACTCTGAGCCTGTTGAGTACGGTAGTTTTTTTGCTATTTTGTACACATTTTACCTGCACCCAGGAATGCTGTGTTTTTGTTTGGTGAGTGCTCTTCCATGTTCCTATATATGTATATATATATATATATATGTATATATGTATATATATATATATATAGTTTGCTGATTTCATTAATCCTATGTGCTTTATGCCATGCGTGTGCCCTAATCTGTACTTCCCATGCCCTGCCTATACATGACGTACTGATTCCCTGCAGCCTCCCCCAGTCCCAGTTGACATGAGGTCTGTGTGACTGTCAAGCTGTGGGTTAATAGTTATTTCACAATGACCTTATTTTTCCTTTCTTTAACCTCGGGCCGAAAAACTCACTACTCAAACCATACTATGTCATAGAACAGTTTACATTGTTCGCTCTCTTGACTGCTCCTTGGGGCACAAAACTACAGAGACATTTTGCACAAATAAGAATAGAAAAGGATTGTGGATTAGGTGAGATTACGTGGATCAATTAAGGGATCAATCGCAAAGAAGGTATTTCTGCCTAATTTATGCAATTTTACATGATGTGTTTGTAGTATCTTTTTATGATGTTTTATATGTAAGGGATCTGTTATCCTGAAACCCGTTATCCAGAACGCTTCCAATTACAGAAAGGCCATCTCCTATAGACTCCATTTTATCCAAATAATCCAATTTTTTAAAAATAATTTCCCTTTTCTCTGTAATAATAAAACAGTACATTGTACTTAGTACCAAACTAAGATATAATTAATCCTTATCGAAAGCAAAACCAGCCTATTGGGTTTATTTGAACATCCAAATTACGGAAAGATCCATTATCCGGAAACCCCAGGTCCCATACCTGTAATTATACTTTATATAGTGCCATAAAATACTCTTTAAATAATTCTACAAGCACACTTTTCCATGTTGAAAAGACTTTTACCATGAAGAGGAAACACCTGTTAGGAATCTGTATGCTGTACAGTGATTTATATGATACAGGGCAGGGATCTCAGGCTGATGGGTGTCTGGCTGTTTCTTGTGTTTTATATGGGGCTCCCCATGAACACAAGCACTCAGTACAGGTATAGGAGCCCTTATCCGGAAACCCGATATCCAGAAAGCTCCGAATTACGGAATGGCTGTCTCCCATAGACTTCATTTTATCCAAATAATCCAAATTTTTAAAAATGACTTCCTTTTTCTCTGTAATAATAAAACAGTCGCTTGTACTTGATCCCAACTAAGATATAATTAATCCTTATTGGAAGCAAAATCAGCCTATTGGGTTTATTTAATGTTTAAATGTATTTCTAGTAGACATAAGGCATGAAGACCCAAATTACGGAAATATCCGTTATCCGGAAAACCCCAGGTCCCGAGTATTCTGGATAACAGGTCCCATACCTGTACCAACATTTTTGGCCACGCTCCTTGTGTGTCCTAATCAAATGATCACCTAGCAATTAGGTAGGTTTTCCTGGGACAAAAGGTTGAACTACAATTATATTAATCTTTGTACTGAAAGACCATGTAACTGCTGGGGACCCACAAACTTTAAGGTGCCCAGAGGGACTGTTAAACTGCTGCACTATATGATCATGGAAATGTCTTGTTCCCAAAGTTTAAGGACCCAATGATGTTGCTATGGGGCCCAAAAATTAGTCATTTAAATAGTAAAAATAATTAACTAATGTGCTAGTAAGTCAGTCAGTTTATTGAGGGGCTGTGGGATTTACCATAAATTATTTAATTCATTGGGGGTCAGTTGAGTTTGCCCAAAGTTAAACATTACCCACCCACCTGCCCTTGTCACACTTCTCTGCATGGTCATTGCTTATTACGTAAATTATAAATGTTTCTTATGTAATGTATAGTTTTGCATATGTAACACTGGGTTTTGCAGTGATCAGTGATGTTGCTGTTTGTCCCCATAACTAGTTATTCCATTGCTGAAGGGGATAGCTCAAATAATTCAGTAAATAGATCCCAATAGAAACATTGGATGTTACTCTATAACTAGTTTACCCGAGAGTCACATACAGATGTAAATGCAGTTGGGAAGCAACACAGGCATGAAAAAAATTCCTGGGTAGTGCAAAAAATAGGCTGTTATTGGCTATTTGGTAGCCCTATGTGGACTGACAGCCTACAGGAGGCTCTGTTTGGCAGTACACCTGTTTCTTACGCAATGAAAACTACAAACGAGGAATTCAAAAATAAACTCTTGCTTTGAGGCCACTGAGAGCAACATCCAAGGGGTTGGTGAGCAACATGTTGTTTGCAAGCCACTGGTTGGGGATCGCTGCTCTATAATTAGCAGCTTCTATAAACAGTTAATAAAATAGTTAATTCCTGTGCTGATATATCAGTTTTTGCATTGAGGTCAGTGAAATTTACCTTAAAGGTGTTGTTCACCTTTGAGTTAATTTTTAGTATGATGTAGAGAGTGATATTTTGTGACAATTTGTAATTGGTTTTCATTTTTTATTACTTGTGTTTTTTGAGTTATTTAGCTTTTTATTCAGCAGTTTGTAATTTCAGCAGTCTGGTCCCAGGGTCCAAATTACCCTAGCAACCATCCATTGATTTGAATAAGAGATTGGAATATGAATAGAAAAATGAGTAATCAAAAGTACCAATAACAATACATTTGCAGCCTTACTGAACATTTGTTTTTTAGATGGGGTCAGTGACCAACATTTGAAAGCTGGAAAGAGTCAGAAGAAAAAGGCAAATAATTAAGATACTATAAAAAAAAAAAAAAAAAAAAAAATTAAGGCCATTCTTTAACATACTGAAAATTAACTTAACTGTCATGGGAAAATTTTTTTTTTCAAAATGAATCAGTTAATAGTGCTGCTCCAGCAGAATTCTGCACTGAAATCCATTTCTCAAAAGAGCAAACAGATTTTATATATATTCAGTTTTAAAATTTGACATGTGGCTAGACATATTGTCAATTTCCCAGCTGCCCCAAGTCATGTGACTTGTGCTCTGATAAACTTCAATCACTCTTTACTGCTGTACTGCAAGTTGGAGTTATATCCCCCCTCCCTTCTCCCCCCCAGCTGCCAAACAAAAGAACAATGGGAAGGTAACCAGATAGCAGCTCCCTAACACAAGATAACAGCTGCCTGGTAGATCTAAGAACAGCACTTAATAGTAAAAACCCATGTCCCACTGAGACACATTCAGTTACATTGAGAAGGAAAAACAGCAGCCTACCAGAAAGCATTTCTCTCCTGAAGTGCAGACACAAGTCACATGACATGGGGCAGCTGGGAAATTGACAAAATGTCTAGCCCCATGTCAGATTTCAAAATTGAATATAAAAAAATCTGTTTGCTCTTTTGAGAAATGGATTTCAGTGCAGAATTCTGCTGGAGCAGCACTATTAACTGATTCATTTTGAAAATTTTTTTTTTTCCATGACAGTATCCCTTTAAAGTTTAACCACCCCTTTAAGCAATGTTCCCTCTAATTCCTTCTCCAATATGTGTGCAGAAATATTATTTTATGCGCATTTTTAAAAATGGTGTGCACAAGTTAGTGTGCATGAAAATTTTCTGTTTTAGCACAAAATTCTTTGTGTGCACCACAATTTGATGTGTGCGCTGGTCTCAAAATTTGTGCGCAAGCATCTGAGCGCAAGGCTTAGAGGGAACATTGCCTTTAAATTTTTAATTCAATGGTGGTCAGTTAAGCCTCTGTTAAGCTTCTCTGCATTGCCATTGCTTCATATGTAACCTTCACAAGCTTCTACATTAGGTAGTTTAAGTTCATGGCAAGTTAGAGGCCCACTTTCCTGTGGACCGGGTTAAACAAATGCTCCTGGACAATGAATAATTGGTGTCGTTTCTGGAAAAATTTAATTTCTGGGTATATAAAAGTTGAGTTCTACTGTAATCATCACTAGCTAACATGTTGGTAACCGAGTCCGCTAATTTTTTAGGACTATCCTGTTTTGTAGTCTGTCTCTCGCTGGCTGGCACAGTTTTCTGACTTTTAAGGGGTTATTTATTAAAAGCCGAATGGTAAAAACTAAAAAAAAATATGAGGGTTTTCACTAGAACTACATTTTTTTGGTGCAAAAAAATCATTATTATACCCAGATGCTTCAAAAAGCCTGAATCCGAAAATCTGCCATCTCAGACTTGTCGAGGTCCTGTATAAGTCAATATGAGAAGTCCAAGGAAAATGTAGCACACCGGTCCAGTTTTGTAATGCAAATAAAAGTGCTTTATTGGCTCAAAGTAGACATCAAAGTTTTGGCAACGTTTCACACTGGGCCCTTTATCAAGCCTAAACTTACACACTGAGTACTGAGTAGCTAAAAAAGGGGGTGGAGTGATGGGAGGTGACCACAAGGAGGGGTTTAGGGGTAGATTGAAAGACATCTCTGATATGTACATAGGACAAACCGAACATCTGTGTTATTCTTATTATAAACAGTTCATAGGGGTATATTTATCAAAGAGTGAAGTTAGAGATGTCCACAGTCCTCTAGAGTGAAATTCCACCACTCTCCATTCATTTCTATGGGGTTTTTAAAGGTGTATTTATCAAAGGGTGAAATTGACAGTTCATCCTTTGATAAAGGATGAATCCCATAGAAATGAACGGAGAGAGTGTCTGTATTTCACGCTAGCGGACTGGGCGATCTCTAACTTTACTCTTTGATACCCCCAAGTGTCTCCATCAAGACAGAGTCCATGGGGTATAAGAGTAAAGTTTGAAATCGCCACAGTCCTCTAAAGTGAAATTCCGCCACTCTCCATTCATTTCTATGGGATTTTGAAAGGCATAAGGATGAATTTTCACCCATTGTAAAATACTCTTTTAAAAATCCCATAGAAATGAATGGAGAGTGGCAGAATTTAATTCTAGAGGACTGTGGTGATCTCTAACTATCTCATATATACAGTACATATTAACGTTATCGCAAAGTCCATCAGTACTGATAACGAGTCTACACGCCTACTAGTAAATAAACATTACTGGGGTATAATCCTTGTTCAGACCTCTGGGCCACACTGTATTTGATCTGTGGATCCACTGTATTTCTAGTTTTTGTAATGTCAGTAGCCTGTTACCCCCTCTCCTCAGAGCTGGAACTGAATCAATTATCTGTAATTTAAATTGGCTCACAGAGTGACCTGCTGCTCGAAAATGAGCAGGTACCGGTAAATCTTTGATTTATTGGGTAGTTTCACCTACAGTATGTATACCAACCTACAAGGGCATTTCGATAAATAGATAACAAATGTAGATTCACATGTGTAGTATTGTTTAAATTGTATTGTTTACCAGAATGTGGATGATTAAAAATACTCCCTTTAATTACTGACAACAATGCAGGAAGGGAAAGGTACCGAATTTTGTTTATGTTTTTTAAAAAAAAAAAAAAAGACTCGAGGTTTTTGACTTCCAACATCAGCGTTAACCAAACAGTCTTTTACATTTTTGGCCCTTTTATAGGCTAACATCGGGGGCGACTGGAAGCTCGGGACATGACTGCAAGATGTGCCAGTGTTTATGTACGATATTCCCAACTTGCCATATTAAAACAACTAACAAATACCAATCTACTGTTCTCACTATTTCATGTCGGCCTCTTACTAATTAATTCTTGTCTGGTATGTTGTTGTACCTTCTCTATATTCGTTTTGAGTGTCTTCCTAGTATAACCCCGGTTACTAAACTGGTCCATCATTCATCACACTCTTTTGGGTTACTCACAATGCGTTTAATTTTTGTGAATTGGGAAAATGGAAGAGAATTGTTTAGTGTATCGGGATGAAAGCTATCAAAGCCAAGGCCGGATTTACATAGGGGGCACCCTGAGGCCCGCTGTCGTTCATCGCCCCTGTCCCCTCCCTTTTATTCGCTCAAATTTTCATCATTGGGACCAGAGCGATAGCGATTGGCGCACGGGAAATTTAAAAAACTATCGTATCTCATGCGCATCCCCAGTGTTTCTGAACAAATGCGGGTGAGGTTGGGCAGCATGCCACCCCCTAAAATTCTGCCGCCCTAGGCACGGGCCTTGGTGGCCTCTCCACAAATCCAGGCCTGATCAAAGCTATTGGTTTGCCCTATGTACATCTCAGAGGTGTGTATCAATCTACCCCTAAAACCCCTCCTTGTTCTCATCTTCCATCCCCTCCCTATCTTTCCACCCCCCTTTTTAGCTATTTAACACAGTACTCAGTGTGTAAGTTTAGGCTTGATAAAGGGCCCAGTGTGGCCCGAAACGTTGCCAAAACTTTGATGTCTACTTTGAGCCAATAAAGCCCTTTTTTTGCATTACAAAACTGGATTGGTGTGCTACAATTTCCTTGGACTTTTATTATTTTTCTGACCCTGAGAATTGGTCTTATAGACTGTTTAGCACCTGAAAATGTTTATTGGTAACAGATGAGCACTCTAATTTTGTAAGTCAATATGAGAGGCACACGAAGTTATCGGGATCTTCTATGGTTTTTGCCAGAAAATCCGACTTTTTCAGTTTTTTCGGGCAAAAACTCTAAAAAATCTGGCCATTCGGGAAAAAACCCTAAAAATTCGAGCAATTCAGGGAAACAGCCCGAAAAATTAGAGTGATTCCGGTTTTCTCTTGATTTTATCAAGTTTTTCTGCAATCCGATTCAATCAAGTTTTTTTTTTATTAATAAATGAGCTAAATCTGGTATGGGAATTTGTCGTAATTTTTTTAAAATAATATATAGAATAAATTTAGGGTTTTAGTAAATAACCCCCTTAATCTCATTCATTGTAACTTTGTGATGCTGTTCAAATAAGTGACAAGTGGAGAATGTAATAAAAATCAAAGGTTACATTTCACTGTACTAATTTGACAGTTATTACAATGCATATTTCCAGTGGGCACAGTGCTTTGGCATTCCCCAGTGACTTATGCTTTTCTTGCATATTAAACACTGACTGGTGCATTTTCCCATAAGAAGCTGTACTGCACACACTGTATGTTGCAGCTTGCTGAAAATAACACAATAGATTTTACCAGAAGCAGATATGCGACTACAAACATGGGCTCACAAAATAAATATTGAAAAATCCACCGGTTTTTTGACACAGATAAAACACTGTCCCCATTTCTAGTCTTATTAATGGAGTGGTTCACCCGTAAATTAACTTTTACTAGAATGGCCAATTCTAAGCAACTTTCTTTTTTTTATAGTTTTGGAATTATTTGTCTTTTTCTTCTGACTCTTTCCAACTTTCAAATGGGGGTCACTGACCCCATCTAAATCAAATGCTCTGTAAGGCTACACATGTATTTTTATTGCTACTTTTTATTAATCATCAGAACCTCTCCTATTCCAGTCGCTTATTTTTTGCTAGGTTGCTAGGGTAATTTTTACCCTAGCTACCACATTGCTGAAACTGGATACTGGAGAGCTGCTGAATAAAAATATAAATTACTCAGAAAAAAAACAAATAATAAAAATGAAAACCAATTGCAGATTTTCTCAGAATATCATTCTATACATCATACTAAAAGTTAATTTAAAGGTGAACAGCCCCTTTAACCAGTTCTGAAGATATTACTTTAGGAAACAAAATACATAGTTTAAATCTCTGTTTATGAAAATACAAATAAAACACAGACAAGGTGATTTAAAGGAGAACTTAAACCTAAAAATAAATATGGTTAAAATGCCATATTTTACATATTGAACTTATTGCACCAGGCTAAAGTTTCAGCTTGTCAATAGCAGCAATGATCCAGGACTTCAAACTTGTCACAGGGGGGTCACCATCTTGGAAAGTGTCTGCGACACTCACATGCTCAGTGGGCTCTGAGCAGCTGTTGAGAAGATAAGCTTAGGGGTCGTCACTAATTATCCAGCAGAAAATGAGGTTGGTCTGTAATATAAGCTGATGCTACAGGGCTGATTATTACATTTTGGTGCTAATTGCACTGGTTTCTGAGCTAACTGTAGTAATTCACTGTATTAATCACTAATCAGCCTTATATTGTGACATTTCTATTCTGTATATACAGTATATTGTCCCTAAGCTCAGTAAGTAACAGCAGCACTGAGCATGTGCAGTGAATCTGCAAAAAATAAAATATGGGGCAAATGTGGCGATGAAGGATAGGGGCTGTGACTTGGGCACTGCTTAAAGGAGAATTCAACCCCTACCCTACATAGACCCCTCCCTCCTCCCCCCAGCCTAGCTGCTACCCCGGTTAAATGCCACTAACTTTTTACTTACCCCTTGATGCAGATTCAGGGCATCGGAGTTCACGGCAGCCATCTTCTTCGGGAAGTAAGTGCCGTATCATTGCATGCACATTTGGAGCAGTCTGGCAGTCCTGAACAACTGCGCATGTGCTGAAAGTCACGGAAATTGCTGAAGCACCAAAAGAAGACCCAAAGGTTATCAAAGAAGGTGGCTGCCGTGAACTCTGATGCCCTGAATCTGCAGCGAGGGGTAAGTAAAACATTTGGGGCATTTACCCGGGGTTTTCATTATAGCCGGCGCAAGACAGAGGGAAGGTGTTCGGACAGATAAGTGCCGCAAGTACGAATCGCCAGGTGTGCCCTTACCCTTAAGGTGGTGCCGGCACTGATTGAAACAATTCAGAATCATCACCTAGATTACCGAGCTGCCATACTGAAACACCAAAGAAACACCAAAGACAGGAACATTTAACCTTAGATTTCGGTGAAAAATACAAGATGGAAAGCAACTGAACAAAGTCTTTGTTTCTGGTGAACAATCTGAAAACAAATGAACTGAAACATTTAAACATTAAATAAACCCCTTTTAAATGATTTTTATCAGACTTAACTTTCACAAACATTAGCAGACTTAAGGTGATCCAAATTACGGAAATATCCCCTATCTAGAAAACCCCCATGTCCTAAGGGTAATAGATCCTCTACTTTAAATGAGATTATCTCTCCATATCTGTCAGGTAAAAAAGACATCAGCTGGTTATCTGTTGATGACTGGGATATACACAGGCCCGGATTTGTGGCCGGGTGCTACGACCGTGTGGCCTAGGGGCGCCTGCCAGGCAAATCCAACGCTGGCTATACACCTGGTGCATTAGCTCAAATGATTACACTTGCCAAATCATCGAAACCAGCTGATATACTTAGTATATAGAGTTCCATTGGGATCAGCAAACCTATACATACCAATAATTGTATGAAATTCATTATGTTCTACAGCCCATATTATAAGTATGTATATGGCCAGCTTCGGTGTACGAGGGTCACAAACTTGCCGCACTGCAGTTGTGGACGCCACAGTAATTTTGTGATAAGTCAAAAACATAAAGGTACTATATTATTATTAACATGTATTTATATGGCGCCGACATATTGCGTAGCACTGTAAAGTAAATGTGATTATACAACTAAATCACATGAATTATATACATAGAACATATGGAGTTACATACATCACAATCAATACCGGTACAAAAGGTGAAGAAGGCCCTATGCAAAAGAGCATACACTCTAAAGGGAAGGGAGTAATACACAAGGTGTGGGAGCGGGCAAGATCAAATTAAGTGGGTGAGAAATGTGGTACCGTATGTGGTGTTGCAGTTGGTAGTTAAGCAGAGTGAGGGTAGGCTTCTCGAAAGAAGTGTGTTTTAAGAGATTTCTTGAAAGCAGAAAGTCGGACAGACCGTGGGAGAGGGGTGCAGCCCTTGCAAAGTCTTGAATGCGACCATGTGAGGAGGTAATGAGAGAAGAGTTAAGTAGCAGGTCAGCAGAGGAGCGTAGTAAGCGGTTGGGTGAGTATATAAAGATGAGTTCAGAGATGTAGGGTGGGCAGAGTTATGAAGTGCTTTGAATGTCAGGGTCATTCATTTGAATTTGATTCTGAAAGGTAGCGGAAGCCAGTGCAGGGATTGACAGAATGGCGTGGCAGACGAGGAGCGGTTACTCAGGTGTATGAGCCTCGCAGCAGTGTTCATTGTGGACTGGAAGGCCAATTAAAAGAGTTACAGTAGTCTAGATGTGATATGACGAGAGAGTGAATAAGAATTTTGGCAGCATCTTGGGTGATAAATGATCGTATTTGGGATATGTTCCTTAGGTGGAAGTGACATGATTTAATAAGTGACTGGATATGAGGAGTGAACGACCAGGCAGAATCTAGGATAACCCCAAGGCACCGGGCCTGGGGAGATGGGGTGATAGTGGAATTGTTAGCTATGATGGATACTTCCAGGATGTTACTGGTGTTAGTTGGAGGAAAGAGAACCATTTCAGTTTTAGGGAGGTTTAATTTAAGGTAGCGTTGCGACAGGCAGGAGGAGATGCGAGTTAGGAGTTCTGGGTTGAGATCAGGAAACGAGAGATAGATCCGAGTATCGTCAGCATAGAGGTGGTAGTGGAAACCATACGAGTTGATTAATTTTCTGAGGGAGGAAGTATAGGGAGAATAGTAATGGTCCCAGGACAGAGCCTTGAGCAACCCCAACAGAAAGAGGTAGGGTAGAAGATTCTACTCCGTTGTAGGAGACACTGAAGGAATGATTGGTGAAGTAAGAAGAGAACCAGGACAGGGCTGTGTCACGAAGGCCAAGCGAATGGAGGGACTGGAGGAGGAGAGGGTGATCTACAGTGTCAAATGCGGCTGAGAGATCAAGCAGTACTAGTAGTGAGAAATGATTGTTGGCTTTAGCGGTTAAAAGGTCATTAGTTAGTCAAGTCAGGGCAGTTTCAGTGGAGTGTTGTGGCTTAAAACCAGATCGTAGGGGGTCCAGCAGGTTATTGTCAGAGAGGAATGAGGTTAGTCGGTTGTAGACTAGTCAAGTAGTTTAGAGATGAAAGGTAACAGAGAGATAGGTCGGAGGTTGTCAAGATTGGAGGGATCAAGAGAGGGTTTTTTTCAGAATGGGGGTGACAAGAGCATGTTTCAGTTGAGAGGGAAACAGTCCAGTTGAGAGCGAAAGATTAAATAGGTGAGTTAAGGCTTTGATTAGTTTTGAGGGAATTGGATCAAGCGGCAGGTGCTAAGGTGAGGCCAAAAGCTTTGAGACTTCCTCATCAGTGACAGGGGTGAAGGAGCATAGGAGAGACTGGGGAGTGTGGAGGGAGGGTGGTGGAAGTTTAGGAGGGTTGAGTAGTGTAATGTCCCTTCTGATAGTGTCAATTTTGTTTTTGAAGTGCTCAGCAATATCTTGAGCAGAGACAGATGTGCATGAAGGGAAAAGGAGAGTGTTAAAGGTGGAGAAAAGTTGTGCTGGTTTTTTAGAAAGGGAGTTAATGAGTGAAGTAAAGTAAGTTTGTTTGGCTTGGAAGAGGCTGGTGTTATAAGAGCGCAGGGCAGATTTGTAGCTCCAAAAGTCTGATTTTGAGCAGGATTTGCGCCAGCGACGCTCCAGTGCACGTGAGTGTCTTTGGAGTGCTTTTGTATGAGCAGTATGCCAAAGTTGAAGTGGTTTGGATCTAGCAAGTTTAGTTTTTATAGGAGCAAGCTCATTAAGGGCAGTGGTGAGAGTACTATAGTAGACAAAGGTAGCCACATTAGGACAAGAGATAGCCGAGATATTAGAGTGAAGTAAGAAGAGAGATGTGACAAGTCTACAGCTTGCAAGTCACGGTAAGTACGTGTTTGGGTAATAGCAGGGGGTGAGGAGGGAGTTAGTGAGAGTTGAAATGTGAGCATATTGTGATCAGAGAGGGGAAATGGTGAGTTCGTAAAATTGGTGCTTGAACAGAGTCTGGTAAATATGAGATCCAGAGCATTACCATTGGAGTGAGAGGGGGAGTCTGAGCACAAAGATAAGCCTAGGGAGGAGTTTAGTGAAAGAAGTTGAGAGACAGAAGAGTTGTTAACCGGTATATTACAAAGTCACCTAATATGATGGGATGGGATGTTAGATGAATGAAAGTAAGGAAGCCAGGCAGCAAAGTTGTCCAGAAATTGTGAAGTTGGTCGATATATGACAGCAATGCAGAGTGAAACAGGAGAAAAGAGCCTAATGCAATGAGCTTCAAATGAGGAGAATGATAGAGAGGGAACAGGTGGAAGAACTTTAAAAGTACAGCGGGGAGAGAGAAGCAAACCTACCCCACCTCCAGGTCTTTTACCAGGCCTGGGAGTATGAGTAAGGTGTAGGCCCCCATAGGACAGGGCAGCAGGTGAGGCAGTGTCGGTAAGAGAAAGCCAGGTTTCAGTAAGTGCGAGTAGGTTAAAGAAATTTGCAATTAAATAGTAATGTATAGCGGTGAGCTTGTTGCAAACAGATCTGGCATTCCAGAGAGCACAGGGAAGGTTAACTGGGTTTTTGGGTATAGGAGTAAGAGTTCTGTACTGTTGGAATTTGCACCGAAGAGAAGGAGCTCGTGGCCGTGATATAACTGGGATGGGGTAAGGGCCAGGGTTTGGGGAAATGTCCCCAGCTGCCAGCAATAGAAAGGAAAGATAGACTAAGTGAGAGTGGGATTTGTAAGTTCTTAGTTTGTATGAAAAAGAGGAGTTTTGTGGAATAGCGAAATAGAGTACTTTATAAACTTCATGTGTGGAGAGGGAAGGAGAGGAGAGAGGCTGAGATTTGTATAGAACTGGGATTTGATGGGGGAGGTAGTGAAAAATGTTTTATGAAGCATGAGAGTGAAAGGAGGAGAAATACAGGATAAAGCAAGTTTGGAGTAAGAAGTTACAAACTGGCAGGTACAAAAATATCTGTGTTCTTCTTATCCCAGCTGTTTCAAAGTTGATAGAAGATAGTCCAGTTCCTTTTGCCTTGTATAACTGCCATTTCTAAGCACTTGTGAAATATTCGCACTTAGGAAATGTTAGCACTAGTGCCATCCCCTATACTGGGTCTGAATTTATATGTAGCTGATTGGGAAAACCAGAGTCTAATTAATCAATGAATCAATTAAACAGCTAGCAAAGGGCAGAGTTTTACAGACACCAGAACCAGGTTTGGGGCTATAAAAATATCTCTTGTTCACTGAGGAGGGGACACAGATGTGTGCTTGAGATATTTATCAAAGAACTAAAGCAGAATAGGCCTGACAGACAAACGTTATTGGGGTTAACAGATACAAGTAGGGATATAAGCAGAATTACCAGAATAAGGAGTTGCAATAGATATATAGCAGTATATGGATACTTTTATCAACATGAGCTTCTTGCACTTCAATATAGTAGTGCTTAGCACTGCTGCCTTCCTCTTGCCCATTCCAGATTGAGAGCTGCTGTGATCCCTGGAGCAACTGCCACCTGTGAACGGTGAACCAGCTGGTACCAAATGGATCAGGGCAACTCCCCCGACGAAGTGCTGAAGGGGATGCTGGGAGTTATATTTTAGCTGGAGGCAAGCAGGTTAGGCATGCCTTCTACTATAAGGGAACTCTCTGGACATGGCTTTCCCCATTCATGCTGTTTTTTTCACTTCTTTTTGGGTCTTTGCTAATTTGAAAGCATAATGTAAATTACGGTATCTGCTCATGAGTCATTAGGGGTGGTGGGGGATGGGATATGCCTTTGTTGCCACCTGCTGGCCAATCTTTAGTTACAGGAGTTGCATTGGCTGGAATTTCCCAGTGTAGCTTGTGTGTTTCTGATCGAGGCTGGATCCCATGGAGTAGCCTATTTCCCAGCAGCTGTGCGGACGTCTGCCTTCCTTTCCTTTCTCTCTTCAGGTATGTGCTTGCCCCACCTCACATTTAAGACAAATCCTTCCCAGCCTGTGTTTATATTCCCCTTTCTCTTCCAGTCCCTGTGCTTCCCTGAAGCCTGTCAGTGCCACAGCTGCATTTCCTGTGTTGGGGGCTCCTCTCTCCCTGTGTATTCACTAGGAAATGATGCTGCTGCTGCGTCACTTCATCATTTTAACTCCCATTTCAATTATTTCTCATAGACTTGTATTTAACTGTTATGTTTGTTTGTACCCCCCCCCCACCAATGTATAAATGGAAATATGCTGTAAATTCTGCCTTCTTATCGCATTGTATACTTAGGAGAGCGTGATAAGAAAATAGTCTCTGGGAAGGGACTGTGACTGTGGTATAGCAGGTATAGTAGGGAGAGATGGTGTCTATAGTAACAGTGGATACTAGTCTCTGGGAAGGGAGTGTGACTGTGGGATAGCAGGTATAGTAGGGAGATATGGTGCCTATAGTAACGGTGGGATAATAGTCTGTGGGAAGGGACTGTGACTGTGGGATAGCAGGTATAGTAGGGAGAGATGGTGCCTATAGTAACAGTGGATACTAGTCTCTGGGAAGGGAGTGTGAGAGATGGTGCCTATAGTAATGGTGGGATAATAGTCTGTGGGAAGGGACTGTGACTGTGGATAACAGGTATAGTAGGGAGAGATGGTGCCTATAGTAACAGTGGGATAATAGTCTCTGGGAAGGGACTGTGACTGTGGTATAGTAGGGAGAGATGGTGTCTATAGTAACAGTGGATACTAGTCTCTGGGAAGGGAGTGTGACTGTGGTATAGCAGGTATAGTAGGGAGAGATGGTGCCTATAGTAACAGTGGATAATAGTCTCTGGGAAGGGACTGTGGCTGTGGGATAGCAGGTATAGTAGGGAGATATGGTGCCTATAGTAACAATGAGATAATAGTCTCTGGGAAGGGACTGTGACTGCAGGATAGCGGGTATAGTAGGGAGACATGGTGCCTATAGTAACGGTGGGATAATAGTCTGTGGGAAGGGACTGTGACTGTGGGATAGCAGGTATAGTAGGGAGAGATGGTGCCTATAGTAACAGTGGATACTAGTCTCTGGGAAGGGAGTGTGAGAGATGGTGCCTATAGTAACGGTGGGATAATAGTCTGTGGGAAGGGACTGTGACTGTGGGATAACAGGTATAGTAGGGAGAGATGGTGCCTATAGTAACAGTGGATAATAGTCTCTGGGAAGGGAGTGTGACTGTGGTATAGCAGGTATAGTAGGGAGAGATGGTGCCTACAGTAACAGTGGATACTAGTCTCTGGGAAGGGAGTGTGACTGTGGTATAGCAGGTATAGTAGGGAGAGATGGTGCCTATAGTAACAGTGGATACTAGTCTCTGGGAAGGGAGTGTGACTGTGGGATAGCAGGTATAGTAGGGAGAGATGGTGCCTATAGTAACAGTGGATACTAGTCTCTGGGAAGGGAGTGTGACTGTGGGATAGCAGTTATAGTAGGGAGAGATGATGCCTATAGTAACAGTGCGATAATAGTCTCTGGGAAGGGACTGTGGCTGATGGATAGCAGGTATAGAAGGGAGAGATGGTGCCTATAGTAACAATGAGATAATAGTCTCTGGGAAGGGACTGTGACTGCAGGATAGCGGGTATAGTAGGGAGACATGGTGCCTATAGTAGTAGTGGGATAATAGTCTCTGGGAAGGTAGTGTGACTGTGGGATAGCAGGTACAGTAGGGAGAGATGGTGCCTATAGTAACAGTGGATACTAGTCTCTGGGAAGGGAGTGTGACTGTGGGATAGCAGGTATAGTAGGGAGAGATGGTGCCTATAGGAAGGGAGTGTGGCTGTGGGATAGCACATAGCAGGTATAGTAGGGAGAAAAATTAAAGGATACTGAAAAGTGGGAAAGAGAGCAGCACAATGAAGCTGAGACGGGGAAGCAAAAATGGAGAGATGAAGGTAAGAAGAAGATGTTTCATCATGATTTAGAGTTTATCTTAGTTGCCAGTTCTCCATTAGTTCATTACAGGTTTACAGAGTTTTTCCCAGATTTCCGATGTAATTGTGGGGACCTGTTTAGTAGCACCTGACACAAAATGTGTGCACAAAGTGTTAATACTTGTATAAGTGCTTTTCAGGTGTCTCATGTAGGCTGCAATGCATGGTTTCACAGTGGGGGATGGTAAAAATCCAGGTGGCTTGGTGCAAGCTGCTAGGGGAACCCTGAAATTACACAAATGCATAAGTTGGTAGGGACATGTATGAGAATGAATCTATTCTGGTTTGTGATGTGCGGGTTGGCCCTATACCCGCGTGTTTTACCCGTGGGTCGGGCGGGTTCGGGCCGACCTTGTACCCACTTTTCCGGGTCATGGGCGGGTCCGGGTTAAGGTCTTCTGCCTGCTCCGCATCCCCACCCGCGACCTTACAATGCCGGCTTCCAACTTCAGAGTTCAACTTTTATAGACGCGCGCCTCCTCGCCCCAACATTGGCAGGGTGGGTGGGCACGGGTCTATAAAAGGAACCCGGAAGTTGGGCTCGAGCGGGTGTGGGTGGAGGGAGGGCCGATATCAGGCGGGTGCGGGACGGGGAAAAACTCGACCCGCACATCACTAATTCTGGTGCTTGAATCTGCTGCAAGGATGCCACATCCTGGATGCAATTAACTGTGCTGCATAGTTTTATTATCTGCAAATCACTAAAGGGAAGGGAATAATACACAAGGTGTGGGAGTGGGCAAGATCAGAATTAAGTGGGTGAGAGATGTGGTACTGTATGCGGTATTGCATTTGGCAGTTAAGAGTGAGGGTAGGCTTCTCTAAATAAGTGCGTTTTTAAGAGATTTCTTGAAAACAGAAAGGTTGGGAGAAAGTCGGACAGACCGTGGGAGAGAATTCCAGAACAGGGGGTCAGTAGAGGAGCGTAGTAAGCGGTTTGGTGAGTATATAAAGATGAGTTCAGAGATCAAGGGTGGGGCAGAGTTATGAAGTATTTTGAATGTCAGGGTCATCAATTGAATTTAATTCTGAAGAGTAAAGGAAGCCAGTGCAGGGAGTGACAGAATGGCGTGGCAGAGGAGAAGCGATTGCTGAGGTGTATAAGCCTCGCGGCAGTGTCCATTTTGGACTGTAGAGGTGACGGTCTCTGGTGGGGAAGGCCAATTAAAATAGTTACAGTAGTCTAGATGTGATATGACGAGAGCGTGAATAAGAATTTTGGCAGCATCTTGGGTGATAAATTATGGTATTTTGGATATGTTCCTTAGGTGGAAGTGACATGATTTAATAAGTGACTGGATTTGAGGAGTGAATGACATGGCAGAATCTAGGATAACCCCAAGGCCCTGGAGATGGGGTGATAGTGGAATTGTTAGCTATGATGGATACTTATAGATGGTTAAATATAGGAATGACATCAGCTTTCTTCCAATCCATAGGTACCATACCAGATGAAAGAGAGTCTGAGAAAATCAGAAATAAAGGCTAATATAAAACTGAATTTAGCTCTCTTAAACCCCATGGGTGTATTCCATCTGGCCCTGGTGCCTTGTTCACATTAATTTTTAGTAAAGCTTTATGAACCAAATCCTGAGTCAGCCACTGACTAGATTGAGCCGAGCCAGCAGTGCAGCTATGAGGTGAGTCTGGAAATTCTGACTTCTCTATTGTATACACCGAAGAAAAGAATAGATTTAGCACATTTGCCTTTTCTGAATCTGTTACTACCATACTGGTTCCATTATTTAAAGAGGTAACATTGTCAACCCGCATCTTTTTACTATTACCGTATATACTCGAGTATAAGCCGACCCGAGTATAAGCCGAGGTACCTAATTTTACCTATGAAAACTGGGAAAACTTATTGACTCTAGTATAAGCCTAGACACAACTACAGCCCTGTCTCCCAGCAGCGCACATTCTGCCAAAGCGACCCCCCCAGCGATCAACCGGACTTCTTTGCAAAGTAGATGGTGACAGAGAATTGCCAAACGGATTACTGTGTGCATTGTCCCACTGTCCCACTACCATGTGCAGAGGGTGCTGTTTGATATTGCCATCACTGTTAATCTTTCGTATAACCAACAGAGGGCGCTGTGTGATATTGCAGTCACTGTTAATCTTTCATATAACCAACAGAGGGCACTGTGTGATATTGCAGTCACTGTTATTCTTCCATATAACCAACAGATGGCGCTGTGTGATATTGTAGTCACTGTTATTCTTTCATATAACCAACAGAGGGTGCTGTGTGATATTGCAGTCACTGTTATTCTTTCATATAACCAACAGAGGGCGCACTGTTATTCTTTCATATAACCAACAGAGGGGGCTGTGTGATATTGCAGTCACTGTTATTCTTAAATATAACCAACAGAGGGCGCACTTATTCTTTCATACAACCAACAGATGGCGCTGTGTGATATTGCAGTCACTGTTATTCTTTCATATAACCAACAGATGGCGCTGTGTGATATTGCAGTCACTGTTATTCTTTCATATAACCAACAGAGGGCATTGTGGGATATTGCAGTCTCTCCCCAAGTGTACTGTTGGTATAGAAATGATTAAAAGTGACTGCAATCTCAGATACTCGGGTCGGCTACCGCTGACCCGAGTATAAGCCGAGGTAGACTTTTTCAGCACATTTTGGATGCTGAAAAACTCGGCTTATACTCGGGTATATACGGTAATATACTTTAAAAACTTTTTGGGATTAGTCCTAGCCTCTGCCACAATGCACTCCTTATTTCCTATCTCTGCCTTCCGGATTGCTGTTTTATAACATTTGTTATAGTGTTTATATATGTTAAACATCTAGGTGAACATAGATTCACCCCAAATCTTTTTAAGTAGGATGCTACTGTCCAATGCTTTTAGCTTTCCTAGGTAGGGGTAGCCCCCACCATTTAGGAACCTGAGGTTTGAAGGGATGATCCTATTATCTCCACAAATATGGGAGCTCATGCAAATCTGACTGAGCCCTGATAAAACCTTGATTGGGCAGGGAATAGTAGATTAATAGGGGCTGGCACAGTAATCACATATTGTAATTGTTTTCTATGTCAGTTGTATGAACATTGTACTGCATACCAGTGGCGGAACTACCGGGGGAGCAGGGGTTGCGAGCGGGCCAGGGCCCGCACCCCCTCAGGGCCCCATGACAGCGCCGCAAGCCACTGAAATCCCCAGCAAAATCGGCCGTACGGAGGGGGGCGGGGCCCGGCTGCGCGTCATGCACCAGGGCCCGCCCCCCTCTAGGAACGCTACTGCTGCATACTATATGTTCCTCATCATATATGGGATAGGTGCTTGTTGTTGAAGAGTCAGAGAGCTGAATAGGGAGCCCCCACAGATGAACTAGAATTAGGACAGCACAGGCTGTTGCATTATCATCACCTAATGCTGTTATTGCCAGTAGCAGCTGCTCATACTGTTGTGCATGTGGGCTCAAAAGAAGAATGCAGAACTAGCAATTAATGATTCTAAAGATTTTTTTGCTCTTTTACAGGTTGAATGCACACTGCTAGACACATAATATCTACAGTGCCAGTGGAGTGTAACTTGAGTGGTTCCTTTGTGACGGACGAGCTGAAAAACTTGCATGTGGCAGAAAGTGGCCAGAGCATGTCCTACCATGATAATCCCAGCACTGACTCAAAGCCTGGTATGTCCCTGCTGTTTCCTATTAAGGAGGAGAGAGACTTGATGGATGTGTCTGATGCCCCCACTGCAAGCACCCTCCAGGCAATTGGCATCCCAGTTGCAAAAGTGGAAGATGATACACATAACTTGGCAGTGCCTGCTTCTAGTGAGGGCCATGAACAGGGTAGAAACCTTCCTGCAATGGACAATAGCACTCCTGTAACAGTTTCTGCTGTGCCACCACGTGTACAAGTGACTCCTATGCCCTGTGGGTACCGATCCCCAGCTTGGCACTTCTTTCGAGGTCCATCTGGGTGTTCTGACCTTGTGCGGGAAAGGGAAGTAATTTGCATGATGTGTGGCAGCAAAGTGAAGCGAGGGAGTGACACAGGCAGATTGGGAACCACAGCTCTCTTTATTCATTTGGAGAGACACCATGGGCTTACCCGAGAGTTGGTCTGTAAGGAAGCAGCTTCTTCTTTGGGCCACAGCTTAGACATGAGGGATGCTCTTTCTGCTGGAAGCAGTAGTAGGGACAACATGTCCACTTATGAGCATTTTAGGAGTTTTAGGCATGGCGCTTCACCTTCTCTCATACATGATGAAGAAGGTAGACACAGGCCCAAACGTTGGGCTGTGACTGTTTCAGCTGCTCCCTCTGACACATACAATATCCCAGTCTCTCCCCTCCAGCTGCCACCCCTAAATCGAAGGCAACAGGTATATAGGCAGAGACGGAGAGAAACAGAGAGTCAGAGCAGGAAATGGTCCTCTGCCCTTCGACAAGCATTACTTGAACGTCTGCATGGCAGCATGGTCATGTACTGTGAAGTGTGCCATGCACCACTGGTGTCAGGAGAGCGCAATCAGAAAGTGCGAGGTGATATAATGGAGGCACACTTCCAATCTCAGCATGCTGCACGATTCCGTCGTTTGGAGCGTGACGCTGAGAGAGACTTGCTTCTCCAAAGACATGGCCCTCTATTTGCTTCTTCTGCTTCTGTAGGCCTAGGCCCCTCTTCGGCTTCTTCTGGCACACACTAACTGGGTCTCCATCTTGAAATGCTACCTTGCCCACCCTGGGCTCCTTTATTTTTCCTGGTATTGACTGCCTTAATTGCACATTCTTGACCATATGATACTAACTCTTGAATTGTTCAGAAAGCATTTTTGAATTTCTCTTTTGGACTGAATGTTGACTGTATCCTCAGGATATACTATGTAATCCAATATATCCTTATTTTTTTTAGGCCTATTACAGCTTTTCTCTATGCATGACCTATTCCTCTACTTTGTGCTGGTCATTTGTATTCAGAGAACTTCAAAGCTGCACATGCTTCCCTTGTTATATCTGATTTGGAAGAACTTAATTACCACCATTCCACTTAAAGAATGTGGCTGACATCCTGGGGTGAAAAAAAGAAAAATTCTTATAGGCTAAGGGCCAGTTATATTATTGGGTGCCTAAGTGCCTAAATGGTATTTGGAGAGATTTCCTATTCAGTTTCCCAACCCTTTTGACCAATGTGTTTTAAAGATGAGTGTGATATTATTGCTTGTGGTTTGAACAATTATTTGGTAGGTGCAGTGCTGGAATTGGGGAGGGATGTAAACATCACTCCATTTTTTTATTTCAGTGAAAAAGTAAAGCAGCCCCTCAGGGCAGATGCAAGAATTTTGAATCCCTGAACTTTTTTATTGTAACACCAGAGCTTTCTTTTACTCCTCCTCACTTCTGCATGCAAATAAAATAGAGAGGTTAAAAAGCACAAGTTAAAAGAACATATAGATAAAAGGAAAGAAAAGACGTGTTATGCACATGTAGAATGTGGAGTAATCAGACAGGGTAATAGAGAAAAGGAGAGAATGTGGAGTAATCAGAGAGGGTAATAGAGAAAAGGAGAGAAGAAAAAATAGTGGAAACAAAAAGAAAAAAAAAATGAAGGTAGCTAGCAGTAACAGATTGAGAAATGGTGAAAAAATAATATATATTAAATAATGTGGGGTAATATAGAATATGCTGGAGTTGCACTGTGTTACGACGCATAATACATAGGCAAGGTGCTGTGTTTGCAGAAGCTGACTTGGCTGCCAAGATAAGTCATACGCACAATTTTCATTTTGGGCTCCCTAAAGGCCACGTAATTACATAAATCAGTGCATACTGGGCATCAAACTGTCCATTAGAAGGAAATACTAAATGGAAATAGAAAAATGGCTTTGCTTTAAAGTGGTGAAACCAGAAAGTGGATGGTGGATGAGGCTAATTATAACAGTAGGCCTATAAATGTAGGAGTGGCTTATTTTTAGCATGTCACGCTACGCACAGCACTCATAGCATCCTTCAGCTTTTTTCACCCTAATTCAAGCACTAGGTATGTGGATGAAAGTCGATGGGTGAGAAGGTAGAAACAGAGGAGTTTGTTGGAGATAATATTAAAATTTTTTTTTGCATCCAGTCAGACTGGAGAGCCATCCTGAGTTTGGCTGCAGCTTGAGTTAGATTAGAATATCAAGGACTTGATTGGTGATAGAAACCCAATTATGGGGCAAAGCATGGAACTGGACCCACTTAACTCACAGAGCATCAGGGATATGAGTTAAAAGCACATTATTCATCTGTTTACTTAAAGGAGAACTAAATCGTACTAAAGAAGTAGGCTAGAAATGTTGCACATTATGATATGTGTCTCTAAAGATGCCCCAGTAGCTCCCGATCTTCTTTTCTGCTGATTCACTGCACATGCTCTGTGCTGCTGTCACTTACTGATCTTAGGGACCCACTCACAATATACAGTGCACATATAAATGTCACAATATAAGGCATTGTGTAATTAATACAGATGATTACTACATGGCAGCACAGAAACCAGTGCAATTAGCATCAGAATTTAATAATTAGCCCTGTAGCATCAGCTTTTATTACAGACCAACCTCATTTTCTGCTGGATAATTAGCGACGATCCCTAAGCTTAGCTTCTCAACAGCTGCTCAGAGCCCACTGAGCATGTGAGTGTCACAGACACTTTCCAAGATGGTGACCCCCTTTGACAAGTTTGAAGTCCTGGATCGTTGCTGCTATTGACAAGCTGAACCTTTAGGCTTGTGCAATAAGTTCAGTATATAAAATATGGCACTTTTAGCAACATTCATTTTTAGGGTTTAGTTTTCCTTTAAGGGTACACAATAGAAGAGGTATGAGGGAAGTATTATTGAGTGAGGGCTGAAGCCAGGTTATTTATTTGCACTCCCCTTCACTCCAACATCAATTCAGAACCCTCATTCCCTGACTTAGACACCCAGTAATAAAAATGTAGGACCATCCCGAGTAGAAGGGAAGGTCAATGGTCCCTACATGATCACAAATTAACTTTTGCCTGCATTTTTATGACCAGCAACCAAGAAGCTGGCCCTTTAGCTGATAAGAAATTACAGAAAGACATTTTCTAAATATGAAAAACAAATGATGAGGTGAGGGGACTGCGGAAGAAAGGACACTAAGTAATGGTGTTCTATAAAAAATCTGCAACTGTTTTTATTTTTTCAGCTTTTATCGAACTGTTTGATTTTTTTAGAATTTAGCTTATGGTTGCTAGAGGTCACTGATCACAGCGCTTATCTGTATGTAATAATGGAAGATGCTTATAAGATGGGGCAAACAACATAGCCGCTGACCACCAAAACAGATAGCATTTAAAATTCCAGGTTGATAAGAGGCAGAAGTGAAAAACTTTATATAATCATTATATTAAAGGTTACCTTGCCATTTAGGATCTTTTTTTTTTCTATTTGTGCTGATAAATTGTGAGTAGGAAAGAAAGGCAGTGAATTACATGTAGTCTTTATCTAAATAAAGTAGTATGTTTGTTTCCATGGGACATATGTAGCAAATAAAGGAATGAGGAAAAGCTATCTGAAATGGTCTGTGACTTCAAGACACATTGTGCAAAGTGATGGCTATTCGTGGGTTAAAAGACTATTGAGCCAACATTAATGCCCTATTTTTTTTGCGGAGCACTTACCCAGACTTCTGACGTATGGCCAAGCAATGGCTTCTACTCCACCAGGTGGATTTTTATTAAGAGCTAGTGGGAACTCCGTTCTATGACATGCTTACATTGGCTCCATTAATGAATGAGGAATGCAGGGGTCATAAAGATAAGCACAAGAGAGAGAGAAACCAAATCATCTCACCAAAGGCACATGCTTTACTCCACAGGAACAGTCTAGTATCTGTAACATCTACTGATATTGACTGCCAAGAGAAGTCATATTCACAAGTGGAAAGATAAGAAACAAATGTATTAAGTAAACACTGTACTAAACTCAACTGTTACACTTAAAAAAAAACATTTATACTGACAGTATATACATTAAATGACAAGAATGTTATGTTTTTTTAGGCTATGACTGGAATAAAGCACATCATTTTAATGTTCTTGTGGATACAGATGGTTGAAAGCGGTGAGTTTCATTGATTCTCTTCGAATAAAGATGGCTGTTTATTGTGCCCAAACAAAGGCAACCCGCAGTGGAGTCATGCTGGATATAATGAAGGACTATATCTTTAGAATAGGGAATGCTTACAGTAGGAATACAGCAAGTATGGCTTCTGCAAAATCCCAGCAATTTGCACTTGGCTGAATCCTGGGTGCTCGGCCAAACCAAAATCAGACCTTTCATGTTAAGTGACTTCAAACACTGGACAAGTGGAAGTGACAATATTTGTTCAATATTTGTAAATGCCCAAAATATTGTACAATATTTTGGGCACTTACTGGCTCCTTGAAAGTAAGCCAGTGTCCTGTTGGTCAAAATATAGGCCAAAAGAACCAGAAACGGCAGTATCTTCTTCATGATTTCATGAAAAACCTAAATCTTTCTGAGCAATTGTTTTTTTATTCATCAATCTAGATGCACATGTAAACGCAACCAAACAGCATGGACATGTGGCATAGCTTATATCTGACTAACTGTCACATGCACTGGAACAGTGGTCCCCACCAATGTGTCACATGAGCAACATGTTGCTCACAAATCCATTGGATGTTGCTCCCAGTGGTCTCAAAGCAGGTGCTAATTTTTTAATTCTTGGCTAGGAGGCAAGTTTTGATGTATAAAAACCCAGTGTACTGCCAAACAGAGCCTCCTGTAGGCTGCCAGTCCACATAGGGGCTACCAAATAGCCAATCACTGCCCTTACTTGGTACCCCAGGAACTTGTTTCATGCTTTCCCAACTCTTTTTTATATTTGAATGTGGCTCACGGGTAAAAAAGGTTGGGGACCCTGCACTGGAGCATCGGATACACACAGATGTCTATTCATGTCTGGACTAAGAATCAAAATTAGGCCCTGGCATTTCAGGTACACAGAGGCCCAATCAGTCCACACTGAGGCCCAGATAGCCCTATCAGCCCACTAAATACTGACTTTCTATGGCACCTTATAGCAGCCCCTCTGGCATTTGCCAGAACCCATAGATTGCCAGTCTGGGCCTGTGCCCAGGCATGTCTCCTCTTATACTCAGCATGCTAATTATAGGAAAGTCAAAGGCACCCAGAATCTGATGGAGGGAGGCTTCTCCATCCCCAAAATGTTGTGTACATCTATATCTGCACCACAGATGCAAATGTCAACTAACAATCTTGGGTTCAGAGGTCTAGTGTATCCCAACAGGTCAAAGGCCATCCAATATGTGCACAGGTGTGCTAAAAATCTATATTTTTGGAAGTTACAGCCCTTAAAATGTCCTGCAAGACCAGCATGTCCAACACTTAATCTATAATTTGAACACTTTGGGTGTTTTTACTGTATTGGGGGGGGGGAGGGGCTCGTGAGTAGACAATGGGGAGTTTTCATGGAACATTCTCATTGTATTTATATATCTTGTCTACACCTCTGCAAGGACCATTGTTTATATCTAAAATAACTAGTTTGTCATGCCTAATAGACTGAAGTGCTTAATATTGATCTGCTTTCTTTGATTTACACTGCTCCGTTATTTAGGTGTGCTTTTCTCCCTTAAGGAGGAAAATGAATCAAATGCCATTTTGCCCAGGATTAATATATGACTGTAATACAATACTGTTGTTGTCCCTTTGTTACAGTAAGGGCATGAATATTGTTCTCTATTGCACTTTGTCCTAAGATTTAGCAAATCAATCTATTTCAGTCCCAAGATCAAAATGGTAAATTAAATCTGACGTATGGTATCCCCTGGCTTTGGTAAATAAATCTGAAGCTGCTCTCAGGCTCCAAGTAAGAACATGTGCTGTTGATCTTTGTCCACCCTGGTTAAAGGAGAAGGAAAGCTACTCAAGCAGTTTATTGCCAATAGATTAGCCACAATAGTGCAAGCTATAACACTATATTTATTCTGCAGAATTCTTTACCATACTTGAGTAAACAGCTCTTGAAGTGTTCTCTGTTTGTTTAGGATATCGGCTGCCATATTGGCTTGGTGTGAAATCAATACCTTCCTGTCTCTCCCTGCTCATTCATAGCTCTGGGCTCAGATTACAGCAGGGAAGGGAGGAAGGAGGGGGAGAGGAGCAAACTGAGCATGCTCAAGCCCTAGCCCTGGAGGTTTATGCTGAAAACCGGAAGTCTGATACAGAAGTCCATGTGTACACAATAGAAGGAAAGAAATGTGGTGTTTCTTTTGACAGAGAGCAGCATTACTTTGAGTCCTCTGAGTCCTCTGTCAAAAGAGGA
Source organism: Xenopus laevis (assembly GCF_017654675.1). Taxonomy (NCBI): domain Eukaryota; kingdom Metazoa; phylum Chordata; class Amphibia; order Anura; family Pipidae; genus Xenopus; species Xenopus laevis. Next base: position 128,998,905 of record NC_054377.1, on the reverse strand, counting down.
ATCAGAACAGCATTACTTTGAGCGTTTACTGGTGTATTTATATAAACCTTTCTGATAAAGCTTACTGGCCATAGACGCAAAGATCCGCTCGTTTGGTGACATCACTAAACGAGTGTATCTTTCCCCGATATGCCATTAACGAGCATGGCTATATCGGGGGTATTCGGAATGTTCGGCCGTATTTCCGAACGATCCGATTACGATGCGCAATGGGCTCCGGCGGGATCGGTCGGGTCAAAATCAAACCTGTCCAATCAACCAAACGACTAATCTCCGCCAGATGAAAGATGTCGGCACTCTCGACACAAGATCTGAAAATCATACGAATCCTCGATTCGTACGATAGGATCTGTGCGTCTATGCGCCAGCTTTAGTTTTAGCCTTTTCTTTTCCTTTAACAGAATGACCTGCACTGAAATTGCTTCAGCATGTAAGAATTGGCAGCTATGAATGTAGCTATATGTAGAGATATTCTATGAGAGATATAAGGATCATATTTAAGTTCATCTATTTATCAGACCTCCATTTTATGTAAATTGTTGTTTTTTTTTTACCATATTCCTTAAATCCTTACAGAGAAGTAAATCATTCATTACATTCCTTGCCTTAGTGGTGCTTAGAGTCTAATTTCCCTTTCAAGTAAGTACTAACACATACAAGCTAGGCTTATTACATTTGACTCACCACTCTTATAGAGAGTGGGAGGAGATTGAAGAACCATCACAAAACACAGGGAGAACTAACCAGAGACGTAGGAAGTAGAAGTAAGCATTTGGCACAGCAGTTTAGCAGTACCATAACTCCATTGATTATAGTTGCCATAACTGACTATGGGGCAGATTTATTATGTGGTGTAAAAAAACGGCAGAATAATTTGCCAGACATCCCCATATAAAAATGTGGTAATTTTTTACATGCTTTTTCTTTGAGCAACTTCTGCCAGAACTTACTTAAAAAGGCCTGAAGCAATGTAAAATAACAAGTGAAAAATCTGGCATTCGCAAGGTGTAAAATAACAACACAGCTTGATAAATTTGCCATTTATTTTACACAGATTTTTAAACCATTATTGTAGAAAATTTTGTTTTCAGAGCCCATACATATATGAGTTTTATCTCTATTTCAGCTCAAACTGTGTATCATTGTTCACGCCCCCCCCCTTAATTCATCAAAAAATTTCAAAGTATGGAAACATTGTTATACAGGTATGGGATCTTTTATCCAGAAACCAGTGATCCAGAGAGCTCGAAATTATGGATGGACCATCTCCCATAGATTCCATTTTATCCAAATAATCCAAAATTTTTTAAATTATTTCCTTTTACTCTGTAATAATAAAACAGATGATTTTCCAGGTCCTGAGCATTCTGGATAACAGGTCCCATGCCTGTATTTGCTCAGATTTCTATGAGTTTAACCTAAACTTCACCGTAACTGACCCTGAAACTAGGCTTCACATATAATCCAGGAGTGGAAATAGGCATTCATCCAAATCCATATACTTGTGCAGGTATGGGATCCATTTTCCGGAAACCCGTTATCCAAAGAGCTCCGAATTACGGATGGGCCGTCTCCCATAGACTCCATTTTATCCAAATAATCCAAATGTTAAAAATGATTTCCTTATTCTCTGTAATAATAAACCAGTACCTTGTACTTGATCCCAACTAAGATATAATTAATCCTTAATGGAAGCAAAACCAGCTTATTAGGTTTATTTAATGTTTCAAGGATTTTTGAGTAGACAAAGTATGAAGATCTAAATTACGGAAAGATCCGTTATCTGGAAACCCTCAGGTCCTGAGCATTCTGGATAACAGGTCCCATACCTGTATTGGCCTTCTGGCTAAACACACAGTCACTGTTCTGTGGGTGGGAGCAGTTTGGGAGCCACTGCATATATGTAGATAGACAGACACTCACACACAAATCTAGTATTGATATATGTCCTTAATTATGCATTGGATAGGCTTTCTCCTGCTACATGAGACTGATTATTGACTATTTCATGACAGAACTCATAATAAATTAGTGGTCCCGCTGTTCATAAAATCCTTGTTATTTAGCCATGTCTTAATCATATTGGCATATTTCACCTTACGGCAAAATCTTTTATAGGATCTCATAACTTCTCAATTAGTTACCCGTTTCACAGACATATATAACTGATCTATCTGCTAGCACGTGTGGAATAGCATGTTTGTAATGGACATGGATGCTGACAATCATGGGCTGCCTACCTGCAACTCCTTACATGGATCTTTGCGTTTGTATAATGTATAATTTATAATGTATAATAAATAAATATAATAAAATAATAAATAATAAAATAAAATAATAAATAAAATAATAATAAAATAATAAATACATAATAATAAATACATAATAAAATAATAAATAATAAAATAAAATAATACTAAAATAAAATAATGAATAATAATAATTTATAATGTATAATTTGTGGATATTACTTGCAAATTGCAGATCACATCCAAGCCCCAGAGGAGTTTCGAATTTGCGTCCCGAACCTTGGGAAAGTCGTTCTGTCTTGGAGACCCAATGTGGAGCCTATTGCTGCAAATAGACATATAAAATATGAAGTTACAGTAAAGACTCCTGAAACGGAAGAGGATATGGTAAACAGTATTATACATATTAATACACATTAAGGGGCATATTTATCAAGGGTCGAATTTCATATTGAAAAAAATGTCGAATTCAAAAAGTCCAGCTGAAACTAAGTTGAAGTTTTTTTTTGGTCGATTAGGTCCATTTTCGATCGAATAGGTCCGTATTCGGCCAAATTTGAATCGTACAAAACGAAGGAATATCGCATTCGATGTGAAGTTTTCCCCCAAAAAAACTTTGATTTTTAAAAGTCCACCAATTGACTCCAAATAGGTTCTAGGAGGTTCCCCATAGGCTAAAACAGCAATTCAGCAGGTTTTAGATGGTGAATGGTCGAAGTCGATTTTTCAAAGAGACAGAACATTATAAATTTCGATATTCGAATTTTCGTTTTTTTTTTTCAAATTCAAATCTAATTCGGACTATTCCCTAGTCGAAGTACACAAAAAAATAGCTGGAAATTCAAATATTTTTTATTTGAAAATTCACCTCGACCTTTGATAAATCTGCCCCTAACTAAAATGATTGCTATGTGCAACAGTAGGGGCAGAAATGGGGGCAGGACTGTTGCTGAGACAGTGATATAAGATTCATATTAGTGAATAGAGCTATTGTGTTGTTGTGAGAAAACATAACAGTATTAGAGGGAAATAGTGGAAGCACTCAAGGCTAAATCAAAATATATTTAAATATAATGGAAGTGCTACTTACAATGCACTTCCCTGGGCCCCTGTCTCATAAGTAATTCAGTATAAATGCAAGTGCATGTTTACAAAACAGGGGTTTTTAGTTACCAAAGTTATGATCATAAAATTGAAAAGCCACCATACCACGTCAAGGTAAACATACACTGAACACAGGTAATGCTATTATGCAGAGAAACATTTCTTTTTAATAAGTAAGTTAGGGACCGCCATATGGGGTTTACCTTGACGTGGTATGGTGGCTTTTCCATTATATTTAAATATATTTTGATTTAGCCTTGAGTGCTTCCACTATTTCCCTCTAATATAGTATATTGGCCTGAAGCTGTGGCCTAGCTTCATGTGGTTTTTCAATAGCACCCCATACCCACCCCTTAAAACTAATGGTGGTCCTACGCTTTTAAATGTGGGCGTTGGTTTGGGCAATCACTCTCTCTTAAAAGCCTTTACTGGCGGGGGAGGATTCAGCCTTCAAATTGAAACCAATGCTCAACATACACTGAACACAGGTAATGCTATTATGCAGAGAAACATTTCTTTTTAATAAGTAAGTTAGGGACCGCCATATGGGGTTTACCTTGACGTGGTATGGTGGCTTTTCAATTTTATGATCATAACTTTGGTAACTAAAAACCCCTGTTTTGTAAACATGCACTTGCATTTATACTGAATTACTTATGAGACAGGGGCCCAGGGAAGTGCATTGTAAGTAGCACTTCCATTATATTTAAATATATTTTGATTTAGCCTTGAGTGCTTCCACTATTTCCCTCTAATATAGAAAACATAACAGGCCTATGTGTAAAACATCACACACATCATTGTAAGGTCATGTGAAAGAATGGTGCGAGGGGGTTGTGTACCTTTGGGATAACTTTTAGTATGATAAAGAGAGTGATATTCTGAGACAATTTGCAATTGGTTTCATTTTATTATTTCTAATGTTTGAGTTATTTAGCTTTTCATTCAGCAGCTCTCCAGTTTGTAATTTCACCAATCTGGTTGCTAGGGTCTATATTACACTAGCAACCATCCATTGATTTGAAAAAGAGACTGGAATATGAATAGGAGAGACCCTGAAAAGAAAGATGATTAATAAAATGTAGCAATAACAATACATTTGTAGCCTTACAGAGCATTTGTTTTTAGATGGGCTCAGTGACCCCCATTTCAAAAGCTGGAAGGAATCAGCAGAAAAAGGCAAATAAGTAAGGAACTATAAAAAAAATAAAGTATGAAGACCAATTTAAAAGTTGCTTAGAATTGGCCATTCTGTAACATAGTAAAAGTTAAATAAAGGGGAACCACCCTTTTAAAATGACTTTACACGTGCCAATGGCCAGGTATAGTGTACACGGCACCCTTTTCATATTGTGCTAACATGTATTATTTTTTGTGCTCTTGGATTTGTCCACAATTGAGTATGGTTACATGTACATCCATTGCCTGCTAGAAATGTATATAGCTGTACTTTCTATTGTGGGAAAACATTGTTTTTTTGTCTCTAGCTCTTTGCCTCTGCATTAAAAGAGGCCCAGTAAGTCAGTGAAGGAACATGCACAAGCCCTGCACTTTGCTGATCCATTCTACGTTTGTGTATGCCAACATGGCTGCAGCCTCTACTGCTCAGCAAGTGGTGTAGGGGAATGGGAAGTGTTATCTGGAAATCCGTTATCCCGAAAGCTCTAAATTATGGAAAGGCCATCTCCTATTGATTCCATTATATCCCAATATTCCAAATTTGTAAAAAATGATTTTCTCTGTAATAATAAAACAGTAGCTTGTACTTGATCCCAACTAAGGTATAATTAACGTAGATCAGCAAGAGATTGCAGGTGCACACCTGTAACGTTTTTGGCTTGACATAAAACACGGGTTTAACCCTTAAGCAGAAAACGTGTGCTGGAGTATTCCGTTTTTTAAGGTATAATTAGTCCTTATTGGAAGCAAAACCAGCCTATTGGGTTACATGATTTTCTAGTAGATTTGAGGTATGAAGATCCCAATTATGAAAAGATCAGTTATCCGAATCTTTTGCCAGATATTTTTTGTTAGGGATGCACTGAATCCACTATTATAGATTCGGGCGAACCCCCGAATCCTTCGCGAAAGATTCGGCCGAATACCGAACCGAATCCGAATCCTAATTTGCATATGCAAATTAGGCGTGGGAAGGGGGAAACATTTTTTACTTCCTTGTTTTGTGACCAAAAGTCACACGATTTCCTTCCCTGTACCTAATTTGCATATGCAAATTAGGATTAGGGTTCGGCGAGGCAGAGGATTCGTCTGAATCTGAATCCTGCTGAAAAAGGCCGAATCCTGGCCGAATCCCGAACCAAATCCTGGATTCGGTGCATCCCTATTTTATGTATAGGTATGGGATCTGTTATCCGGAAATCCAGAAAACTCCGGATTACGGAAAGGCCATCTCCCATAGACTCCAAATAATCCAAATTTTTAAAAAACTATTTCCTTTTTCTCTATAATAATAAAACAGTACCTCGTACTTGATCCCAACTAATGTATAATTAATCTTCATTGGAATCAAAATCAGCCTATTGGGTTTATTTAATGTTTACATGATTTTCTAGTAGACTTAAGGTATGAAGATCCAAATTAAAAGATCCTTTATTCAGAAAACCCGAGTTCCCAAGGCTTTTGGATAACACGTCCCATACCTGTATTTTAAACAAAACTTTGTGTCTTTTTTTACATTTGCAAGACTTGCCTTGAAATCTCACCGTTTTGTGCACAATCTTATGAATTTTACAAGTGGCCAGTATATCATGCACGTGTTTGCACATAGGTGTGACACACAACATTGAGAGAGGGAGTTTAGCCCTAGAGGGATACCATACCTCCCAACTGTTCCGTTTTTAGAGGGACAGTCCCTCTTTTGACAGCTCAACGCACAGTCCCTCATTTGTACTGGAATGTCCTTGAACAGCCAGAACAGCACTGAACAGCCAGAAAAAGAAACAAAGTTTCTAACTTAATTGGCATTTGGCAGAGAGCCCAGAACAGCTAACAGGTGCTCTTGGAAACTTTTGTAACAATTTCAGATAAGTAATTGTAACAATATTAGATAACAGGTCTCTTGGGAAAAGTTAGACTCACAGCTTTTAAGGGCAATTCACCTTCATTAGCAAAACTGTAATAACTGTAAAAAAAAATCTCAGAAATGTGTTCAAACTTTCATAACCTGCCAAATTTTGTAAAATGAACATGGAAATTAGGCGTGGCCATTTTTTGTATTTTTTTCTTTGCTGCACTATGTGCGCCAACTTTTTTGTCCCTCTTTCTGTTTCCAATGTTGCAAGGTATGATACACCAAGCCCAACAAGAATGTTATACAAAATAGCACAATGCTAAAGGAAATATAAACGGGCAGAATAAAAACGAAATGATACACAGTGTGTGCAAAACATGCCAGTATTAATTCTTGAATGTTTTGGGTTCTTTAGTTCTATACAACACGTACAACTGCAACACGCCTGCTTGCTGTTCACAGAGGTCTCCATGCAACTGTGAAGGCTTTACTAATGGAAGGCGACTCGATTGTATCCCAAAGTGAGCAGGTGTATCAGAAGCTTCCTCCATTCTCAGGTTAGCAATGGCTCACAAAATTGTCTTTAAAGACATAAAGGGACAGTGTCATCAGAATGGAGTGGTTTGTTATCAACTGTGTATGTGGCTTCTCTGCCTCCATATTTCCTGGAACACATCCTAGGCCTTTTTGCATTCTTCCAGTGCAGGGCTGTATTTACATGGAACCTCAGCCTGCCAAAGTCTCCTGTGGTTGGTGCATGCAGGGCCACCATTAGAAATCATGGGGCCCCGTACAACAACGTTTTCAGGGCCCCCTGGGCCCCGCCCACACTGGCACCCAAGCCTGACCCCAGATCCCGCCCACTCCACATCACAGTTAAAAGACCACACAGACATCAGCGCTAAAAAAGTAACACCCCCCCACACACAAGTTATAAAAAGCTATTGATGGTCAGGGCCCCCTTATAAGTTAAAAAAAAACATTTGCGCCAGGGCCCCCCTTACAAGTAAAAAAAAATTGGGACCCCAAAATTGTTTTTAAAAAAACACATTGGCGACAGTGCCCCCCTTACAAGATAAAAAAAATTGGAACCCCAAAATTTATAAAAACAAAAAAACATTGGAGCAAGGGGCCTATAGAATATTAAAATATTGGAATTCAGTAGAATTGAACTCATGGCTTCAGGACTTTAACTTTGCCTTCTTTCGTGACTTTGGGTCTTTTTGCCGCTTTAGGACTTAAATTTTGTCTGTTTTCGTGGCTTCGGGTCCTTCGGCTTTTCGGCACTTCCGCATTTCAGCTGTTCGGGACTTCAAAAATGGCTGCACGGCTTTGGCGCTCTCAAGGGGGGCCCGGCTCTTTCAAAAGTGCAGCACTGCCGGTCCCCCCTTCATACCCGGGTCTGGGACACTTGTACCCCCTGTCCCCCCTGATGGCGGCCCAGGAAGCATGCATAGACAGACGTCTGTCCGGCACATGTGCCAATCGCTGGTAAAGAAGCTACCCCCTTCCTCTTAGCTCTGCAGTCAGATTATTACCAATTTAGGCTGGGATTTTTTTCTAGATATTTTTATATATAGGTATGGGATCCATTATCCAGAAAGCTGTGAATTACGGGAAGGCCATTTCCTATAGACTCCATTTTCTCCAAATTTTTAAAATCTATTTCCTTTTTCACTGTAATAATAAAACAGTACTTTGTACTTGATCCCCAGCCTGTACCTGTACTGGTAGAATCTTATATCAGGAAGCGGTAGCATGACACAAATTTATTCACACAACTAAAAAAAGCTATTTTATTCAATCAAATCTGATTGGCAAACCATACCAACAGGTATAGATAAAATGTAGTTATTAATAATAGTGTCTCTTATATAAGGGCAAATTTACTAAAGGGCGAAGTGACTAACGCAGGCAAAAATTGGCTTAACTTCCCTAGCGAAGGAGATAGACTCTAGTGGTACTTTGCTCCCTAACACCTGGCAAATTTGCGCTCTGGCGGATGGACGTAACTACGCTAATTTACTAAGATGCAGATTTTACGGAACGTTACCTCTTGCGCCAGACTTGCCTTCGCCACCTCACACCAGGCGAAGTGCAATAGAGTAGATAGGAGTTCCTAAAAAAATAGTTGAACATTTTTTTAAGTCCCAAAAAATGCTGGCGTCTTTTCCTTTTTCAGTGTGATAGGCTGAAAAAGAGCGTAATTTTTTTTTGGGGTAACCGGCTTCCCCCCTACATTTCCTAACATATGACACATAAACTATACACTGGGCTCGTGTGTAGGGCAATATAACAACTTTATTTTATTCTATTAAGGTTTTCCGGGCTTGTGTAGTGTAATGTATTTGCTGCAACATATACGTCCATTTTACTTTGTATGCAAATTAGGCAATGCTAGCACAACTTCGCTTGGCGCAGTAACGCTAGTGCAACTTCGCCAGTGTTCGGTGCCCTGGACGCAACTTCGGATTTTTTTGAATTAGTGTTGTCCTAGTGAATCTACGTCTGGTGAAGTGTTGTGATGTGAGCTAAGCCGAATTTTCAGAGGTTAGTAAATTTGTTCCATACATACTTACAATACTGTGTTATTCTCCTGTAGGAGCCGAAGGTACAGCAGTTACAGATCTAGCCTGTCACATTAAGACTGATGAATTTTTAAAGACATCACTTACGTGTAGCTGGACTGCGGGTATCAATGCACCTGTGGACATTCAATATTACCTTTACTACAGGTAAGGACCAGATGCCTCTGTTTTATGTAGGGATGCACTGAATCCAGCATTCGGTTCTAGATTCAGCCAGGATTCGATGAATCTTCGTGCCTAGCGGAAGCAAATCCAAATCCTAATTCGCATGTGGAAATTTGTGGCAGGAAGGGAAATGTTGTAACTTTTTGCCACAAAACAAGTAAGTTATATATATTTTTTTCGACTATTTCCCTCCCCCCTGATTTGCATATGCAAATTCTGATTCGGTATTCGGCCAAATATTTAGAGATGGATTTGGGAATTTGGCTGAATCCCAAATAGTGGGTTCAATGCATTCCTAATTGTATGTGAAGTAACCTATCTGGCAAAGTGTCTTTCATATTACAGGTATGGGATCTGATATTCTTAAACCTGCTATCCAGAAAGCTCCAGGAGATGGCCAATAGACTCCATTATAAGCAAATAATTCTGATTTTTAAAAATGATTTCTTTTTTCTCTGTAATAATAAAATAGCTTGTACTTAATCCCAACTAAAACATAATTAATCCTTATTGGAGGCAAAAAAAAAAAATCCTATTGGGTTTATTAAAGTTGAAATGATATTTTAGTAGACTTAAAATGTGGAGATCAAAATTATGGAAAGATCCCTTATCTGGAAACCCCCAGGTCCTGAGCATTCTGGACAACAGGTCCCATACCTGTATCTTCTTCTTCCTGTATTCTTTGTATCGCACAGTTAGGGGCAGATTTATCAAGGGTCGAAGTGAAAATTCAAAGTAAAAAAATTTGAATTTCAAGCTATTTCTGTGTATTTCGAATTGGCCAAAAATTTGACTATTCGAATATCGAGATTTATCATGTTCTGTCTCTTTAAAATCGTTGACTTCATCCATTCGCCATCTAAAACCCGCCGAATTGCTGTTTTAGGCTATAGGGGACCTCGTAGAACTTTTTGGGGCAAATACTTCGATTCGAATTCGGTCGAATGTGCTAAAACTTTGATTCGAACGATTCAAATACAGCCTATTCCCCCGAAGTTAAAAATCTTTTTTTTTTGTATATTCAAATGATGATTTGCATGTGTTTCATTGCAGAATAAAACAAGGATAGGTAAAGTCAATCAAGCGGTCCATTTTCCAAAATATAACAGCAGTTTGCCTTTGGCTACAATAAAACAGTATATTTTTTCATTTTCAAACAATGACAACAGCACAAAATGCCCTGTAATTTACGCCAGCTCATGCCCGGATGGTTCTCATCACAGAACCTGATCAATCAGATATTATATTATACCTGCTTGTTCATTTTATGTTTCATTTATAGAGAAGGAAACTGGGACTTAATGGTAACCTATAAATCTGCTAACTGAAAATGTAAAGGTTTTCTGGAGGCTCTAACAGGTATTGCTCCAAATTAGCTACATCAAGTAATGCAATTTTCCAAAGGATAATGTCGCTTTTTTTCATTTGGTTTCAGGCCATCTTTAATACATTCTTCAACAGGCTGCCTACTGCAACCTATTAATAAGTCATAAATAATCTTTTTATAGTCTTGGAGAGCAACATTTTTCCATTAGCTGTTAACCTTTAGGCTTTCATTTGCTGGATCACACGTATCACACTCCCTATCTCTGACTAGATGCTTACAAAGATATTTTTTAACTCTGTGTCCTAACATGAATGAAAATTTTGGGAAATCAGTGCGTCCTTCAAAATGTTGGCTTCACAGTTCTGCTAGCTCACAACGAGGTTTCTCTGAAAGCTGAAGGGAAGTAGACCTCAAGCCAATGGCACACGCACCATGATGGATGCGCTCTCTCATCTCCGGTCTATTACCAAATATGTAGGAAGCATTTAAAGGGGACCCTTCACCCCAAAAAAAATATTCAAAATTCTATTTTATCACATTAATCAAGCAAAATGAACTTTAATTACACTATATAAATTATTTGAATCTTGTTTTCATCAGTCTGGGAATTGATAATTATAGCAAGCAGGCAGGGGCCATTTTTTGGACATTTGGACATTGTTATTAAAGGGTTATGTAAAGTCTAAAATAGAATAAGGCTAGAAATGCTGTATTTTGTATACTAAATATAAACATGAACTTACTGCACCACAAGCCTAATCAAACAAATGATTTATGCTTTCAAAGTTGGCTACAGGGGGTCACCATCTTGTAACTTTGTTAAACATATTTGCAAGACTAAGACTGTGCACATGCTCAGTGTGGTCTGGGCTGCTTAGGGATCATCATAAACAAAGCTGCTTGAGTTCTGCATGGCTGGGAAGTAAGGCGGGGGCTCCCCCTGCTGTTCATAAGTATGATTGTTTCCCTGAGGAGCAGTTAGGGACCATCAAGTAGAATTGGTATCTGCAAGAAAGAGATCACACACAAATTCATAACGTAGGAAGGAAGGACATTATCATTGCTCAGGGGAATTAGAGACATTACGGGTTGTAGAATGAAATGATCAAGAAGAAGGATCACTCCATATAATGGACACTATAGACTGAGCGAGAACAATTGATTATAAAGATAAAGTATGACATTAGGAGATTTAAAGAATATTCTATGGAAAAGTAATAGACACAGAAAGCTCATGTCATGTTTTTGTCATTTATATTTTTTCAGCTACAAGGACACATCGAAGAAGTGTTTTGATAAGTCCCAGGGTGAGATTTCTATCGGCTGCCAGTTTCCTTTGCAGCAATTCAGCACAGATTTGTCTGGCAGATTCCTTGTACATGTCAACGGGTCCAGCAAGAGCCTCAAAATCCAAGGCATCCAACATGTGTACATGGCAGAACACCTAGGTGAGCTTGCCAAACAAAGAAACCAAAGGGTTTAACAGCTGTTAAAGGGGATATAAAGGCAAAAAAATCAAATTCCATTTCTACTTTCTTTAATGAAAAAGAAACCAATCTCCAATATACTTTAATTAAAAGATGTGTACAGTTTTTATAAGAAACTTGACTGTATGCAGTGAAATTCCCCCTTCGTTTTTCTTGCTCTGACTGCTGCAGATATGAAAGATGGTCCCTAACTTCTCTGCAGGGAAATGATCATACTTTCGAACAGCAGGATGCAACCCCAAAACTTACTTCCCAGTCATGCAGAACTCAAGCAGCTTTGTTTGTTTCCCTGTAGAGCAGTCGGTAAATGAATTCGATTTTATTTTTACCCTTTTACTGTTTCCAACTCCAGATTTAAACAGATAAAGTGGGATTATGTTGCTGCAGCCACTGGTTCTAGAGAGTTGAAGAAAGTTTGTATTAAACAATACAAAAACTATAAAATACACATTAGATAACATGACAACACAGGACCCAGTGCAGTCTGCCTATTCTGATTATTAATCACCTTGCTGTTATTATTAATCAGTCTTGCTGTATCGGCTTCTATGGCAGAAATTATTTGACTTGTGCTGTTTTGATAATTTATGACGATCCCTAAGCCTCCCATCAGAAGCCCAGACCACACTGGGCATGTGCATGGTCTTGGTCTTCCAAAGATTTTTAACAAAGTTACAAGATGACAGCCCCCTACTGTTGCTGTGGATTTGTACAGTCAACAGCATTGAAGTGGACAACACACTCTCCACTTTTAAAAATAATTCTCTTTAAGACTCGTGGGCGTGTATGAAGATGAACAATACAATGAAAAAGGTGGAAACATTGCTGCTCATCTTGATTCAGGCTCATGAATTCTAAATAAAGGTGTTTCTAAGGAAGCCGACTGTTATAGTTGGTTGGTGGTTAAGAAAGGAATGAGATGATTGCTCTCTCTAAATACTCTTGATGATCTAATTGGGTTTATTTCTCCACTATCCACAGAGATAATCAATCCTCCCCGTAACGTGTCTCTATCTGAGAGAGAAGGCATTCAGATTCTCAGTTGGGACAAACCATATGCTTTGTTTCCACATTACTTTGTATATGAGGTGATCATTTGGAACCTGAAGACTGGCACCAACAAGGTATTTGGTATTCTAATGTCCCTCAAAATGTGGGGTTAAAGGGGTGGTTCACCTTTAAGATAACCATTAGTATGAAGTCTAAGCAACTTTTCAATTGGTCTTCATATATTTTTTATAAGTTTTTATTTGACTTTTATTCTGATTCTTTCCAGCTTTCAAATGGGGGTCACTGACCCCCATCTAAAAAAACAAATGCTCTGTAAGGCTACACATTTATTGTTATTGCTACTTCTTATTACTCATCTTTATATTCAGGTCCTTTCCTATTCATATTCCAGCCTCTTACTCAAATGAATGCATGGTTGCTAGGGTAATTTGACAAACTGGAGAGCTGCTGAATAAAAAGCTCAATAGCTCAAAAACCTATAATAATAAAAAATGAAAACCAATTGCAAATTGTTTCGGAATATCCCTCTCTACATCATACTAAAAGTTAATTTAAAGGTGGGCAACCCCTTAATTTGTTAGTTTAACTGATAGGGAGACAAGGAGGTGCCACTCAGTGTATGTGGCTGCTCAGTAGGCTTTTCATTTTATAATCAAATTGAGATTATTCTTGCCTCTCATACATTTGAATGGGAATGGCCTGCTATCAGCTTTAACCTATAATATTAAGATAATAATTTTTTCTTTTTACTGTACGTGATGGAAAAAAATTATACAGAGCTATACATAATTATTCTACTTCTCATACCAACACAATCAGGATGTGGCTTTAGCTTTTCATACAACAGTCCAAAGTAGCAAAGAGGATTCAGAAGTCTGGATACTCTTAACTGGATGCTATACAACTCTGGATTAAAGATTCCCAGTGTAGATCCATTATTTTTGCCCAGAACCTTGTTCCTAAAGCAGGGGTCAGGAGCCTACATTTACATATTCTAATATAAATCATCCACATCCCAAATTACCCAGTATATGAATCCTTGTACTTCTTCTATTCAGACACAGATAGTTAAAAAAACGGAGTTAGAAAATGGGCCTCTGCAGCCCCCATGGAAGAACCACATGATAAAGGTGAGAGCCATTCGGAAGACAATACTGACAGACAAGCAACTCTATAGTAACTGGACAGAGCCTTTGCATATAGGTAAGTAAAAGAGAACTGATAGATGACCGATTTTGTATTTTTTTTAAATAAGAATAAAAAGCTATTTTCGGAACTGGCAAAACTCTAAAGAGGTCATGTACAATTACCTGGGGTGCAAGTGCTATTTTCTAAATTCAATAGATCAACGCTGATTATTACTTTCTATTTTTATTAGTAGCATGGTTATCATACCAATGAATAATTTGTTTTTTCCCCCCTAGAAAATACCTTTGAGGACAAGATAAATATATATATAATAGCTGGATTTGCTTCTCTGACTGTGACAGCACTGGTTCTTATTTATATGTGTCTTAAGTAAGTACCCTAATCATCTGTTATATATGAATTCATGTATATATATCACTAACATTAGGATGTGTGTCATCTATCTAAAAAACAGTATGGGATCCGTTATCTAGAAACTCATTATCCAGAAAGCTCTGAACTATGCTACACTGACTCCAAGCAAATAATTCTAATTTTAATTTTAATTTTTCTATTTAAAGGGCATGTAAAGTCTAAAATAGAATAAGGCTAGAAATGCTGTATTTTGTATACTAAATATAAACATGAACTTACTGCACCACAAGCCTAATCAAACAAATAATTTATGCTTTCAAAGTTGGCTACAGGGGGTCACCATCTTGTAACTTTGTTAAACTTCTTTGCAAGACTAAGACTGTGCACATGCTCAGTGTGGTCTGGGCTGCTTAGGGATCGTCATAAACAAAGCTGCTTGAGTTCTGCATGGCTGGGAAGTAAGGCGGGGGCTCCCCCTGCTGTTCATAAGTATGATTGTTTCTCTGCTCAGCAGTTAGGGACCATCTGACAATTCCTATCCACAGCAATAAATGAAGGGAGAATTTCATACATTCAGGTTTCTTATAAAAACGGTACACATTTTTTTATTAAAGTATATTGGAGATAGGTTTCTTTTTCATTAAAGAAAGTAAAAAATTTGATTTGATTTTTTTGCCTTTACATGCCCTTTAATGAAAAAACAGTAGCTTCTACTTTGATCCAAATTAAGATATAATTAATCCTTGTTGAAAACAAAACCAGCCTTTTGGGTTTATTTAATGTTTCCATGATTTTCTAGTAGACTTAAGGTATGAAGATCCAAATTACAGAAAGATCTGGAAAACCCCAGGTGCCTAGCATTCTGGATAACAGGTCCCATACCTGTACTGGGAATTGGCTGAATCCCAACACTATTTGAAGGATTTGATTGTGGCTAATTCTATAGTGCGCAGCCAAACTGTATTGTTTCTGTATTTTCTAAAATATATTTGGCAGGTTTCACAGTAAGTGGAGTTTATCATCAGACTTGATGTGACAAACATGATCTTAATCTCCGTTGTAGATTTCACCTTTTCAAGAAGATTTTTCCTCCAATACCAAAACCCAAGGAGGCACTGAAAGAGTTGTTTCTAACCCCACAGAAAATGGTAAGATATGAGCCCTGGTGAGGAGAGGGTATATATATATATCACACACACAGCAAAACACCTGATTGTATCATAGACTTGCTGACAAATAAACATTGCACATAGCATAATATTCCACCTGAACCTTAACTGTAACAGCATTCGCACTGTAGAGGTAGGTTTGTCACATGCCTTTATATTGGAACTGCAGTGAGTCTAGTCCAGGGGCTCCTAAACTTTATTACTCGTGAGCCACATTTGAATGTAAAAAGAGTCAGGGAGCAAAACAAACATGAAAATATCTCCAGGGAAAAAACAGGTCTGTTAATGGCTATTTGGTAGCCCCTATGTGGTCTGGCAGACTACAGGAGACTCTGTTTGGCAGTACACCTGCTTTTTGTGTAATCAAAACTTGCCTCCAAGCCTGGAATTCAAAAATAAATACCTGCTTTTAGGCCACTGGGAACAACATCCAAGGGGTTGGTGAGGAACATTGGTTGGAGACCACTGGTCTAGTCTATGGGGAAAATAGGTCTCATTTCTGGGGAAGGTCCTGGACAATAAGATGATGTAGGCTGCCCTATATTCTTTAAAGGGGAACTTTTATTAAAAAGAATAAAAAGAGTAGATTCCTATCTGTCCTGTTAGGCTGGAGGTGGGGTTTGCTAGTGCAGAGAGTGCAAAAGCGCTAAACTTTCTGCAGAAAAAAAAACCCCCTTCGTTAAAGGAGAAGAAAGATATAATCATTGGAGGTGCTAATTCCTTAGGTACCCCAATGAATATAATCCCTTACCTAAACTGGTGTTCCAGTTTGATTAAAACTGCACTGGTCCAAGGTGCTACGCTAGGAGCACCATATTACCATCTTGATCCCAGAGATCCCTTGCTGCCATTGTGTTCTGTGTTTTTGCTCTGCTGAGCATGCACACCTGGGCTTTGGGCCATACAGGGATCCACAAGGAGGAAGATGTTGGCAGCACGATTCTTACCTATTTGTACCGTGGACCGGTGCAGTTTTCAGTGTACAGAAGCACCAGCCTGGGTCTCAGGTAATCAATTATAATTATTGGGTTGGGTGCCTAAAAACTTGCAAATGTTGCAATGTACGTTGATGGCATCTTATTGTAGCCCCCTGGCATTTGCCAGATTCTATAATCAGGGCCTGAACTGCTTTATTAAAAACACCTTGGTGTGTATTTTTATGTTTTGTCAAATCAGTCTCTAATATTCTTATTTGCTATGTTTGTTAGGACGTTGTGATTGCTCAATATGGACCTGAAGTCATTAGTTTCATTGAAGAGATGAGAGACTCAGAGAATTTATACAAGTGAAGCTTGAATTATGTTCCATCAGGAATCAAACACCAGATTTCACAAATGTGATGGTTTAAACAAAGATATACGGCAGGCATGACTTTACCCATCAGACTATGGGGCACTGTGATGCTCGTGTTCACATTTTTGCTCCTGGAGTTATACATTCTGCCGCAGAAACCAAAGGTAGTCACTGGGCATTGCCATTAGTGGTGCCTTCATTGTTGTCAAGAGACTCCCAATTTTATACATTTTATAATTGTACAGAACTTGCAAATGCAAAAGGTTCATTTTTCTTCAGTGAACCACAAGTGCACATGGACCGTATCAAGTATCATTCTGTCTGCCCTAAAGGACTTATCTCAATGCTTGTAGGCTCATGTGAATGACAACTTTACCATGAAGATTTATCGATTCAGCTGAGCCAACCCTATGTTCTTCTGGGTTGAGTTCCCCTGTACAGTTATTTTGCACCTATTAAGCTGAGGATGCTGCAATGCAACCATAGGGCTTCATGTCATGCTCAGGGATCTCCAATATGTGAGCTGTTGCTTAGTGTTAACCTCTCTAAATTACAATATGCAAGAAATGAAAATCGTCTGGGATCAAGGGAGTGTCCACTCCTCAAGCATCAGCTCTTCTCCTCACTTTTGTGGTTTACATCATGAGCTATTTAACTTTAACTCTGAAATAATGTTACACAGGGTTTGGATTTACCAATAAAGTCTACTATCTCTTTTTATATTAATAAGTTTCTTCTTATACTTTCATAAAAGAAAAGCTGTTCCCCATAGGTCCGGTCCCAACTGTATTTACCCAAGGAGAACCAAATTATCCATTAATGGTTGTTTCTCAGCCGGACAGATGATTGGCTTAATGGTGTGCCATGCAAAATGTTTGACCCTTGAGTGTAAACAGTGACCCATGCCATTGTTTCCAAGAAAGTTTAGAGTAGACCAGACCAGAATTAGTTTAATCTGGCACAAACTATGATCAGAATATAAGGACATTTGATTTCATTAGTTCCATGCCAGTTTGGGGAAAAATGGCATCAGTGTGGGTCATGTGCAGCCAGTATTTGAATGCTATATGCTATCGAGTGACACAAGTTTTGTTTTTGAGTGCAATATTGTGTAAATGGCTTTGTCTAGAGCAGCGATGTCCAGCCCATAACCCGTTCCTGAGTATGTTTCTGCAGTGTTTTCCATTATGTATTACAAATACAGGTATAGGATCCGTTATACGTCAGCCCGTTAACCAGAAAGCTCAGAATTACGGAAAAGCTGTCTCCCAGAAACTCCATTTTATCCAAATTTAAAAACATTATTCCCTTTTTTCTCTGTAATAATAAAACAGTACCTTGTATTTGAGACACGTTAAGGTATGATTCATTGCTTCTTTATTGGAAACAAAACCAACCTTATGTATTAATGTTTACATGATTTTCTAGTAGACTTAAGGTATGGAGATCCAAATTATGGAAAGATCCAGTATCTGGAAAACCTCAGGTCCTGAGATTTCTGAATAACAGGTCCCATACCTGTATTGTATATATATGTTTTATGTAATGGCCTATTATTTGTTGCCTATGGATCGATAAGTGAGAAAAAATGGGTACAATAAATGCAGTAGCGGTGTCTTTAAAGGACAAGGAATGTCTAAAATAGAATAAGGCTAGAAATGCTGTATTTTGTATACTAAATATAAACATGAACCTACTGCACCACAAGCCTAATCAAACAAATAATTTATGCTTTCAAAGTTGGCTACAGGGGGTCACCATCTTGTAACTTTGTTAAACATCTTTGCAAGACTAAGACTGTGCACATGCTCAGTGTGGTCTGGGCTGCTTAGGGATCGTCATAAACAAAGCTGCTTGAGTTCTGCATGGCTGGGAAGTAAGGCGGGAGCTCCCCCTGCTGTTCATAAGTATGATTGTTTCCTTGCTCAGCAGTTAGGGACCGTCTGACAATTCCTATCCACAGCAGTAAATGAAGGGAGAATTTCACTGCATACAGTCAGGTTTCTTATAAAAACGGTACACATTTTTTAATTAAAGTATATTGGAGATAGGTTTCTTTTTCATTAAAGAAAGTAAAAATGGGATTTTATTTTGTTTGCCTTTACATGCCCTTTAAGTGAAGAGCAAAGGGAGTATTCAGCACTCACCAGTCTTTCCTGCTTTAAACAAACAGGTGCATGTTGCGCAATGTCCGCTTCAACCAGCTTGTAATACAATAGTAGGAGGCACAGCACCATCCAAAGTTTAAATCACATGACTTTGATCTCCAACAAAGTCAGAGATCTTTTAAGTAAAGAGCAAAAGGCTCAGTTTGAGCTGCAGATAGAGAAGGCTGCAGGTTTAGAGTAAAAATTTACCATAATTTTGCCTCATTTAGTTTATAAATACAAAATACAAGCACATGCTAAACTTCAAGAAAGTGATTTGTACCACTTTAAGATTATTACGGCAGTGTAGATGGTGACTAAAAACAAAGAATTAAATATTTGTCCCTATTCATGTATTTGTTTAGGAAAGTGTAAAGGGACTATGTAAAAATAAGGGACCAACCTGTGTGGCTTAACAAAGTGAAAATAAAATACTGAAAATAAGTGCTGTAAAGCAGCTATTAAAAAAGGCAAAAATCCCTCCAAAAAACCCCCCCAAAAAACGATTGATTGTAAGTCATGAAAGCTCAGTATTTTAATGCAGTATATTTATACTTAATTAGAGGCTCAGTACAGAAAATTGTCCGACCAAAATTTCAACTTTAGGCACGCGCTCACAAACTTCTTAGAGGCGATGAAGAGTTCCAAAAAAGCTTTATTTCACATTAGTTAAAACATCTGACGTGTTTCATGTGCAACCGCACGTAGTCATAGATAAAATACACATTTAACCGGCACTGTTTAAAAATCACTTTTTAAACAATCTTGGTGCATTTTATCTATGACTACATGTGGTTGCACACGAAACACGTCAGATGTTTTAACTATTGGAACTCTTCATCGCCTCCAAGAAGTTCATGAGTGCGTGCCGAAAGTTGAAAATTTTGGTCACGATTTTCTCCCCAGTATTTAGTTTTTCAATATCGGCACCCTATATCCAGAACAAGTGCTAGGCTCCCTGGTCACGGCTCTGCTTCTGCCTGTAGCAGCCAGCTTTCACTTCAGGAGGAGCCCTCTGCTAATCGGATGCCACCAGGTCTTAACCAGAGCGGAGCCAAGCAAGAGTTCTGGACGAGCAAAGGGGTGTGATTGTTTACCAAGGATTTAGGACGGAAGGCCACATAACTCAGGAGGAACAAACGGAATAGCGTGGTCAGTCAGGCTGGGTCGGTACAGGCAGAGTTCAAGCAAGGTCATAGAGTAACCAGTGCTCAAGAAGGAAACACCGCACTGTGGGCATCCCTGCCAGCCACTAGACCACCAGCAGTGTCGGACTGGGCCGGCGGGAAACAGGGAAAATACCCAGTGGGCCCCGGCCCACATGGGCCCCCGCTGGCCCAGACCTGCTCCCCTGCACCGGGTGTGCCATTAATAAATGAACGTATGCTCAGTTTTTACACATGCGCGAACAACTCAACGTGTCTGCGCATTCAAGAGCAGCTTGACATGTCTGCGATTAGCGCAACGTGTCTGCGAACAGCGCGTGGCAGGCCAGGGAGTTGGAGCTCAGGAGGGGGCCCCTGGGGACTGCCAGGAGGGCCTTCATTTGCAGCCCCGGTGGACCCCCAAGGCTCCAGTCCGACCCTGACCACCAGGGTAAGTGTACCTTACATAATTGGTGAGCGTCTGAATGTAAAATGTGTTGAAGTCTTTAAAAGGACTGTTTAAATAGCTAAAAAGACACAGATTTGGAAAAAGAAGTTCAAGCATAGAAGCACCCAAAGGAATTAATTATTGTTCTGTACAGAAAACACAAATTTGGCCCAAATATATAGTCTGCTGGATTTCAGTTTACCAACCTCCTCCCTCTCTCACTGCTTTGGGCACACCCTGGGAATTCAACCTTTGCTATTAACGCTAGAACATATAGCACTCTTATATAATCTGGTTGCAAAATGTCTACAAACATAATTTAAACATAGCTTTTTAATAAGCTTAAAGGGAATGTAAAGGAAAAAAAAAATAAAATACCATTTTTACTTTCTTTAATGAAAAAGAAACCTATCTCCAATATACTTTAATTAAAAAATGTGTACCGTTTTTATAAGAAACCTGACTGTATGCAGTGAAATTCTCCCTTCATTTACTGCTGTGGATAGGAATTGTCAGATGGTCCCTAACTGCTGAGCAGGGAAACAATCATACTTATGAACAGCAGGGGGAGCCCCCGCCTTACTTCCCAGCCATGCAGAACTCAAGCAGCTTTGTTTATGATGATCCCTAAGCAGCCCAGACCACACTGAGCATGTGCACAGTCTTAGTCTTGCAAAGATGTATAACAAAGTTACAAGATGGTGACCCCCTGTAGCCAACTTTGAAAGCATAAATTATTTGTTTGATTAGTCTTGTGGTGCAGTAAGTTCATGTTTATATTTAGTATACAAAATACAGCATTTCTAGCCTTATTCTATTTTAGACTTTACATAGAGGGCTTTATTGAATCAACCTAAGGGGCTACAAATAACAGTGATCATTACCAAGATACTAAGCCCATGAATTCCCTTTCCCAAATCTTCAATAAGAAATTGTGAAATCAGGATTAACGTAATCTTGATTTGGGAAGTTACTATGTTTTATATAATGATATAATATGTATAATTTTCTGCTTTCTAGGCCTCCAGGGCTGTGTGTTTTGGCAGTAAAGTATTTTATTTCATGGGAATTTTTCAGTGTTAAAAGCAAAAGAAACAGGAAAAATGTGCTTGGATCTTGGAGCTGTTTGGCAGGAAATCCTTGAACACAAAAAGTTATTATTTCCAGCCTTGGCATGGCTCGCTACCTTGGAGGCTTAGAAAATAGAAAGTGAACATGGTATAGGATAAAATACATTTAA
This sequence comes from Xenopus laevis, assembly GCF_017654675.1. NCBI lineage: Eukaryota > Metazoa > Chordata > Amphibia > Anura > Pipidae > Xenopus > Xenopus laevis. The sequence continues at coordinate 128,976,998 of NC_054377.1, read as the reverse complement.
TTTCCATAGAAATCAATAGCAACAGTGTCCAGCTAATTCTCCAGTAATATTGCAGCTCAAGCCTCTGTGCTTTGAATGGACTCCTAATGAACCCACTCACAAACCTGATCTTCAGGAAAGCACACGCATCGCTTTTAAAATCAGTGTGGAACAATATGTACGCCATGTTGCCCAAGTGCTCTGCATTCTGAGAAAAGCTCATTTAAAAGATCAATAACCTGGCTGAATACTTATTTGACACGTTTTGCTCTGTGCTCGTTCCGACTCAAGTCAATAATAGAAACAAGAGTTTAATATTGGCCTATGCATCTGGTGTTCGGAATGAGCTGGTCTTTATTAGGCTTAAATGAGCCCTTTACATCACTTAGCCTGTGCACTGACCTAGCTTGGAGAATTTATAGCTTGACATAAATTTAATTGGCAATCACAAAACCGGCATCTTGGTAAAAAATCAATTTCCAGGTCATTTATTTTTGTGCATCTGTCATAATTTAATGTTTTATATGCCGTATTTATTTGGTTTGCATCCTGAACACTATAGCATCCATGGACCACCCCAGACCAAGTCATGAGCTTACTGGCTCTTGTATGGGGCCAAAATGACAACCTGTCATGTTGGGTGATGTGTTCCACTCCTGACAGGTCTACAAAGAACCAACTATTGGATTTGAAGGCCAGCTGATTGGATTAACTCAATTTTACCCACTACTTGTTTTCTCAAACCGAGCAAATCCTTTGGTGAGTTTAACAACTAAACAAACTCTGCAACCATCCATTTTTACCCCCTTAGGGCAGGACTACATGGCCGATTCAGCCGCGATCCAACGCGCTGCGCAAAATCGCAGACGTCACGTCGGTTACAGCATTGATGTGACGCGACACGACTGTCGGATGCAGACGCAACGTACAGCGTCTGCATCCGACAGTCGTGTCGCGTCACATCAATGCTGTTACACGATGCGACAATTGAATTACTTACCTTATTTCCGTTGCATCCGACGTAACGCCTGCGATTTTGCACAGCGCGTCGGATCACGGCTGAATCGGCCATGTAGTCCTGCCTTTATGTAATAAAAGACATTTTGCCCTGGTGCAGTAACCTATAACAACCAATAAGATGCTTGCTTTTAAATAGAAAATTTCACCTGCTAAGTAGTGAGTTAATGTACTTGGACAAACTCAGTGGGGGTCATTTATCAACACTGGGCAAATTTGCTCATGGACAGTAACCCATGGCAACCAATCAAATTACTGCATTCATTGTTTTACTTGCAGCTGCCTTAAAAAAGTTAATCACTGATTGGTTGCTATAGGTAACTGCCCATAGGCAAATTTGCCAAGTGTTGATAAATGAGCCCCAGTGTCTTTTATTGCTTAACCCGTTCCTTTCAACTTCATGTGTTGACACAATTCCTATTCATATATAGTATAGCGCTATAAATGGAAATGTGTTTTAGAACCAGCCAACTAAATTAACCAGTGACATAATATGACTTGCAGCTCCAAACCAATTTTAGTGCCCCTACACTTGCAGTGACCTCCACCCTCAACCTCCTCCGCCACTTTTAAACCATGCTGAGCTGACTTATGAAGAAGAAAGGTGTTAGTTGGAACCCTACAGTAGACCCTGTTGATGGGAAGCTAGATGTGGAAGTAAACATCAGTTGAAGATACCATTTGAACTTATTTGAGTTATGTAGTCCTGAGAACAGGGCAGCCAATGGGGGGGGAGGATATTGGTTGTACCTATGTGTCATATCTATTGGTCAAATCAACTGGACTTGCTGAATTTTTTTTTGTTTTGGTAAAGTATCATAGCACCAGAGGAATAACATGGTGTATGCAGTGCAGTGCGGACAGAGTCGCTTGTTGTATGCAAAAGCTCATTTAGACAAGCCACAGTCATTTTGGAAGTGCTTTGGACTGATGTTTTTCTGCATTCCAATAAAAGCACCTGCTTCCTACTATCAAATTTGATGGAGGTTCCATCATGCTGTGGGGCTAGTTCAGGGATTGGGGCCTTTCTTAAAGTAGAGGGTCAGATGAAATCAACCCAATATCAACAAATTCTTGGAAAATCTATGGAATGATTTGAAGCAGGCTGTCCATGCTCGGCAGCCATCACATTTAAATGAACTGGAGAGATTTTGTATGGACAAATTGTCAAAAATACCTCCATCCAGACTCTCATCAAAGGCTATAGGAGGCGTTTAGAGAGAGTTACATTTGCAAACGGAGGCTCAACTAAGTATTGATATAATATCTCTACTGGGGTGCCCACATTTATGCACGTGTCTAATTGATGCATGTTGCATATTTTCTGTTAATCCAATAAACTTTATGTCACTGCTGAAATACTACTGTTACCTTAAGGCATGTTATATATTAAAAGGAAGTTGCTACTTTGAAAGCTCAGCCAATGAGAAACAAAACAAAATTAAGAGGGGTTCCCAAACTTTTTTTACATGACTGTACCTACAGTATGTGTCATTGTCAGGGCAATGAAAACCGAATATATTCCACCTGTATAAAACCCAAGAGGAAACTATGGATTCCTGACCACAGCCCTGCCTGAGAATCAGCACTAGGTGGTAACACAAACCTTATTTTAGTGATAAAGTAGCTAACTGACCGAAACAGGTAGTCCTCAGTGTCTTCTTCTCTCTGAGGACCCATCAATTCATAAGACACAGATTGTTAGGAACAGAAGTTTAATTAACTGCATGGCTGACATGTTTTTGTACATATATACCTTAAGAAAAGTTGCATACTTCATAATTTGTAAACAGAATCACAAAGAAGCAAGTTTGGGTCAGGTGTGAATCCACATTTTGAAAGAAGAGTTAATTAAAAAAAAAAAAAAACATATTAATTTCCCTAAATTGCTTAAGTGCTTTATTTAAAACTCTCAGCTTACCCAACAGACTTGTGCATAGCTCAGTCACTCCTATGTCTAGCCCTGCGGAATCCTGGCTATGGAGAGCTCCATTCAAATATGAACATTATATTGCAATGTGCAGCTCTAGTCCTTTAAAGCAAGACACAAAATCATGTGACCTTTGGTCTTTCTATACAATGCCTGGTGCCATCTCTACATTGCATTATGGAGCCTCCTTATCTACAGAATGGGCAATGACTTCAAATTGTTGCACCCCTTGTCTGCCTGATGAGACTGTAATAATTGAGTCCAACATGGCATTGTGGTTTCAAAGCAACACCATATCAAGTTTAGCGTAGACTGCAGAGTTTATCAGTCCTCATACCCTGGAGTGAGATGGCACATGGGAATTCAGTTGCAATTTACTTGCAATATATCATTAGAATATGAGATGAAGTAGGACATGTAATGTTAAGGATACAGGTCAGAGCTGGTGCCTAGTGTACACTAGACAAGTGTTTTGGACATGCCCATTGAATTCCCTCCATGATGCACAATCTGTACAGATGTAGATGCAGGGCCTCCTTTTCCATTGTTTGGTATAAATCTAATGATCCTAATAGTGGCCCATGCTGCTCACCTTCCTGCAAGTGGTTTGCACAAAAAAACAGGCATCCCATCTAGAATCGAGGGGTGGGCTTGTTTTCGTGTTTAATGCGCTACTCTTTTAGCACCCATTTAGAAAATTCAGACACTTTTTCTCCATCATTTTAACCTCAGTATGATTATAAGTGACAAAAAATGACATACATGTGCTTAACCTGTCGTTTGTTTAGTCTTAACAGAGTGGGATTTGCTGAAGCAGCAAGCGACCATCTTGGATTGCCTAATCAACAGTGCCATCGTGTGGGCACAAGGCAAACTCCAGGAACAGGTTTAGAACCCTTTCATGATTATGGAATGGATTAAAAAAATGCATCTCTGTTGCTAAACCTAAAGCCACCCTACAGCACACTCAGAACTCATTTTGAAATTTTCTCAAACGTATCAGAAAGTTTGCTTCAATTAACTGTAATGAATCTGCGACAAATACAAGGACGTTTTTCTTCTTTACCTCTGAAATTCTGTATACGGCTTAAATCAATGGCTTAAAATGTCATCGCATAATTACAGTTTCAAGGCAGGCACTCAGTGTGGGTATTTGCTCACCGTGCCACTGGCTTAAATACAACCCTAGCTGCTGAAACATATAGATACTCTTTTCATTACAGACAGGTTAGGCTACATAATATAAATTCAAATTACAAATAAGCTTCTGCAAGTCATAAACTCATAACCGGAAAGCCTCAAATCTCTGGTGACCCTCTCAGATAGGAAATAAAGTTTGAAAGAATTTGCTCCAGGTCTAGCCACCCACAGCAGCCAAAACGATCCTTTTGGAAATCCCTAACTTAATAGCATTATATAAACCAAAAAAACCCAAATATTTATGGAAAAAAAGAAAGTAGGTTTTAATTATCCTTAATTTGCTCTAAAGCAGATCTCCTCTTGATAATTTACTGCTACCTGGACCTCCTTTAGACTACAATGCCTACTGTTTACCTGCTCAAGAGCAGGACACATTTAAAAAATAACAGAAGCAGAGGTTCAAACAACAGAATGAGGGTTGCCCAAACGGGCTTAGTATTCAGGGTTTAATTTGGGTTTGTAAGATAGGGGTTTCCCCTTCACTATAAAATATTGGTGTGGTCCAGAATTCTACACTTCTAATTTCTACAAACCTAAATATGTCAATCCAAACAATTCAAATGGCTGTCAGTCTCCTTTTCTCCATAAAGAATAATGGACGAAGACCCTGAGAATAAGTGCTGTTAACGGCAGTGAACGTGAATTGACACGGTGGTATTTTACATAGACGTGGGCTTTTTTTTGTCCTATCCATTTCTCTGTGTTATTCATATAAAACTCTAGATACAGTACAGTTTATATCACTCTCATCTCTAGGCAGATTAAACAATCATATCAACTTAAAGCATGAGAGACCATTCCATACACTTTTTGCAATATATATATTAATTTAAAGAAATAGATATTTTTCAGCACTTGGAACATATTGGACTTGAATCCTGGTTTGTAGCTCTTCTGTGTTTGCCGCACTATGGCATCCAGTAGCTAGGTAAAGTGTTGAAGACGGTGGTGATATAGAATATAAAATATTTCCAAAACTGTTGAAGGAAGGTCACATTCCACATTCTCTGGTGGGTTGTCCACTTGCAGCTCTCCTTTTTGTTTCTGGTGGAACAGATCTAGAACAAATGTCCCTTCGGATGCTGGCAATCTACATTTCCCGGTTAACTCTCCTGGAAAATATTGTTCACCTATACTCGGAGAGCAAGACAGAGAGGGACATTTCCAGCCAATCAAACCTGAAGCCTTGTTTTCAAGTGACTTTTCTGAGATTTGAAGACATTTGTTGGAATTAGTCGGATTATTTAAGACAACTGTCCTCAAAACTTTAAGCGGTCCGGAACACCAGAAGATGAAAAAAGATCTCTATGGATTTACACTTGAGGCTGTATTTGTGAAAGTTCAAAAATGTGTTTTTATTACCTGCAAGTTTCTCACTTATCTAACTAGATTTCATAAGCTGATGAAAACGATTTTTCTCTAAGGATAGAACGTCCACTGTTGAATAGTCAGGTTTAAAAAGTTTAAAATTCAGCAGACGTTATTGATTTTTTTTCATTTCCACTGAATGTTTTGAATTCAGAATGTATAACTTAAACAGAAAAGCAGGCAAGAGGGGAGAACTTTGATAAATACAGCCCACAATTTACACCAAAAGGGTAATTCATAAAGGTGGAGAAAAGTAAAACTGGAGTAGGAAAGATTAGTGAAGCAAAATGGTCATAAAAAGAATGTCATAGTCACAAAAACCTCACTCCAGATTGTATATACAGTGTTTTGTTCCCTTTGTTGTTCCATTTTAATTTTTAATTCAGTGTATTCATTTAGTTGGTAAGCTTTCAGGTTATTAAAGGGGAACTCCAGCTTCCAAACCAAAATTTGATAAAGAGGTCCACATAACACAGAAACCCCTAATATAGCCATCACAGTTACCTGTTTCTTCAAAAAGTATGAATAAAAGCTTTTTTCTATGCTGAAATCGAGCTGGCTGTTGATACAAAGTAACAGTAGTCAGCCAGCTCAGCAAAGTAGTCAGACAGATTCAAGTCTGAATATTTTTTAATTCATACAAAGATAAGTGAGCCTGGTGCACCCAGAGCACTAATAACTGCCCAGGTGCTGGAACAAAGAATTGTATAATCAACGAAGGAACTTCTTAGTGTTTATTCAACGTTTTGGCTCATGAACGCGAGCCGTCCTCAGGAAGTCTCGCGTTCATGAGCCGAAACGTTGAATAAACACTAAGAAGTTTTTTTCACAAGACCCATGAGTGCGGACTTTTCCTTCATTGAATATTTTTTAATTCATGTATATTGCAAAGTTGCTTGAAATTATGTTTACTTTTCAAAAAGCTCAAGTTATGTTTGTGTGGAGTTCCCCTTTAACGCCAAGATGGTATTCAATTCGAGGCAACACCAATGTTTTTGGACCAAGTTGGCGTAAAAAATCTGGAACATAAATGATGAATTTGTTTATGAAATTTGTGTTAGATGAATTTTATGGTGTAGGCAAACATTTTTCTCGGCTCTAATTCCAGTTTTGGGATAACTCCACCTCTATGGGTTTTCCCCCCACACTGCATAGAGCTGGTAACCTGTAAGCATCATCAAAAACTGACCTTGATGGACGTTTGTGACTTTAGCAGAAGATAAATATACTTCACATTCATATAGCGAAAAACATATGCAACTTTTTAATTTAAAGAAAAAGTTTTTTGCATCAACAGCAGCTGAAAAGTCCATTTCCTCCTCCACTAAGCCTTATTCTCTATCACGACACCATTGATACGTAAAGGAAAAAAAAACTCTAGTTAAGGAACATCTTGCTCCTATGCGAGAGATTATGTAGTAACATTCATAAATATTTATTTCATTTTTTTTTGCTTTTAAGGAACAAAAGAGATTAAAAGTACATGTGATGACTGAGGGAGAACACTTTGTTTGCACTTGAGACATTTTTTTAAGCAGATCTGTTGGTATAATGAAAAAAATTACTACACAACAACTGTAGTGGATGTTTAATAATGGTATTTAATCTTTAATATTAATTGTTTTGCAGTTGTTTATCTGTGAGCTGCTCAACCTAACATTTACAAACATCACGCTCATGCTGTGAGTCGCTGACACATTTCTCCTGATCTAATTGGATGATTCCAGAGATTTGTCCCACTGACACACAGCATGGTTAAGTTGTTCATAGGAGCAAAGGTTGAGGAATCACATCAATAAACCCTTTATATCTGAAAAGCAGGGTTGCCACCAGTCCGGTTTTGGCCCGGACAGCCCAGTTTTTGAAGGGCTGTCTGGGTCAAACCTGCCTGGTTTTCCAAATTAGGAAAACTGGGCAGGATTTCCTATGATTGCCTCAGTGTGCAATTGCAGCATCACAGCCCCACCCCTGATCTCATGATCAATCCCATGTCGTGCCCCACCCCCCATTACATCACAGCCTGGAGTTAGATGGGCTAAAAGGTGGCAAACCTACCGAAAAGACATAAAAAAAATTGTGGAAAAAAATGATTAAACATCCACAACAGTTTTGGTGCATGTTTATTGACAGTTCTCCTTTAAGCCATTTCTTGATGTGTTTTGGAATTGCCTTACAATAGGAGGTCAGGCATAGCTTCCTGTTATGAAGGACTGGAAGTGATACGTACAATAGTAAGACACTTTGTCCCAAAGAATCAGCAAATAACTAACTTTCTTAGTTAATTAATGGCAGAAAAAATATATATATATATTTCGCAAAGGTACTAAATTCTCATTCATATTATAGCAACTTGTGCTTATGCTATACTTTCCCTTTAACAACCCCCCTAGGCTCAATGATATATTTCATACATTTGTTTTTAGCTGAAACAATTACAACTTTCTCTATCCTTGAGATTTACATCTCACTGAACTTGACTTGTCACTTCATCGGACCAAAGGGCGCCTAGGGACCTAGAGCCCCGTAAACACAGATACTTCTATTGAGCAGGCTCCTACCCTCCTTGCCCTGTTTATTCTACAGCTGGAAATTATATATGACTGACGTTCCCAGAGAAGAAACCAAACTAAGGCCCTTGTTTCACTCAAACATTAAAGGTTTTTGTGGCCCTTTCTGCAGAAGGACCAGACCAGAGAACCTGTGGTGCACACAAGCTTGCTGGAAAACATTGTTTATGACATCATTTTTAATTTAACAACACTCCTTCTTTGAAAAGGGATCAGGGCGTGTGAAACAGATCGGAAGAGTGCAACATATAAAAGATGCCCATCCCAGGGTAATAAACTTATTTAAGGCAGGGATCTCCATCCTGTGGCTCAGACAGCACCTGCTGCTTCTGAACTCCAACTCTCAGCAAGGACCACCGGGATGCTAAGGGTCGGAGTTCAGGAAGACCACGGGCTAGTTATCCCTGGGTAAGACTGAAAGGACAGAAGAGAATCATATGAGTCACCTGCAGCATTTTACAGCAAAAAACGTATATATCTACATCATGTTAACTTTAAAAAACTCTATAAAACACTAGATATATAATAATAAAAAATATGCATATACGGCATGTAAACTGCTTTGGTAACATCGTATTCCAGATGTCGTCAGTGCATAAGATCCTCCCCGTAGGGAGAGGAGGAAGCTCAGAAGCTGAGGGAAATCTCAGGATATTCCATATGGAGCCGTCACTTGTAGAGCAGAACTGGTGTCCATTCTCCAGGAATAAGATGGGCTTCTCTACGAGTCTGAGAGGCTCGAGGTCATAAACTGGAGCGCGCAGTGAGGGAGATCATTAGGGTGCTAATGGCAGATAAGGTGCAGGCATTGGACGTGGAAGCACCTGATCCTTGTGCATAAGCGTCTAAGGGATGAGAAGGGTGCAGTCAGATTTAGTGAGTATTTGGGAGATCACATCTATATCTATAATGTCTTGTCATTGTGTTGTGTCTCCATCAATGAGCCAATCCTTTTTCTCTCAACTCATGGTATGGTTTTCCTAAACCAATCTTATATGGGGGTTCATGACCCTATTACTTGTGTCTTTAACTTAATGCATGGATAGCATGTGCCAGTCATGTTTCTCAGTGGGTATTAAGTACCTTTTACTGATGTACTTAACAGCCTTACACCTGGTATCATCTTAATGTTTATTATATCTTTATTCTAGGACAACAGAACATAGAGCTGCCATTTATCTCTTTTTTATGTTGACCACCTGTACTGCACTTGTAAAGCTCTATAACAAAACCCTTTAGTGGGTAAATGCCTTGTACATGCTCCTGATCCATGTGTCCACTACCTTTCCCACTATTAGAAGGTCACTTACTGCTCCTATGCTACAGGCTTACAGCTACAGGTTCTCACCGCCCACTCACTGGATATCCGAGGGATGCGGATTGGTTCACTGCTGCTGCCGTCTCCTCCTTCACTGATGGTTCGGATCTCAATGATGTAGTCCTCATCATATGGCAAGGACAGCTCCACTGATGTCTGATTGGTCTCGATCACAGATGCTCCACCTGGCCTGTTCCACCTATAGAGAACCTGCAGGCAAGTGCAAGTCCTTTGATTGACAACACTTCAAATGCAACAAGACACTGGGGCAGATTCAGTTTGATATGAAAAATATATCTTCTGGGTGGAGTTTTCACATGATACCCCAAAATATACATTATGCACATTGAACTGACTCTAGTTCACTGCTGGGAAGCGTCATAAAGTTGTATATATATTTCACAGAATAATTGAGAGGCCAGATAAACGTTCATGAACAGCCAGATACTACTATACATATACAATATTAGCAACAGGCATAGGCTTTCTCTACTACCCACTTACTGACTTCATGTAATCATGACCATAAAATATTTGGGTTATTGGAAAATAGGCTTATAACAAGGTCATTAAGTAATGGTCCAAATGGAAATAGTCAAGGCTGGCTACCCATGCTATAAACCCACCACCAGGCAGGACTAGATTAACTAATACATGCAATGGATCAAGTAATACATCTCTTGCTATCCGGTGGCAAAAAAACATCAATGTGCATCAATAGCACTTATAAAAACCAATTAACTTTCTTACTCTGTAACCTTTAACCTCGGACTCATCTTCCTGCGCTGTCACCTGGTCCCAGTTTAGGATAATTTTGGAGTTTGAGGAGTTCCAGATGATATTTCCTGGTGGCTGACTTGGAGCTGTGGGTGGAACAAGTGAAATAAGGTTATTATGGAGGGCAAGGTCACAGAAAACTCTAGGATTCTATAAAAGGTACCAATTAACCAGGGGTCAGACATTGGCCATCCAGATATTGCTGATCTAATATTCCCAGAAATTTTGGTTCAACAACAGCTGAAGTCTCACATCTGCACATTCTTATTGTAAAACTCAAAGTGGTCCTATCAGAGGGGTGTTCGGAGGGGATAATTGCTTTGTGACCCAAGATTTGGTTTATAATCATTTAAACATATTCATTTTAACCACTATTTTCTATTGTTGAAATACATTTTGCTACATTAAATATTATAATAAAGACTGACCCTGAACAGAACATGGACTCATTATTTCCTACCCTGTTAGAGAGTGTAAAACCCAGCAATGCAAAAAGATAAATGGGTTGTGGCTATATGTGTCAATTACCAACTGTTTTGGATCATTTTTAATGCCTTTTCTTAGCAACAAAGGCACTGTGAATGCAAAACTGAGCTTTAAATCTTTCAGTCATTCCATGTTCAGGACTATTTTTCATTTTCTTCTGGCGAAAGACTCAGGAGTATGTACTGTAGCAACAGGTGGAAATATTGATCATGGCCTAGTAACCCATAGCAACCAATCAGCAGGTAGAAGTCACAGTCAGCTAGATTTAAATGATGAAAAGAAGCATCTACTAGTTTTAGGTTACTATACCAGAATTACCTGACCCTTGCCCACCCATTATGTTCTGTACCCAAACAGTGTATATGGCCAAATTAATGAATCCACTGGTGTTGGGAGAGAGAGGGTGCAGAGAAATAAAATGGAAGCATTAACGTCCCATTTAAAGTCTCAAAGTCTGCACCTGTTCCCATGGAGCTAACATGGTGCCATTGGCAGTCATACCCAACAGGTCCCACATGTTTCGTGCTGACCCATGCATCCCTACATCAACCTTGTCCATGCTACTACATTTATACTATAAAAAACCAAGCAGTGCTGCAAAATAATATGCAGAGAAACAAATTATATGTACAGAGAAGCAAATTATATGTACAAATTATATATCTTTGGTCCCAGATGCCATCATAAACCCTGCACCCTTCAGTTACACGTGGTTTGTTTCCTACAGACGTACGTGGTTTCCTGGTGGTCACATTAACAGTAGTGCTGGCTGGGCCGGTCCCTGCACTGTTGTAGGCCCGTACATTTAGATGGTACAGGGTATGGCCCTGAAGATGGCTCAGTTTGGTGGAGGTTTGATTTCCTAGAGTCCGAAGCTTGCGGGCATTCTGCTCCTTTTCATTTTGCTTCCAGTAACGGACCTAACAAGCAAGTAATGCTACAAATGTTAGAAAAACTGTTCTGCATTACACTGGAAATTGGTGCTGGAACCTGTAGTTCAGAAACATCAAGGATGGATAATAAAGGCAACATTGCTTGGTAAAACTTTTTGCCCAGCTCACCAGGACCAGTGTCTTATTTGATTTAAGAAGATCATCTAAATACATCATGACTGCTGTGGGTACCCAGAAACCTGTTATTCCTTCACTTGATTATCAGTAGAGGCATAAATACATTTTTTTCACCAAACAGTTGCTGACATTTTATTCTACCCTCTTCCCTAACAGGGCTATAGCTTTTAATACGGCATGGTCAGTTGTCCTTACCAGCTTTTGTATATTTTCTTATCAGTCTATGTTTTCCTATGCAAATAATGGGGCTGCTATGTTGTGATATAAGATAACAAAGGACCAGTGGCAACACTTATTATAGTTGGGCTGTGCAAAAGGGTTTCTAAACAAGTAACAAAGTACAGGTTTATATATGACATGTGCTACCTCATAACCTTGAATCCTTCCTTTGCTGAGGCTCCCAGGGACAGCTATCCATGACATCTCAATGTCCCATGCAGTCAGACTCCGAGAAAAGACCCCTGCTGGGGCCCGGCCTGGCTCTGTAGTAAAGGATGAACAAGTATTTTGTACAAGCTGACCAGTCACAGTTAAGGAGTGTCAGAAGAGCAATATCAGAATCATGCATTCACACAATATAGAGCAACCTTTGCATAGTGCACCCACAATAGCCAATTAGAGGATACTCTACATAAGACAAATTGTAGGACCACATAGCCCTAGGTAATAGAGCAGGAGATGGTAACCCGTGGCTCTCCAGATGATGTTTGACTGCCACTACCAATGGCTGCCCATTGGAATAGTGGAAGCAGTAACACAACAACAAGTGGAGGTTTGTAAGTTACCCATGCCAAGGGTTGCCATCAGTGGGGGTACTCATGGCCATCAATCATGGGGCCTATGGTAGAGAGTGTCCAGAAGAGATGCAAAGTTGTTAGCTAAGGATCATGCAGGGGGTGGAGCTTATAGCGGAATAGGTAAGGTTTGGGTGGATCATGAGTTGGGTATTTGGCATGAAGGGGCATTGCCATGCATGCACAGGGCTTTTAATTTTTTTTCATTGCGGCCCCATTCTGTTTATTGTCAGGGCCCACCTCCAACAAGGCCAGGGTTACTGGTGGGCTAATAACTGTGATTCCAGAAGGCGACCCTGTCCATGCCTAAACTTAAGAATTCATAGATAAGTGCATACGAAGCAATATGTTATATGTACCCAAGGCTTGTTTGTTTTATTAGTTCATACACATTAGAGATACATTCGTCATATGCTGTGTGTAACTACAGAAGAAGCAGACCAGGCCCGGACTATGGGTTCTGGCAAATGCCAGAGGGGCTGCTGTAAGATGCCATAGACACTCACTATTTAGTGGGCTGGTGGGGCTGTTTGGGCCTCTGTGTGGCCTGTTGGGGCCTCTGGGTACCTGAAATGCCAGGGCCTATTTTGATAGTCCAGACCTGAAACAGACCCTGTGGTTGCAGGGGGGCCATGCAAAGAAGAGTGCCCATTGAGGCCCTAATTATTTAGCAATTTCAATATATTAGAGTAAAATTGGTAAACTTAGCAACATTTTAGATCAATAACTTGATTTGCTGGAGCCCAGTAACATCTAGTTACGCCACTGCTCATATGATTTCTTTAGTGTTATATGGCTAAGACACTGTATACATACCTTCCTCTGCAGAGTACACTACAGTCAATGGACTGAAAGGTCCTTCTCCTTTGTTGTTGTACACTCCAACCTTGACTTCATACGGGGAGAAAGGCGGGAGACTCTCATTTCTGTAAATGTATCGGGAAGAGTCGGCTGATGCCACCACCGTCTGCATCCAACTAATAGTTCCGAATGGACGGAACGCGACTACATACCCAAACCCTCCGCCATTCTGCAACTCCTCTGGTACAGGCTGCAGGGAAGTCATAATTGTTCTTAAATAAGAAGGATGGCATGGACAGGAACACCTACATCATGCATGGCAGCACACACATAAATCAAAATACTAATCAGTGTCTTCATGCTTCATGGTCACACCTTCACTACTTGACACCACACACTCACGGCACAGACATATGACAACACCATGTTTATGGCTCTCACCTCCCATGTGATGACAAGCTCACCCTTACTGCCTCCTCCTCCACTGACATTGGCAGGGGTCACCTCAGGCACTGCCAAACAGAGCAGTGGATCAGAGATGGGGAAGTGAGCAGGAGACAAGGCAGATACAGAGAGAACATTGCAGGCACTAATGTAAATAGACAAGCACTGACACACATTGCTAAGATGGCACTGAGTGTATGAGAAAGACAGAGTGCAAAGCAGGAGAAACATAATGCTATTTGTCTACTTCTAATCTCCCCGTTGTCAGTGTTTCAGCTCCAAGAGAAGCTTCTTTGTCAAGGAGATTAAATTCGGAAAATAAATCCTTCACTTGATACAGGGGAGCAGTGTTCTGCATAGCTGCCTACAGTTCCAACTGCACTGGCGAGGAAGGTACCTGGCAGATGTACATTATATACAGTATACATACAGTATATGAATATATATTCCTTTTCTGAGTTCATTTATCTCATGTAACCTCACCAGTAAGTTCCATCCTTAGGAAGTAATATATAAAGACAACAACATGTCTCCACTTATGTACCCCTCCTCAAAGGTTTTTGTAGAGATATTAAAGGGTGCAGTGGGAATTATTGGCAAAGGTATTATTATTTCTATTCTTTATTTATTCAAGACATACCTGAGGATAGGGACAGTGTTGAGTTATTAAGAATAGGAGGTTTAGTACCTGAGTAGAGGCATTATATTGGGTAATCATAAAGTGCAGATGCTATACCAGGGGTAGGGGCCCTGATCAATATTAACTGGGTGCAGTACCTAAGGTGAGGCAAGGTGCTGTCATATCAGTAACTACAGAGCCATTACCCCATGGCAGGCACAGTGTTGGGGATGTAGGAAGTGGAGACCAAGGCAGGCACAGTATGGAGTATTAGTAAGTGGAGGTGCAGTAACTGGAGGCAGACATAGTCTAGGGGTGTTTAGATGGAAATACAGCACCTGGCAAAACACTAGGGTATTAGTAACTGTAGGTACAGTACTTGAAGGCAGGCAAATAACTGGGGTATTAATATGGAGAAGTACTGGCAGTGACCAGCTCATTCCCAGTTCATAAAGCATAAAGTAAATTGATGAATGGTTATGACTACAGAGTCCAGTAGATCCAGTATGGCAATGTATGGAAATGCTGCATATGGATTTAATAGGATATGCAAGCGTGGTTACCATGTTCTGGGTATATACATAATGCCCCATGTTACTCACTTGCTTCCTCTGTCCTCCTCTTGTCTGATGGGGGGCTGGGCTCTCCAATGCCAATCTCATTGATAGCAATGACACGGAACTCATACTCCACCCAAGGGCTCAGCCCAATCACAGCGGCTGAGAATGATTTTCCATCCACCACTTCATGAACTACCAGAGAGAAAGGATTTGTAATTGTTACATAGAATCCAGTGCATGTAATTTCCCACAATCATACATGACACCTCATCTCCAACCTGTTGTAAATAATGAGAGCAAGACAGGGTCATGCCTTTGACTGCCCTTGTACAAGCCCCTGTCCTCCTTTATACTATACTACTAGACGCAGACAGTGCTGTTTACAAAGTAAGGTGCAACTCTTTGTGCTACACATATGGCAACCAAATTTTATAACACGGCACCGTGCTACCAATTTTTTGCACCTTGCCTGATTTTTATAAATGAGCCCCATTATCTATGCCTTAGTGTGTTACAAACAGAAACATATTAGCCCGCAGATTCCTAGAACGAGGCTGTCGCTTAGCATGTACTGTATCCCGATGTGGAATGTTCCATCTGTTGAACAGAATAATGTCAGTATGGTGCCTGCCAAGCTACAGATGATGCAAAACAAAATGTATCTATCTATTTGGCTGAGATGGCTCACAGAGTCTAACCACATTGTTCCATTTAAACTTAAAAACTCATTATCACACCTTTTTCCTTTGGAAATCTAGGATTTATTTTTTCAATTACTCTTTCTCTAGAAAGTCCTTGGTGCTCCATCTGCAGACTCCATGCTATGTCGGATATATAATATATATATTATATATTTTCGTTCTCTTTATCGTATGCAGCCTTTTTCTTTCTCTCTCTGCGTTGGTGTTCTTTTGACCATTTATATTATTTCAGCTCATTCCTACATTTATGTTTAGTACAATCATAGACCATTATTGTCTACCTCTACAATAGTTCATTGCGAACCTGCAGGATAAAGTTAAAAATAGAATGCAGAGCATTCTAAACCTCATAGGTTTCTCCTGGCATACTGCACAGAACAAATACGTAATTATGTAACTATCACATTCACAGCTTGATAAATAAAATACTTCACACCTTAAGTCTACCAGAAAATCATATAAAAATTAAACAAACCCAATAGTCTGATTTTGCTTCCAAGAAGGATTACTTATATCTTAGCTTGGATCAAGCACAAGGTACTGTTAGATTATTACAGAGAAAAAGGAAATCTTTTTTTTTTTTAAATTTGGATTTTTGGATAAAATAAAGTCTATGGGAGATGACCTTTCTGTAATTCCGAGCTTTCTGGATAACAGGTTTCCGGATAATGGATCCCATACCTGTACATTGTAAACCTGGTCTTGATTCTGCTAATAAGGGACTATAAGAAAAACACTTTACTTATATATTTTTTGACTGTGAAGTTGACCTGAGACAGTGGGAGGAACTTTTCAATTCTCAACGTTCACTGCCAGATGTTGAAGCACAAACAGGATCTCCTGGTCTATTCTTAAGAAAAGATGAATATCTTGTTTGTCTGAGCCCTCCTGCAGGAGGGATAATCAATCCACCAACCTTCTTTTAAATCCAATTTGCTTGGTTTCAGCCTTAATAGTTTTCTGTTACCTGCGTTCTAAGCCTGAGGCAAAGGGAAGTGATGATCGGTGTCTTTTCCCCCTTAATTGTTCCCAAGCAATCTGGGAAAGGAACATTTTGTTCATGCAGAACCAAATAAAAGAACTACACCTGTGTAGACAATAGGACTCTGCAAATCCAAATGCTAAATATGGAAATGGCCATAGACAGAAAAAACATCATTCAGGGTGATTATTGTTTGTTAATTTTTTTTATTGTTATAGATTTTTCTTATTGTTTTTGAGTTCCCTCAGCCTAACATTTTAGCTTCCTCCAATGTAACGACTCAATCAGTCTGGCAGCAGGGGGTTCCAAAAGGTGACTCAAACTGGACTTAAAGTGTGTTTCCTTAGGGAAATCACTGCCTGACTTACTGTATGCTCCTTCAGCCTGGTAATATTTCCCTTGTCAAACAACTGATTCATTTGGTCAGGGACTCACAGCATGAATCAATTGGCTGTGTGTGGGAAAATATTGTTACATGGAAGAAGCTTATAAAAATCATATTATATTTATGTAGTGACAATTTGCACAAGGGCTGTTACACATAGAAACCAAACGAATCATGCAAAAAGGGATAAACCTACTTTTAATAGTGTTGAGCCAAAAAAATACAATGTTTTGTGGGCGTAAACAAGCACACCCCTCAAAAATTGTTTTTTTTGGACACTATTAAACGCAGGTTTATCCTTTTTTGCATTATACATGTGCTATAGGGGTGCGGTCCCCCTATACCCTATTTTGAACATTTGGAGAGGCCAGGGGAAATTCCCTAACCGGCAAAAATTCGCCAGCAATGTCTGCTAAAGTGCGAAGTTGTGTCCAGGACGCTGAACGCTGGTGAACTTTCGCTAGAGAAGATTCGACTGGCTTTAGAGTGCGAAGCAACGCTAGCGTCTATCTCCTTCACTAGCGAAGTGACGTCTGCGCCTGTTTGGAAGTTCCGAAATGAAGTCACGCTGGCAAATTTTCGCTAGCGTTAGTCACTTCGCCTCTTTGGGGAATCTGCCCCCAGGTGTATGTGTTATCGAAAAAATTTGGCACATAGAAACCTAATCAGCAATTCATTTCAATCAGTCGATTAAGAAAGGCAACAGTGGCGTAACAAGAGGGTGCCGGGACCACCATGAAAAAAATCTTTGGAGTGGCCTAGTGTGTATAGAAGTCTTGAAAGTTATCCCCCCCACCTACTAGCAAACTATTTAGAGAAAAAAGCGACTGGAATGGGGGGAATTACTGTGTTATAAAGGAAGTCAACTCATGGTATGGGCCCCCCTATCCCCTGGGCACCCCCACGACCACATGGTCTGCTTCATCTATAGTTACACCACTGTAAAGGAATAAAAGCAACATTTAATTGTTTCCATGGGTAACACCATTGGTGAAACTTACACTAGACAATGCACCCACAGTAGACAATGTGTATGTAGTGTTCTCTTTCACATACAATATTAAACTCAGTTTCTTTTTAGAACTCCCAATGCTTTCACATGTACCTGTGCTGACTGCCTGCCACCCCACTGAAAAGGGGGTCCGAGCCTGTACCGAGTACATGATGATGGGGCTGTGGTTGTCCACTCCAGGCATCCAGGATAACTGAGCCTTTGTGTCTGTGATCTCTTCCACGGTGAGAGCATCTGGTGGCCCAGGAGGACCTAAGAAGAAAGCACAGTGGGTGACGAACAGTGTTCTCCGCTGTGAAACATCCAACTCTTTCCATAGAAGGGCTGCAATTTATAACTCTCTAATTCAGTGATGATGCGGGGGCTCGCCGCTCTCCTGCTCAAGGATACACTGCCCTGCTACTTAGCAATGACACAGTGATACACTACCTTAATGCTTAGCCCTGACACAGTGATACACTGCCCTACTGCTAAACAATAATACACTGATACAGTACCTAACAATTCACAATAACGCAATGACACACTGTCCTCCCTCTCTGACCATTGCGTGCTTTCATTTTACTGGATAATAATTTTGTCTGCCTACACATCCCACTAGCACCCGCCTCTATATCCAGTAACCATTTATTGTCACTCCAAACTCCAAATTGTCAAGCAAACTCTTTCTCCCTTCTGCAGCCCATTGCAAAATCTAGAAATGTACATGAACTGTACCTCTCACAATGAGATCTGCTCCGGCAGACAGTTTGTCAACACTCGTGTGGACAAGACAGATATATTTCCCAGCATGCTTCAGCTGGATGCTTCTGATCATTAAATCGCCTGCTGAGTCCTGCTGATAAGTAGAGAAAGGGCAAATAAGGACATTACCAAGGTTTAAGCATAGACATACAGATTGTCCCTGCTCCCTTCACATATACAGGAGTGTCAACCACTACATTCTGTGTTGAGGGAACACAGAAAAATAAGAAATCTTTGTTTCAGCTGTTGGACAACAACACCACCCACTGAAAGTAAGCTGCAGCAGCTGAAGGATCCAATATTTTTGTCCCAACAATGGCAATTATGTTTTGCAAAGAAACATTTAATGCTACAAATGGACAAATCTTAAACAGGTTCAGGGTGATGATAATTACTGGGCCAGAGGGCAGTTATCATAGAGCTACTGTAGACAAGTTCCTCAACCTCAAAAGGAGGCACCACGCTTAAATTTTACATACATAAGTAGAACTATGTTTTTATATAGTCTGTGGAATCAACATTATACTTACTCCCCCCACACGTTCAAAATGCTCTCCATCTTTCTGGAAGTCGATGAGTTGCCCGTTGAAGACCCAGGAGAAGGAAATATCCAATGAATGGTCATGGGATACTTGACAGGGCAAAACAATGCTTTCGCCAACCGTGACATCCATACTCGATGGTGGCACCAGAACCTGTGTAGGGTCTGAAGAAGAGAGACAAAGCTCACCAAGATGTAAGAATCTTAGTTGTAAGAATATGAAGGGTTACAAATAGTCCTCTTCTCACCTTTGACCACCAGGGTCCCTGTGCTGCTGGCTGTTCCAAAGTGATTGCTGGCAGTGCAGGTGTAACTCCCAGCATCTGCCTTAGTCAGGTTGGAAATCTTCAAAGTCCCATCATCCAAGATTGAGTTTCTGAAATTAAAGGGGAAAGGGAGCGGTAAGATAAAAGCACCTGTATAGGTGGATAATAGAGAAGAAACAGAATGAACAAGGAGAAAGCAATATAAAAAGGAATGGAGACCTTCTATAGGTATGGGACCAAAATGCCGGATAACAGATCTTTCTGTAATTTGGATCTTCATACTTTCAAGTCTACTAGAAGATCATGTAAACATTAAATAAACCCAATAGGCTGGTTTGGGTTCCAATAAGGATTAATTATATCTTAGTTGGGATCAAGTGCAAGGTGCTGTTTTATTATTACAGAGAAAAAGGGAATCATTTTAAGAAATTTGGTTTTTAAAATGGAGTCTATGGGAGACGGACTTTCCGTAATTTGGAGCTTTCTGGATAATGGGTTTCCGGATAACGGATCCCAAAACTGTACTACCAATGTATTTTAACCAAACTGTTGAAGGTGAAACTTTCTAGAACAGGTTACAGTTTAGTTGTTTACCTGGAAAACCCCTGCCAGATAATGAAAGATAATGACTGTAGTAGTTCCGAAACAATGAACACATGTTTCTTAAAGTTGCTTTAAATCAGAAAGGCCAAACCAGCAACCCTACAGATGGAGGATTATAGCTCTTAAACAGCAGGAGGGCTGACAGCTCTATACTAGATCTCCTCCCTTTCCTTATTGTGCATTCTGTATATTGCATTTTATTATCTTGTTTCAATTCTAACACACTGTGCATACTTCAAATCTTATATAAATGAACACATGTTATGCCATACACAGCAGCAAGCACACACTGAGATGGAAGACTTGGCTGGATAAATAATACTAGAAACAGTTGCAAAAGCTGCAGAAGATCAAATGAGATGTGGAACACCAAGCCGCTGAGATAAATAGCCAACTGGGGGATTTGGGGAGATGAACTTCAAGCCACAGAGAGACTTCTTGGCAGTTAACCAAGACTAAAGGGTGTTGAGCCATGTCTGGAAAAATAAAAAGTACAGTGCAGATAAGAAAAGAACAACAAAGAGATGAGTGCCCAAGGGGATATAAAACTGAGGTGCTCACTACAGAACAGGCTAAGAACATCAAAACGTGGCATGTATTGTAGAGCAAAAGGTTTTGGAGGACTATACTCTTTCTTGGCATTCATGAAAAGAGTATAGGATGAATATCCAACATGGGCCCTCTAACTATTTATGAACTACAAAGGAAGGGTTATTGGGAGTCAATATGGGACTTATAGTTCTTATAGGGACCTATAGTTTAATAACAGCTGGAGGGGAAAGGGTATTTATTCATTTTATGCAATGAATGTTTTTTTTGTCCATTTTAACAGTATACTCATTTTTTGGTGGGCCACTGAGGTTCTACTGCATCTGAATTCCTTTTTTGTTTATCAAAAGACAAAAAGCTATAAGGGGAGATAAAGAGCAAAGCACACGGCTGGAACTCAAAGCAAAAAAAGTGGCACCTTTACTGATTTAGTTGATGTGATACAAGAAGTATAAAATGGGTCAAACCAGTTTTTTTAGGGCAAATCTTATATCAATGAATTTAGCAACTAGCAAAATGACAGGTCCCACGTCAGTAGGAGTTAGAGAGAAAGTTCAAACAGGGATTAAATATATATATAAAAAGTGCGGTGAAACACATTGGTGCTATAGTCATAAACGCATAGCCGGATCTGAACATGGTCTGAAACTGCTTTGCCTGGTTTCCCAGTAGTGATGTGCGGGTCAGGGTTTTCCTGACCCGCACCAGACCCTAACCCGCTCTGCTGCAGCCCGTGCCTGCCCGCACCCGCACTTCCGGGGTCCTTTTATAGACCCGCGCCGACCCGCCGATGACATCACAAAATGGGCGGGGCGAGCAGACGCAAGACTATAAAAACGGAACCCGGAAGTCGGATGCCGGCATTTGAAGGTGGCGGGCGGGGAGAGCAGGAGAAGAGCTCAACCCGCACCCGCGAGGAGCAGTGGAGGTCGACCCGAACCTGCGGGTATCGGGTCGGCCCGCACATCACTATTTCCCAGCATCCCCTGAAAGCCTTGCTCCCCCAGAACCCATCATACTATAGTCTCCCATGTTAGCAAAGCTTGGTGCTTTGTCAATAAGATAAAAACACTCGAATACAAAACCTCAGAAACCATGAATGGGTTAAAGAATTTGCCATGCGGTGTTAACACATACAATTAGCTAATCATTTTCATTACATAGCAGCAAGAGGCCTATTATTCCATTGGAAGGTATTTCTATGTGCTTTTTGTGCCCCCGGCCTCCAGATCCTTTGTTTGCATTTAACAGCTATTTGTGCTGTGTACTATTGTGTGTATTAACAAACCAATTTTCTTTTTATGACGCTGATTATTTCCTGCAGATATATTTTAGGCTTATTTTTAATTTATTGTTTGATTAGTTGGCGATTTCTCCCTTGGTGTTAACTTTTGCTTGCGATCGGATTCCTTACTTATAAAGGTCAAATTTGCTCAGTAGTGCTGTGTTATGGAACACTGGTACAGAGACCACCGGGATGATAACAGTTTAAGGATTCCATAAGGGAACTGAATTTATTGTGGGAGGAGGGGTAACTGTGCAATTAATACTTATGTTCCTGAACAGTTAGGCTGGCCCCTGCTGGAGGGCTCGATGAAGCTGATGATAGGGCCCATTCTGAACAGTTAGGGGCATATATATGTGTAAAACTTCAACACCTGCCTCAATGAAAATCATGGCACCATTGTGACTGGATCACACTTTTACACATTTGTGAGTTTCAGCCAACTCCTTACTGAAGTTCAATGGAACCATTGTGATTGGATGTCTGTGACTTTACTTCCCTCAAGGGTTTAAATGCCGGGGAATTTCCTACCATTTCAATTGAACTGAAGAAGCAACTCAGATGAGACGTGAGTTTGACCAAAAACCACTACAGGTATGGGATCCGTTACCCAGAAACCCGTTATCCCGAAATCTGCGAATTATGGAATGGCCGTCTCCCATAGACTTTATTTTATCCAAACAATCCACATTTATAAAAATGATTTCCTTTTTCTGTATAATAATAAAACAGTAGCTTGTATTTGATCCCAACTAAGATATAATTAATCCTTACTGGAAGCAAAACCAGTCTATTGGGTTTATTTAATGTTTTCTAGTACATTTAAAGTAGGAAGAAGTTATCCGGAAAACCTCAGGTCCGGCATAGGGTTGCCACTTGGCCGGTATGATGGTTGATCCCAATGTTATTAATAGGGAAAATAGATAAATATATAGGAAGGTTGGTATTTTTTTCCATAAAGGTGACAACCCTAGTCCCGAGAATTCTGGATACCTGTACAGCTGTTGGAGCAACATGATCTCCTGTGACTCATTAGATTTCAGTGCTCACCTGGAGCTATCCCTCAGCAGTTCCTTGCCCTTCTTCCAAGTGATGCTGGGTTTGGGAAATGCTTTAGGTTTGCACTCAATAAGGACCGAGCCCCCAACCTTACTCAAGGTGACTCTCTTTACAAACCCCTTGGAAAAGTCAGGACCCACAGCTGGTAACAAAAGCAAAATACATGAATAAATAATGATGTCAAAAAGCACATATAACTCATACAGTAACAGATCTATAGCCAGTTTACATTTTATTCGAAAGCAGTAGTTCTACCACCATTGCCCTGAATTCAAACTTCTGAATATTCAGTACAATAACCTTCAGGTTCCACTTGTGAATCGTGTCATGCTCAAATAGCCGTATAACTAATCTAGTACCCTGCATATTGCAGAATATCTCACAGCTAAAGCACCAAAGATCTACCTTTTCTACATACATTTCAAATATATTACTATGCATTTTTCAGTCTTAGGTGCAGGCCCGGATTTGCGGCAAGGCCGCATAGGCCCGGGCCTAGGGTGGCAAAAAAATAGGGGCGGCATGCCGCCCAGCTGCAATATGGGGACGTGTGCGCTGGGAAGGGGAGGTGGGGTGGGCGCTAGGACCGCGCGGCCGCCTGGTCGGACCGCGCGGCCTAGGGGCGCCCCTCATTGAAATCCGGCGCTGCTTAGGTGTTAGTTTCCCCTTAATTTGTAAAATGCTGACTATTGCAGTTTTGTACACCATTTCTCCCAGTTATGAACCACACATTAGTATATGAGCACCAGGGACTATACAACTATATATGTAGATTGCTAACTGTGTATTTCAACCGGCAGCACAGGAGGAATTATGATCACATCTCCAGGGTGTCATATTGTTCACATCACACTCCTGGCAAATTAGCACCTCCGTCAATTTGTGCAATAGGGTGGGTGCAATCTGAAGAGGTTCAGCTAATAATGAAGTTGTTTTTTTACGCGGCCATGCTGCACTGCTCACCACACATAAATAACCTCACAGTAGGAATACCAACCCTATGTCTTGTAACTTGGTGGAAATCAGGATTGATATTGTATAGGGTACACCTGATAATTGTTACATAAGTAGAGGAGGACACCCAAAAATATTTCACCCCCTTCTTTCTCACTCTGCATTCTCAACACAATCCGTGTAGGACTGGGATGTCAGGGGCCCACCAGAAAACCTCGGACCGTGGGCCCATTTTCCAAACTATTATTCCTCCTCTCCTCGCTCAACATATTTATTCTCCTAATCTTGTATATCTACTTACTATATTCTCCCATTATTACACATTTTCCCCATAAAGAATTATGAAATGACCATGAAATAGGCCAAAGGTTTAGAAGCAGGAGGACCCACTGACACCTGGGCCCACCGGGAGTTTTCCTGGAATCCCAGTGGGCCAGTCCGACACTGAACAGAAATAATTGGTTCTCTTTTTAGACCTTAGAGAGTGTGCTCCTGATACCCACTACTAGATTAGCTGCACTAGCACTCAATACAAGAACAAAAAGCAAAATACAAGTCTCTATCCCATTAGAGGATCAGCCAGAAGCCACCTCTGCTCCAGCATTCGACCTCCTGACACAGGTTTATGAACATGGGCTCACAGTAGGCATTACATTGACATAAGGGTTTATGCTCTTACCAATAACCCTCAGCTCAGCACTGGAATAAATGGTCCCGTGCTTATTTTCTGCCAAGCACTGATACATGCCGGAGTCAGAAATATTGACAGATGTGATTGTGAGGCTTCCGTGATCAATCTGTAGGCGTCCCTGCGAGACAGATGTAAAGGAATAAGCAAAAGACGAGAGGAAAGGACGGAACAGATGTGTAGTGAAATGGAACATAAAGGACAATGATGTCAGATTACTTGATGAGCTCAGTAATTAAGCCATGTTAAAATTAAGGCTACAGAGGCTTCTGCAACCACCATTTTAACTCATTCCAGGATTTAGCTTAAACAAACGTTTTTCTAATCCTCGTACCGAAATCAACCAACTGGATGTTTTCTTTCTTTGTTCTGACTACATTAAACCGGTATACGCTTATTGCCAATCGGTTGCCACACATTACAAGGTTCTGGTTCTGCACATCATTCTCCATAAGTCAATTACACAATTTGTGTCCATTTCTCCTACATGCAACGTTTGCTATGTCTTGGATACAGAAGCTTACTTTGCTCTGCAGGCGCTGCCCATTTTTGAGCCACGTGTAGGAGGGCTTAGGGCGCCCGCTAGCTTTGCATTCCCAGAGAATGTTCTCCTCGATGGCTATGTGAGCATCGTTAATCTTCTGAACCCAGGTAGGAGGGGCTGGAAGAACAATGAAAAATAGTCACTCCATAAATAAGCATGGCTCCTTTCTGCCAAAATGAACACCAAAACATAAACACTGTCTAAGTGCAGCCTCCAACTCACTGATCTAGAAAAGTAAAAAAGCTATACACAAAAGTGACATGTTGTGGGCTATGGGCAATCTCACAAAGGCATTGGTGCCATTGATTCAAAGATGACAGTATCACTGCTAAATAAACTATAGAATAGGGATGAGTGAAACATTTCTCCTGGTACAGATTTGCAGCTAACTTCGGTGTTTCGGCAGCGGCGAATATTTTCACAAAACTCGCCACGTGGCTCCTTTCATTTTGTGCCCCAAAATAAAAAGACATCTGACAAAATGAAAAGACTCTTTACAAAAAAAAATGGTGTGTGCAACAAACGCATACCGCATTTTATCCTTCCCACTCCTTCCACATCAACCAAAGGCATCTGAGCCATCCCCTATCTATATAAGAACATACACATAAATATAGGGTTTATTCATTTTACTGTAGGATTCAAAACACACAGACATTATCTGTTCAGACGTATTATTAGTTGTGTCTGTGTTTGTAAACAAGTAGTAATACACAGTAGATGGTACATTTTGCATAAAAAGCCATTTAGTTACAAAGTGTAGTAGTAGGAGCCATTTCCAGTCGACCAGAGGTAATGTCAAAAATCACAGACAAGTTTTTAAGAAATTGGCAACATAGGAGTCTTTTTTTCTATTGAAAAAGCAGATGTAGCACAGTGGATATGAGATCCTCTAACAATTTAGGGCATGTGTGTAGCAGTATACTAAGTGAAAAGCCCCAAAGCAGAAACAAGGTCCACAAAAAAGCCCATAGACTCTAATGTAGTTTCCGGCTAAAATGACGTTGCGCGGCAGAATATTTGAGACAAAAATGTTCCTCAAATTATTTAGCCAGTTTTGCGGATTTTACAGCAAAGAGAAACGGGACAGATTCGTTCATCACTACTATAAAACATTTAAATTTAGCATATACATATTTAAATGATCTGCATTTCCTATATCCACATTCCCCTCATACCAAAGTATGTGAGTTGCCCTCGCACCATGTTCTTCCCTCGTGTATTCTCAGCGACACACTCGTATGGAGCCGCATCCTCCTGCTGGAAATTAGGGATCTCCAGTACCCCGCTGGAGCGGTGCCTCCGTACTTTGCGTGAGATTGTTTTGCCATCTGCCCTCCTCCAGGTAATTGTGGGTACAGGACTAAGAATGAAAAGAGAACAGTGCTGAGGAAATTTTGACCTTTAGAAGAATTTGATACTCTGAAAGGCCAGGCATTGACAGGGTGTGCGGTGTCCCAAAGCATGCATGTAGTCATGGGTGGAGGCTTGTGTCCCTGTTTAGGTTTTTCATCTTTTAATCCCTAGCAGTTAAATATTTATTTCCCACATCTCATGCTGAGACCTAATAAAATCCAATTAATTGTTAATAACCCCTATCATACTTAGTCCTATATCTATGCAGGTTTTTGTTATTGGCTGGTTAAATTGGTTGCATGGCTGTGCTGTCCAACTTAATAAGTTGCTAAATATGTTATTTAACAATGCATTGTGGGGCAAACTGTATTAAAATTTGGAGCATAGTCCTGCAGCCATAGAAATCCCTTGGTAGCCAGCATCTGCTCTGAGGCATTCATTGAGACAGCATTGCTGTAGGATAAATGGTGCATTCTCCAACTTGAACATTTCCATGGCCACCACACTAGTGCCTATCTATTTATCGGTCTATCATAGTTTAATGTGAGACTGCTGAGTAAGATCAGACAAAGCAAGCATTAGGAACGCTGATGTTTTGATGGGTGAAAAGAAAGAGACACTAACATGTCAGAAGATGGTGGGTCCAAATTCAAGTTAGTGGCATAAGTGGTAGATTAATAAGTGAAAACACCAGTGGCTGCAGTACCATGAGAATTAATCAGCAAAGCCCCAGTTAAAACTGTGTGAGATGAAATTTGCACAGAGGAAAAAGAGCAGTGAATGGGAAGGGCACACACTGAGGATATCACAGTTTTGTGGCTTCCAATCTAGAGAGGAGTCCTGCATTTAATTGCATAACTGGAAGTTCATGAAATTGGATGACAGTTTGATCTTGGTCCTCCTTCTTGTGACCCCCCCCCGTCTCAAATGTTCCCAATCACCTCTAATTGCCACTTTCT
The DNA here is from genome assembly GCF_017654675.1 of Xenopus laevis. Classification (NCBI taxonomy): domain Eukaryota; kingdom Metazoa; phylum Chordata; class Amphibia; order Anura; family Pipidae; genus Xenopus; species Xenopus laevis. The sequence continues at coordinate 128,949,440 of NC_054377.1, read as the reverse complement.
TAAGCCACACTTACTTTCCCAAAGCGAAACATTCCAGCTTGACAGTGGAGCCTTTGGCCGACGGGACAGACTCAGGGAAATGCACTTCAATTTTGGGTTCATACTCTCCCATCACGCCTAAGAGACAGCAGAGTGCAGTGAGACTAAAAGGCAGCAAATCTTTTGCTTTTAATTCCCCCTTTGAAACCCACAATATGGACACATTCCTTTTAAGACATAATAAGGTTATGGATACATATGTTGGAACAGTCAATGTGGAGTTGTTCAAAGTGATACCGACACCAAAAAAACTTCAAAATATGAATGCAGATTTAAAGTTACCTATAGATCATATTGATCGTTTTTCCCTGATAGAGCTGTTTTTGTGAGGAATTGTTACATAAAGTTGCTAAACTAGGAATGCACTGCATACTCTATTTTGGATTCGGCCAAACCCCCGAATCCTTTGTGAAAGATTTGGCAGAATACCAAACTGAATCCCCACCCAAATTTGTATATACAAATCATTAAAGGGCATGTAAAGTCTAAAATAGAATAAGGCTAGAAATGCTGTATTTTGTATACTAAATATAAACAGGAACTTACTGCACCACAAGCCTAATCAAACAAATAATTTATGCTTTCAAAGTTGGCTACAGGGAGTCACCATCTTGTAACTTTGTTAAACATCTTTGCAAGACTAAGACTGTGCACATACTCAGTGTGGTCTGGGCTGCTTAGGGATCGTCATAAACAAAGCTGCTTGAGTTCTGCATGGCTGGGAAGTAAGGCGGGGGCTCCCCCTGCTGTTCATAAGTATGATTGTTTCCCTGCTCAGCAGTTAGGGACCATCTGACAATTCCTATCCACAGCAGTAAATGAAGGGAGAATTTCACTACATACAGTCAGGTTTCTTATAAAAACGGTACACATCTTTTAATTGAAGTATATTGGAGGTTTCTTTTTCATCAAAGAAAGTAAAAATTCGATTTTATTTTTTTGCCTTTACATGCCCTTTAAGTGGGAGTGAAAAAGAAGTAAAATATTCCTTGTTTTGTGATGAAAAGTCAAATGATTTTAAGGATATGGTTTGGCCAGGCAGAAGGATTCGGCCGAATCAAAAGCCTGCTGAAAAGGGCCGAATCCTGTCCAAAAACCGAAATGAATCCTGAAACCTGAATGTTTTGCCAACCTCACTGTCTCATCTCAACCTGTCAGAGTTTCTAATGCTCGGCTACTGCACAAATATGGCAGCCCCCTCATAAGGTAGTAGGTAATGTAAAAACCTTGGACAAAATTATCACTATTATGCAAAAGCAATGTTATGACAGATGTAAAAAAAAGGTTTCATTTCTGGTTTCAGTATCTCTTTAAGGAATATCTAGGACAGCAAATAAGAAAACAACATTTCAACTAATTACCTTTTTCTTGTAATCCACATGCATTTTATATGTATCACACATTGTCACAACCGTTCCAGTTCCTGACATATAACATGACACACCGGTAAGCCCATAAACTCACTGGGGCTCATTTTATAGCCATCTGGAGGGGCTGGACCCTCCGCCTTTATTTTTCCAATCACTGGGATAATTAAGAGATGATAATTAGCGCTAGCAGAAGTGCATGGGCAGACTGCAAAGCCGACACCAGGCCCCAGGTTGTATCATTTCAAGAGCACAGGCCTTCACTATGTGAAAGAGCCACAGTCCTACAGTGACATTCCCATCTAATCCCACTCAGAAAGATTTCCAGTCTGTCAAACACACACACAGCAACACAATCCCTCTCGGGGTACAGAAATCCACTCATGCTCTATCAGCCAGGTACACAAACACAATCAGTTCTGGCTCTTCGTATACCGTGCTCCACACTCTGCTGAATGTGCCATTTACTGAACTCAAAAGCACAGGTAGAAACGAGCAGCTGCAGCCCACAAATCCTCCATTCTTGCCCCTAGGCCCAGTTTATACAGCAGTACCTCCAGTTAAATGGCCAATATACCCCTGTATATAACATGGGCCCAACAAACAGGGTCCCAGCTGGAAATTGACATCTTATTGATAATCTGATATACATGTATTCCTGCATAGCTAAAGGGTAAGAATATATTTATACTTAAAAAATGTATATCTTAATATTATCATATTCCATTAAAACCCTACTTATTTTTTCAATGTAGAAAATATTTTTTTTAAAAAACAGGAATTCATCTTGCAGCTACATGCACTTGATGGGATCACATGTAACCTAATATTTATATATTTCATATATTCTGGGCAGCAATTTTCACTATCCCTATGGATTTTTTTTAGCCTTGGGCCAGGTATTTATCTTGCCACATGACATGCCCTCCCGTCCGGCTTTTCTGCCCAGATATCTATGCTGTAGAAAGTTGATACTAAACAATTTATTTTACACTTTGGGGAAACGACGATTCTCTGTACATTTGTTATTGTGACTGATCTCCTTGTTGCCTTTTCCTCCTCTTTCAGTTTGTATCCAACACGCTGTGCTTTACAAACATGGCTCCTGTATGGCAAACACACATATACAATCATTCTTTGTCAAGAACACACATAAACACATTGCTCTTAGATAAGCATGCCCAGCAATGTACTTAGTCTCCATCAAACAAACCCACAAACACACTGGATCTTTGTCAAGCAGACACACATGCACGCAGGCAAGATGAGGATCTTGCAGTGTATAGGATTATGTAAATGTACAACAGTGTCTTTACCATGGATATGTGCCAGTCAACAAGCTGTAGATCAGGGGTCCCCAACCTTTTTTACCTGTGAGCCACATTCAAATATAGAAAGAGTTGGGGAGCAACAAAAACGTGAAAAAGTCCATTGGGGTGCCAAGTGCTATAATTGGCAATTTGTAGCCTGTATGTTGACTGGCAGCCTACAGGAGGCTCTACTTGGCACTATACTTAGTTTTTATTCAATTAAAATTTGCTTTCATGCTTGGAATTCAAAAATAAGCACCTGCTTTGAGGACCGTGAGAGCAACATCCAAGGGGTTGGAGAGCAACATGTTGCTCACGAGCTACTGTTTGGGGATCACTGCTGTAAATGAACTCAACACATGTACATCATACTGAGTCACTCGCCAAGGCATTATCAGTGTTATTAACAAAAACATGCTGGACATGAACAGATTACTCTAACTAGAGCTGCAATAGGCAAAAGCCCTGTTTCAAACTGCCATACTGACAGTCGTATCCTTACTATACCATACTATCATACTGACTGTTACAATGTTATACACTCTTCTGCATACCAGATATGTTATATTCTAAAGTATAAAGTCTGATTTACCCTGACCATGTGATAATGCTCTGTGTACCCTATGTAATACATTGTACGGTATTCTATTTCACTCTCTCTGCTATATTCTATGCCATTCTTTCTACTCTACCGATTTCTCACTATGCCATACTTATTTCTGTACTGGCAGCTTTACCCTGGTTACGCCATAATTACTGCTGTACTGGCAGCTATACTGGGTTATGCCATACTATCTATTGTGCTGGCAATTGTACTCTGACCATGCCAAACTCTTTTGCTGTATTCTATTATACTGACTGCTTATCCTAATGTCGTCTGTTTTGCTGTCTGCTGTCATCTACACCATTTCATACTTTCTGCTATATTTTATGTCATACTACCTGCTGTATATTATATCACACAGTATTGCTAACTACTGTATCCCATGCCAAGCTGCTTAATGGATTACTGTATTGTGTCTGCCAAAAGGTCTTACGACTGCTATACCCTAACAATAACTGACACTTTTACCTAACCACTGTCTCCTTCCCATGCCATTCAGACAGACATGGGAATGTCATATTGTCTCAAACCATCATCTTGATGAATCGATATTTCTTTGCTTTCCTCCTGTGCTTTGCATAGTAAATTACAGATTCTTGACCAGAAAGCCAAGAGAAAAACCTGATTCTTAAGCATTGCCCTAGTAGCTTCAATGTGCTGGCGAGTCACTTGAAATAGAAATATCACGTACCATCAGTCCTAAGGGTGAGAGGGGTGCTGGGCCCCAGTTCCCGAGTGTTGGTGACGGTGTTTGTAACAACACAGGTGTAGTTGCCAGCATCAGAAGGCTCCACCTTGGCGATGTAAAGATTCCCAGTAACCTGTGACACAAAGCGTCGGTTGTCCTGCTGTATAAATGGCGGGTATTCGTTAAAGATCCACGCATAAACCAGCTCTGTACAGGACCAGAAAGTGACTGACATCAGCAACGGAAGCATTATTAATCCTAAATCTAATCGTGTGTAGAATGGAGTGTATGCAGGGTAACACTAAGGAGGTTATTTACTAAACTCCGTATGCAAAAATAACGAAAAATTTGTGAATTTTTATTATAAAATAGGACTTTTAAAAAATCACGAATTTTCTGAATTTTTTTTTTTTTTTTTTTAAATTCTTTTCGGAATTTATTAAACCCCGAGGATGGAAAAGTCTGAATCTGAAAATCCGGCATCTCAGACCTGTCGAGGTTGCATATAAGTCAAAAGTAGAAGTCCCAATGATTTTTTGATGTGCGCTGGGTTTCAGGCAATACCCCGAAGTTTTTGAACTTTTTGGGTGAAAATCACGAAAAAATCTTGAAAAACGTGAAAATCGGATGAAAAATCCAGAAAAACTGATTTTTCCAGGCAAAGCAAATTTTCTGGAAAATTTAATAACAAATAAGCATAAAAAACCAGAGCGGATTTGATCGGAGCTTGTAGCAAAAAATATTGAGATAAATTTGGACTTTAATAAATAACCCCCTAAAGATATTAGGAGTAGAACTAACATCTGTACCAAGTACTCTAATTATCCAAGAGATTTTAGCCTTAGAATAAAGAAAATTCACGTTAAATCTGTTTACCTCCGGAATGAGCAGGGGGGCCACACAGCAGCACCATTCCCTGCCCCTCTCGTACAGATACTGTGCTGCGGGTTCTTGTTTGGAATGAGTCGAGATCTGTGGGACAGAATAAAAATCATGACCCAATGTTTTCCCACAAACAAAGACTACCAACTATGTAAAAGAAACACCGGGGTTATCTACAGTGTCCTGCGTAGAGAGTCAAGATTGGCATCACAGTCACAATGCATTAAAAACAATATCTCAATCATGTTCCTGTTTCTTAGATCAGAGGAATATATAATTTAAACAGAGTTTTAATGCAGGACTCTGTAAGGCAATGCAAACTCAAGGGTTTTAAAGGGATTCTGTTATAGGAAAACATGTTTTTTTTTTTAAAAAAAAAAATGCTCCAGCAGACTTCTGTACTGAAATGTGCTTTTCAAAAGAGCAAACAGATTTTTCTATATTTAATTTTGAAATCTGTCATAGGGCTAGACATGTTGTCAGTTTCCCAGATGCTCCCAGTCATGTGACTTTACTCTTTGTACTCCTTACTGCTGCACTGCTTGGAGTGATGCCATCCACCTCCCTTTCTCCCCCAGCAGCCCATCAGCAGAACAATGGGAAGGTGACCAGATAGCAGCTTCCTGACACAAGATAACAGCTGCCTGGTAGATCTAAGAACAGCACTCAATAGTAAAAAATCCAAGTCCCACTGTGACTCCTCCAGTTACAGTGAGTAGGAGCAACAATAGCTTATCTGAAAGTAGTTCTATCATGAAGTGAGGCTCTTTCTGAAAGCAAAGGATCAGGCACAATGGCCTTAGATACCTACACACTAATATTATAGCAAAAAAACCCTCAAACATTTATTGCTTCAAGAATAAAATGTTATATGGTAGAGCAAATTATTTGTAATGTAAAAAAAACTACATCATTAAATCCATTTAACAGAATCCTTTTAAAATTTGGACATTTTCACTACCCTCGTCACTAGGTGAATATGTTACTACAAAGGTATTTACCAGGGCAGAAGGAGACTCTGGCAAGGATATTTGCAGAATTTACAGGATGAGTCAATATGATAACTATACAAGCTAGGAGAACATTATAAAGAGAAATAATGTTTCATTAGAAAAATACAAATAGAAGGATAACAATATTTATTGGCTCCATGGTAGGTAAGGGGTGGTGAGGGGTCAGAATGAATGTGTGAGATTTATGGAGATGGCCTACTTCGCTCATGGACACATCAGAAAATCCAGCCTGAATGTAAACATGGGTGAGATTTGGTGGGAATATGTATTTGCTGTCCTAGATATTCAAAGAACTATAGCTGAATTATGAAAACAGACGTGATTTTATATGTATACTATAGAGAGGAATATGGATTCAGCAGTGATTGTGTGTATATGTTATAGATTTAATATAAAGATTGAGAACTCAGGTTTAAAATATAGTTACTAGGTAAAATACTGTATATATGCACAGTACACACTGTTATTGTCTACAACAACTGATATTTACCTTCTGCCGCTTTCCATTTCTGTAATAGGAGTCGCTGACCCCGACAGGCTAAAAACTATTGCTCTGTGATACTGCAATTTTATTGTTAATTTTTATTACTGCTCTTTCTGTTCAAGCCCTCTCCTATTATTCATCTGACAGTCTCTAATTCAAACCACTACCCGGTTGCCAGGGTAGTAACCAGACAACCTAAACCATTAAAAAAAATCCAAAAAAATACAAATTGCCCACTGCACTTTTGAGTGTAAATGATACTTTGTCAGCTTGATAGGATTAGTGTGGTCCAAACAATGCTGTGCCAGATATGAAATAAAGGCAGTTTTAATATTCAATAATATTCAATTAATATTTAATAATCGCTTGAGAGTGCTGCAACTTCTGTGGATTCTGGGTATAAATGAGCCCTAAAATCTCTGGGTGGTGCTTAACAAAGTGGAACCCTCCAATGATTATGCTTTCCTCCACCTTTACATTGAATAAAGCAGCAATGTGGCACCTATTTTGCATATGTAGGGGGAAAAAAACACTAACAGCCTCTTCAACTTTGTGAGCATTACCAAGTGGAAAAGAATTAATTATGAATCGGTGACAGTGCTAATAATGTTTAAGTGCTTATGGAATTCTAATGAATTATTATTCTTGTTTAAGGAAAGAACAGGATGCAAATCTTCCGATCTGACCTTTAGAGATGCGCTACTTGCTTAATTAGAAAAACACAATGCCATAGTAAATAAATCAGAAAAGGATTCCACTGTGTGTTGTTAGATATCTTCTCGGCTATGTTTCTGTCTCTGGTGCTCTGCTGTGTCACATGTGGAATGATTTCCATTTATATGCTCCTTTTCAGGGGCCCCTGTCTATCCCTCAGCGCAAAGAATGGGCTTAGACTTGGCATAACAGCTGCAGTTTGGGGGATTCTGGGAAAGGTTCCTTGTCAATAACGAATGTCACTTTCCATAATTCACATACTCTTGTCTCTTTATGTGTTCAGCTAAAGCTTATTTTAATGAGCGCAAGTGCAAAGCAATAGTTTTGATGCAAAAACTGAGCATACATTGACACTGTTCAATGAGGTTCTTGCACTAATACAGGCGCCTTTAAACTATCAGCAAACGCCAAAGCACCCGTCAGCCTGCGCTAATGAATTCAATGGAAGAACACACACTGAACACTGGAATTACTGACAACTTGGACTTCCCTCTGTGATTTATGTCAATAGATGCTACTGACTTGCACCAAGCAGTGATGGGCGAATTTTTCCCATTTCGCCAGAAAATTTGTGAATTTCGAAAAAAAATTGCGAAACGGTGAAAATGTTGACACCCGCGTCAATTTTGAAGTCAGCGTTAACAAGAAGGAAATCCTGTAGAAAACAAAACCCATACACCCACCCCACGTAGACCCCACTCCCTCCTCCCCCCAGGCTAACTGCCCCCCGGGGAAATGCCCCATACTTTATACTTACCCCTTGTTGCAGATTCTGGCAGCAGACTTCACGGCATCCATCTTCCAGGTCCTCAGTAAGCTGACTGATCAGCAATCTCCGTCAATTTCGGCGCCTGCGCAGTTGTTGAAAACTGCCAAATTGTTCCAACTACGCATGCGCCAAAATACCGATCTCCCAGTCAGCTTACCGAGGACCCGGAAGATGGATGCCGTGAAGTCCACTAGCAGAATCTGCGACGAGGGGTAAGTATAAAGTATGGGGCATTTCCCGGGGGGGGGTGCAGTTAACTTGGGGAAAGAAGGTCTACGTGGGGTGGGGGGGGTACAGGTTTTTTTTCTACAGGGTTTCCGTCTCCTTTAAAGTCAACGGGCGTCTGAATAATGTTGATGTTCAACGATTTTGACGTGAGCGACTATTTCGACTATTTTTTTAAAACCGGTGAATTTTCGCAGCAGTTTTGTGAATGTATTCGCTGGCGACGAATGGGGAAATTCAGTGTGAATTCGCGCCTGGTGAATTACTTTGCCCATCACTAGCGCCAAGTATATGAGATGCTAAAGCTGTTCTTTATATAAAGTTAATTTTAAACCTTTAAATGAACTTTAAGTATGATATAGAGAGTGATATTCTGAGACAATTTGCAACCCATAAGTAACCCATAAGTAACACCATTCAAGCAGCAAGTACACCGCTGCCCTACTACTCCTAATCGTGGCAAAAGTAAGTGTAAGGTGAACACGCTGGGGGAGGGGGGGCTGGTTATGGGTATCTAATATTTTTGAGATCTACCAAAATATTAGATACACTAGTCCATTGCAGGCAAGTTGTACAATGTGAAGCAGAGAACCGCTGAATACTCACCTTGAATACAATGTGTCCAGGATTCATAAGGGGTAATGGGTTAGACATGTAGGGGTTGTTCACCTTCCAACACTTTTTTTCAGTTCAGATGGTTTCAGATAGATCACCAGAAATAAAGACTTTTTCCAAACACTTTCCATTTTCTGTGACCGTTTTTCTAACATTGAAGTGTAAAGTGTCATTTTCACCTTCTAAAGCAGCTTGGGGAGGGGTGGGTCGCCGACCCTGTAAACTATTCTAAATTGATACATTTAGTTGATACATTTCTTATGTCTGTCCCTGCTGAGCAGAATCCCTGCGGCTGTTAAAATTGATACAATAGTTGCTGATACTCCCACAGATGCTGCTCAGAAATGTATCGACTAAATGTTGCAAAATCTGAGTCTGCACCTGAATTACTACTGAGCTGCCAGACTCAAACACCAGAGACAGGAACATTCAACTTTAAACTTAGATTTCGGAAAAAGCTGCCACCAGTTAAAAGGAGTCTCGTGGGCAAATAAAAAAGTGCCCTCAACTCCCATAGTAGGAGGAACCATGCAGAAAAGTACACTTTCTCTACAGTTGGTTTCCATTTCTGACAATATATATATGTAGAGAGAGAGAGAGAGAGAGAGAGAGAGAGAGAGAGAGAGAGAGAGAGAGAGAGAGAGAGAGAGAGAGAGAGAGAGAGAGAGAGAGAGAGAGAGAGAGAGAGAGAGAGAGAGAGAGAGAGAGAGAAATGAAGATCGCACTTGCAGATCTTAGAAACAATAAGTGTCTGTTTATTCAGTGGACAAAATCTATTGTCATTTCTAAGACCTGCGAGTGCGATCTTCATTTCCTCCTCTACATTTAATCCTCATCAAGGACTGCACCCAGGCACAATTGATGTCATTTTCGTGAGTGCCGGTTCTTGCTTCACTATATATATATATAAACCTATAAAATATATTAAATAAAGTAACATATACATGAATATTATTATATATTAAGTTGATTTCCCGACCTTTTCTCTCTGAACCAACTCTAAAGCAGCACATCTAAAGCTGCAGGAGCGAGCAATAGATTATAAATGTAAGCAATGTATATTTAGTATGAGGGGCTGTGTGAGCCACTTCTAAACTCTGTCTGTCTGTTGTGAATTACAGCGGGGATGGAGTGAAGTGCCACTGTGCTTGTGGCCGTGCTGTGTCACTGTTGGGGGCTGTGTCACTTAGTTGGAGGGAGAAGTGCTTAGGTCCTTCTCGTTTGATTTGTTGATGTTTAATTATGCACTAATTTAATTTAATTGTATCTGTAGCAAATATTTTGTTAATTAATTGACCTGAACACAATAACATGCTGATTTTTTAATTAGTACCATCCAAGGGGGGTAATAGGGCAGAAAATGATCATTGACTCATTGCAGAAAGTCTCCTAGCAACCCCTGTTATTAGAAGCATTTCGAGAGAGAATGTCACAACCTGCCCCAAACTGGGAATAAGTCAGCCGATATTATAAGCCTAGGAATTGGGCAGCTGCTGATATCACCCAGCTACGGCTTCTGTAAATGCCCCACTTGTTTACCCTGGCCTACTTTCCATCCATGCAAATGTCTAGCAATTCACTACATAGGTTTGGCTGCACATATAGGGGCAGATTTACTATAGGGTCGAAGGGCGTTTGTAGGCACTTCGCTGATTTACTAACAGGCACAGGCGTAACTTCACAAGCGAAAGAGACAGACGCTAGCCCTCATTCGCACTCTATGGCAAGTGGACGATACTTTGCAAACTCACTAAGATGCGGATTTTACTGAACGTTACCTCTTTCGCCAGCTCAGACCAGGCAAAGTGCATTGGAGTGCACAGATCTTCCTCATTCTTCTGTTACTTACATCATATTTTTTAGTGGAAAAAGTTTCTAAGTCCAAAAAACGCTGGCGTCTTTTTGGAGTGATAGCATGTAAAAGTTCTTACATTTTTTTCAGGGTAACCGGGTTCCCCCCTACATTTTCTAACATATGGAACATAAACTATACAGTGGGCTCATGTGTTAGGGCATTATAACAGCTCTATTGTCTTTATTAAAGTAGAAGGAAAGGTTAAAACAAATAAGGATTTGCTCGTATTGCCAAAGTAATGCTAGAGAAAATTCGCCAGCGTTCTGTGCAACTTTGCATTTGAGTAAATTAGTCTGAGCACATTTTCGCCTGGCGAAGTGTTGCAATGGCTGCTAAGCCGTCGCTGGCGAATTTTCGCTGCTTAGTAAATTTACCCCATAGAATAAACATTGATTACTGTTATAAACATTGTCATTGGTTTGCTGCAGTGTCGGACTTGGGTCTATGGCCTACCAGATATCCAGATATAAAGGGCCTTCTACAATAAAAATTAGATGTAGATGGTGTTAAATGTTATATTGTCCTATAGCCAGTCTGATTTTTCAGGGCCCGAATTATCTTTTAAGACTAGTGATGGGAGAAACGGCGAAAAATTTGCGAAACACATTTAAGTCCTTTATAAATTATTTTGATGCAAGCGACAATTTTGATGCAAGTGACAATTTTTATACGAAAGATTGTTTTGTTCAAATGCATTAAAGTCAATGGGTGTCCGAATAATATTGATATGCAACAATTTTTATGCGCGCGTAAATTTTTTTTTGTCATGGCGAATTCTTCGCTGGTGAATTTTTGCCACAGTTTCATGAAAAACATTTGCGGCCGGCAAAATACGGAAATTTGCCGGTAATCCATGCCTGGTGAATAAATTTGCCCGTCATTATTTAAGACCAGACTCCTATCACACTGGGCCTTTTTTATACAGGAAGAGTTTGTACTGTAAGGAAAGCTTAGTCTTTTGCACCAGATGACAGAATAATGGAGAACTCTTAGGTGCTAAACTAAGTAATGTTTTAATAAAACAAAGAGCAAAAGACAAACCATTATCAGAGCAATCAATCTGAGTTATCTGATAATCCCTAGTGCTGGGCCCTACAGATAAGCATAATGTTACTACAGCTGATAAACATACAAGTATTACACGTCCCACAGGGATTGATTGTTCCGTGCTCGCCTATAATGGAATGGGGGAGGCTGGAGCCAAGCAAGAACTTTCCTGTATAGCCAAATAGCTATTGTGCTGTAAATCTCAACTAGAAAAACCCCTTGTGAGGCATATGGGCCATTCTGATTTGCCTAGCCTACCCCTTATTGGGTATGTTGTTATATACTTTCCTTGAGTTGGTTGCATCCATCCGTATCTGAGCAGATAGTACAGTCACTCATGCACCTCTTTGGTTTGTAATATGAACACAAAGTAGGAATGTTGAAATAAAAGAAAGGGAAACAGAAATGCATGGTGGAGTCCAATGGATGAAAATTAGAGGGAGAAAAAGGATCCATGGGCAAAAATAAAATGCACAATCACTTGCAGGTGCCAGCCCTAAAGAAAGTTAAGAAAGTACCAAGAAGTGGCAGAAGGGGGTATGAGAAGCCTCACATAATACCAGACGGTGAGGGCTAAGCCTAAGAACATTATAGAAGACCCAGACTCACATGAAAACTGAACATAAGCCTCCCGGCTAAGGATGGTCCCCAACGAGTTGGTGGCCTCGCACTGGAAAGTACCAACATCCTTGTTTCTGTCTGGAGATGCAATAATCAAGCTCCTGTCCAGAACACGGTACCGGTAATCTTGGGCTTCGTCCATAAGAGTTCCATTCACTCTCCATCTGCAAATAATGAAATAAATAAGGCATAGGAGTAAGGAGCAGAGGAAGGGCAGTAAGTAAAACGTGTTTTCTATTGATAAATCGAACACAATATGCGACACACACCATGTAGTATGATGAACCTGGAATTCTGGGAAAAAAAACATCATATTGAGGATAAAAAAAGATGGCAATTTATGTCCAAAAGTTGCACTATAAAAGAACATGTGAATTAGCCCTGCAGAGTGAAGAAGGTCAGGTCCAGGTCAATAAACAGCAAAAGGAAAACAGGTATAAAATAATCTTGCTGAGATCCAACACTCTGGGGAACCACTTAGGTAAATCTTTATTCATTGGTTCCCGGCAGAATAAAGAATAAAGCGGCAGCTCAGCCCACACAAGGAACAGGCAACGTTATATAAAACAAGTGATAAAACACAAAGCAAAGCCAGAACCTATATAGGCCAGTGCCTTTTATTATATTACACCCATAAGGGCTTAGTTACAAAACCAGCTCTCCCTGCAAAGTATCCAATTTGGCTGTAAATCATTTTTTTGCCTACAATGCAGCCTTTTCCTTGAGTTGGAAGCACTTGCTTAAACAGCATGCAGGATTTACTAATGTCAAAACAAATTGTTGTCTGCTTTGGTGAAGCATGCTTATGTTTAGCTTTCTGCATTTGTGTATAAATGGGGTCACTTGCTGCATCAATAATGTCCAGGGGCACTAAACTATAAGCAGCTTTATGAAAAATGTATTCAAAGTGCATTTACCCCAAGGCCCACCACCCTTGCAGCTGCAGGCAATCCCCCCAGCCAACAGTGATACACATCACCACCTCACACCAATTTAAGCCCAACTGGTGTTCCTCTAGTCAGTTCTAAGCACAGCAACAGCACAAGACTTTTCTTTTCTCACTAAATTAATTTTCTACTATCTGTTTCCAGTCTGCCAAAATGAAGAGCAGGAGCGCTATTCTTTGAAATCCATTATATTAACAGTGTAAAAAGCAAAAAAAGTAAATATCTTGAAAACTTAACCAAAAAGAAAGAATTAGGGGCCGATTCACTAACTTCGAGTGAAGGATTCGAAGTAAAAAAAACTTTGAATTTCGAAGTTTTTTTGGGCTACTTCGACCATCGAATGGGCTACTTCGACCTTCGGCTACGACTTCGAATCGTAGGATTCGAAGTAAAAATCGTTCGACTATTCGACCATTCGATAGTCGAAGTACTGTCTCTTTAAAAAAAACTTCGACCCCCTAGTTCGCCATCTAAAAGCTACTGAAGTCAATGTTAGCCTATGGGGAAGGTCCCCATAGGCTTGCCTAACTTTTTTTGATCGAAGGATATTCCTTCGATCGTTGGATTTAAATCCTTCGAATCGTTCGATTCGAAGGATTTTATCGTTCGATCGAAGGAATAATCCTTCGATCGTACGATCGTACTATCTGCGATAAATCCTTCTACTTTGATATTCGAAGTCGAAGGATTTCAATTCCCAGTCGAATATCAAGGGTTAATTAACCCTCGATATTCGACCCTTAGTGAATCAGCCCCTTAATGTGCTCAGAAGAGCTCCATTTTACATTGAGTTGTGTTTACCCTGTACTTTGCAGCTTGGGTGCACTTCATCAGAGCAGGTACATTAGCAGTGCTTGCAAGGTGTTAAGGAGCACGTGCAGACACGAGTACCTTTGTTAATAGCATTTAAAGATGTGTATTTTGTGACTTTTTTAGAGCATTTCACTGAGATTCATAAATGAGCATTATAGTGCATTATTTAAAAAAAGTAATAATGCGTATAAATGAAAATGCAAGAAGAAGATGATAACAAGAAGCATTGTGGGCCATTAGGGAGTAAATATAGTGGGCTGCAGGGGGGCCTTGGAGATATTGGGACCCCATGAGGCCCTAATTCATGTATAGTTTTAATAAAACTTAGTAAAATGGGTCAACCTCTAGACATTTTCAGGGCCTGAAAAAAAAATTTGCTATGGGACCCAGTAAAATCGAGTTACGCCACTGCATAATGCGCTGGGAAATGACTTCTTAGTTTAGTTCCTTCCATGTATGTTTCTATTATATTAGTACAGAGTGATACATGGCAGAAATAGATGAGTGTTGCACCTATTTATTAAACCCAATAACATGACTGTGGAACTGTAAATACACATTACTCTTTGCACAATCTCATTTTACAATAATGCAAACTATATTACTACAGGTATGGGACCTGTTATCCAGAATGCTCGGGACCTGGGGTTTTCCGGATAATAGATCTTTCTGTAATTTGGATCTTCATACCGTAAGTCTACTAGAAAATCATGGAAACATTAAATAAATCCAATAGGCTGGTTTTGCTTCCAATAAGGATTAATTATATCTTAGTTTGGATCAAGTACAAGGTAATGTTTTATTATTACAGAGAAAAAAGGAAATCATTTTAAAAAATGTGGATTATTTGGATAAAATGGAGTCTATGGGAGATTGCCCTGCCCCTACCCCTGCCACATCCCTGTTCTGTCCTAGCCCCCCACCCCTGCGGTGCTCCTTAGTCCCCTGATTTGGACTATTTTGGAGATATTGGATACGTTTTAATGAAGCAGGCAATTTAGGTTTTGAGAGTAAACCGAGTAGGGGTTGGCACTTGTATTATGTATTATGTATTACCATGTACAGGTATGGGACCTGTTATTCAGAATGTTCGGGACCTGGGGTTTTCTGGATA
The DNA here is from genome assembly GCF_017654675.1 of Xenopus laevis. Classification (NCBI taxonomy): domain Eukaryota; kingdom Metazoa; phylum Chordata; class Amphibia; order Anura; family Pipidae; genus Xenopus; species Xenopus laevis. The sequence goes on along the minus strand of NC_054377.1, from coordinate 128,934,333 downwards.
ACAGATCTTTCCATAATTTGGATCTTCATACATTAAATCTACTAGAAAATGATGTAAAGGTTAAATAAACCCAATAGGCTGATTCTGCTTCCAATAAGGATTAATTATATCTTAGTTTGGATCAAGTACAAAGAAATTATTAAATAAAAATAAATTATGGATTTTTTGGCTAAAATTGAGTCTATGGGTTAGGGCCTTTCCATAATTCGGAGCTCTCTGGATAATGGTTTTCCAGATCATGGATCCCATACTTGTATTAAAAATTTCAGCCACACCAAGAGGGGACTGGGAGTGATGACATAGGAGGGATACAAAGAAAGTATATATGGGGCTGTCACTCACCTTACGACAGGTTTGGGATGTCCCTGTACTTCACAAACTAGTCTCAATGTCCGGTCCTCTGAATCCAAAGGGAAGTTGATATTGGCGGGCTCCTGAGTGAAGAACGGGCCCTGCAGAGTCAGCTCATCTGCAGAGAGAAACAGGGAGAGTCAGGGTGGGTGTGGATAAATGGTACTTAGGTTGTGAATGGCGACTATAAAACTTGGGATTAGTGTTTTTATAGGGGCCCTTAGAGACAAGTCTTCAAACATGCAATCCCATGAGGTGTTTTTTTTTTGTTTCCCACTAAACGAGAACATATAACTGAACCTATTCTTTCCTTTTGGAATTGTACACTTGGGAGTGCACTGAAATGCTGAAGGCCAAGGGCACAGTCCCTATAGAGAAGAACAAGGTCAATTAGCTCCTGAGTTCCTATGCAGTGGGATACACAATAAAAGCCATTGCATGTGGCTGTAAACTAAAGCCTAATGGGGGAATATAATAAAAGTGCAAAGAGCAAAACAATTTGCACAAATAAGAATAAAAATGTGCATTTCGCAATGTAATACTCTTCCTAAAACTGTTATTGCATTGCGAATTTTCATTGCGCATTGCCCACTTTAAAGAAGTGCTTGAAGGTGTCCTACTCTTTTGGAGCAAACATGACAACTTTTTCAGTAAGAAGTTTTATTCCATTCACTGCGCACTGGAGCAAAGTGTATAATTCCCAAACCTTCTTCCACTGTCGGAAGTGGTTGCTAAATAGCTTACGCCGTAAGCCTTACGAGTTCTCAAAAGCTATATTAAATTTGCGCAAAGCATAACTTTACGCATTGCGAAAATTTTACCCATAACTGACTTTTATTACATTCATACAACTGAAGTAATTGGGCCAACAGTTGGCACAAATTGAGTGCAAATGGACTCAAATTCAGCTTAAACGGGTTGTTCATCTTCAAATTACCTTTTAGTATAATACAGAGAGTGATATTCAGAGACAATTTGCAATTGGCTTTCATTTTCTATTATTTGTGGTTTTTAAGTTATTTAGCTTTTTATTCAGCAGCTCTCCCGTTTGCAATTTCAGCAACTTGGTTGGTAGGGTCCAAATTACCGTAGCAACCATGCATTGATTTGAATAAGAAACTGGAATATGAATAGGAAAGGCCTGACTAGAAAGATGAGTAATAAAAAATATCAAAAACAATACATGTGTAGCCTTACAGAGCATTTGTATTTTTTTTTTAGCTGGGGTCAGTGACTATGTAAAGAGTCAGAAGAAGAAGAAGGCAACTAATTCAAAAACTAAAATAAATTAAGGACAATTGAAAAGTTGCTTAGAATTAGCCATTCAATAGCATACTATCAGTTTACAGTTTAAAATTTATAATAATATTTTTCAAAAATTGCTATTCAGGGCTTTCTGAATATAGTAATGAAAAGTGAGCTAGAAATGGAAGGAGGGGGCCTGGAGAGCAGCCAAGGTGCATTGCTTTACATAAGAGACACCAATAAAGGGAAACGCAATCAAAGTTGTAAGTGGAAAATGTTTTTGTAAAATTAAGAGAGAAAATGTGCATTTCGGAATGTTATATCGCTGGTTAGACAGTATTTATCCTGCAGTTTTCAACTGAGCCTAGCACTTTTTTACAGACCTTCTCAAAGGTAGATTTTTTTTGGTCATGTAATAATGACTTTTCCAGTTAGATTATTACCATGCTGTAACCTCGAAACAAATGAATGCAAAACTGCTTAGACCGCTCTTCTGAACACTATTGCAGGTTACGTTAATATTTTTTTCTAGTTTATAGGATATTGGCAGTTCTTACTCGCCTAATATAATAAAAACTGAAGCAACAACACCATCTGCAGTTCGTTTTACAGTTTGTAGCAATTAAAGTTGGCGAGAAAAAGAAAGTGATGTTGTTCTGCTCAGAAAATGAAGTAGAGAAGAGTCATTCGACTTTGTCTGGGCAGTTCTAAGCAGTAACATATTTCCTTTTCCAATATATCTCCTTTTCCCTCAAATGTAACATTCTACTGTGTCCAGTCGACCTAAATAAACAGCAGGGGGCGCTGTTGCTTCAAATTAATTTAAAATCTTTTCTATAGACTTGCTAAATTTATATTCAAGTAAAAGGAATCTCCACCCAAAAACAGATTTTTTAATATATAATGAAATACACACATATATATATATAGCCCTTCCTGGTGACGGCTCGAGTCTAAGAGCCGAAACGTTGAATAAACCCATTTTTTTCATCACAAAAGACCCATGAGTGCGGATTTCTTTGCTCTATTGATATATGTTCCAGCACCTAGGCATTTCCATTGTTTTCTGAGTGCACCTATACAGTAGTTTGTGTATATATATATATATATATATATATATATATATATATATATATATATATATATATATATATATATATATATATAATACAGTGATGCAATATCCACTTGAGAAAAATGCTGCTGCACACCAGTATTTATCGTAAAGAAGATTATGTGTGTATTTATATTGCTCTTTTGAGCACTTTTGCAATTTGAAGCAACAGCACCACCTGCTGCGATGTTGCTCTGCAGGGAAGAGCCATCTAACAATTCTCTGGTCACTTCTAAGCAGAGAAACAATACAAGGCTTTCATTTTCTCAGTAACTTAAAGGGGATGTTCACCTTTTGCAACATCCTATCAACGTGATAGGGCTTTGTATAGACTTTTGCCAATAGCTTACCAAAAATTGATTGTACCCCTGATATTAAAATGTATTAATAAGCTACCCCGAGCAGCACACATTCAATTGTATAGAATTAATGCAATTGGCTGCTGGGCTATCACTGCCTACATCACACTCAAAATTCATTTAAAGGAATACACACTTTTAATAACATTGGAAGCATAAATGATTTTTACAGGCCACTCAGGTGACATCCTTGTTCAGCAGATAAATGTTACCCCAGAAGACAAGATCTAGAAGAACCAATAATCAAAGTGTATTTGTTTTGACAGTGTCATGTATATAACAATAGATACAATGATAGCCTGGAAAAGAACAGCACCTACAGTATTTATTCTATGCTCTTGAACATGGAAGAATATAGGGTCATATACTAAGTGAAGGGTAGGGTGCGAAAAGTGGATAGAATTTCTACAGGTCTCAGCATTCCAAAATGGGGCCTAGACCTGCTTATCACACACAAATACAGTGCAAGCTGCATTCAGCAACACTGTATTCATAAGAAATGGACGGAAACATGTAGGGGCCCGCTATGTGCACCACTGTAATATTATACTATATACTGTCCAGAATAATATAATCTACATAAAGTAGAACCCCAATTTTATGTCTCTGAAACTTACGCTACATTGACTTGGTCCCATGGAAAATTTAAAAAATTCTACTGTCATTTACAGCAGTATTGGTTGTAATTAGTATTGAAGCAGATGTAGTGAATTGCGGTAATTTAGCACATTTTAGATATTCCTAATATAAGACCATATTTCCTATTGTCTAGCTGCTGACAAAACACAACTCCTAATATCCTCAGCCAGCAGGAAACCGGCCAATCCTGAGTTACTGCTTTATTGCTCAATAAACAAATTGTGGTTACTAATTAGTTCAGTGGGATGAATTGTACCTGGGATTGGGCAGGCTTAAGCCATCTGACCCTTATTTTAATTGAACATGCCCTAAATTACATTTATCCTAATTATAATTTAAATTTAAATGTCAGCGTTGTATGTTTAGGGATGTGATAATTTAGACACCCTCACATAAAATTGGCAGACAAATCCTCAGTATTATAGACACCTAAATGGGTCCTAATGGGGACCTGTGTCCATGCTCTGCTTATGTAAGCCCCTGCAGTTCTCACAGTGTACATTAGATGGCACTGTTCTATATAAAGGTCTAGGAAATCACGCGGTCTGGGTCCATTACTTTAGCCCTTACCAAGCAGGAAGGAAGGGAATGGGTAGTGGAACCTAGGTGCTTTGGCCCTAGTAAAGTGGATAGCTATACTCATTAATAGATCACTTTAGGAGCAATAGATAGGTTATTTAGCTGAGCAGCTCAAGGCTCCGACGTGGAGAGTCAGAGGGATTAAGATCCCGGGTACTAATTGCCCAGAAGTAGGGACTAAGTGTACAGACGCCAGGGAACTAGTAGGTCTCCTATGTTCCACTTAGGGAAAAGGCTGAAAGCTGGGGTACCTTCAAAATTGCTGCCTACCTACTGCTGTAACTGTTCCCTGGCCTGTAGGGATCAAGTGTTCTCTGGTACTGTGAGTATAAAGCTCTCCTTTGTACTATATGTTCTCTATATGCTCCTTTGTGGATTGACCTTGTAAATAAATAAGTTTCTTGGTTAGGCATAAAGAACCTCTGGCACCCAATTCTTGTGCATTGGCACACTGTTACAGTTGCACTACACCCTGCCTCCACACCATTGCGAGGGCTTACTCCCTGAAGGAAAAGGTCTCATCCGTGGCACAAATATATAAAAATAAGCTTATAATAGAGACGGTTCCACTCAATTTATTATAGCTCTACATATGGAACTATTTGCTATGGAATAAAACCCACATACACAGACAAGTGCAAGGTTCTGCTTATTAAATACATGTATTTTATAAAAGAAATTCTCATGCAGCTATGTAATCAGAGAGGATAGCAGACTGTTGGAGGGACACACAATGACAGTGAGTCCATACAATAGAACAAGCCCTGTGACCCACTTCTGCACACATATCTCACCTTGGCCTCTGTCGGGCAGCCTGTGCTTATATTTATGGAGACTGACATGCTCGTGAGCAGGCACTTCTGCCTCATATGTCACTTTGGATCATGCCAGGAAGAGTTCACAAAGATGAGAGTGTGAGATTAATCACAGTATGAAATGCGCCGTTCCTAACATGCGTTTTCAACAATTAAACAATTTTACGGCAATTAAAGTGAATGATCCCTCATGGGTTTCTCTCGATTACCATCAATGGGAAGCAATTAGTGGCATCCTTGGCACTCTCAGTGTAGATACTTTGTGATAAGGAAGATGCCAAATGTGCGGTGCTGTAGCCATTCGGAGCAATAAGTAAAGTAGCCCCAAGTAGAAACTTCCCTTCATTTTCCAGCCAAACTGCATGAACTAAGCCATTCAGTCAGCAAAAATGGATCCAAAATTGAAGAAAGAAAAGCAACTCCAGCAGAATTACTGCAAAAAAACTTTAAATCAGCGTGGTGGCAAACACGAAATGTTTTGGGTACAATACCCTTTATCAAGTGAATCACTTGATAAAGGGTATTGTACCCGAAACATGTCGTGTTTGCCACCACTCGGAAATTAAAGTTTTTTTGCAGTAATTTTGCTGGAGTTCCTTCCTTCTTCAATTTTGGATCGCATGTAGTAGTTGCAGCACAGAGCAACCATAAAGGAATTGGACACAATTCGTTTGAAATTCATGCTGAATTGGTCAGCAAAAATGGAGACTGTCAGTGCATTACTTTTGCGTATCCATTCATCATCTAACCAGAAATGCAAGGACCGCACTTCCACTTAGTCATCCAACTGAACTACCCAGGGGCCAATCCATCCGAACTCTACCCCACAGAATGTCCCAGGGTGCAATCATCTGGATATTAGCACTGTGACCTTTTGTCTTAAGGACTTCATTACTCACAAATGCCATTGTGAATTCTGGGAAAAAGGTATCATTAAAGCTTAGCTTTCTCTGGGAGGCTAGTAGCTGCTACTTGTAGCTGGCTGGAAACAGGCTGTGTGGTTTCCTATGGGGGATAAAATGCCTATTTGGTGGCAGCTGTTAGTAGGCACTAGTTCTTGGATGTTGCTCCCAGTGGCCTCAAAATAGGAGCTCCGGGCTTGATAAAGGGCCCGGAGGGGTCAGAAACGTTTCCCTTTGTGATGTTTATATGGGCTTGAATAAATCACCTTTGGACACACAGGTGTGCATCTGAATTTTTTTGCTATCACTCCACTGACCCCTTATGCAGGGGAAGGGTCTTCCAGGTAAGCACCCTGCATTTACAACAAGTGTTTGTTTTGGGATTGGGTTTAGCTCTCCACTTTCGCAATTGCAGCGGCTTATTTGTGAATTTTTGGCTTGGAGGCAAGTTTTGGTTGTATACAAACCAGATGTACGGCTAAACAGAGCCTCCTGCTAGGCTGCTAGTTCACAAAGGGGCAAATTTACTAAAGGGCGAAGTGGCTAACGCTGGAAAATTCGCCAGCTTGATGTCATTTCGGCACTTCGCCGATTTACTAATGGTGCAACTTTGCCCTCTTACGCCAGGCAAATTTTCGGTAGTGTTACTACGCAAATTCACTAAGTTTTTGATATTACTGAATGTTACTTCTAAGTCCAGACTTGCCTTCGCCACCTCAGACCAGGCGAAGTGCAATAGAGTAGATAGGACTTCCTCAAAAAATAGTTGAAAACGCTGGCGTTTTTTCTTATTTAAAGAGTGATAGACAGAAAAAGATCGTAAATTTTTTTTGGGTAACCCTCCTTCCCCCCACATTTTATAACATATGGCACCTAAACTATACTGTGGGCACATGTGTAGGGCATTATAACAACTTTATATCATTTTATTAAGGTTCCCTGGCCTTGTGTAGTGTAATGTATTTGCTGCAACATATACGTCCATTGTACTTTAACTGCACGCCATATGGTAATTAGCCATCGCTAGCGTAACTTCGAACTGCTGAGCGTAATTTCGCTGGCATAATTTCGGCAGTGTTCGTTACCCTGTGCACAACTTCGGATCTTCGTGAATTAGAGTTGTCCAGGCGAATTTATGCCTGGCGAAGTGTTGCGTTGTGTGCAAAGCCAACAATGGCGAATTTTCACTGGTTAGTGAATTTGCCCAAAAGGGTCTATCAAATAGCCAATCACAGCCCTTATTTTGCACCTCTAGGGACTTTTTTCATGCTTGTGTTGCTCCCCAATCTTTTTTTACATTTGAATGTGGCTCATGAGTACAAAAGGTTGGGGACCCCTTTCATAGAAGAATTCTGTGGAATGGCAAACAGAGGGGGTGGTAAAGTAACTATGTTCTGCATGGATGAGCCAGATAGTCTGATAACTCCAGATGCAATGAATTCAATGTAGGTGCACACAATGGCACAGTATAAGCATTCTTTTTCCTTTAACGCGAGGATGTCCAAACTGAGCATGTAGCTGAACTATAAATCCTAGCGGAAACGAGATCTGGAGTGGGCAGCCACACAATCCCAGAACTCTCAAGCTATGGTCAAAAATTGCTGCAGTACATTTTGTGCTCAGAGGTATTTGTTCTCTAGGAATCGTGACACCAGCTAAAGCTGAGCTGTTCCAAAAGAAGATGTTAAAAGTTACGTAATGCCTTTACTTGCTAACAGCTTGCCTGCATACAGTAATGAATTCATATTTACAATGCTGGGAATCTATATCAATCTTAACAGAAAAAGAATATTTCAGAGTCAAGGCCATTTTTCATTTTAACAATGGGGTTAAGTAGACAGTAGTCCTTAACTTCATATTTTTATCTTTGTGCTTTCCTAACGTCTAATCAGTGGGTAAGTACCCCAGCGGGCCCAGGGTGCAGGATGTGCAGTCAGCCCCCTCTACAAAACCGTACTCCAGGAGCGCATGCTGAAAAGTTCCCCCTGCTCTGTCTCCATCGATAAAATCTATTGTGGCTCTGGCAGGCCCCAGGGGGTGTGCGGGTCTGGGTGCAATTGAACCCCCCAACACCCCCCGTAGTTACACCAATGGCTCTAATCTGATTGTTTCTTTTATTTTCCAATTGGTCGAAAAAATGAATTGCTGATTGGTTGCTTTGATCAACATCATCGCAGCAAATTAGCACCGTGTTAATTAATTAAATGAGCCACAGCATACCTAATTTGGGGTCTGGCCCTGGAAACTGGGGATCATACGCCAGCTTAATATATGGGGCCAAATTAATATTTTTATATCCACTGTACTCTGAAATATTGGATGAACCCAGTAAAAAGTCCAAAGACTGTACTGACAACTGCAACCACACAGGGTCCAAATTTCACCGCTTGATCTAGTCGTATACCAAAAGACTGAAAGCTCCCATGTTCTAGTTTTGGTCCAAGTCATATCATATATATCTGAATCTGCCAAGAATTGGCCAATAAACCCATAGCAACCAATCATAGATATTTGCTTTTATAACATACATAATCATAACTAGACTAGACCAACCAAACTATTTGCTGATTACTTGCTATGGATTGCTGCATCACTGTTAATAATAGTTTAACCCCCCTCCACCCAACACGTAGTGGTGCTCCCAGGTGGAAATCCTCTGTTTTAATCTGTGCATGATATTACTTATCCAATGAGCTGATAGCACATATTAACCCATATTTGCCATTTGCTGAGATATTGAGAAGGAAAACAACATTTTAGGAACTGTGAGGTTAATGTTCTTGCCGAGTAAGACACTGTCTCATTATCACTTAAGTGTTATGATGAAATAAGGTATGCAGTGACAAATGTTTCATTAATTAGCCCTGCGTCAACGAATCACCTGAAACTGAAGAATGAACGTAAGGCACCAAACACGAGGGAGAGAAATAACCTGCTAAAACTCTGCTTAAAGATTTGTTGATTATACCGGCAAAGTTGTGAGGTCTGTTGCAAATCACCGTTTTGATGGACCATGGATGCCCCAAGTAGTGGCTGCTGTACTATGAAATTGATTTCTGAGCACGAAGAGGAATGATTTGCTATAGGAACTGGAATCTTTCTGAAGGCCTAGCACTAGAAAATCAATAGCCTAAAATGTTACCATGAAACTGTTGGATGAGTAGCTGGAGAGCCATGAGAAGATGAAGCTCATTCTAAAATAGAATGATTAAGCAGAGGCTTTAAAAACAAGACACGGTGAGATTCGGTTTAGCCCATGGATGGAATGGAGATTAATAACGCGGGGTGACTTGAGAGGTATGGAGAGATGGAGCGGGAAAGGAGAAACCTCTATCCTGAATAGTTTACTTGGCACAATTCCAAGAACAAGAAAGGATTAGAGTTGGATTTATGAGCAGGTGATCTTCCTATTTGGGAATTTGGTGGCATAGGTACCACAGAGCAGAGGGCTGTGGTCATGGGTTACCAGAATCAGAGAGGTCTATTTTATGGACACCACATTGCATCACAATGTGATCACTGTTTCTACTACATACAGTATATCTACTATGTTGAGCCAGTATAGTTAAGTTATAGGAAAGCCTATGGATTGGTTTATCTTTGGTAACTCCGCCCATGTAACATGATTGGTTCATTTTCCTTTAAATAGCCTATGTTTGTTGATAGAAAGTTATGAATGTTGACATGAAACGAGTAAGGCTGTTGTTTTTATTTACCAGTGGTTCACTCCATAATGTTGAAGGTTTGGGGCATGAGCACCTGGACCCACCGTGAGCTTACAAACATTGTCCAGCGAATTGAGTTCTTCATGTAACACATTGCATCACAAGGCATCTTGAAGAATGAGGCCCACTAATTTTAGCTGGAGTCCCCTCATTACATGCTGATTCTAATAACTTTGGTCTCCATATTTGGGCCTTCTTTAAAGTGATACTGATGGTTCCTGAAGTTACAAGACAGCACCAGCACATCACAATGAAAACAGGGACATGTTCTTTTTTATGTAAATATCCCCCAACCCAAGGTATCTTTCTTCTTCAGGCTGGAAGACAGTTTAAAAGTCTACTCCTACCTCTAGAAGGAACTGGCTCACTATGCTCTAGTAAATAAATCAGTGTCAGACAAGTACTGCAGGACTGGGATGTGGATCGGGGGAAGGGGGTTTAACGGATCCTCAAAACAAATTAATTATATTTTTTATCTTGTTTTCAAGATATTCTTGAAACAACAGAGCCATCTACTGTTCATTTCGGGCAACTTGTACAGGAGGCTGAACATTTATTTTATAAAAGAAAAGGAGCATCTTTTACTCTGCTTACAATCTGCTTAGAATATGACGTTGGTGAGCAGAGAAGAGTTGTCCGACATTTCTGTGGTTAGTCCTAAGCAGAGCAACATCACAAGACTTTCCTTTTCTCAACAAATTCATTTTCACCCGGCTATGTCCAGTCAGAGGAGACCTACAACAGGTAGCACTGTTTCAAATTCATTATACAGTCTTATAAATTTAAATAATAAAGTATAGATTGATTACAATACCAATGACATATTGAAAATGTATCATTAATTCATATTGGAAAGCTGCTTAATTCGATATGGTCATTTATAATGCAGATATTGGGAATTTCTGCACCTGTTAAAGGCGTTTGCAACCAAATCACCTGTGATTGAGATGAGATGCATATGTAGCACTGTATAAACTTCAATATTTGGCAATTAATAAATATCATTTGCTTAGAAAACGCCAGCAATTGCCATTTGTGTGAGCTGCACTGAATATAAGGGGTGTGCGTTGCTCAAGACCTGTCTGTAGCTGAACCATTTGTGTTCGAGAAGAATAAAAGAATATTGCTTGACTTGCATTCTACTTGTAAGGTGATCTGATAACAAATGTCAAAGGGAAGAAAAACAATTGAGAAGCTCCAGTATTTGATCTTCTAAGGAAAACCAAGGAACAAGTTCTTTACTGAATATGAAAAATGCTATGAATGGAATACGACTTAAAGGGGCAATACATCAATATGCGTAATGTAGCAGAGTAAAATAAATATCATGTAAGATAAGGAGAGAAAATGCCATTTACTGTGATTTTCTTTAAAGGAGAAGGAAAGGTTAAAACTAAGTAAGCCATATCAGAAAGGTCTATCTAAATATACCAGTAAACCCCCAAAGTAATGTTGCTTTGAGGGTCCCCTGTCAAAACAAACACAGCATTTCTTTCCTTCTATTCTGTACACATGGGCTTCTGAATCAGACTTCCTGCCTTCAGCTTAAACCTCATTGCCCTGGGCGTGAGCATGCTCAGTTTGCTCCTCTCCCCCCCTCCCTTCTCTACTGTAATCTGAGCCCAGAGCAGGGAGAGACTCAGGCAGGAAGTGATGTCACACCAAGCTAATACTGCAGCCCCTATCCTAAACAAACAGAGAGTTTCTAGAGCTTTTTACTCAGGTATGGTAAAACATTCTACAGAATAAATATAGCATTCTAGCTTGCACTATTGCAGCTAATCTATTGGCAATAAAATGCCTCCGTAGCTTTCCTTCTCCTTTAAGTTAGTTTTTTCTGCCGAGCCCATTGCAGCACACTGATTTCCTTCATGTCATAAAAACCATGGGATATGACCAGGCTATCATACTAGAGTTGTTCTTGTATGGGAAGACATGCAACCACTCTTGGACCCCAAACTATCTACTTCCTACCCGATATCTCATAGGTGTATATTAAGATAAAGCACCTGACCTCTCATGTTTTATAATAAAAAATCTCATCGTTGAGGCATTCATTTGATTACTCCAGGCTGATGAGACTTTTGGAATGTATTGCTGACATACCATGGTTTTGGTATAAAGTGTAAACTGGTTGATACCAAAACATGTTTTGTATCTGCATTGTGTTGCTTCCCTAATTCTACTTTGGTAAATATTGAAGTAGGATCATTTTCCCAGAAAGATTTGCTCTCTATTGCTCAGGTTGGTCGGATGACACTTGCAAATAGTGACCCAGCCAGACTGACATCCATGACTGGTCCAATGTAGGATATTACATTTTTTGTTCTTGATCCATTCCAGTGGTAGGTTGACCTTGTGTTCTTCTGTATTGCCCTGTATTTTGCAACATTTAATCTCCCTTTAATTTAAACACAATCAACCACCCTATTGAACCAAAGGCACTCCAAGAAGGCCAGAAGGCAGAATTATTTGCTGAACTTGCCCACATTCAACCCAACATTTAGGAACAGATCAACTACCAGTAAAGCTGCAACATGTCCAAGACGTGACCATCTCCAACACCGCGGAGCAGAGTGGCCTATGAATTTCAGTGAGCCAGTACTGGGGGTCATTTATCAACACTGGGCAAATTTGCCCATGGGCAGTAACCCATGGCAACCAATCAGATTGCTGCATTCATTGTTCTACTCACAGCTGGCTTTAAAAAGCTTATCGCTGATTGGTTGCTGTAGGTAACTGCCCATGGGAAAATTTGCCCAGTGTTGATAAATGAGCCCCAATGTTTATATCCAAGCGAGTATACAGGTATGGGACCTGTTAAGCAGAATGCTCAGTACCTGGGGCTTTCTAGATAAGAGGTTTTCCCCTATTTTTAGCATATCTTAAGTCTACTAAAAAATCATTTAAACATGGAATAAACCCAATAGGATTGTTTTGCTTCCAATAAGGATTAATTATATCTTAGTTCAAGGATCTGTTTTATTATCACAGAGAAAAAGTATATCATTTTTAAAAATTTGAATTATTTGATTAGAATGGAGTCTATGGGAGACAGCTGTTCAGTAATTCAGAGCTTTCTGGATAAAGGGTTTCCGGATCCTATACCTGTACTGGCAGAACTACAAGAATATGATGCCAATATTAAAGAGAGACAGATTGAGTGAGAAGAGTGTCAAGTACTTTCTACAAAGAAGCAGCTGCTTTGTCTAAGGAAAAGCACTTGTGGAATGCAGTACTGCTTGCCTATAGCTGAATGAGTGCTCTTTGTAAGGAATGGACATTGCCTTTAATCGGTTAATTCAAAAGGAGACAAATTAGAGACAAGTCCGCATGCATTCGCATCTCTGTTTTAGGAGTAATATTTGCTACTTTCCCTTATTTAAAGTATGTTTTTGTAGTTGTATATAACAACCTAGAGAGCAGTCCTGTATGCAGTGCTTTGGGGCACTGTTGTTTACATTAGACAGTGAGAGTAAATACATAAGTGCTATGAGTCTCTAACAAAGTGGAGGGAGCCTGGCCCTAAGAGCATACAACATATGAAAGTTAAAGTGTAATCCTGAAGGTAGGGCCATGAAAGGGTTACAGCAAAAACACAGACTGTAAATCAGCAAATAACTCATATCTGAACCCCAGGCTCTAATAGATATCACATGTAATATAAAAGGAAAGGACAGAATCTTCTGTTAAGCCATATTTGAGCCTGACATGGGCCCTGCAGGGCATGAGATCTCCCAATCCCCTTCTTATCATTTAGCTGCAGTGGATCCATTTAATTTCCCTGTGGCTGGAAGGTTGGCAATGTTGCCAGACAGCCGATGTGATGAGGGGACAGGGAATGCCCGAATCTATAGAATACAGGTCAGCGCAGACCAGAGTCCCGGGGGGCATGTGCCTGGGTGTCAGCCTGGGAGCACTTGTATGGAAACAGGTATATGTCTGGTATATATATATATATATATATATATATATATATATATATATATATATATATATATATATATATATATATATATATATATATATATGCATAGAATGGACCAGCACACCGTTTTCTTCAATCAAACGTGTTTATTCAATACACACTGTGCATCCAACGTTTCGGCCCGCATCCGGGCCTCTATCAAGGATATAGGGTACTTGTTTACCCATGTGGGAAATAAATTGCCTCCTTTATTCACTATACATATGATTCGCTATTGGAAATGGTTTAGGTTACAAGACCTAGATCTCGTTTCCTCTTTAGGGTCAAAGAAATATTCTACCTTTTTTTAAAAGCAGTGAATCATTCACTCAAACTGCCAATATAACAACTTGGAACTAATGTTCTTGAAAGGGGAAGTCTGCCTTTCCTTTAACTTTAATATGCTATAGATAAATCAAAATGCCATCTAGTTTTGGCAGGATGGGGTCACTGTGAGGCTTCAGCTTGATTTTCCTATTTTTTTTTCCTGATATTTCTTATTCATCTGCCATTCTGTCTTTTAAAAAGCTATTTGGTTGCTATGGTGATTAAGTCCTAGCAACCAGAAATCAGTCTTTTTGCATTTCCCTGATCTCTCATTTCAGATGTCTCAGGATAGTAAGACTGCATGTCAAGTCCAATGGACTGTTTATGGTTGCAGTAAATTCTGACCTTGGGGGAGCACTATAAATGTGTGCACTGATTTTCCAGCAAATCCCTTGGGAACAGCTTAAGGGTCAGGGCACACAGGCAGCCTCAGGGAGATCAGTCCCCGGCGACAAATTTCCTCTTCTTCGGGGCAACTTATCTCACCAAACTGCCTCCCCTGCCTTCCCGTCGGCTAAAATGTAAATTACGGGTGGGATGGAACTCGCGGCGCTTCGTTTTCCGAAGTCATCCGAAGTTGCCTCACGAGGAAACTTCGGATGACTTCGGAATATAAAGCGCCACAAGTGCCATCCCGTAGGTGATTTTTCATTCTAGCCGGCGGGAAGGTAGGGGAAGGCAGTTCGGGGAGTTTGTCGCCCCAAAGAAGAAGAGATTTGTCGCCAAATCTGCCCGTGTGCCCTTACCCTTAAAGAGCTAGTAGGACATTTACTTCAATGGCACCCATGGGCACAGCTGGTTAAAGGATATGTCTCATTATGGAATCACATAATTTTAATAATTTTAATAATTTTAATAATAATCCCAAACCACCCTACATACATTTCAATGAGCCAGAGGTATTGGACATCATTCATTTTATAATAACAATGGTGAGTCCATGTGTCTGTCGGCTCATGTGCCTAGCTATAGAGTGAGCTTCCATACTAATATTGGGATACCAGTTCAACAGCTGGAACATAAACCAGCAAAAGTTACTGCAAGAATTAATAAGAGGTAAATTACCGGTATACAGTCAAATGACCAAGACCTCCATCCAAATTAGGGAGAGCGCTACATTAGTGTGCCACAACACAGAGCCCTCACTAGTGCACCACTAGAAGCCACAAAGCTGAAGCAAATTTTACACCAGGTATAATAAATCATAGAAACCAATCAGCAGGTAAAATTTATTAGTCACATGTTCAAACAATTCTCCTTCCTTAAGCCTCTCCACTGTATATGCCAGTACAAGCTCTGTGGGCAGTGCCAGCTGCAACTCAAATTCTAATCTAAGGGATGGCCTCTTTGTCCTTTGTGAAATGAATCTAAGCCCCCAGAGATGGTTTCTTTATATGGCATTACAAAGTGATTTTTAACCCACTTAGATGCCTCTTCTCCAATGCAAACAAGCTATCTTGGACAGGCTGTCTTCGTAATGACACAGATTGATATTGCGTGCTAGAGCCAAGTCTATCATCTATAAGTACTCCTAGATCTTTTCCCATCATGGATTCACTTAACATAATTCCATTAAGAATATACGTTGCGCTCAGGTTTTTTTTTTTTTAAATCACAAATGCATAACCTTGCATTAATCTGAATCTCATCTGCCATTCACGGAGCTGCCTAAAACACTAATCTGTCCGAGACCTGCTGCTTTACACACGGCACATCACAGATGATTCTATTCAACTAACTGAGCAGCTCAAAGTCATCTGCAAACACAGACAGCGGGCGGACTCTGCACAATGCACTCATTCCATTCTTTACTGCACCCTCAAAATTACATCCATTATCCGGAAACTTGTTGTCTGGAAAGCTTTTAATTACCCGGAAAGGCCGTCTCCCATAGACTCCATTTTATCCAAATAATCCAAATGTTAAAAAATGATTTCCTTTTAATTTATAATAAAATAGTACTTTGCACTTGATCCCATTTAAGATATAATTAATCCTTATTGGAAAAACCCAGGTCCCAAGCATTCTGGATAACAGGTTCCATCCCTGTTATTGAGGAGAATGTATACATCCAACAATTTGATCCCCAATAATAACAAAATTTGATACCAGAGCAGTGACTTTGAGCAATTCCTATAACATTATGGGCAAAATGGCATCTGTACTACAGGTATGGAACCTGTTATCCAGAATGCTCAGGACCTGGGGTTTACCAGATAATGGATCTTTCCATAATTTGAATCTCTATACTTTAAGTCTACTAGAAATTGAATAAAACATTAAATTACCCCAATAGGCTTCCAATAAGGATAAATTACATCTTAGTTTGGATCAAGTTCAAGGTATTGTTTTATTATTACAGATAAATCATTTTTAAAAATTTTGACTATTTGGTTAAAATAGAGTCTATGGGGCAAATTTACTAAAGGGCGAAGTGGCTAACGCTAGCGAAAATTTTGCCACTTCGCCGATTTACCAATGGGTGCTGGAGTAAATTCGCTAGCGAAGTAGACCTACTAGCGCTACTTCGCACCCTTACGCCAGGCAAAGTTGTGCTACAGCGAAGGGACGTAACTACGCCAATTCACTTACTTGCGGATTTTACTGAACGTTATCTCTTGCCTTCGCCACCTCAGGCCAGGCGAAGTGCAATAGAGTAGATAGGACTTGCTTCAAAAAAAACACTGGCGTCTTTTACTTTTTTAAGGGTGATAGGCTGAAAAAGATCGTAATTTTTTTGGGGGTACCCTCCTTCCCCCCTACATTTCCTAACATATGGCACATAAACTATACAGTGGGCACATGTGTAGGGCAATATATCACCTCTATTTTATTTTATGAAAGTTTCCCAGGCTTTTGTAGTGTAATGTATTTGCTGCTACATATACATCCATTGTACTTTAACTTGGCGCCTTATGCAAATTAGGCATCGCTAGAGTAACTTCGATTTGATTAACGAATTAACGCTAGCGCAACTTTGCCCCCTTTCGCCTCCCTGGGCGCAGCCCTGGCGAAACTACACCTCAATAAGTGCGGCAAAGCCGTCACTAGCGCATTTTCGGCGCTTAGTGAATTTGCCCCTTTTGGAGATGGCCTTTCCGTAATTCAGAACTTTATGTATAACGGGTTTTTGGATAACGGATCCCATACCTGTACAACCACACAGAAACTGATGGCAAACTATAAGAAAAATAAGCATATTTACCTTCCTATTGTGTTTAGATGCAATTCTCAGTTTCTTTTTTTTTTTACCTTTGATTTATGCCACATTCATTGTGACTTAATTTTTTTTTTTCCTTTTCTGTTTTCCGAAAGGGAAACCAACATAAAAGCAATTATGTGGCAACAATAGAAACTTATTTTCCCTCAAGGCTCCTTTTTAGCCTTGACGCTGTCAATGTGGTGCAGCAATGACCTTAGCACTGGCCCTTCTCATACTTAAAGATTTGGAATAAAGTTTGGGTTGCTTGATGTTTTTAGTTTAAGATTGATTAAAACAGGCTTAAAGGAGGGTTCAGATGTCAACTGAAGATACCCATCCAGATAATGCTGCCACTCAGTTTCCCATGATTCAAAGCAGAATGCTTTCTCTGTGCAGCACAGACATGACAACATTTCACAGTTATTTGTATTGTAAATTAGATGCATCATTTTAGCGGAGCAGAGAATGAAAATAAAATGTGTTAATTTATCCAGCTATTATCATATTATATTGTTCCCCCTATCACTTGCCATGGGATTAAGTGCACTTGGCTGCGTCAATTCCATTCTGTATGTTGCCAAGGTGTCAATTCCAAACATGTGTGGTATTTTGTGTTTAAAATCTGCATGTTAAGTCGCATTGTGTTATCATGTTTTATGCACTGTGTTAACATCTTGTATTATGTTTTATACCCGCGACAAACTTTTGGATGTGCTACACGGCTCCAACTCCCAGCACCTACTCTTGGGAGTTCCATTTTTGCTTCTGCTTGATTCCTTAGCCTTGTTCCATGCTCAGCATTCTGCACATTTTGCTGCTCAAAGACTTTTGTGAGCTGAATTCCGTAATGTGCTCATCTGAGAGCTCTGGTTAAAGGTTCAGTGTGAGATCTGATGCAACTCTTGGCATAAATGTCAGAAGCAATGGGGGCGGCCCCTTCTCTCTTTCCCCAACCTGGTAGGGGAATAAACAAACTGTAATTGCACCTTTGGGGCTGCGATGTCTCTGTTACTCTAGGGACAGGCTGTTTTGATGTGAAAGCAACACACGCAGGAAAAAGAGATGAGACTGTAACATTTGGTATCTGAAACTCTGCAATAGAGTAATAGAGTGACGGGAGAAAGTGTCACATCAAATAGTAAATGATAGGGGCCACGTCTTATCAGAAATAGAAACATGGAGAGAATGGAGGAACCAGATCAGAGGCAGCGGGGGAACAGCCTTATGCTAGGTTTAGATACAAATACAATATAATACAAGCTAAGGCAGGGAATGAGTGAAGGGTTAAAGAGTGGAAAGAGATAGTTGGATGGGAAAGAGCAGGCTGCAGGGACATGAGACTATGAATATTGTAAGGCCAAGGGAAGAGTGGAGGGAGGGCGACTGGCAGAGAGCTACAAAAATCACAGCAGGGTGGAAAGGAGAGTCAGAAAGAAACTGGGCAAAGTCTATTTTTATACAGCCTTAGACTGCAGAGCAAAATGGGTCAGGCCGGGGCACTGCAAAAGGGTTTTGATAGAGTAGACATGAAGGGAGGTGTTCATATATCAAGTGCATGGTGGGTAAACATAGAACCAGTAAACAGTGCAGAAATGAAGTGCTCTATGGACATGGGATACACTGTCAGAGTCTGGGATGGAGAATGACTTGACTGTATAATCTGTATTTTAATTGATATAATTGATATCACATTGCGTTTGGCAATTATACTACTGATATATTATTTTTTCACATTGGTCATTATATTACCCTGATATATAACTGGTCTTGGTCTTTATGTTCGCTGATATATTATTCTTTCATTTGAGCCTTTATATTACCTTCTTATATAATATATAGTTATTTATATAGTGCCATCGTCTCCTGCAGCATATAACAGAATCAGGGGAAACAAACACAGGAATTACACCTTGATATACTCTCTCTCTCTTTCATCTTAGCCATTGAATTCACTGATATATTATGGCTCTTGGCCTTTTTAACACCATGATATATTCTTACACTTATCACGGCCATTATATTAATTGATATATTATTGCATTTGGCCATTATATTACCCTGAAATAGTCTCTGTCTCTGTCTCTCTCATCTCAGCCATTATATTGCATTGATATATTAATGCTCCCATCTGGCCATTATATTAACATGATATAGTCTCACTCTCATCTCAGCCATTAGATCAACCGATATATTATTGCTCTTGGCCATTGTATTACACTGATGTATTGACACTCTACTCTCAATCATTATATTACCCTCATCTTGGCCATTATATTACCCTAGTTGTGGGTCTCTATCACTTGTTCTGATTCAGATGTGTGGCCTGTACATTGGGTTTCTATACGCTGGGTCCATGCATTACCCAAGCCTCAGTGGCGTAAATAGATGTTACTGGGCCCTACAGCAAATTCATTTTAGGGCTCCCAACATATCCAGATATTTACCAATAAATGTTGAAATTGCTCATTATTTGGGACTTGTGGGGCCCCCTATGCCACCTGCAGCCTCAGGGTCTGCTTTTTCTATAGTTATGCCCCTGCATAGTATCTTTTCTCCGCACCACTTTATTGTCCTGATGTATGAACGCTTTTGTCTTTTTAACTCACAGGTACCGTGATCTTTCTTTTAACTTTATTACCCTGATACATGATCTCTGTCATATGGATCACTTTTATAACCCTGATACACAAGAAAAAAAAAATGAAATCTATGCTTATTATATTACTGAAATATATTCCCCATAACATATCTGCATCCCTGCAGTTCCATGCCAAAAATGATTTGGAATGGGCCTAAAACACTCACCCCTCTCCCCTATGAGCCGCATATCTTGCTTATCTCTACTTGCTGGCCATGATAGGTGGTGAGGGAGGAGTACACTATGTTTTGGATCAGAGTGGGGAGTTGGCTTGGGTCGGTGGAGTGCACAAGGGCTGGGGCCCACCAGGTTTTTTTCAGTGTCCTGCTGGCCCATTCCGACCCTGGTATCAGACCAACATCCTGAAGTAGGGGTTCAGGCATCTCTGTTAGTCTTCCACTCATAGATCCTATTTGCTGCATATTATTGGTGTTCCAGGTACAGATATGGGATCTGTTACCTGGAAACCCATTATCCAGAATCTCTGAATTAGAGAAAGGCCATCTCTCATGGACTCCATTTTTTTTTCAAATAATCAAATTTAAAAAAAAACTATTTTCTTTTTCTCTGTAATAATACAACAGTAGCTTGTATTTGATCCCAACTAAGATATAATTAATCCTTATTGGAAACAAAACCAGTCTATTTAATGTTTACATGATGTTCTTAAGGTATGAAGATCCAAATCACAGAAAGATCTATTATCTGGAAAACCCCAGGTCTCAAGCATTCTGGATAACAGGTCCCATACCTGTATATTCCAATCTCACAAATGGTCATTACAGAAACAAGATCCATATCGTAAATATTGTGAGTTGTCCCTAAGCTCAGTAAGTGACAGCAGCACTGAGCATGTGCAGTAAATCAGCAGAAAAGAAGATGGGGTACAACATTTCTAACCTTCTTCTTTTGTTCGGCTTTAGTTCTCCTTTAATATGAACCCCTGCAGCTGAAAGTGTTACAGTCATGTCTGTACAGCAGTTTCTTGGGAAATGTATTGTATGACAGGGAATATTAAATGCAGGTAGTCATTAGGAAAAATGTACAGATTACTACAACCACCCTGTTCTGTACTGGTTGCACATATGGCCTGTGTATTTATACTCTACCTCTGACTGGGGAGATGCTATTTTGGGATGCAGGGAAACCTCACTGCATGAGCAGCCAAGAATGGTCGCTTAAGCTTCCAGAGTCGAGCCGGCTTTTGCTTGAACTACAAGATCATAACTCAGATATTCATGGTAGAGAGATCTAGCGTTATGGCTATGGATGATGGGAGTTTTAGGTCACCTTCCCGGCTGAGAACTTGTTTTATCGCCAGACAACCACTACTGATAAAATATACTGATTCAGTTACAGCACTTGGGCCTTTATTTTAATTTGTGTCACTCTGTCATGCCAAGAAGGGATTTCTATTATCTGCGTGATTCTCTCACCCTGAGGTGGGTGACACCATATGACAAGCTATCCCCGTCGCTAATGATGCTTCTTAAAATCTCAAACAAATTTTTATATGAGGGAAATGAGAGTCCTTGATAATCTGAGTCTTATATTAAGTTCTAATATAAATTCAACCCTAGCAAATTGGAACAGGAAGAATTAATTGGATATGCAAATGAGATTATCTAGTATATAAATCTAATTACAAACCAATTTGCTCTAACAGCATGCAAAGGAACAACATGGACGAACAACACCTGTATGTCGGCAGTGTGACATGGAACACAGAAACAATGGAATGAGCTGTATCCATATAAGACAACACATTGGGCTACAAACACATTTGTAAGGCAGATTTCAATGCATGAGCTTAATGAGTAGATAGAGGGTTCTTGCGACCCATAAAATATCTGTATCACACCTGCACATCCCTCATATAATCAGGTGCCAGTGGGTGTGCTTTACATGCCAAATAACTCTGCCAAGCACAGATGCTCACAAAAAACTTTGTGAGGCAATACAGAAAGGCTGCTGTCCATAGTGCTGAATTCCTGGGCATTTCCAACTCAATCCTCTTCTCCATATACTATATATATATATATCAGTGTTTCAATTATTATATACCCTTATGTGCAACACTGCACATTTTTGTTGCTGTTGTTGCTTAATATTATATACACTGTCTGCCATTTATTCTTTATTATAAATACAATGAAGTGGAGGGTTTAGCTATTTTATATAGTGAAAATCAGTCAGTCCTTATTCAACCAGAGAATACTGTATAGAAGAGCACCATTGACCCCCTTCTCTTGGTAGTAAGGTGAATACTGAACTAAATAGGCCGTATTACTAGTGATTAGCGAATACATTTGCAAGATACAAATTCGCTGTGAAATTCCGCGTTTCACTAAAAGTGTATTCATTTGCAAAACAGCGGCAACAATTCGTCTGCAAAAATTCCATCGTGCCAACAAAAAAATTGCTGTTTGTCAAAATGATTCAGACGCCCATTGACTTTAATGCATTTGGACCAAATAGTCACACGTGTAAAAATTGTCACTCGCGTCAAAATAATTTTGATGCCCATTGACTTCAATGCATTTCATAAATTTTTCGCTGTTACGCAAATTTTTTACTGTTATGCAAATTTTTCACTGTTACGCAAATTTTTCACTGTTTCACAAATTTCGAGGTAAATTCACACAGATTGCTAACAGAATGCTAGCGGCACAGATTCGGCTATCACTATCTATTACTACCATAATAATCTTGTGGGTGGGTAGAAACTCTTATGACCCCTTGGGTAGAGGTTGGCAAGCTGGGGGCTGTCTTCCTCTCTAGGGCTCAAAACAGTAGAGGGAGGAGGGGAGGAGGAGGAGAAGGAGGAGAAGACAAACCTGAAGATCAGTTCACTTAAAATGTTGCTGCATATGCTTGTTTTCAGGACCCCCTGCCTATTACTTGAACTATGCCAAGCTAATTGAAATTAGCTTAGGGATCCGTGCACGAGAAATTAAAAAAAATATTGTAGAAACCTGCCCACCCCCTGTGTTTCTGAACCAATGTGGGTGTAGTTGGACAGCATGCGACCCCCTAAAATTCTGCCGCCCTAGGCCCGGGCCGTGGTGGCCTTTCCACAAATCCGGACCTGCATATTTAATGACTCTTCGGAGCTCTTACCCATTAAACTCCCTAAAAATAGTAGCCATAATATATTTTGTAGCTGTCTGCAATATACTGTATTCCTGCCAAGATAAGACAAGGACCAATACAAGCCATATTTATAAAACAAATGCAAAGATGCAGGGAAGCAATAGTACAATAATCTGTGCTCTCTGTTACCAAATATCTATAAGGGGTAGATAAATGAACATGGGGGCATTTCTTTGCATCCCATTGAAGGGCATCTGAAGGTGGGAAAAATGCTTTTCACCTGATTTTTTTGTACTTTGCCCCTTATTTCTCTGTGATATTGTAATCTTATATGATGTATAATAGTCCACATAATGCACATGAGGTTATCTGTCTGCCTACATAATTTAAAGTTTGGCATTAATATTATCATAGGGACACTGAAGTCAATAAGTAATAGAGCACCATGACACAAATGAATCAAAACTCAAGAATCCCCCCATGCACATCACTTTGACATAAGTGTAGAGTTAACAAATAAAGAAAAGCTATGACAAAAGAGACCAGAATGCTTCAGGACACATTACATTTCTTGGCAGATTCAAATGAGATGAACATCAAATAAAAAAAACAATAGGGGACTTAATAATCCAGCAAATTCTACTTTTTCCAGCCACTGAATTTAAGGATTGGGTGTTGCTGAGACCAATACAATCATTGACTCTACAAACACTATTTTGGTCTTATTTAGTCTATTTTTGATATGGAGTGACTTTTGCTATAGTTATAATATTATCAGTACGTCAGCCTTCTTTATAAAGTATTTTCAGATGGAAGAGCCTACAATTTGCTTCATATTGTTTTTGTGAAGAGCAGTTCATTGTAGAATGATACTGCCTTTATCAAACTTCACTGCTTCAAACTTTAAACTGCTGCAAAACCAGTACAGGTATGGGATCTTTTATCCGAAAACCCATTATTCAGAAAGCTCCGAATTATGGACAGGCCTTCTCCCATAGACTCCATTACATCTAAATAAAACATTTTCAAAAATTATTTCTTTTTTTCTCTGTAATAATAAAACAGTAGCTTGTACTTGATCCCAATGAAGATATAATTAATGTTTATTGGAAGCAAAGCCAGCCTATTGGGTTTATTTAAGGTTTACATGCTTTTCTAGGGGTCTTAAGGTATGAAGATCTAGATTGCAGAAAGATCCATTATCCGGAAAACCCCAGGTCCCAAGAATTCTGGATAACAAGTTCCATACCTGTAATGCCTTTCATTGTGTCACAACAGTTGTAGGATTTCAAAGGCCACAGTGCAAAAATATGTTTAAAACCTGTTCCTTACATCCAAAACAAAACACAACTGCATCCCCTACCACTTGGAAAAGGCTGCATTTAATCCTTTGACTGCCCAAAATGGTTAGTTCCATTTCATCTCTAGACATTGCCCAGCATCTCAGGCTACAGACACATAAGGATTCATCCACTATAAGTGAGCACATAATAGTAGGAACAATACATAAAGCTCTGGCACCAGCTCCTGCGCCCTACACCATACACTTGTTGCACTTTTATTGCACTTTTATTAGCATATCCAGTGTATTTATGTAATATCTGCCTAAGGGGCTAAAGGTGGGTCTTGGAAAGCTTATTCTAAACACCTTCCCAAATAATAATTTGCAGTTAAGTAAACAACACTGGCTGCATGGAGGTCCCTGTAACTTTAAGACACTGAATTATTCACACTCGGAGCATAATTGCTGGCCTCACGTAAACTGTCACCTTCATGTTCAGCTGGTGAGTTTGAGTTAGTTAGTAGTCATACCAACCTTGCTTTCATTTATTATTATCTACAGATGGAGAAACTTTCATGGAGCCATCTGGCTCAGTATGGTACAAAGCAGCATAATACTCTACCAGATGTCTCTGGTACAGTAAAGTCTACTCAACCTTTATGTAATTTTCTTCTCTTTTGCATGACAATCCCAACCAATATATGTGTAGTATGTTGGCCAGTGTATGGTGCACTCACAGATGAGGACGTGAAGAGGAGCCACAACTCCTCTTCATTTTCCACTGATGATTCAGACTGTCGGCCCATTGTGTATCCATCCATATAGCCTATCAGTCAGTACAGTGTATGGCGGCTTTAAGAAACAGTATATAATTTGCACTGTTCCCTGTTGACATTGTTCTCATAAGTGGACCAGAATGCACATGGGGGTCACCCTCGCTGAATACCAAATTAAATCTGAATCTTCATTTCATTACTCAAATTTATTTGCAGGTAAGTATTAAAATTGCAGTTTCTGGGAGCAAAACTTTGCTTCCACACCTTTTCAGAATTGTACAACATTATGAGGTTTGGCTGAGCTGAATCCAAGAACAGATTGTGGAATTTGGTTCATCTTTAAGTTAACTTTTAATAGGTTATAGAATGGTTACTTCTAAGCAACTTTTCAATTGACATTTAATTATTCTTTTATTTTTTTAGTTATTGAATTGTTTCTTCTCTCTATCTTTCCAGCTTTGAAATGACGGGGTCACTGACCCCGTCTAAAAAAACAAATGCTCTGTAATGCTAAAAATGTACGTATTGTTATTGATGCTTTTTGTTACTCGTCTTTCTATTCAGGCTTCTCCTATTCATATTTTATGCATGGTTGCTAGGGTCATTTAGACCCTAGCAACTGGATTGCTGAAATTGCAAACGGGAGAACTGCTAAATAAAAAGCTAAATTGCTCAAAAAAGACAAATAATAAAAAATTCAAACAAATACAAATTGTCTCAGAATATCACTATCTACATCATACTTAGGAGCTGATTCACCAAGGGTCGAATATCGAGGGTTAATTAACCCTCGATATTCGACTGGGAATTAAAATCCTTCGACTTCGAATATCGAAGTCGAAGGATTTAGCGCAAATAGTTCGATCGTTCGATCGAAGGAATAATCCTTCGATCGAACGATTAAATCCTTCGAATCGAACGAGTCGAAGGATTTTAATCCAACGATCGAATGATTATCCTTCGAACAAAAAAACTTAGGAAAGCCTATGGGGACCTTCCCCATAGGCTAACATTGACTTCGGTAGCTTTTAGATGGCGAACCAGGGGGTCGAAGTTTTTTCTTAAAGAGGCAGTACTTCGACTATCGAATAGTCGAACGATTTTTAGTTTGAATCCTTCGATTCGAGGTCGAAGTCATAGTTGAAGGTCGAAGTAGCCCATTCAATGGTCGAAGTAGTCCAAAAACACTTCGAAATTCAAAGTTTTTTTTACATCGAATCCTTCGAATCCATCGAAGTTAGTGAATCGGCCCCTTAAAGTTAATTCAAAGGTGAACAATCTCTTTAAGTCTCATTGGCATAGCTTCTGTAACTACAGCACCTACAAAACAAAACTGACTTGAATGAGTTTACACTTCTCTAGACAAATATACAGAATATGTGATCTAGGTGCCCAATATAATTCCATACACGGCACTGTATCCATGAAAGAACCCTGGGATACACTGAGCTGAAGGTGTTACAAGTGATGCAGTGACCAGCTAGTCCTCTCATATACAATACAGCATTGCACTGAATCTTTACAGTAGCACACGACAGGAAGGGAACTATATAAAACAACAGAAAACATAATGTGACTGAGTTAAATGAGGGGAAAATAAAGGGGCACAGTGGCACACCGTGTGATGCTGAGGACAACGCTGGCAGGTGGCAGTCCACATGTCAGAGCGGTGACAGGTTATCATTATCGACACCCCCAAACGGACCGGGTTCTGCGGGATATTTTTTATTTTTGGAGTTCTGAATCGGTACATTACCTGCAAGACACACGAACCAGGGAAACACGAGCAGTTTCCATAGCAACCTCATCCTCACTTTCTGAAGTCGGACTCCTGTCTTCAGCCACTCAGAGCAGTGGCAAGTTTTCAGTCTTATCTGTTGGAGAAAAGGAACATGTTAAAGTCACTAGTGTCTGTCCATCCAGCATCAATACCACCCCACTTCCAATACCCATGCTGCCCTTCAGCTTTATTGCACTCTAATACTTTGATGCCTCTTCTTACACACAACATCCTGGATGGATACATTTCTAAACTTCACCCGAAGCCAATATTGCTGCACCCTGACCCTGCCTTACGCATTTCTTTCCTCTCAGAGCACAGAACACACACTGGCTAGAGCTGGAAGTAATATAGACCACTCATATTGATGTCAGGTTAAGAGATCCTCAGATCAATTGATATTTTAGATTCCCTCATTTGTTAACATCTCTGCTGGGAACACGAGCCGATCTCTATCTTTGCACGTACAATCTACAAGACTGGGACATGTGCCATTTGGGAAGAGCCTGTCAAATAAACTGCTCTGTTGCCTGGGCTGCAAGGCTGACAGTCACTGTTGCTAAGCAATCCATTCCCTTCTGGCACTGCCTGTACACAGCTGTACTAAAATACATTATTCGAGAACAACTTGATTCTGCAAAAAACATTACATTGCATACATGTATGAACTGTGATATCAATATGTCATTTAGAGTTACATAGGCATGATATACTGACAGCAAACACAGTTGCCTCCAGGCTAATCTTGATGGCGGAGTTTCTACCTAGTTCTACAGCCAATGAAGGTGTCAGTTTTATATGTAAATGTATATGGCAGTGCTGGCCCACAGGCAAAAAGAAGCATGTATGCCGGTACATTTTATACTGTCTCCATGATTGGAATGATGGCTTAATGCTATAAGTTACTATCAATAATTTATGGGTGAGATCAAGAGGCAATATATTATAATTATCATGATGGGCCACCTATGAATACACCCACAAGTACACCCTTTAAAATTGATACAACAGAAAACACATATTGATGCAAGGTATGCTCTTGTACTGTACTTCCACATGGGTGCCAATGTACCGTTCGTGCCTCTAATAAATGAAGTGCAACTGCACCGATTAACACTGGGGAACCCTGGAGCAGAATGGACTTGGTGGTAGCTTTTTTTTTACCGCAGGTTGCACCAGACTTGTGTCTAGTGGATCAGATGCAAATACCACTCCTACAGTGACACAACCACCACTCTGGAAATGCAGCTTGTGTTTAATTTGAATCAAAATGCAAGTGCATTTACTGTATATCTGTTTTGATGCACTGGTTGCAACCGGGATGGATGCAAATCAGAGTGCAGCTGCAATTATGCTGGAATTATGGGGCATTAATGTTGCATTAGGGATAAAAACATTTGTGTCCGAAATTGTACTTTGCACACTGCACTAGGGTTTGTAAATGAGTCCCAGGCCAGAACTAGGGTTAGGCAGAAGAGGCACCTGCCTAAGGCACAACAATAGGGGGGCTCTGGGCAGATATCTTTCAAAGCATCTTCTGCTTACCCCTAGTTTGTGTTTCCTCCCCTCTGCCTCTGCTCTCCACCCTGCCAATCCCCCCTGTGTCACTGCAGTGATGTCATGCATCCACGCATATACACACACAGGGTAGGGAAGAGCAAAGAAGGGGCCCCCAGGTTGCCTAGTGCACCCCGTTGGCTTGGCCCAGCCTTGATGAGTCCTACATAGTTTGCATCAGGTTTTAGTAAAGCATATCAACCCATCAGATGTTTGCTTTCAAGCAAATGTCCAATGCATGCTTGGCTTACTGGAATTGCCACATATTATGCAATTTATTGCATTGCCCAGGTGTAAAACACATCAACAGAGCATCTTAGTCAGGGCTAGTAATAAGGGGGTGTTACACCATCAGTTGACCAAGAATTCTAAGTAGATTATATGATTAGAGTTGAGGTTATTTTTTATGTATATTTTTATTTTAATAGCGCTCCTTGAGGGCACAGCACCATACAGCAAAACAATAAATTAGTATTAACAAACAACGGTTCACTGCATTAATAAGTACTAAAGTGCAAGTCAGCAGTCTCTTAAATCCTACTAAAGCTAAAGTAAAAAAGATGGCACCCAGAGCCACCAGAGACACATTTTCCACTTAAGTAAAGGAATAATCTCCTCTCCAGCAATATGCATGTAAACAACATCTGCTTTATGCATACACATAAACTAGCCCTTTTAATGTATCACAATAGCAATATGTTCTTTTTTAGCCTTTGGCAAAGACAGGATGCTGAGGGTTTAGTTTACAGGATAGCTATACAGTTATGGTATTGTATACAGGAATCTGGAAATTCTTTACCCAGAAACAGAAACTCCATTTTGATTCAATAATTCACATTTTTATGAATTATTTCCTTTTTTACTATAAAAATAACACTGAACCTTGTACTTGATCCAAATCAAGATATAATTAATACTTAATGGAACCAAAACCAGCTTATTGGGTTTGTTTAAGGTTTTTTTTTTTCAACAAATGTTTTTATTTATTTTCACAAAAGAAAGAAAAACAAAACAAAATTAAACAAAGTATATAAAGAATCTGTTCGGAATTTGGAAGACCAACAGGAAATGCCTAGATTACATAGCTCAACATATATAGAAATTGAACAAGATATTCACACGATTTTACCACAATAACCAACGGCAGATTTAAAGGAGGGAAGGACCATACCCAAAATAACATCCCTGTCGGTTTGTTTAAGGTTTAAATGATTTTCTAGTAGACTGATCCATTATCCATAAAGCCCCTGGTCCCAAGCATTCTGGATTATTCACAAGATAACAATTACTGTATATATATGCCACTATCAACTCATGCAAAGTGGCAAATAAAAGGTATGATTCAGTTGTCATGATGTATGTGGGCTGGAGCTTTGGAAGGGCTGAACATCTACAGATGCAGTGCAAGGTATCTAACTGGCTTAGTACTTTGATTGGAACTGATTATACCCTTTGTTGACAGTGTATGCTCAACAGCATGTGCTCAACAAGAATACCTAGTCATTAAGGCTCTTGTGTTCAAAGATGCTCTTCATGGTTGACAATATTTCCGTCCTAACTCTTTTGTTAACCTGTACCTACTGATGATGTGGAACCCTGAATCTGTGTCTATTAATAATGTGGAACCCTGAATCTGTGCTTATTGATGATGTGGAACCCTGAACTAAGTGAATACGCAACAGCATGTGCTCAACAAGAATACCTTGGGTTCAAACATGCTCTTTATGTTTGACAATGTGTCCGTCCTACCTCTTCTGTTAACCTGTGCCTACTGATGATGGGGAACCCTGAATCTGTGCCTACTGATGAAGGAGAATGCTGGAACGAAGCAAATATGACCTGGAGTTCTGATGCATGAATTGTTGCACCAGGCTTGAGCGACCCTCTCTCTGTAAAATCTATACCCAACTACACCCCACATCATAATTAATAGAAGTTTTAGCTGGTAACTATGTTTGTGTATGAAGAGCATGTTGGAGTATGAATGAGTGATAAACTGCTCCATTACTCTCAGGCTATTTATTAGAACGATGAGGGAAATCCATATTATATTTCATATAACAGCTCAAAAAACACTCCATTATGGGAGAAGCTTTTAGAGACCAAATGACCTGTGTATAGTCCTCAAGCTGATTTCCATTGATTTGCTTTGAAGCCATAACATCACCAAATGTCTGCAAGAGATCTTAGCAAAACGTTTTTTTGCCTTTTCTTTTTAATTTAGACCTAATGAATGCAGAAATGACACCCTTGGATGTGCTTTCCAGAAAAACCAATCTGTTGTTACATTCATGCCTAACATTAAGGTGAGTGAACACTCATTTCATATGCACATATCATTGAGAAACACAGGAAACGTTTAAAAATGATTAAACAACGTCCCACTGTCACATTATGCTAATACCCCTTTCATGATCACTTTAATATTTCCTATTATTCAGTATAATCATAACATTACTAAAATAGAATCATAAAGACTAATAGGTAAAAATAATGCAGTAAATCTCTCAGGTCTCAAGGTAAAGAACTCACCGGTTTAGAGAAGGGGTCCAGGTGCACCACCCTGAACCTTCAGCTGAGGGAGCAGATAACCTTATAGAAAAATTGAGCAGGCACTTCCAAGGATAAATAAAGGTACTTTATTTATTCTAGTGCACTAGGATACAACCTAGCATGTTTCGTATGGATAGGATACTTAATCATAGGCTACATGATTCCATTCCCACAACATATTTAAAACAAGAGAGAGCCAATTGATTCCATGATTCCACAACTCTAGTATTCACAAAGCCAATTGGCTCTCTCTTGTTTTAAATATGTTGTGGGAATGGAATCATGTAGCCTATGATTCAGTATCCTATCAATACGAAACGCGCTAGGTTGTATCCTAGTGCACTAGAATAAATAAAGTACTTTTTAACTGAAAAATCATAACATTACTCCCTCACCTCATCATCATCAATGCACCACCCACATCTAATCATATGAAGAAACTGCACAAATTTTAACAAGACATAAAAATGCATTTATCACTAATGTAATACTGTAATACGGTCTTCCCACATCTCTATTATACCAGTACCAATGAAACTAGAGATGGAACAAGCCAACACTTTTTGGATTTGGCCAAATACTAAACTGAACATAAAACCTAATTGACATATTCAAATTCAAGCGAAATCACTAATACTAAGTGCACCATCTGCATTGTTTTATAATTCACTAGTCCAGTTAGACATGTTTAAACCATTAGTATAATAAAGGTTAATTGTATCTTTCTGTGCTGCATTCACCCAATTAACAGCTACCACTGTTAATGATATTGTCAAAATACATTTTCTCACTACCACAATACTTGTTCTTAAAATAAAATATTTCAAATATTAATCATTTTCTTGCAATAAAATAAAAAAGCTCATTTTAGAGCTCATATTTTATTTCCCCTGAATATGGCTTTTTTTCCCCCGTATGCAAATTAGGATTCCGTTTGGGATTCAGCTAAATCCTTCATGGAAGGTTCGGTATTCGGGCCAAATCTGGATAAAGTGAATTTGGTGCATGTCTAATAAGAATTAAAAGGAGATAAATATTAATTCTATACAGTACTGAAAGAATTTATGCACCATTCAAAAAAATAATAAAAATCCCTATCTTTAAAAACACTCATAGGCTGACATTACTGAAGAAATAAATTAATTAAAAACACATTATACGCATATATAAAATCCCTGGTTTGCTTTTTTTTAAAATGGGGTAGTATAAAAATGGGGTAAAAAAAAAAACAGGATGCAAAGCGATGGTCAGTGATCATAATGCCATAAGTGATGACTAATATGACTAACAATGCTATGCACACCATGAGCTGTAGGCTCATTTATCACAATCCATTTAATGTCCAATAAGTTAGAAATGCACCTTACATACTAACAAGATATCATTTCTCTTTTAAGATTCACATATAAAGTCAAATAACAGAAAAAGACAGGGTAGGGTTTCTGTATTTTCTGCTAGCAACTCAACACAACCAGGAAGACCCCTTCGAATGTTAGAGAATCAAAGAAATATTGATGCAATAGGGCTGTTTTACTGGTCTCCTTGATACACTTCATATCTGCAGTACTGTATTTCATCCCAGCATCATACCGACTCTCAATCGTCTGTATATCATCACAGCATCATTAACTTGTCATCCAAACAGCCGCTGACTCTGACTCCCCAACATTACAAGAGTTGCCCCCTCTCTTTCTCTCTCTTTACCATTGACCTTTTCAGCTATGCTACGCTTCAATTTGACCATTAACCACATTCTCTTTTTCCTTCCTTTCATCGCTCTTCTATCTGTTACCTTCTCCCATGGCCTCCTCCCTTCCTGCTCAGATTAAGGAGCGGCGCGTCTGATTGTGCAGACATTTCATGTTGTTCTAAAATCTTCTGGTGAGAGCTGCAAATTAATTGCAGTTTATGATGAGGGGAGGTTTACTAGAAGCAAACGTCTGATCTTGGAACTACATTTACAGAAAAGGAGAGGCTGCCAAATTGAATGCAGTGTTTCGTTTAAGGACAGAGCCAGGATATCATAAACATTATACTGTAGATCTAAGGGCATAATCTGAAACCAAATGTACGGATTAAAAATAATCTTTAATTACATGCACAGATCGGAGTCAGAATTATCAGAATGGTTTAATAGGATCTATAGCTGCATTATTTGCCTAGGGAAGTCCACGTCTATTAAGGATAATATGACCATAAAGGCACTCACAGCTACAAGCTCTTGGGGCTGACTGAGATCACCTTGAGATCTTGGGAGAGTTTAGCCCTAAGACTGAATACAAAACAACAGAAAACCCACAGTCCAACACTACAGAGATCTTACTAATTTGAATTTGCCCACACTTGGACTTGACTTTGAGCATGATGGAAAGAGCACAAGCAAGGTCTACTTGTTCTTTTATCCGTAGGGTTATCATTTTCTATTACCAGCTGAGCACCATACCCCTTACAGTCCTTGAGAATAAGGGGATTATGACCAGTTACCAATCATGATTCTACCTATTATACAATATACAGCAGAAAGAAGCAAGATATTGAAGCCATTTAAACCACTGAAGGGGTAGGCTGGTGGTGAGAACGCCAGCCAATGAGCCTCTAGGATGTCAACAAAACTCTCAAAATGTTTTCTTTATGCCCTGCAAGCCTCAAGCCAATATAAGAGGTCACCTAAAGTTACAAACAAGTGTCTTGGCACAAAC
Organism: Xenopus laevis; assembly: GCF_017654675.1. NCBI lineage: Eukaryota > Metazoa > Chordata > Amphibia > Anura > Pipidae > Xenopus > Xenopus laevis. The sequence goes on along the minus strand of NC_054377.1, from coordinate 128,900,730 downwards.
TCACTATCTTACAGGAGCAGGTAGTGGGTAGGTCAGCAAATGAGTCTCCTGGAGATTGAAGCTGAGCAGAGTCAAAGTGATTGGCTGTTGTGAGCTCTAATAGAAGCAGCCAATCTCTAGATTGCCCCACAACCCTCAAGCCACGGAAACATTAGTGTATATTGCTGGAGAGACAGGAGGTCATCTAGATTTACAAGCAAGTGTCTTGTTCAAATTCACTTTGTTAAAGGGGGCTGGTGGTTGGGGTGGGGGGTAGGTCAGGAAATTAGTGTATAGGAGAAGGAATTTGAGCAGAGTCAATGTGATTGGCTGTTTTGTGAGCTCTAATAGAAGCAGTCAATCTTAAGACTTTCTTCTTTATGTCCCATAACCCTCAAGCCAGAGGAGCATGACACTAGTGTTTATTGCTGGTAAGACAGGAGGTCTTCTAGATTTACAAGCAAGTGTCTCTGCTTAAACTCACTGGTTTACAGGGGGCTGGTGGGGGTGGGGGCAAGTCAGCAAATGAGTGTCCAGGAGAATGATATTGAGTAGAGTAAATGTGATTGGCTGTTTTGTGAGGTCTAATAGAAGCAGTCTATATCAAGACTTATTTCTTCATGTCCTACAACCCTCAAGCCAGAGAAGCATGACACTAGTGTTTAGAACAATCTAGATTGACAAACAAGTGTCTTGTTGCTAGTTGTAACTGGAAAGTCCCTATTCATATTACTAATACTTGGTAGGTTTTCAACAGTCCAAGAGCTGAGTTAGCTATTCCAGATCATTGTGGCTAAAACTAAATGGACTAAACTAAACTGATGTATCCATCTACCCTTGGGTTTGCATGTTTTCCATTACCCCAGTGACAGCATGACATGTCCACTAGAACAGAACCATCTTGACAATCCTTTCTATCAACAAATTTAATACCCCATATGTGCAAAGAAGCATTAGGTATCAACTAGTCATATCTCAAGCCACAGATTCCACCACAGTTTGAAATGGTAGTAGTTCCCCACTTATCTGCATTAGTGAGATACTTAAAAATATCTTATTTTAAGCACTGGTACAAGAGTGGCCCATGGGCAGTCCCATTCTTTATCCAACCTCGTTTATTCTGAAAAAGACGGCACACTACCTTTGGCTTTTCTTGTTCAGCAACGCAGGTTGAACAGTCCTATTTAATGAAAATAAATCTGTTTTATATGTAAAATAAATCTGTGTTCCTAAGGACCCACCAGCCCACTTGGGACACCTACTGATACATATGTACAAGCCAGATAAGCACATAATGCTCTAAGCAGGAGGTGCTCTATTCCCACAATAGCAGGACATAACACAACCCCTGTGGCTGGAATAGCTGGAAGGTTGGGCATCACATCCTCAAATACTGTAATTACACCACAGAAAGGTCCTTTATATTAAAATGCACAAGCCAGATAATGCAGGGATTAAATCCCATTAATCATGTGGTATCTGCCGTCATAAAGACATTTTAATATATGGAAGTGTGGCTTATTATCTTGAGGCCTAGCACAGAGATGGAATATATAATGCCCTCGCTCTTGTAAACTCCATCCCTCCATAGGATGAGAAGAGTTGGAAGTCACTGTTGCTGGACAGTCTTATGTTACACATATCTAAGCTATAGATGTAGTGAACTGAATGTGAATTATTACCCCCCTGTAGAAGAATACAAGGACATTGTTAGTCACATAAAAGTTTTGTGACCACATAAAGGCACAAGTTCATAGGAAATAACTACAATATTATGATATCTGAGGAATGGTATTAATTGTATATGTATAAAGATATATTTTACATGGCTCTTCTGTTGTATCTTTATGAAAGCCTGTATGTCCAACCCTAGTGCCATATACAAGAAGGTTGTATAAACTGACTGCCTTTTGACAATATTGACAAATAGTAGCTTTTTAGCATCAATTGTGAGAATCTACAATTTATTATTAAAGTGGGATGAGATTTGCACTTCAATAATATATTAGGGAACACTGATGCAAAGTGCTGCTATTGCTATCTGCCACAGCCACATTCCGTTATGTTTTCCTCTGTGCTATGATAGGCACCACCATGCCTGCTATCTCCTGGATACCATCTTGTCCTAGTATGCTGAACCTGCTATCCCATAGGTTCCCAGATGTTTTCTCCCTACTATATCTGCTGTCCCACAGCCGCAGTCCCTTCCCAGAGACTATTATCCCACTGTTACTATAGGCACCATCTCTCCTTACTATACCTGCTATCCCACAGTCACACTCCCTTCCCAGAGACTATTATTCCACTGTTACTATAGGCACCATCTCTCCCTACTATACCTGCTATCCCACAGTCACACTCCCTTCCCAGAGACTATTATCCCACTGTTACTATAGGCACCATCTCTCCCTACTATACCTGCTATCCCACAGTCACAGTCCCTTCCCAGAGACTATTATCCACTGTTACTATAGGCATCATCTCTCCCTACTATACCTGCTATCCCACAGTCACACTCCCTTCCCAGAGACTATTATCCCACTGTTACTATAGGCACCATCTCTCCCTACTATACCTGCTATCCCACAGTCACACTCCCTTCCCAGAGACTATTATCCACTGTTACTATAGGCACCATCTCTCCCTACTATACCTGCTATCCCACAGTCACACTCCCTTCCCAGAGACTATTATCCACTGTTACTATAGGCATCATCTCTCCCTACTATACCTGCTATCCCACAGTCACACTCCCTTCCCAGAGACTATTATCCCACTGTTACTATAGGCACCATCTCTCCCTACTATACCTGCTATCCCACAGTCCCTTCCCAGAGACTATTATCCACTGTTACTATAGACACCATCTCTCCCTACTATACCTGCTATCCCACAGTCACACTCCCTTCCCAGAGACTATTATCCACTGTTACTATAGGCACCATCTCTCCCTACTATACCTGCTATCCCACAGTCACACTCCCTTCCCAGAGACTATTATCCCACTGTTACTATAGGCACCATCTCTCCCTACTATACCTGCTATCCCACAGTCACACTCCCTTCCCAGAGACTATTATCCCACTGTTACTATAGGCACCATCTCTCCCTACTATACCTGCTATCCCACAGCTACAGTCCCTCTCAGAAGGAGATTAATGGATTGACTACTGCTTCCTGCTTTGACTTTCAGTGCCATGTTTGCTGTTGATGATTCCAGGAGGGAGGTGTACACTGTACAGTAGTTTAGGAATACTGTTCCCTTAAAGGATTTAGGGGCATATTTATTATTCAATGTAAAATGAAATTCATCTTAAAAAAAGGTGTAAAAAGCTGTGTAAAATAAATGGCGAATTTATCAAGGTGTGTGTAATTTTACAACATGCGAATGCCAGATTTGTCGCCATTATTTTACACTGCTGTTTTTTTACACAACAAAGCCTGGCAATGTGTGTTATATTATCCTGCTGTTTTTTTTCACAGTGTAATAAATATGCCCCTCAGTGTCTTGATGGAGCTGTTTGTTTAAACAGAAATGTCCCTACATCTATAGCATAGTTTTCAGTTTGGACTACCTCCATAAGTAAATGTGGAATTGCTACATACGCAGGTTTGGCATCCTCTCCATTGATGTAAGCAGGATTTGGAGAAGACACATTGTAGCAAATTGTCTAATCGGGAGGAAAGAGTGAAGATACAAAACTGATGATTGTCTTAAATGGCAAAGCATCAACAAAGCTTCAGTCTATTGCCAAGATGTCAGTCACCTAAAGGGCAAGCTCACCTCAATTTTTGCCTATATAATTTAAATAGTAGTGAACAAATTTAGTGTTGAATTGGATACTGACATGTTTTAAAAATCATCTGTATGTAATCCGGAGGAACTGATTTTCTAGAGTTGATACTTTTCCCCCAACACCTATTTCGGCATTACAGCAACACCCAAATTATTGTCCCTTATTAACACTTAGGGCTCTTATACTCGGCTGTTTTTTCCTGCACTCCCCTTCGTTGTGCTTTCTTCTGTTCAGCCGCAGGGGAGCACAAGAGTAGACACACACAGTTATTGTGAAGGGGGCTGTACTTCTCTCTGAACGCAGGTGAAATGTGCATCCCACCTGCGTTTGCTGCTTACGCAGGGGAGCGCAGGAAAAAACGCCTGTGTGTAAGAGCCCTTAGGAAGTACACACTCCATGGCCAGAAGTTGAGTTTAGTTGAGTTTAGGCACGCTTAAAATACAGAGTATTTTTCAAGAAACTGGGTGCAGAGGTAGAGTAATGGGTTATCTTAATAGCAGATTAGTATCCCTTGCGATCTAGTTTAATTAGAATAAAAGCTCAGTTTATTTGGCTTGTCTTTTTTGGTTCGAGGTTTTTATTTTTCCATATGCACACCTCTGTAACAGGCACTGAAAATCTGGGTTTATGTTATGGAGGTGGATTGCATCTCAGAAGTTCCCAAGGCCGGATTTTCCTGCTTGACGCCCCGAGGCCTCAGGGTCCTAGAACCAACGGCTGCATGCACATATCCCCCCGCCCCCCAGTCGCAAGCGCGCACATGCGATATAGCGCAGGGGAACTTGGAGTTCCAAATGTAGTTAAGGATGCGCCCTGAAAATTTCGCAGCCCTAGGCCCGGGCCTTTGTGGCCTCTCCACAAATCCAGGCCTGGAAGTGCCTGTACTACCTAATCAGTTCTAGGCCAATAAGGTTATAATTTTGCTTTGACTCATTGGGGGTCATTTATCAACACTGGGCAAATTTGCCCATGGGAACCAATCAGATTGTTGCATTCATTGTTATACTCGCAGCTGGCTTTATAAAGCTAATCACTGATTGGTTGCTATAGGTTACTGCCCATGGGGAAAATTTTCCCACTGCTGATAAATGAGCCCCAGTCTGCCTTTAGCAACTCAACTTACCAAACACAGGGGGGCTTATTTATAAATGTTGGGCAATTTTGTGTCCAGGAATAACCCATAGCAACAAACCAGTAATTAGCTTTTCTTCAGTGAACTGCAAGTAGAACAGTGAAACTAAAGATCTGTATAAAATAAATACACTCAGAATCATAGATGCTAAACTGAGAATTTGTTTTATTAAAATATATATTACCAGATGTTAGAATAATACATTATTAATTGCACTTTATCCCTACCCCTATTATATTTAAATATACCGTAAAATGTACCAGGCTTGGTATACAAATAACACAACACAACTAAGAATATACAAACAATCATATTTTTGGAAGAGAGACATTGTCTAAGCAAAATTTACAAAGGTTTAAACCGCTATCTGGTTGCTAGTCACTAACCCTAGTAACCCCAAACATATCAAATCTCTGCCTTGGTTCCTGTGGTCACTGACAAGCAGTGGTTTAAATGTCAGACGAGAGCGTTGTAACCAAAAACCAGTCTCAATATAGATACTCAATGGGGGAAGGGAATAAAATAATGAGACATTTCGACTTGGCATAAACATTTTTAGTGACTCATTATATGTTGAAAAAGAAAATTGCAATTGTTTTTTTTTTTCGGTTTGCACTAATGGGAAATGTATGTAATTAAACTGAAAAAGTCGTTCTCTGAGAGAAGAAAAATACCACCTTCAAGAAGGGGTAGTTCACCTTTAAATGAGCTCTTGGTATGATGTAGATAGTGATATTCTGAGACTCCTACTACAGCCCATTATTATTTACCAGAGTCAGATTCTGCAGTTGCTGCTACACTGAGTATGGAGCCTTCAAGGCGGCGCAAACACTATATAAACTCTAATAACAGGGCATGGAATATTTTTAAAGTGCTACTGACATGTCCCTAAGATGGAATATATCAGTGTCCCTTTACAGGGCTGGTTTACCTTTAAAGGAGTTGTTCACTTATGAGTTAACTTTTAGTATGATGTAGAGAGCATACCTCCCAACATTTGGAAAACAAAAAGAGGGACAAAAAAGTTGGCGCTCACGGTGACGTTTTTTGACTACGCCCATTTTTGTGGCCACACCCCCTAATTACCATGTTCATTATAGAAAATTTGGCAGGTTATGAAAGTTTGAACATATTTCTGTGTTTTTTTTTATTTCAGTTATTACTGTTTTGCTAATGAAGGTGAATTGCCTAAGCTGTGAGTCTAACTTTTCCCAAGGGACCTGTTATCTTATATTGTTACAATTACTTATTTGCTTATCTCGAAATTGTTACAAAAGTAGCTTATCTGCTGCTCTGGCTGACTTGGGCACTTTGCCAAAAGCCAATTAAGTTAGAAACTTTGTTTCTCTTTCTGGCTGTTCAGTGCAGAGAAAAACGTGACTTTCTAGAACAAACGAGGGACTGTGGGTTGAGCTGTCAAAAGAGGGACTGTCCCTCTAAAAATGGGACATTTGGGAGGTATGAGAGAGTGATATCCTAAGTCAATTTGCAATTGCTTTCCATTTTTTATTATTTGTGGTTTTTGAGTTATCAAGTTTTTTATTCAGCAGCTCTCCAGTTTGCAGGTTCAGAAATCTGGTTACTAGGGTCCAAATTACCCTAGCAACCATGCATTGATTTGAATAAGAGACTGGAATATGAATAGGAGAGAGCACAATTAGAAAGATTATTAATAAAAAGTAGTAATAACAATACATTTGTAACCTTACAGAGCATTTGTTTTTAGATGGTGTCAGTGACCCCCATTTGAAAGCTGAAAAGAGTCTGAAGAAGAATGCAAATAATTAAAAAAATATTAAAAGTAAACAATGAAGACTAATTGAAAAGTTGCTTAGAATTGCTCCACCTATAATATACTAAAAGATAACCTAAAGGTGAACTATCTCTTCAAGTTAACCTTTAATTAATATACTATAAAGTTTGGAATTGGTCTTCATTATATATTTATTTTTATAGTTTTTGAATTATTACCACTAAGCCAACAGGTTCAGTAGAGCAATTCCAGACAAATTTCCACCCATGGCTATGATTCTATTCGTTCAATTAGTGACCTGAACAAGCAGTTTTTTTTTTCCTGGGTGGGGGAGTCGTTATTAATCCCTCATATTAACTGCCGGTTGAAAGGAGCAGCCTATAGGAATCTGGAGTGTTTATTGGGGCAGTTTTATCTTGAAGGCAGTCAAGATACAGTTTGAGTCCTGTGGTTTGCTCTGTTATTTGCTGGTTAGAAAGTGGAGTATTAAACTTGCCCTTGTTAGGGATATGTGACTGGTTTTATTACCTTGTTACAGTGCTGAGTTTCCTTGGATTGGATCATTGTTAGATTGTAATGGAACAGAGAATTGTATCCTACACTTTGTATATGGCTGGACCTGGGTTGTACAATGACATTCCCCAGTAGGAGCTCAGAATGCAGAGTATTTGTGTTTCATTTCACCTGCAAATCCCGAACGCACGCAGAGCTGGAGAATGCAACCCAACATCCAGGAAAACATAAGGATTTGTTGTTGACTGTCTAATCCAGGTGAGGGAGCATAAGGATTTAGTTAAACTACAACTGTCAGAGGGATGCTGACTAGGTGTTGTATTTCAAAAGAACATTATGTAAAAGTAATTTATGCCATTAATTTCACTATCCTGTCCTATTATATCTTCTGACCCATGGCCACACTCCATTCCCAGAAACTATTATCCCACTACTATAGGCACCATCTCTCCCTACTATACCTGCTATCCCACAGTCACACTCCCTTCCCAGAGACTATTATCCCACTGTTACTATAGGCACCATCTCTCCCTACTATACCTGCTATCCCACAGTCACACTCATTTCCCAGAGACTATTATCCACTGTTACTATAGGCACCATCTCTCCCTACTATACCTGCTATCCCACAGCCACAGTCCCTTCCCAGAGACTATTATCCCACTGTTACTATAGACACCATCTCTCCCTACTATACCTGCTATCCCACAGTCACACTCCCTTCCCAGAGACAATTATCCACTGTTACTATAGGCACCATCTCTCCCTACTATACCTGCTATCCCACAGTCAAACTCCCTTCCCAGAGACTAATATCCCACTGTTACTATAGGCACCATCTCTCCCTACTATACCTGCTATCCCACAGTCACATACCCTTCCCAGAGACTATTATCCACTGTTACTATAGGCACCATCTCTCCCTACTATACCTGCTATCCCACAGTCAAACTCCCTTCCCAGAGACTAATATCCCACTGTTACTATAGGCACCATCTCTCCCTACTATACCTGCTATCCCACAGTCACACTCCCTTCCCAGAGACTATTATCCCACTGTTACTATAGGCACCATCTCTCCCTACTATACCTGCTATCCCACAGTCACACTGCCTTCCCAGAGACTAATATCCCACTGTTACTATAGGCACCATCTCTCCCTACTATACCTGCTATCCCACAGTCACACTCCCTTCCCAGAGACTATTATCCCACTGTTACTATAGGCACCATCTCTCCCTACTATACCTGCTATCCCACAGTCACACTCATTTCCCAGAGACTATTATCCACTGTTACTATAGGCACCATCTCTCCCTACTATACCTGCTATCCCACAGCCACAGTCCCTTCCCAGAGACTATTATCCCACTGTTACTATAGACACCATCTCTCCCTACTATACCTGCTATCCCACAGTCACACTCCCTTCCCAGAGACAATTATCCACTGTTACTATAGGCACCATCTCTCCCTACTATACCTGCTATCCCACAGTCAAACTCCCTTCCCAGAGACTAATATCCCACTGTTACTATAGGCACCATCTCTCCCTACTATACCTGCTATCCCACAGTCACATTCCCTTCCCAGAGACTATTATCCACTGTTACTATAGGCACCATCTCTCCCTACTATACCTGCTATCCCACAGTCAAACTCCCTTCCCAGAGACTAATATCCCACTGTTACTATAGGCACCATCTCTCCCTACTATACCTGCTATCCCACAGTCACACTCCCTTCCCAGAGACTATTATCCCACTGTTACTATAGGCACCATCTCTCCCTACTATACCTGCTATCCCACAGTCACACTGCCTTCCCAGAGACTAATATCCCACTGTTACTATAGGCACCATCTCTCCCTACTATACCTGCTATCCCACAGTCACACTCCCTTCCCAGAGACTATTATCCCACTGTTACTATAGGCACCATCTCTCCCTACTATACCTGCTATCCCACAGTCACACTCCCTTCCCAGAGACTGCTATGCCTATTGCTACTATAGGCACTATCTCACTACTATAGCTGCTTTCCCATAGTCCCTTTCCAGCAAATTGTAAATGAGTTCTAACGCACATCAAGAGTTAAACCAGATATAGGGACTTGGAATTTAAAATGTTATTCCTCCCAAATTAGTTAGGCTTAATTATCCTACAAATATATCTTGCATTGCCTGCTGTCATTCTTCTTGATGTGCGCAATAACAGGTTTCTGAATTTCGAATGCATAATTGCTAATATTTATTTTTAGCTAAGATTGGGTGTTTACTACTCCTATTACAAGGTTGCTCAATAATTACAAGGTAAACAGCTCAAAGAGAGAAAAGCATAATGGCTTTCCTTGATTTTCAAGAGTGTTACAAGCAAATGTGACACCAAAGAGAAAGTGTCCCTGGCCTATATAATCACAGTGCACATGGCCAGTGAAAGCAATCTTCAATAGCACGGCCCTAGCCAGTAACAATCTGTATACTGCTAGTGTGCGGAATGAATAATGAGAATGAATGGAATCCTCCTAAATATTTTAATATAATGATTTTTGTAATATTCTACCTTTAATGAAAAGGAAATGTAATATTTTCTAGTTGTGAAATGATCTGAACTACTCTCTGATCACAATAAATAATGAGGGGTTTTAATGTGAGGGGCAGTAGATATTATCAATAATAAGAATTAAGAACGATTCTGTGTATTTGCCAGCGTAACAGGGGCATGGTACATGGATGGTACATTAAAACATGACAGGTATTAAAGGCTAAAGGATACAGCCTCAGACCCCAAAACTCTATGGGGCAAATTCACTAAACGCTGAAGCGCCTAACGCCAGCGTGAATTCGCCAGTGTTGGGCATTTTCGTTAATTCGCCTATTCACTAACGGACGCTGGCGTAAATTTGCTAGTGTTTCTTCCCACCCTTACGCCTGGCGAATTTGCGCAACGGACGTAACTACGCAAGACTTCCTTCGCCACCTCAGACCAGGCAAAGCGCAATAGAGTAGATAGGGATTTCTTCAAAAAAAGTTAAAAAAATTTCTAAGTCCCAAAAAACACTGGCGTTTTTTCATTTTTTATGGGTGATAGACTGAAAAAGATTGACATTTTATTTGGGGCTCCCCTCCTTCCCCCCTACATTTCCTAACTCATGGCACCTTAACTATACAGTGGGCACATGTGTAGGGCAAAATAAAAATTTTATTTGCTGTTTTGAAGGTTTCCCAGGCTTGTGTAGTGATGCTACATATACCTCCATTGTAACTTCAATTTGGTGCCGTATGCAAATTAACCATCACTAGCGTAACTTTGCTTTGCTTGGCGAATTAACGCTAGCGCAACTTCGCAACCTTATGCTACCCCTGAGCGCAACTTTGGATTTTAGTGAATTTGCGTAGCGCTGGCAAAAATAAGTGCGGCGAATTGTGGCGAGGCGAAGCAAGGCGTAGCGGACGCTGACGCAATAACGAATCTTAGTGAATGTCCCACTATGTCTCAATACCTGTGTATGTTGATGCATTTAACCTGCAATGGTAATAATATATGTGCTAATATTTATTTAAGAAAGGAATAGGGCACATATATGGGTTCCATTATCCAGAAAATCATTGTCCAGAAAACGCCTTATGGGAAGGCCGTCTCCCATAGACACCATTTTAATCATATAATTCAAATGTTGAAAAAATATTTCCTTTTTCCCTGTAATAAGAAGACAGTCTCTTGTACTCAAACCTTATTGGGGGCAAAACAATTCTAGTGGGTTTATTTAAATTAATATTTAAATTATTTTTTTTTAGCAGACTTAAGGCATGGAGATTCAAATAACAAAAATACCCCTTATTTTAAAAATTCCAGAATGGTTCCTTTTTACTCTACTGCAAAGGGGCCAATCTGGCTGAAATAAAGCAAAGTAATGGAAGGATCCTATTGTTCAGACATTCATACTCATAATATCATGTTTACACAGAGTAATTGAAACCATCAATATGGTAAAAAAATTGTGATATCCTACCGACCTTTGTAAAACTGTTCTTGGACTTTATCTCACAGACTTCTGGTATAGGGGAATCATACAAGAATCTGGGAGTTGGACATCACTGATATTAACTTATATAAGACATAGATATAAAATAATTTCATGAATACTAGTGATACATCCCTATAATATATTCTGTCTTGATTGAGAAAAGGGTATTCAGGTCTGGTAGAGCAACCTGTCAGAAAGATACAGAACTAAGACATGGTAGTGATAGGCGGATAAATTCGCCAGGCGCTAATTTGCGGTGAATTTCCGTGTTTCACCGTGGGTGAATAAATTCGCGAAACCGCAGTGAAAATTAGCCGGCTTGAAAAAATTTTGGACGCATGTCAGAAAATTGATGCGTGTGTCAAAATTGATATGTGCGTCAAAATTCGTGTACTGTAAATTTTTTGCCGTTTCGCGAATTTGCGGGAAATTTGCAAATTTTCCAGCAAATTGACGGGACAAATTCACCCATCACTAGTTATGGACAGTTACACAAATATTTCTGGGACCAACTGGACCCTTGGAACAATTATATTAACAAGTGCAATGCATATCTGAATGGCCTGAAAGTTTAGATACAATTATACATGGTCATTTTATATCAGTCATTTACAGATATACAGAGTTCATAGCAGAGTGAAACCATAGAGGCAAATGTTAGTACAATAAGCTGCCATTCTCAGCTCACTCACTATCTCTACTAGTCATGTCATTCTGATTTTTAAGACAGTGTTGCTGGTAAGGTAAATCACAGCCAGATAAAGTCAATCTTAAAAGTTTTGAGCATTTCCCATTGTGCAGTCTATCCCATCAGTGCCAGGTGCTTTCAGTGGAGGGCCACTATTTGTGGTCAGGGTAGTCATTGGGTAATGCATTCCAATCAGACCTTTATATTTATAAAGCTGCAACTTATTGTAACCACAAACAGAACTACCATCTGCTCATCCATGGACTAGTAATGGCATACATGATCCTTAGGTGTGGTTCCAATAAGTCAGAAGAAGACAAATAGGGTCCCATATAAGAATCACACAATCTTCAAACTCTTTAAAGCAAGGGGTTCCCCCATTATGTGTCTTGCAGAGAAGGGTGTGGCGGTTAGATGGGTTTCTGATTTAAGGGTTAATAAAAATATGGTGTTCTTACATGCATGATACTGGAATGGACTTTCCTTATCTAAGGTGCAGAGTATATTACATATCTGATCACTGGTTTTAATATCACCAGGTGCACATTGACCTCTTTAGCCTAGGTGAAAACAGAGTCCTAGCCCTTAAAATGTTGCTTGGCACTTACTGAGGTTGCAGTTGGAATGTCATGGAGCTGTTTAGACACAGCCATGTCCACTTTGTTGGCACAATGGCAAAATCTGCAAACACTCAGAAGTATTGTTTCTGGCCCCAACCAAAAAACCTCATTTGCAAAGGTGAATTCAGCATGCCCCTGCACTATGCACATAGAATTGTAATGCCCCTTGTCTGCTGCTGGATTGGTGCATGTACATTACAGAAAATATACTGGGCACTGTAGAGCGACACGACCCCCCATTTCTGCTGCCAAATTTTGCAGGAAGTCTCCAGTGACAGCCAAGGAAAGGGGATATTTATGTCCCACATGCCACCTCAACAAATGTGCCACCCAAAGGAATTGATCCTCAAGTGCTGGAATGCCAACGCGCCACTGATCTTAGATACATCACTATGTGCCAGACATGAATATATTCATGTTGCAATAAGAACATTTTAATTGGAGTTTTCCCTTTACAATAGGATATGCTGATGAGATGCTCTGTAAGATACATCTGTAGGGGTGGAGGTTTCCTGGCTAACCTCCCATATAATTATTGCAATGACCCGGAACTTTCTCTCCCCTGACCTTTATCTAATAATTTTATTATCTATTAAAATGCTTGTACTTTATAATAAAAAATTTAAAACATACATATATATATATATATATATATATATATATATATATATATATATATATATATATATATATATATATATATATATATACATATATATATATATATATATATGGAATAGGTCCATAATTATTATATCTTTGAAAGGTTAATTAGAAATATTAACCTTTACTTACGCTCTATTTTTAATGCTTAAATTAGATCCTAAGAACGCTGCGCTGAGCAAAGGCCACCGGTGTGTAGTGATTTGTTCCAACCCTCTCCCCTGTGGATTTCCCTACTGTACAACGCCACTCTCTCTCTTGTTTGGAGAATATAAAACGCTCCCTAAATACCCTGTTTTATATTCCCAGCATGAGACATACATGTTATGACATAGATGCGCTGGATTGCATGGAGGCACTACGCAAGACCGCAGCACAAGCACAATGATATCAGTGGAACCACTATATTGCACTAACACTTCTGAGATGCTGCAATCTCCCAGCTTCATGAACCAAGAAAACAAATGATCAACTAAATTTACTGAATTCAGGGTAACAAGCAGATGCCATATTCGCACAAAGTTTCAGAAATTGAATAAAGATTAGTCATGCGCCTTTAATATTCCAGGCAATCCCAAAAAAGTATGGTATGGGGACCTGTGCTCCAGCATACTTGGGACCAGGGGTTTTCAGATTATGGATCTTTCTGTAATTTTGATTTCTATACCTTGTCTACAAAAAAATCATGTAAACATTAAATAAACCCAATAGGCTGGCTTTAATCCAATAAGGATTAATTATATCTTAGTTGGGATCAAGTACAAGGTACTGTTTTATTTTTACATAGAAAAAGGAAATAATTAAAAAAAAAAATTTGATTAATTTTGAGTGTATGGGAGATGGGCCATCCCGTAATTCAGAATGGGTTTCTGAATAACGGATCCTATACCAGTACCATGAGCATCTCAGTGTTCTCTGCAGCACAATAAGTATGCTGTGCCCCAAAAGACAAAACACACAAAACAAACAAAACACAAAAATATCCCCAATAGGTTTATGGTAAAATCATCTGCTACTTTGCACAGGTTGCTTTTCCCCAACAGCTCCAAGAGAAATGTTTCCCCCTAAAACTCATTGTTGGAAGATTCCAGGACCAAGGTAATCACAATGCACCCACATACACACCCATCTTAGGGGTATATTTGTTTATGAGTATAAAGGAGCTCACTGCATTTCCCCAGAATGAATCTTTACAGTCTTTTCATTTGTTTCGGATTTTTAAAAGCGTATTTATCAAAGATTCACTTTTACCCACTGAGGGTTGTAAATATGTCTCTGATGGAGAACCCATGCCAATATTTTTGCTATTACTGTTTGGCCCTGACTAGGGTTTTTTATCTGCTGTCCAGTTCCTGGTTTCTGTCCAAGGGAATGAGCATGGAATTTGAAAAGGGGAACAGATGTAGCCGGAACTTATTCAGTAAAAGAAATATAAACACACTTGAGATAAATACAAATCAATTTTAAGGGCTTAAACGAAACCAGAATTAAGCATTTAATAGGCAGCTCAAATGCCCCGACTTGTATTTTTTATTGCAGTCATATTCTGTGCTTCTAAGATATATCGATTGCTCCTTATTTATATAAATATTTCTGCTTATTGATGCAAACGGGAGATGCCATTCAGGTTGCTCTCGTGAGTTCATTTCAAACCTCACCCATAGAGTCCAACTACAGCATTGCCCTCCAGTGGTCAGACTGTATGCATGGGATTTTGTAGCTAACAGGCCTTCCCATTATAGGGAGCAACGTGCCTTCATTCTACTAAAAATAAGACAATTTATCTACCAGCATGGATTTATAAAGTTTAATTACCATGAGCACAAATGTCTTGTTATTGCAGGGGGAAAACAGCTGATCGGTCAAAATTAAGGACTGTTGGTTTAGATAGGACATTACAAAAAAGGGCACTGCCATAATTTGGAGCTTTTTGGATGAATGGCTTCCAGATAATATAAGTGTTTGGTATAATGTCATTGTACTACGCAGCAAATCCAGATAAATATCACATACACAGGCAACCGTCACAAACACCTGCTAAGCCCAGTCACTAGTCTGTTATACACCCAAACTCTATCTTCCCATCGCACCATCAATCCAGCCCTTCTTTCCCGCTGGCGTGTATGCATAATGCACTATGACAAACACTGTCTCAGTCGCACAGAACTATCATTACTTACACACTCCTTAGCATACAGGACAAGTTCATGGATCTTACTATACATTCTTCATTCTAACACCTTCTCTGCACAGCCAGTGCTCCCCATACACACTCACACCAAGGAAATCGGGCACATCTCGCTGTGTGACCTAGTATCCTTGCCCAAATCCAAAAAAGTCTAACCCACTGCACTCCCACACGTCTATTAATTATATAACATAAAGCAATATAAACTGGCCGGACTCAAACCTTTCATATAACGTTACTAATGCCCCAGGTGTTCCTCATATGACCCAAGTATACATATGATATAATATAAATCAGCAAAGCTCTGTGTATCGGAAACCCACTGCATTGCTGTTGTGCACAGTAAAGAAGCGCCTGCATATACCTGTATGTATACAGACAGTATAATAGGCTAGCTGGTTTGGACACATAACAATAATGTCATCTATATAATTCAGTAATCAGGTGAAAAAAAACAACATATTTTTTACGAGGAGTTATAGTTAAATAGAATCTGGTGGCTGCAGGTGTCCCAGCCTTGATCTGTTATACCACACACATAAACACTAACACACATATTATATTAACATTATTCAGGGACAGTCCACCTCTTTCATACTGGCAGTGTTACTGGCTGGCAGGTGTTAGGGGATTGTAGTTCTGCAACAGACAGAGTGCCAGGTGTGTGTGTAGGGAAAGATAGACTGATAAAGGTAAATATATCTATACACACAAATACAAGCACAAACACACGCATAGGTAAAAATATAAACACATTTGCCTGGAGTCAAAACATTTGTACCGCTGCGTGTCTCTGCAGACACACACCCTGATTATTGAATATAGAACGGTTCCTCCACATAGAAACTCAGCCTCTGAATTAATTCATCCCCAGCAAGTGCATGCCGCTCGCTCAGTCGCCCATCTCTACACCTACTATTTATCTATTTATCTACTTTGTCTCTAGTCACAGACTCAACATTCTTGTACCCATTTCTGCCCCTTGGCACCCACACACCTACCACCTACACAAATACACTGACCTCCTCTCCATTCCCACCTGCATACACACACAAACACACAATTATTTTGAATACACAGACTCCACCCAAGTATAAATGTAATCTAAATGTAGAGGCAATGCTCCGCTGCAAGCGCTGTACCTATTAACTGGCTCAACACCTGTATACAATTTACTCAACAAACAGATCCAGATCAATAGATACATATACATATTTATTCTATCAGCGTATCTCTCTTTCTCTATAGAGTATTATCAACCAATGTCATTGTCTGATGTCGGTACAGACTCTGTATGAGCACCAAAATCATCATCCTGTAGACACAGGCAAGGTAATAAACAGTGATCCCAGTTTAACCAGCAAAATTATGTACTCACTAACTCACTAACTCACTTACTCACACTACAATATGAGCCAATGCACACTCACACTATATATGTATGTATGTAATATATATATATATATATATATATATATATATATATATATATATATATATATATATATATATATATATATATATATATATATATATATATATATATATATATATACATAAATAATATTTAGGCAGCAGCATCTATAGCTCCTACAAATCAAATTCCTTCTGACACACACAATGTCCCACTGTATTTTCCATTGACTTCTGTCCTGCTCCTCTAAGCACTGCAACTCCTCTCCTAACTCCCTAATGTTTTAGGGAATACAAAATCTTATATTGATCATATACACACCCCCAGTCTGTGCACCTTACAAGCTATAGTAAATAATACAAAGACACTACACTGCATGCATCTGTTCCCCAGTGCCAACATGTACGTACGATGAATGCAGCTCCATGCAATGCATCCCAGTTCCAGACGCTCACATTCCGCTCTCGGCTCTTCTGATTTGGACACAGAGAGAAGCTGCTGCGCTGGTCCCTGAGTCGTTCGGAGTCTGAGCTGCTTTGTGCGCCTCTCTCCACCAACCTCCCCCCAGGACTCACATAATTAGCACAGAAACCCAAGAGAAGAACAGAGAGCTACAGCTGTGACAGGGGAGGGGGGAGAGAGGGAGAGAGGGAGGAAGGAGGTGAGACTGGATGAGAGAAGCGCTGAAGGTAGGAGGGAGAGAGAGAAAGGAATAAAGAGAGGATACGAGAGAGAGAGAGAGAGAGAGAGAGAGAGAGAGAGAGAGAGAAGGACTGGGAATGGTAGAAAGGAGGAGAGAATGGGAGGAGGAAGAAAGGAGTAAGGAGGGGTGACCATGGGAGGAGACAGATAAATAAGAAGAACAATTAAGAGTGAAAATGGATGAGAGTGAAAAGTACCATTTAGAGGGTGAAACCAAACAGAAGAGAAAGTAGCAGCAATTTGTATCTGTAGAGGGTGCAACAGGAATACAGGGAAGAAGGATGGAATGTGATTTATTTACTGTCAATGCAAGAATAAGGGGGGGGGGTTATGTACCTGTATAGTCTCTCCCTCTCTCTGTAACTGGAATTAACAGGTACTGTGCTCTGGCAGCACTTAGAGAAAAATCCCTGATTTAGACAATGAATTAGATTTATGGCACAAATTTGGGCTGCTGCCACAACGTATTTAATATTTCAATAACTAAGTATAATAGGGATTTCCAACCTGACAGCCTCTTGCTTCTGCTGAACTACAATTCCCTGCATCCAAAAAAACTCATTCCATCCTTGCTTTTCAAGGAACTGACTATACATGGCTACTTAGTAGGGTGTTCCAAATATGGTTCTATGTGGTCAGAACTTTACTGATGCAAATTTTAATAATAGGGAAGAACAATAACACAGACCCACAGGCTGTTAATAAGGTGATGAACATAAGATCATACCATCTGTGGCAATTGTATTTGCAATGTGTATGGTGGCAATGGTCTGTGTACCATAAGCAAAGAGAACTGAAGGACTGTTGTCCAAGGTGCTGAACAGCAGTTACACTATGCAGGGATGTCCAATTTATAACCCTTCAGGTTCTGAAAAGCAGCAACTCTCAGCATCCCATGGAAGCCAGAACCTTATACTACAAATGGCAATATTATAATATCTGAACATTGTATGGAAAATATCTAAAAGTGCTAATAAGATGACAATATCCTGATTGAGAGGAGTGCCACATCATACTAAATTCAAGCCGCCCACTTGTGTTCGCATATAATGCAAGTATAAAGCTGGAGCTATTAGGACATAGTGATGCATACCTTTGGCTGCATTTGTAATGCCTTGATGAGTAGAGAAGCTGAAAAAGCATTAAATAAACCAAAACAATTCTTTTTATGCCACAGGGATTCAGTTTTTTGGTATACATCCTGCACTGGGAGATAAAAAATGGGCAGACACAAATACCCATGGAATATTGGCAGTCAATGTGGTCAACATTTTTTTTATTGGCTAAACTAAGACATAGAATAGAAACTCTATTTTTACCAATCTCTTTTTATGGGGCAATGTAGTAAGAGTCTTAATGTTTAATAACTCATAGTAACCACATAGCAAGTAGTGTTTACTCTATTAAAAACAACTTAAAATTGAGCATCTGATTGGTCGCTATGGGCTTTAGACCTGTTATATAAATGGGCACTAATACAAGCCCTTTAAGCCTAGAGCCATGAGGCAACGTGTCACCTAATGTTACATTATGAAAAACATATTGGCCTTGTGATTACTTTCTATTAATATTAACTTTACAGAGTGCAGGTAACGAATGGCAAATGACCTTTGAGATGTAATCAAGTTAACTGGCTGCTTGCAACCCTAACTGTCAGAAGACAATCGCTTTCCAATCCCACCAGGATTCTGGCAACAAAGCAACATTTCCCACCTAGAACTGCTGGATCATTATCCTCTATGCTTTGAGAAAGGACATTATTCAGATTATTTTTAAGTCACAAATGACCAATGGGAGGACACAACTGTTACATTAATGTGGGATGAACAGATAATATACAAGTATATACAGCATAAACAAAGGGTCCAAAAGATTACACACACTATTCTAACCAAGAAATGCTGCTCTTGAAAAATACTTTTTTAGAAGGTTACCTAATAATTTCCAAAATCAGAAATCACCCCATTAAGCATAAATTAAGATGTAAGCTATAAACCAGATTAAATAAGTGAGGGGTTCCATATTCTCATCTTGTCGCACACGTGAAAATTAAAATGTCCTTTTATTAGTGTATTATTGGCTTATTATTTCATTACCTGATTATGATGGTTTCTTAAGGGGAACCCTATCTGCATGTGTAACAATAAAAGGCAAATTGTTAGTTTGTAATCAAGCAATTGCAATGTACTCTGTTTCCGAATTATTGTGTCCTCTCCCCCAGTGGTAACAGTGGGAAGAGAATGCCTGTGAGTAAGAGAAGTTGTGGAAGGAAAACAAGGAATTTAGGAGGCATCTGCCGCTTATAAGGAGAGGAGAATGATTCATATTTATGAAAAATATACTGAAAACGAAAAGAATATCTAATGTATAAAGGGAGTTGTGCTCTTGACATTTATAAAGGTGTAAGAATACTTGCTATTTATAATAGGAGGAGAATACCTGTCATTTATATAGGGAGGGAAGTTCTTGATATTTAGACACGAAGAAGACTACCTGACATTTATAAGGGGATGCGAATAATTAATGTATATGGGGGGGGGATAACTGTCGTTTATATAGGGAGGATAATAGCTGACATTTATACAGGGATAAGAGTAATTTCTATAACAAAGGAGAGTATTTAATGTATGAAGGAGGTAGAGTAGAACGTTCTTGATGATTAGGGAGAAGAGTACCTGCCATTTATAAGAGGAGGAGAGTCATCAATGTATAAGAAGAGGAGAGTAACTGTCATTTAATGTATATAGGGAAGAATATACAGGGAAAAGAGTACCAGTCATTTATAAGGGTATGAGAGTATTTATAAGGGGAGAAGAGTAACTGTCATTTATATTAGGGGGAGAGTTGACATTAATACTGCAGGGAGAATACCTGTCATTTATAAAGGGTAAAGAGTAGAAGTATTTTATTATGGGACAAGAGTAACTCATGTACAGTATAAAAGGAAGAATGTACATATCATTTATACTGGTAGTATATTTATAGAGGAGAAAACTTGGACATAGTATTTGACATTACATAGGGAGGAGAGTACATGTAATTTATAATAGAGGAGAGTAATGCATAAAGGGAAAAGAGTAACTCTCATTTAATTGGAAGGAGAGTAGCTGACTTGCATACTGGGAAAATAGAACATGTATTTTAGAAATGTTAGAGAGTAATTAATGTATAAAGGGAAAAATTTAAATAGGGGGAGAGTAGTTGACATTTACACTGGTAGAAGAGTACCTGTCATTTATATTGGGAAAAGAGAAGATGTATTTTATTATGGGACAAGAGTAACTCATGTACATGTACCTATAATTTATTATGAGAGGATAATATGTGATATTTATAGAGGGAGAAAAGTACCTTTCCTTTATAAAAGGATAGACTGAAAGGAAAAAGTATCTGTCATGTATAAATTGAATAAAGATAAGAATAAAGTACTCTGTATGTATACAAGGGGGCAGCACAGAAAGCTGCATCCAGTATTTTTTCTAAGGAAATTGATGGTATATCGTGCTTATATGGAGAAAAGACAGTCAAGCATTAATGCTGAGTGTAAAAGCAAATCCTGATAAAAATAGAAGGGTTGGTGTGCATAACACTTACTATTCACAAGTACCTGGGAGGTATTAAAACAGAAGAATATTAGCAGAAGAGTAACAGCAGCACTCATATAGGGGATAGCTAATATATATATATATATATATATATATATATATATATATATATATATATATATATATATATATATATATATATATATATATATATATATATATATATATATATATATACACAGTATATAATGGAAGGGGCTTACTGCATGCCATTACCATAGGGGGCTGCAATATATGTTATCTCCATGGCAGAACCAATTACAGAGCTTATGGAACAGAATCCATCACATAAATAATAAGGTGTCTTTGGTGTCTTTTTTTTTTTTTTAAATAATAGATGGAAAGCCCAATTGATTTCTACGAGGGAGAAAGAGGGATATATGTCATTTACACATGAAAGTGAAGTGTTCGGTGTCAGAACGAAATCCTTTACACATCCCTGAGAATCAAAAGCCCATACACAGGCATACTGGAAATATCACCAACAACTGCATCTTTATTTATGATCACTCATGAAAAAAAAGGGCAAGTAAACTGCAATCCCATGACGGCAATGCTATTACTGGAACCACTGGAAAAAAACTCTGGTTGGAGCTCATATATAACCCTAACACAGGACAAACAAGGGGGTAGGTACTTATTATCTAATAGAGAGAGAAACAATACTGATTACCTCTCTGTCATTAAAGCTGTGTTATTAGACTTACCATGTATAGTATTGGATATAAGAATATAAACCAGCATAGGATTAATAGTTATGCAACCAAACTTGCTCAATAACACATTTATCAGTTATTTAAAATAACCCATTTGTGGTTTGTCTTTTTTTCCCAAACTTACACAACACCCATACATATCAACAAAAGCCTTAATCCCTCTGATGGTGCAGGGTATTAATACAGGTGTCAGTATTCATACAGCGAGGGCTGAGAAAACTCAACTGTATCCTTGCATGATTGGGGCTAAGAGATAAAACCAGGGAATAAGTAAGCACTAAATGAAATCCATGTCTTTTGGATCTGGCTAAATGCTGAATCCTTAATTAAATTAAAGGGTAAATGAAGTTCATCTGTTGAGTTTGGCCTGTCTATTATGCCTGCATTTCTCATTCTAGAATTGAATTTGATACTATTGTCTTCCATTTATACACGTACCTTTCCTGGCTGTTTTTATTCAGCCTGGCCTTATAATATAGATATGAGATTATGAGCTATGAGCGGAAATAGAGGCTTAATGTGCTGAGTCTCTGATCTATGAAATGCGGAAGTGTAGTTCGATTGCCGTGTCAGCTCCTTCTACCCTCGGGCTAACCACTTTATCTCCTTTGCCCTAAGCACTAACAAGCAGCCTATAAGCTGTGAAAAGCAACACCATGTAAAATATAATGGAAAAGATGGAGTAGCTGCACTTGGTGTTTATATAGGGGGGAAAAAGTCACTCTGGTACATGAATAAAAGGGATATATATATATATATATATATATATATATATATATATATATATATATATATATATATATTATATTATATATACACTGTCACAAGGTGCACACCGTTTCCAGAGTTGAAGACCTGGGTGCCTGCCGATGTGTAATAAATTCAAATGTAGCAGATAGCGGCACTCACAGGATTTGCGACAAGTTCCAGTTTGAAAGAATCTTTATTTGAAGAGCTTCAAATAAAGATTCTTTCAAACTGGAACTTGTCGCAAATCCTGTGAGTGCCGCTATCTGCTACATTTGATTATATTATATATATATATATATATATATATATATATATATATATATATATATACACACACACACATGATTTGTATTGAAGTGTTAATCACAAGAGAGCACTGATTGGTTTGGGCTTATGCACTATGTTATTTAATGTGAGCTTTTTAATGTTTGTATCATCCTTGAAAAAGGTCCCAACAGGGACCGAAATGTCGGGCATTAATACGATGTAACAATAAAACGATTGATTCTTAAAATAGGGAGTGCTGGTCTGAGAATAATTGATATATATATATATATATATATATATATATACAAAAAGAAGTTGCAACAGCACTCACGCTTTACAGCAAGTTCAGCGGTGCACGTCCCTTGGGGATTCCGGTCAGTCCTCCACAATCTAGAAACGTAGTAACGGACAGCACTTGCTTGTAATGCTCAAAGGTTTCTTTATATCAAATGTTAAAAAATGACATCACCATATAATGTACACATATAAAAAGCGACGTTTCGAGCCTACATAGGCTCTTTATCAAGCCATGTGTAGCAATGGTATCAAGAACAAACACAATCCATGTGAGTATTTAAGGATCATCAAAGGAAGTGACATAGCAACATATTCATTATCCTCTGTACAGGGTTGATACAATGTATACTGAGCACTGGCTGAATTAGATACATAACACTTGTAGAAACAGATATAACTACAAAAATAAATACAAATTGTAATCCTTATTAAGGCCTGCTGGATGAAGTGAATGTAACCTTTTAATCCACCATACTTCCCGTTGTTTAAGCCTAAATTCACGGTCTCCTCCCCTAACTAAGGGGGGCACATGCTCTAATACCATGAACCGTAATTGATCCACAGTATGTCCCTTTTCTTTAAAATGACGTGACAATGGTAAAGCAGTATTTCCCAATTTGATGGTGGACTTGTGTTGTGATATCCGTGATTTGGCCTTTTGGATAGTTTCCCCGACATAAATCATGCCACATGGGCAAACTATCGCATACACCACAAATTGTGATAAGCAGGTGTGGTATCCCCTAATTTGAATGGACTCTCCAGTACCTGGATGTAAGAAAAATTTGCCTTTAATCACATGTCTGCACTGTTTGCAGTCAAGGCAAGGATACATACCACTGTTACGTTGTCCCAAAAATGTGCTCACGACTGGTTTATATGTTGGCACTGAAGTCTTGGTTAATTTAGACCCTATAGTTTTTCCTCTTTTGTATGAGATCAGTGGAGGGGAAATAAATTCCCTCACCGTAGGATAGGCTCTACATAGAATTGGCCAATGTTTCTGTAGGATGCCATTTATTTGTCTAGAAAGTCCACCGTGTTGTGTAACAAAGGTAATTCTAGGGCCCTTCACTTTTCTAGATTTTGACTGTCCTATGGCCTTTTCGGCTTTGTCCAATACTTGTGATGGATACCCCCTCTTTTTAAATCTATGTCTCATTTGTTTAATTTGGACATCCCTAATCACTGGGTCACTAACCAACCTATGAACCCGTGTTAACTGGCTGATTGGTATCGAATGCTTGGTGTGCCTAGGGTGGTTGCTATCAAAATGTAAAATCTGATTTCGGTCAGTAGGTTTAGAGTATAGTTTAGTCTGTAGCCCTCCTTCTCTATAAACTAATACATCCAAGTAAGAAATTTCTTTAACATCATGAGTTAGCGTAAATTTGATAGAGGGATGGAAACAATTGAGATGATCGTGGAACCGAGATATATATATATATATATATATATTCGTCCCTTTTATAAAATGTATAATAAACCATAGAATTCTTAATGAATCAGATGAAAATTGAGCATAGGACTGGCCAGATATGGGATGACTTTGACGTAGTTGGCCAGCTTAAATATATTGCAATATATGGACAAACAATCCCTGTTTTGTTTAAAGGGTAAGGCATTTTTCAGTAGCAGTATGCACAAAATGTCTCTGTCTTAAATATATTGATAATGGGTTGAGTGCAGAGGAATCTTGTATTTGTCTATATGTATTTTGTGGTCACAGCCTCATTGCACCCCCGCCTAATGTTTTTAAAAACTAGTGGTGAGCACAACTTTCCCTTGTTTGTTATAGTTCTACAAGAGCAGTGACCAGCTCCATGTTGTAGCTCCCACCCCCTCCAACTATAGTCAGGTGATCCCACTGGTGTCTAATAAAAGGGCAGCCAAGTTTGGGAGTTTTACTTTCGAAAGCAGCTAGTAAGTTGCAGGTAAAACGTATTCGTCCCTTTTATAAAATGTATAATAAACCATAGAATTCTTAATGAATCAGATGAAAATTGAGCATAGGACTGGCCAGATATGGGATGACTTTGACGTAGTTGGCCAGCTTAAATATATTGCAATATATGGACAAACAATCCCTGTTTTGTTTAAAGGGTAAGGCATTTTTCAGTAGCAGTATGCACAAAATGTCTCTGTCTTAAATATATTGATAATGGGTTGAGTGCAGAGGAATCTTGTATTTGTCTATATATATATATATATATATATATATATATATACAACCAACAGAAGGGATCCGCACTCCCAGGTCTTAGATAAAAAAAATAAAGAAGTTTTATTGCAAAGATGTAAGCCTAACGTTTCGGCCTCCTCTGAGGCCTTTCTCAAAGTGACAAAATGTTTGTTAGAATGCCCTAAATACAAGAATTGGTGGGAAAATGACGTAAATGACAGAAAATGACGGAAATGACGTATTGACAACATCACCCAAAACGCAACTGTTAATTAAGTATCGTTAATAACATACAGAAAAATTTTTAAAAAATGCATAGCACATATGTAGCTTCTATTAATAATCTCTAAATTTAAACAATGTAATTCTTGCTAAAATCATAGTCTTCGATCACAATGTTTCAATGTAACACTTTGTTAACACTTATCGCATCCCTATCTCAGTGTTGAACTTTGTTGCAAAGACATATCAATTGAGCGTAGTTGACAAGCCTGTTCTGGAGATCTATCCTTCGTATATGTAAATTTGTACTTCCAAATAAGAAATAAATAGAAAACTACCAATGTGTAACTACAAACCCCTGCAAATGTTCATAAGATAACTACATCAACACCGTCCAAATATATGAGGGGTCACCAAACCCCCTTATAAACCCCATTGTAGTGTATCTGTTTATGCACTCTTCGTGGACTATATATATATATACATACACACACACACACACACACACTTCCTTAATAATACTCACTTTCTTTAGTCTATGTCTGATATATTGTAGTGTTTTGCTACTTGCAATAATTCCAGTGATATGTTGGCAGTGCTACAATTGGTCACTTATAGGGGCAGGGGAGGGGTGTACATGACATTTATTAAGGGGATAATATTCCTACAGTGTATGTAAGCCTGTGGGACCTGTCATTTGTATAGGAGAGGGGTCGAGTCATGTGCAGGATGTGCTGTAGACATATTCTGCAGAGGAGTGCAAACATGGCCTGACAGTCTGGCAGAGTACATATCATTCAGGCAGGAAGGATGTTGGAACCTGTCATTTATTTAAAGAGGACCTGGCACCCATGAGCAATTGTTCACCCTATATAACCGCATATTGCTTCTGTTAGCCATTTATTAAAATCAGTCTCTTTTTTTAAACGATGTGTCTTTTTCATGGCAACCTCCGGGGAACAAGTACCAGGTTGAAAATGAATGCTGACAAAGTTGAATATGCTCCACATTTTAATTGGTTTTTATAATCTTGATTGGGTGCGGGTTCTTTATTTGCATTGAGGGATTAAGGGGAACGATGAACAGCCGTCAGCTCTATAAACTACAATTCCCATCAGCAGCATTTGACTAATGGGTGTTCCAAAACATCTGAAGAGCAACAAGTTAGAGAGCCAAAGTAGAGCTGTTCAGCACCTTGGTCAGCAGCTCTAGTTCACTTTGCATGTAGTCCGCATCAGGCCCGGACTGGCAATCTGTGAGTTCTGGCAAATGCCAGAGGGGCTGCTATAAGGTCCCATAGAAAGTCAGTATTTAGTGGGCTGGTGGGGGTTGTTTGGGCCTCTGTGTGGGCTGCTTGGGCCTCTGTGTACCTGAAATGCAAGGGCCTATTTTAATTCTCAATCCAGACCTGGTCCTCATCATATCAATCTGAAATGCAGCGCTCAGTCGTCACGGACCTGAAATATAAATGCAAGTATCTATGTGCATTCCCTTCATATAGAATTGCCAATGGATTAATTTTTAGAAAGTCACATTATACTGAGAAGCAGGACTGTATAATATCTGACATTCAGCACCTTGGGCTTTTTATTTCTCTCTGCATGTGATACACCATCATGCTAATTTGTAATACAGGATATGTATACACATATATATTCCCATTAGATATTCAGTTTGTGACATAGCCAATAAAATGGATATTTTTGATTAGAACTTGCTGCTGGCAAATGTATTTCATTATGCCGTTTTCAGATACAATTATATGTGGAAGGAGGGGAAGTGGAAGGCCTAAACTAAGGGGCTGGCAGGATTCAATGAAGGGATGCTGTTTCCCTTTTACTTACATAGTTCTTTGACTCATCTACACTGGAAGTGAAAGACAAGGACTGGCTGTACCTGTAAAATTCCCATTGCAGCTTGGGCAAAAAAAAAGGTATCAGTGTATTTTGCACGGGAAAAGCTACCTAAAAAAACCCCCATTACTCCAATGTATTTTGCTCAAAAAAAAATTGTCCATCTTTGATGTATTTCGTGAATTTTTGCCATTTCATATACTTTTTATATGGTTTTGTGAATTTTTGTGAGAAGTGAAATTGAACCTGATTCACTCATCACTGTAAGGGATACTGGGGTTATGAGTTCATGTGTGGGACTAGTGTCATACCAGATTTACTAAGTACCTGCAACTCAATCCACAGCTGGTATGGGGCAATACACCAGTGAAGCAGAAACCAAAGGGTTTTCCATATATAATGTCTATATGTCCCATAATTGACTAAAGAGGAGAATTAACCTTCCTGCATAACGGGCTAGAATTAGAGGGAGAGCTTAGGACAGCCCCATAAAGTGGATTGTGTGATAGAGGGTTTTGACATCAAGAGTAAATAGGCAGGGAAGTCCACCAAGTGTCAGGGAGCTGGGAGCTCCCTCCAGAGAGGTAGTCTGGATCAAGGAGGAATCCCTCTTGAGGGAGCACGGTCGCGGTATCCAAAGGGTTAAGCAAGCGGAAGGTCAGAGTTCAGGAAAGAGTTCAGTGGCAGGCAGTTTAGGATCAAATAGCAAGAGTTCAGGCAGAGGGTCCAAACCAAGGCAGGAGCAGGAATCAGGATACAGGAAAACAGGAACCCAGGTTCAGGGTAGCAGAACCTATTCTTGGGTGCCATTCTGGCATCCAGGGCGCCATTAAATACTCAAATCTTGGTGCCCATGAGCAATTGTTCAGCCTATATAACCGCATATTGCTTCTGTTAGCCATTTATTAAAATCAGTCTCTTTTTTTAAACAATGTGTCTTTTTCATGGCAACCTCCGGGGAACAAGTACCAGGTTGAAAATTAATGCTGACAAAGTTGAATATGCTCCACATTTTAATAGTTGGGTGGGTTCGGGTCAACCTTGCACTGCTCCTCACGGGTGGCGGGCGGGTTGAGATCTCCTCCTGCTCTCCACGCCACCTTCAAATGTCAGCTTCCAACTTCCGGGTTCCGGTTTTATAGTCTTGCGTCTGCTCGCCCCGCCCTTTTGTGATGTCATTGTGACATCATCGGCGGGCGGTGTGGGTCTATAAAAGGACCCCTGAAGCGCGGGTGCTGGCTGGAACAGGGCGGGTTAGGGTCAGGTGCGGGTCAGGAAAACCCTGACCCGCACATCACTAGTAGAGATAATTCCCCCTTTATATACCCCAGTGGCACGTTGCATGAATATTGTTATACTGATTAATATTATTATATGTTCTGTATCAGATTTTCCTGTGTTCTGCATACTTATCTACTCTATTGCATCCTCCTCCTCCAAAGGAACATTTGTGTTCTGCCTGTAACCCTTGTTCTACCCGCAGCCAGTCCCTTTTGGTGATAGGGAATTATTGAAATAGTTTCCCCAACTATTAAAAAACATCCTATGTAAGTGCACATTTCAAAAGGTGATGGTGATCTGCCTGTACCAAAGCTTTATCTAAAATACATTTTGCATGGGAATACAAGCAGATAAAGCGAGTGATATATTATGGCAGCGCATACAATGGAGGCGAGCTTGAAACTTTCATCATGGCTTACTTATCCTATGGGGCTTAATAATCAATAAGCAAGCTTTTTCAGACTCTTAGAAAACTCAGCCCCAAAGAATAAAAAAGGAAATGTTAACAACTTTGTCAAGTTAGATACAATTACTTCATTTTATAGCTCTGGGCCATAATCACAGAGAAAGATAGAGATTTTTAGATTCCGCGCAAGGTCCCTTATAATAACCTGCCATTTTGCACTTCTGGTAATTGGGGAGCTATTGCTGGTGATTTGATTCCCACTCGGCTTTCTCTAATCATCATCCCCTCAGCCAATCAGCTCCCAGCGAACAACGAGCTGATTAATTGTGCGCTGAATGGCTTCTCTATTTATATCTCTGCTGCGCTGAGACATCTCAACAGGTTTGCCCGACTCTGCTCACAATCACAGAGAAATAGGTTAATTAAACACGATTCAGGGAAAAGCAGGAAAAGAGAGTAACGAGAGGCAGAGGGCACAGTAACACACCATCGGCTGCAGAGGGGTAATGGGAACATTAATGCAGTCACACAAGTGGAAATATTCCTGTACAAGCAGGTGAAGGTGGAGCTCAAGCCTGAGACACACACACAGGCTCAAAGCAAAGTAGCAGCAGCTTATACAACCCTGCAAGTATTGTAACCAGGGGGCAAATTTACTTAAGGGCGAAGTGAAAATTCTCCTGTAGATATCTTGTATGCCGAAAGTCATACAAAAAGTTAAAATGCTGGCATTTTAAAATATTTTAAAGTGGAATTATGTTTAAAAGCTGTAACTGTTCATTTTTTTTAACCATTCGAAGCTCATGCCACATTTGTTTTAGGGTGGGCTCATGTCTAGGACAATAGAAGATCTCTTCTGTCTTTGTTTTGCTTATTGGGCATTTGTAATAATAAGTGGCCACTTCAAGCATTTGTACCAACATCTCTAATTAAGACATATATACGACCTATATGTACCCGCCCTATTCAAATTGACCTAAGCGTAAGAGTGTTAACGAAGTTTCGCTAGGCAGAAATTAACACTAGGGAAAGTTCACTATAAAATGCTCAGGCCAACAAGTTTGTGCTGCCGACACTTCGCCAGCTTTCGTCTCCCGAGACTTAACTGCATTTTGATGAATAAGCGTATGAGCCATGAAGTTGTTGGTCTCTTGTTTTAGTGCTGCACTAAAATGGCAATAGTATGTGAATCTTTTGCTAACAGTCTACTGCACCCGTGCCACCCGCTGTGGGAACCCTACAATAACTGCCATGTTCAGGGCATCAGGAGCTGCAGGGTTCCCAAGTGCCAACAGGTGCACTTCTGCAGGGTTGAACTGGGGGGCCCGGGGCCGACCAGGACTACTGTCCAGGGCCCGCCCCCCTACTGTGGGGGCATCGAGTGCGCGCACACAAAGGAACTGCTTGGCGCCTGCGTGAAGACGCCTGGTGTAAAGCGCATGTGCAGAAGCTGGTGCGCAGATGTCTTTAATATAAATCTTTTTTCAGGAGATCTGGAGAGGAGACCCACCTGGTATTTTCCCAGTCCGACACTGCACTTGTGCATGATTCAGTAGAAGAATGGTACAAAGTCAACTATAGGGAAATTGAAGAAGCTTGCATGGATGCCAGGGGGTCATTCACCCATACCTCCCAACTGTCCCGTTTTCAGAGGGACAGTCCCTCTTTTGACAGCTCAACCTTCAGTCTCTCCTTTGTACTGGAAAGTCCCGTTTTTCTCTGCACTGACAACCCCTTTAAAGACCGGTGTCAATAAGTTTCAACATTTGCATCAATTTTAGCTTGCGTCAAAAAATTTTGGACGCTTGTGTCAAAATCGATGTGTGTCAACACAATTCGGACGCTCATTGAATTGATTTCGATTTTTACTATTTTCTCTGTGAAATTCGCCCATCACTGCAAGGTGCCCCTCTGTTGTTAGGGCCCAAAGCAAATGCCCCTTCTTCCTTATCCTAGAACTAGCTCTAATGACTGGCATCTCTACAAGATATTTAAATTGTTCTTTCTCAGGGAACAGTATGAAAGAAAAATGACCATATTCTTAATGCTGTTAAAGAAATACTTATTAGTAGATCCCCGCGGGCCACAAACACAGAGGAAACAAATCAAAACAAATGTTCCTGCTGAATAAGGTACATGCACCACATCAAGGTGGAAAGGGTCATTTAGATTAGTTAAGTCAAAGAAGACAGAGACATCACTCACCAACTGCAACAAACACAACTTCTGGGAAAAGGGTAATTGCTTTGGTTAAATTAAAAAGTGATTGCAAAACAAAGTAAGACAAATTGAGAAGAAAATATGTTTCTGGTTTGCAAATGATAAAGCAGCTGGCGCCAGAGCCATGGCAGGGAATCAGACTGGAGCAACGACGATATATAATAAAGAAGGTTAGGGAAAGGCCACTAAATTCAGAGGAAGATATTTTTTTTAATGAACAGCCTATGCGGGTAAAGTTTTGGGGGTTGAGGACTGATAGACAAGTGACTGGATATCTTTTAGTTTAGCCAAGAAATTGTCATTTGGACACTGGTGAACAATAGGGGCAGTTATTTATTAAAATCCAAATGTTAAATGTTTTTTTCACCAGAAATTTTTAGAGGAAAAAAAAACCTAACATTTTTCGAGATTTATTATACCCCAATGCTGCAAAAAGCCAGAATCCAAAAATCCGTCATCTCAGACCTGTTAAGGTCCTGTATAAGTCAATGATAGGCACCTATCTTAAGATGACATTTTTGTGGTCTGTGCTGGGTTAAGAAAATCCGACTTTTTCTGAGGTTTTCGGGCTAAAACTCATTAGAAAAACAGAAAAATTTGGGGTTTCACTAGATTTTATCAAATTTTTCTGCAATTCCATTAAATCTAGTTATTTTATTAATAAATAAGCTAAAATCAGGCATGGGAGTTTGGTCGTTGTTTTTTAATAAAATATGTGATAAATTCAGATTTTAGTAAATAACCCCCCTATATATTGCAAGGGAAATGGGATGAAGATGTGGTTCTGCTAGGAAGGCTGCTTGGGGGTGTCCCTGGTGGATTAAGGTCAAAGGATGGGGTGGTGGGGGCAAAGGATGGTGTATTGATTTATACTGCAGGGACATGGGGTGCTGGGAGCTTCAGTTCAACATACACTAGAGTGTGCAATGCTGGTAATTGCTGCAATTGTGGTTAGAAAAGAAGTCAGCAGGCAAACAGAAGTAATTAAAGTCCAATCCTTGTTTCTTTAGAGGTATATAATATAAAAATAATTCAAACACAGCGAGGATATTGATTAGAAGGAAATTTGATTTGCCGGCTCGGAAATCAGAAGGGAATGTTTTGAACTTTAGAAGAAAAACTGGAAACGATGCGTATATGTTTGCTTTCCTCTGAATGTGGACAAGACCAACTCACATGAGATCATGTAACAGCAGCAACACTTCAGCCGGCTGTGAGCTCATTTCTGCTTATGTCCAAGGTACAGGCACAGTCATGTGTGTGTTATGCACATGTATGCAATTACAGGGCTACTTTACATAGGTACAAAATTGCACCAGTGCAGTGACCCATAGCAACCAATGAGACTGTTGCTTTCATTTTCCAA
Organism: Xenopus laevis; assembly: GCF_017654675.1. NCBI lineage: Eukaryota > Metazoa > Chordata > Amphibia > Anura > Pipidae > Xenopus > Xenopus laevis. Next base: position 128,868,090 of record NC_054377.1, on the reverse strand, counting down.
CTTGTATTTGTGTTGAAAGCTTGTTGCTGATTGGCTGCTTCTGGCAACTGCACATGTGCAATTGAGTACCTATGTTAGTAAAAGAAGCCTTCACATCTCTATGGGGCAACTTTACTAAAGGGATGAAGTTCACCAGCGTGACGTAATTTCGGTATTTCCTCAATTTGTTAACGGGTGGAGGCGCAAATTCGGTAGCGAAAGTAGCTGGCGCTCATTCGCACTCAATCACCCGGCGATGTTGCGCTCTGGTGAAGGGACATAACTGGGCAAATTCACTAAGATGCGGATTTTACTGAACGTTACCTCTTGCGCCAGACTTGCTTTCGCCACCTCAGACCAGGCAAAGTGCAGTAGAGTAGATAGGACTTATTAAAAATTTAGTCTTTTCCTTTTTTTCAGGGTGATAGGCTGCAAAAGAGCGTAAATTGTTTTTGGGGTAACCGGCTTCCCCCCTACATTTCCTAACATATGACACATAAACTATACACTGGGCTCATGTGTAGGGCAATATAACAACTATTTTTTATTTTATTAAGCTTCCCTGTCATTTAATGTATTTGCTGCAACATATACGTCCATTGAACTTTAACTTCAACTGCAACTTCGCTCTGCTTGCGGAATTAACGCTAGCGCAACTTTGCCAGCGTTCAGCCGCCTGGACGCAACTTCGCATGTTAGTGAATTAGCGTTGTCTGTTCGAATTTTCACCTGGCGAAGTGTTGCGCTGCCTGAGAAGCCGTCGCTGGTGAATTTTCACCGCTTAGTAAATTTGCCCCTATGTATGTGCACCACTTCTACTAACAGGAGATTCTTAGTATCAGGGCACAGGCAGGGGCACCGAGCCAATGAGATGAGTTGAGAAAAAAAGCCAAAAATCCTGGTAACTTTGAGAGCTGAATTTCCGCCAAAAATCCAGGTCTTCTAAAGAAGATACAGAGAGTGCAATTGTGCTCTCTGCACTAGTGACGTGGACCCCCCTCCTGGACCCACTCCGGCACTGAAATGTGAGTGCGAGGGGGGTGGCAGCAAGAAAGCTGCCTCAGGACAGCAGAGGGGATAGGATCGCCCCCTGCACAGGATACACGAATACCTATACAGCTCTTATGGCTCCCTGCTGGACACCAGGAGTAAGGTGGAATATGGAATATTTTGGTGCTTACTTTGCAAGATTTATTGGGTGCTACTGGTTGCAGCAACTATAATGTACTTATTGATAGAAAGTTTGGCATTTAATTGCAATGCAAATAATGCAATTAATATTTGTATAGTTCAGGCATGGTTTCCATTACCCAGAAACCTATTATCCAGAAAGCTCTGAATTATGGGAAGGCCGTCTCCCATAGAATCCATTTTATCCAAATAATCCACATTTTTAAAAATGGCCTATTGGGTTTACTTCATGTTTAAATGATTTTCTAGTAGACTCATGGGATGAAGATCCAAATTACAGAAAGATTCCTTAACCAGAAAACCCAAGGCAATTCCTAGGGACAATGCATGTATTTGGATTCCAGGGAGTGAAGTTGTGCTCTTGAAATGCTTTTCATCTCTGCCAGGTGTATATTTATGTGACTATCCACTCATATATGTGCATTTGTATATCTCAATGCTTTCTCAATTGACTGGAACTAACAGACGATTAGGCTGCCTTCCTACAGTTGAGTCTATTACCAGATTCCGGCTTTCTACATATGTCAAGTGGGACATCGGGGAATTCCAATGAATGGCAATATTTTTTTCCCATCCAGCTCTTTGTTTTATTGCCATTTGAAAGTGTGGCAATTTGCTTTACAATTAATTAGAAGCCTTCGAAATATTAAAGCTGCATTAAGTGCCATATATGCAGAAGGACACACTACATCGCTGAACGCAGGTTGCAATGCCCGGGGGTAATCAATTTTTTTTTATGTTCACACGATTAAAAATTTGAAACACACAAAATTATTTTCCACTCTGCTGTTTTCCTGTAAATTGCTCGTCATTAATGATCCCCCACACTGCGATACAAGCTGTGTGGAGCCCCCGTTTATTGAAGCTGGTGATGAATCCTGGAACTTCCCCTTATGTGACATGTGTAATGGGATATTGCATTAATGACATCTACTTAGGGATAGAGTACTTTTTAGGAATAGAGATTGTTTTACTCCATTTCTGCTCCCCTCCAGGACCCTGATACAATGTTGTATTATTTATGGAGTGAGATTATGATAAGTATATATATATAAGTATGCCAAAACTCAATCTTAATAGGTACCAGTGTGGCATAATTATGCTCAGTTTAAGAGACTGCTCCAACTGTACTTCCCCCTAATGACAAACAGTGAGTACCCCTCTCCCTACACCTTACAGGATATTTAGTAACAGAGCTGGAACTAGGGGTAGGAAGAGGCATGTGCCTAGGGCGCAACAAATTGGGGGTGCCAAGAACGTACCTCTACTTTTCACCTACCCTTGTAGTGTACCCCAAATACACTTGTCTCCGGCTCACCTCTGTGTGCGGTACTCCCCTCTGGCACGCACGAAATTCGCGAAACAGTGAAAAATTCACGGAAAAATCGTGAAAATCGAAAATTAATGCACGCGTTCAATTTTGGATGCATGGCCAAAAAGACGCTCGCGTCAATTTTGATGCTGCCGTTAAAGTCAATGGTGCGTCTGAATAGTGTTGACGTGCAGTGATTTTGGCGCTAGTGATGTTTCAGCACGCGTCCAAAATTTTTGTGAATTTTCGCTGGAGATTCAAGAATTTATTTGCCGGCAGCGAAACGTGGAAATTCCTGCGAATTCCTGCCAGGCGAATTTATTCGCCCATCACTAGGGAAGAGCCGAAGTGGCCTGATGGGTTGCCTGGGCCTGGTTAGTAATTAATATTTTATTCCTAATTTTCAGTATCTTTGATGCAGAGACTGATATTCTAAGACAATTTGCAATTGGTTTTCATTTTTTTTTTATAATTATTCATGTTTTTTGAGTTATTTAACTTTTTATTGAGCAGTTCCCCAGTTTGCCCTTTCAGCAATCTGGTTGCTAGGGTCCAAATTACCCTATCAACCATGCATTGATTTGAATAGGACACTGGAATAAGAATAGGAGAGGGCCTGAATAGAAAGACAAGTAATAAAAAGTAGCAATAACAATACATTTGTAGCCTTACAGAGCAATTGTTTTTTAGATGGGGTCAGTGACCCCCTGTTTGAAAGCTGGAAAAGTAAAATGAAGGCAAATACATCAAAAACTAGACTAAAAAGAAAAAATTAAGACCAGTTGGAAAGTTGCTTAGAATTAGTAATTACATGTATAACATACTAAGAGTTAACTTAAAGGTGAACCAGTGCTTTAAGTAAACAATCTAATATCTCTATTGTAGTGTAATCTATGATATTGCCCAACAGACTACTCCAATGATGGGGTGTACCTTTATTTTAAGGTGCAGTCTCTTGCTCTTATGGACCTATACCATTTATTAAATATCCCAAAAGTCATTGCTTAATAAGACTTCCAGGCAGAAACATTCACATACCTATTGCTGCCAGTGGGTAGCACGCTGGCACTGAATACTAAAATTGCTTTCAAGCTGACATTGGATCTCTACCATTAATAATGGCTTTGACACTTTATATTCCAAGATTATACTTGCTTTCCACATATTAGGTCTAATCATATGCCCATACACCTAGACATTTCCCTGCATTCCCATCGCTAACAGCTGTCAAGCCAAGTCTGATGCAGGTAAGGTTCATTCTGTTCTGCTGAACTCTATAGTGTATTTTTTTCCAATTTGATTCACTTGCCAGCCTAGCACTAGAAAAAAGGAAATCTTTTAGCAGCAAAAGTTATGCTCAGTGATTAACTTTCAAAAAGTTTAGTTCTGTTCAGTTTCTGGAGAATTAAAAGGCCCTATACTGTATATACTTTATTGAGTATTCCTGTGTGTCCAGAGCACAGCAATAAAATTGGGGAACAGAACACCTCATCAGGGATTTTTAGGTATTTGTGTCATTACCAGCGGTGCTGGTGTCCATTTTTGTGGACGCCGGAAAATTTTTTCGGTGGTTTCTTCGAATCACAGGAATGTGCTGCGAATTTGAGCCTGGCGAATAAATTCGCCCATAACTAGTCATTACTTGTGATTTGGATACATATATTGGTGATGGAGGAGGGCAGCCCAAATATCATAATTCCCTTTTAGTGTATTAAGTCATAGGGCCACTGTGACACTTCCCATAGTCAATAGCTCTATGCTTCTTAAATTAAAACCCTCCCAGGTACATTACAGACTCCCAGTATGGCGTATCAAGGGAACATCACACCTTCATCACATACCGAGGCACAGGGTTGGACTGGGGGGCTTGGGGCCCACCGGGGCTACTACCCCAGGGCCCCGCTCGAGCCAGTGCGCATGCATGCGGCTCCGCGTTTGTGCGTATGCGCGCTACCTTTGTGCGCATGCGCAGTTCTTCTATTCTACCGCGGCCCCCGACAAAGTGGGGTTGCGCCGCCAAACTAAGTAGCCGATCTGGGCCGGCGGGGCCCACAAGAGCCCGGGGCCCACCGGCTTTTTTCCCGGTGTCCCGCCGGCCCAGTCCGACACTGCCGAAGCAGTTCCTTCACTAGCTGAGCATGTTTCTCGATTTAGCCTAGAGGGTTGGGCAAAGCACAGTCCCTTTCCAACACTTTTTTCAGTTCAGTTATTTTCAGATAGTTCACCAGCAATAAAACTTTTTCAAAACGACTTTCTATTATCTATTTGTGAATGTTTTTCTAATATTGAAGTGTAAAGTTTCATTTTTTGCCTTCTTATGTCTTCCTGGAGCAGCTCTGGGAGGGCGGTCAACAACTCTGTAAACCGTCCTTAATTGATACATTTAGGGGCAGATTTATCAAGGGTCAAATCTCGAAGTAATGGGAGTTAGCAAAAAAATCAAAGTTTATTTTTTCAGGGGAATAGGTCAGTTTTTGATTGAATCGAAAAAATGTAAGTAATAGCGCATTCGATCGAATTCGATTCGAAGTTTTCCCAAAACAAACCTTCAATTTTTCATAGTCCACCAATTGACTCCAAATTCGGCAGGTTTTAGATGGCGAATGGTCGAATTTTTAAAGAGACAGTAGATTTTTTTTTCGAACTTGGACTATTCCCTAGTAGTCAAAGTACACAAAAATTAGCTTGAAATTTGAATCTTTTTAATTCTTATTTTCACTTCGACCTTTGATAAATCTGCCCCTTACTGTAGTTTACTGTGTTTCATTAAAAGGGTTGCCCACCTTTAAATTCATTTTTAGTATGATGTAGAGAGGGACATTCTGAGACAATTTGAAATTGGTTTTCATTATCTTTTATTTGTTGTTTTTGAGTTATTTAGCTTTTTATTGAGCAGCTCTCCAGTTTGCAGTTTCAGCATTCTTGTTGCTAGGTTATAAATTACCAAGTAACCATGCACTGATTTGAATGTGTCGTGAATATGAGTAGGAGACGCCTGAATAGAAAGATGCACAATAAACATTAGCAATACATTTGTAGCCTTGCTCAGGGTCGGACAGGGGGGCTTGGGGCCCATGTAAGTGCGAACGCGACAAATTTGATTTTACCGTGACCCCTGACAAAGAGGGGTCGCGCCACTGAGTAGCGGATCTGGGCCGGCAGGGCCCACGAGTGCCTGGGGCCCACCGGATTTTTTCCTGGTGTCCCGCCAGCCCAGTTGAGAGCTGTAAAATCAGAAGAAGAAGGTATATAATAAAAAAAAACAATAAAAAAAAAGAAAAAATGAAGATCGATTGAAAAGTTACTTAGAATTAGCGATTCTATAACATACTAAAAGTTAACTGAAAGTTGAACCATCCCTTTAAAGGCAGCTGTTAGAATTGATACAATAGTTGTTCATACTGCGCAGATGCTGCTGAGAAATGTATCAACTAATGGAGCAAATTGTAACAGTTCAGATTCTGTGCCTGGATCACTGAGCTGCCAGACTCAAACACCAGAGACAGGGACATTCAACTATAATCTTGGAAAACTGTCAAAAATAAAACATGGAAAGCAATTGAAAAAAAAAGTGTTTATTTCTGGTGAACAATCTGATAACAACTGAATTGAAAAAAAAAGTGTTTATTTCAGGTGAACAATCTGAAAACAACTGAATTAAAAAAAAAAAAGGGTTTGGAAAGTGAAAAAAAAACTTTAAAAAATTAAGGTGTACCTAGAAGCCTAATGAATGGGAGTTGCTTTAACAATCTATTTCTCAAGCCTTTATCCTCTCCTACAATTTAAAGCCTACTGCATATTGCAGTCAAGACTGAGGTCTTCAGTTCTTCAAGTTGACATTGTGAATCTGCAATAGTCTGTGATAGTGAAAGATAGTTTGATGGTGAGAGCAGCTGTAGATCAAGGGCTAAATATTTTGAATAAAGCTGGAGTGCCATTGAGGCAGAACAGTTAGAAGATGCTTAGCAAAGTGCTAGCTGCACCCCATTAAAGGTTAGTAGGTAGACTGCTGATACCCTGAATGGCAGCCCTGGGTTTGCACTGTGGGTGGTTTATATTAAATGAGCTACTGTAGTAGACTTCTTAGAGAGATTGACAAGCCGCTGAACACTGTATAAAGGAGAGGAAGATGAAGGTACAACATGGCTACCACTTTCTTTTGAATAGCTATCAGCTTCAGAACTAGTTTCTTGATTATTCAGCACATAACCAAAGCATTTTACTTCACAGGAGACTAGACGCTAGATTCTACTGAATATGAAAAAGATATCATCGCGTTTTTTATCTCAAAAACAGTTGTAATCTGGGGAAATGCAGAGATAAGTCCCAAAGAGAACAAGCAAGAGAACCTATCTACCTCTCAAGTCATTAATTATTGACTCCCGATTCTACCTGGGCCCAGTTCCCTGGGGAGATTGTTTTAATAGGAAACAATAGTGAAATAAATACCAAATCTGTGCCTTTAAACTGTCTAAGGATTGGATTATTCTTGCAAAGATATGTTGAAAACAAGCAACCCTATGAAGTGTGTGTGCCATAGAGTGTTCCTCAGAGAGGGGAGGAAGATGGGACCCATTGCCCGGTGCAATTGATTATTTAGGAATGGTAATTAGTTATGTATGTAAGAAGTGATGGGCGAATTTCTCCCATTTCGATTCACTGAAAAATTCGCGAATTTCCCACAAAATGTGCCCAGTGGCGAAAAATTTGTAAAAAACTCAAGAAATGCAAAAATCCTGAAAAGTCACTTGCGTCAATTTTGATGCCGGTGTTAAAGTCAATGGGCGTCCGAATAGTGTTGACGCGTGGCGATTTTGAAACGAGTGACTTTTCGGATGCGCGTCCAAAATGTTTTTGACGCCGCCGAGTTTCGCAACTGTATTCGCCGGCGGCTCGGCACAGAGATTCGCCGCAAATTTGCGCCATTCTAATTTATTCGCCCATCACTATACAGATGCAGCCACTTTGGTTTGTCTGTTTGACACAGAATAACTAAACACAGATATCCCATTTATCTCATTTAACACAGAAAACTGCGTCACAACATCCCATCTAATTAAAGCATTCACCATTGTTCACAATGGTGCTTTGGTATGCTAATGAAAAGGTTAAATGCATTAAATGAGTTAAGATGACTTTAGATAACGCAGTTTCTTCAATTAACCATGAGTCATGATGCATTTATCTCACAAATCCAAGTGGCTTCATCTGTATGTAAGTTATCCCATAGCTGATTTCCAAAAGTAGTACCTGCCTAGAGTTAGGGTTAAAGGAAGTCATATTCCTGACATACACACTGTATATGTAAAATATATTTAAAAGGGTGGTTCACTTTCAGTATGTTATAGCATTGGCCAATTCTAAGTAACTTTTGAATGGATCTTCATTATTTATGTTTTATAGTTTTTTGCCTTCTTCTTCTTCTGACTCTTCCCAGCTTTCAAATGGGAGTCTGTATGCTCTGTAAAGATACACATGTATTGTTATTGCTACTTTTCATTACTCATATTTCTATTCAGACCCTTTCCTATTCATATTCCAGTCTATTATTCAAATCAATGCATGGTTGCTAGGCTAATTTGGACCCTAGCAATCAGATTGCTGAAATTGCAAACTGGAGAGCTGCTCAATAACTCAAAAACTACAAATAATAAAACATGAAAACCAATGGCAAATTGTTTTGAAATATCACTCTTTGCATCATACTAAAAGCTAACTAGTGGGGTTGTAAGGTAAACTATTTCATTACCAGCTTGAGATCATTGCTCAGCTCTCACAAATAAGTGCTGCACCTGTCAAAGCTCACGACTTGTGCAATAGAGAACGTTCACCTCTAGACATACTACAGAGCAGAAAGTGCACTCTGCATGGCATACAATATTTGCACATAATATATCACTGAATATCTATTCCAGCTCAGAGAGGGTCTGAACTGAATTTGATCTGGGGATGTATCGAGGATTCGTATGATTTTCGGGCCGCGTGTGGAGAGTCCCGACCTTTTTTGTCCATCGGAGATCGGACGTTTGGTCGATCGGACAGGTTTGATTTTGTCCCGACTGATCCCGCTGGAGCCCATTGCGCTCTTATCGTAATCTGATCGTTCAGCCATAGGGCCGAACATTCAGATTACCCCCGATATAGCCATGCCCGTTAGTGGCATATCGGGGATAGATTGACTCGTTTGGCGATGTCGCCAAATGAGCAGATCTTTTCGTCTATGGCCACCTTTAGTAAGACTAAAGGTGGCCATAGAGGGATACAACTAGAATAGTTATAGTAATAGAATAGTAAGATACAACTAGAATAGTTCTTATCTTGTTGCTTTGTATTTAATACCTGTAAAATGATTTACCCACGGTAAGTGGGCACTTTACAAATGACACACCAACAACATAATTGTGTTAACAAGAAAAACTCACGTACATTTTAGTTTGTTTTCTGTTTGCATCAAAGAACTTTTCTCTTTTATTAGATGTTTGCTCTTTGACCCGTTTCTAGTTCCTTTAGATATTGTGCATGATCCTGCTATTATTTCAGTGTAAGTCCTGGTATCGGCGAGTGCATTTATGTGCTTTTTCTCAAAGCCACAACCTTTCCATGAGCATCGCATAAAGACTGCGCAGTAAGCACAGCTGTAAAACCCTCATCTATTGTTTTATTAAAATAATATTTTTTAGGCTTTGCATTAGACACAAAGAAGCATCTGCCTCCTTTTAATGCTCTTGACCTAAGAAATCTACTTTATGCTTTCCCATCTGTGACTTTATGTCAGTGGTATAAAGAAATGGTTTCTGCCTGAACACTTCAGTTTAATGACAATTCCCAGGGTCCTTAATTGACAAGAGCTTAAAACAGGCAACACTTTTGTGTCAAAAACCTGATGACTAGTGTGGTACAGACCCCATTCTATAAGGGACATATACCTTGTGCAGCTATTAGGGACATAGGGGCAGATTTACTTGAGGCTTCGCACCCATCGATACACTTCACCAGGCAAAAATTTGCTCAGACAACGCAACAATGGAATGCGGAGTTTCACCGCGGGGCGCCGAACACTGGCAACGTTTCGCTAATGTTACTTCGGCAACGTTGAATGGACATATATGTTGCAGCAAATACATTACATTACACAAGTCCAGGGAACCTTAATAAAGAAAATAGAATTGTTATATTGCCCTACACATGAGCCCACTGTATAGTTTATGTGCCATATGTTAGGAAATGTATGGGGGAACCGGGTTACCCAAAATAATTAAGGACTTTTGCAGACTATCATTCTGAAAAAAGGAAAAGACGCCAGCGTTTTTGGACTTAGAAGCTTTTTCCACTAAAAAATATGATGTAAGTAACAGAAGATTGAGGAAGATCTGTGCACTCCAATGCACTTCGTCTGGTCTGAGCTGGTGAAGGCAAGTCTGGTGAAAGAGGTAACCGCATATACCTTTGCAGCAAAATAGCAACTAGTGTTCCTCCTCTTATTTTGTCTACTATACCTTGTGCCCCTTTTGTTCTTATATTGCTGGCTTTGCATATAAGCTTGGGTGGAATCTAACTGATGCAACTTCTGAATCTGAAGTCATGGATGAAGCACTGAATTGAACTTTGACTTTGGCAAATACTGGATGTCAGTTGCCCTTATGCGTGAGTTCTGTCTGATGTTAAACAAGTGGCCATCCTTATATGCTCATGGAAATGGTTCCTAAACTGTAGGATTGGCCCCCCACTGTATGTCTGCCACATACAATGCTGTTTTGGCACATCTCCCTGAAAGGTTTAATAACACCTCATAGCTCCAATCATGCTAATACAATCAACACCTAACTTCATGACATCCTTGCTGATTATGATAAACAGATTATTCTGATTGGAGCAACATTTCAGGGTATTTATTCCAGGAATATCTTTTTACAAATCATTCTGAATTGAGAAAGCCAGTTGGATAAGTGGTGAAACATCTTCAAGACAAATACAGCAAGTCGGGTTGATTTGACTTATTACTACAGGTATACAATGACCTGGATGAATGAGAATCTTTACAAACAGTGGCAGGGGCTGTTTACCCTAAGAGAGCTTTTTCTAGATACAGTGAAAAGTACAGGTTGAAAATCAGTTATGGTTAGATTTTGGTTGATTAGGCAAAAATTTGCACACGCACACCTGGCCTCTCCAATAAGTTACGTACGGTGCCTGGGGTATAGGAGGACGGCCCCTCCACAATTAATGAGACAAAAAGTAACTCCAGCACACATAACAAGCTCAAGGGATTGCTCCCTTGTTTAATGTCAATCCAACAATACAACGTTTCGGGGGCGTACCCCTTCGTCAGGTGCTCAAAACCACCCACCACCTTCCTTAAATTCATTAATTGCAGGTATCCACCCCTCCAATTATGTAAATATACAATTAGTTATATGGTTAGAACATAAGTCCAAGAAATGCAAAAAGTTCAATTTTATAAAGTCCATGCATGAAATCCGTGAAATACGAAACTTGAATGCTGTTAGAAATAAATTTACACAATATGGTCAAATTACAAAACAGTTGTTCATAGTTCAGCAAGTACACTAAATTGTCACAAGACCTTATTTGGAAAAGGAAATAAATTTAGCCATACCTTCCCCTGCTACTAGATTCTATTCGAAACAAATTAGGAGAATCTGTAAAGAATAAGGAAACAAATTAGACACATAGAAATTGGAAACTGTTACAAGTAGCTAGTCAGACTGAATTCCTCATTTAACCCTCTTGGTCTGTGTTTGTAACAGCCAGATCCAGTAACTTTCACGCTGGGTTCATTTTAATTTTAAATTATAATCAGCAGTCATTACCTTCTCCAATACCTGCCACCTTAACTGGGAAGTTCTATGGCCTTTATCAAAAAAATGTTTGTACAAAAGGGTTTCTTGTTTATTCTTTTTCTTGTCAGTTTCTTTGTTTGTTTCTTTTGGGGGTGGTTTGTAATTTCGAATGGCCGCTTTCATTTAAGTGTACTTTAACAGGTCTACTTGTTTGCCCAACATAAGCCAAACCACACGGGCATTTTAGGCAATAAATTACGCCCTTAGAATCACATGTATGGAAGCCCTTTGTATAATGCTTTGTGCCTTTTTTTGGATGAACCACATAATCGCCTTTGGTAATGCCTGTACAATGGCCACAGTTGAGACAAGGGAAAGTGCCAACCCTGCTACTACTTTTTTTATTAGTATTCACAACGGACCCAATTTTCTTTTTAACCAGATCTCCAACGTTTTGAGCACCTGACGAAGGGGTATGCCCCCGAAACGTTGTATTGTTGGATTGACATCAAACACGGGAGCAATCCCTTGAGCATGTTACGTGTGCTGGAGTTAGATTTTGGTTGAAACATTATTTGTGATCTTAGATAGTCTTGGAACTGTGACTGAATGACTTATAGCACCAATACTCTCCTCTATCTGCAACCTTGTTAATAACTAGGGGTGCCCTAACCCAAGGTTAGACCATGAAGAGGGGGACTGAAGGCCTGACAAAAACTGGGCTACATGTATGAGTGACTCTCAGATCAGTTGACTAATTGGCAGGAAACCAAAGACAAAAATTACATCATGGGACTACCCTTAAATATTTCTAGTGGTTGGTCAACTGGTCTTTCTAGGTGTCAATGTCTTCTACCCTCTAATATTTCAGTTTTGTGTGAGCTTCCCAACAATTGCCTTACAACTGCTTAGTGGTTTTATAATTCAGGGCAAATGCTAGGAGAGGGACATAGTAGTGGTGGAACTAACGGGGGAGTAGGGGGTGCAATTGGGCCAGGGACCGCACCCCCGCAGGGACCCCAGGCAGCTCGCACACCGCTCATTCCAGCCAATAAAAATCTCGTACAGAGGGGGCTGGAGGGGCCCAGCTGCAAGTTCCACACCAGGGCCCCCTCCCCTCTAGTTACATTACTGGGACTTAGTAAGTGTTTAGTTGCAGATGGTCATATTAGGTACAATTTGTCACCTTCACTATCATTTTCCATAGACCTATGGAAAGACAGGTAATGAGTATGACTATTGTCAAAAATAATTTATGTAACTGCAATTCTCAAATGCAAAGTCTTATACCTCATATTCAGCAAAGCTCTTAGTTTGTAGTGAAAGGAGGAAGCCTAGAACTGTAGTAAAAAAGATTCAGAGGCTGTTTGACCTCTGAATTAATACTAAAACTAGCAATTATACTGAGTTGCAAATCATGTTTTTTTAACACACAGACATAAACATTGTAACATTATTGAATGTGTCATGTCACTAAGGACACTGTCTGGCCAAGGAGGCCCTCTGAGATAGGGAGGACCCGTGTTCTGTCTCTCAGATTGCTCCCCGCACTAATGGAAATGTAGCAATGCTCATCTGTATGCCTCTCCCCAAACAGACTGGGGATTTTATAGGGAGTCCCAGGCATTCTATAGCCTGCATTAAGCTCTGAGACAAGACAATTAGCTGAGCAATTTAGCTGAGTGGAAGAGATAATAACAGTAAACAAAAGCAAAATCCCTCAAAGGAAATACAGAAGAAATACAGAATTTTATTTAAGACAAAACAGGGAAAACAATTGATTGACATTCTTCTTAAACCAGTGAGCACCACTTCACCACTAACTGCTGGTTAATCTCCACATACTGAATATACACTTGTATCAAGAAAAGTGTAAAACACTTAAAGGACCCCAAGTACGTTTCCTTATAGCAGAACTCTATCACTACCTTTCTTAAGGTGGCCATACACGGGCAGATTAAAGCTGTCGATATCGGTCCTTTAGACTGATTCGGCAGCTTATCTGCCCATGTGTGGGGGCTCCCGAAGGGTAATCCTGATGGATATCAGGTCAGCTATCGATCGTCAAGTTTGATATTTTCTATGATCCAGGACTGCATCAGCTAGTTGATGCGGTCCAATGACCCATCGGCACCCATTTGCAGCATTGTAATCCGATCCCCCAGGGCCGAACATTCGGATTCACCCGATATCGTCCCAGCCATAAGTGGGCATATCGGGTTAAGATCCGCTTGTTTGGCGACCTTTCAAAATGAGCGAATCTTATAGTGTATGGCCACCTTCAGAAAGCCTGAATTTAAGTTGACTGAGTCCCAACCTGGAGACCATTTCGACTGAGGCTTCATTTCTAACTAGTCTGGGTGAGGTTTATTGTTTATTGAACTAGTGTTGAACCCATCTTAGGGCACCTACAAACCACTGTTCATCGTGCAGATCCTTTATTGGACATTCAGCTACAATAGCAAAAAAACGTTTAAATGTGTAGTTCACTTTTAAGTTAACTTCTAGCACGTTATAGAATGGCCAATTCAAAGAAACTTTTCAATTGTCCTTCATTGTTTCTTTTTTTGCAGTTTTTTAATTATTTGCCTTCTGGCTTTGCAGCTTTCAAATGGGGGTCACTGACCCCATCTAAAAAACAAATGCTCTTGCAACTTTTTATTACTCCTCTTTCTATTTAGGCTTCTCCTATTCATAATTCATAATCAAAGTTAATGTAAAGGTGAAAACCCCCTTTAAAAAGACCACAGTATGCAAATGCTTGGGGCCATATGTTCTTCAGGGGTGTCCTAAAATTATTTGGTCGGGGGACCCAACTGCCCAGTAAGCTTAATTGTCATATGCTCATATCCCTAGTACATATCCAACGTACATATCCCACAATTTATTTCAGAATCTACAAGCAACTGTGTTACCAATGGAAAAACTCTATATCCTCAAGGATATTGGTAAAATTTACACTCCCTGACTCATCCACCTGCACTGCTGTTTTGAAACCACAACAAATTCTATGACCAAAGAGTTTATCATCTCTGTCAACATGTCCTCAAGTTGTACAACACAATCCAAATAAAAAGCGTCCTTATTACCTCCCAATCTAGTTACTTGTTTGGGGCATATACACCCTAAAAGTCATTCTCTGCATCTTCCTATTTTAATATATTTATCACCAGTTATTTTTCAAACCCCAGTCACAAATACATCTGTCAATCCATCTCCTGTTCCTTCCTATCTCTCATCGGCACCATTCTGCCTCGTCAGTTGTCTAGATCTATTTTCCCTCGCCCTTCTCGGTTTCATCTTGCCTTTCCCTCCTCCGTGCTCTTTTTTTCACACTCCCTTCAGGAGCTGAAAGGTGAAATCAGTAATTGTGTTCAGTTGTCGCATTTCTAGAAGTGACTGGATGCAAGTTTAGGGGTGTGAGCCACTAAGAAAAGAGCACTCAGCTGTTATCCTCTATACGCACTCAGCAGTTAGGGAGCGGGTGCGAATAAGCAGAGATAAAAAGGAGAAAAGGAGGGGAGGTGGCAGGAGAGAGAAAAAACTCAGAGAAGAGGGAGAGGAGCAAGATATGGAGATACCTAGTGATAACTTAAAAATGCTAAAAATGCATTGTAAGGTGAAAGGGTATCAAAAAATGTAATTAAAAAAACAAACAAAAACGCATCAATGTAAATCAAAGGGCAACCTGTAGCTCAAATGGGATGTTCACCCTTGAGTTAATGTTTAGTATGATCTAGAGTGATAATGTGAGATACAATATGCAACATGTCTTTTTATTATTTAAGTTTTTCTTAGCTTTTTATTCTGCAGCTCTCCAGTTTGCATTTCAAGCAATCTGGTTGCTAGGATTCAATTTACCCTAGCAACCACGCATTGATTGGAGTCAGAGACTGGTATATGAATAGGAGAGGCCTGAAAAGAAAAAGGAGTAATAAAAAGTTGCCTTACAGAGCATTGTTGTTTTTAGATGGGGTCAGTGACCTCCTTTTGAAAACGAGTCCAGCAAAAAGAGAAAAATGCAAATAATTAAAAAACTATAGAAAATAAATTATGAAGACCAATTGAAAAGAATTATGAAGACCAACTGAAAATGCGGTGGGAGTAATGACCGCATAAATGAACCAATGCCACCCTTGTTCTGACAGCATTTTTAAACCTGCCCGATTGGCATGTAGCCGATTTCTGGTTGGGGAAGTTCTTCAGAGGGCCCATACATGGGCCAATAAGTTGCCGACTTTGTTTGTCAGCAGCTTTTATCCCCCAGTGTATGGCCACCTTTATCCAAGGAGCTGCACTGGCTCCAGCTCAGTGGCGGTAGGGGATGGCTACAATGGCTACACTAGTGGTGTAATAGGCATTAAAGTTAGCACTGGTGGCTATTTGCTAGTAAGTATACCTAAGGCCTCACCCCATGGCAGAAGCACCCTTGACCTTCTACATATATAATGGCAATTATTATGTTCCATTTAAAAGCACCCACACAGGCGCGTGTAGGTGCCCACCGCAGGAAAAATGCAGCCGCTCCCCTGCGGCTGAACGCAGAAAAGCGGAAGGCAGCTTCAACCGCTCGCCAGTAAGAGCCCTTAAAGTTCCTTAAGATCACAAAGAGCATTACTAGTTTAAAAAGAAATATTTTACAGTCTGAAGTTGAACAAATTTAAGAATAAAAAAAAAGTGTTTTATTCCTTGCCTACTGCATCAGAAAAGGTCATTCAAGCCCCTGTCACTCACTGTGAAGGGTGGGATCAAAAGCACCAAAGTCCTCCCAATCAACAGGTATAGGATCTATTTATGCTCCAAAAATACATAAGTGCCATTTCCTACAGTGTCCTATTTAAGCAAACAATTCTTCATTTTTGACTGATTTGCTTTTTTTCCCCCTAATAATAATGTGACAGGGCAGCGTATTTATAAATAGCTAAGCTTAAATAAATGCTGATGGTAAATCAATCCTAACAGTTTTTGAATGTGTTTAGCAGCCTTGAGGCATGGTGCTCCCTATTATAGGAAGATATCTGGAAGATGCCAAGCATTCTGGATAATAGAGCTCATACCTGTAGGAGCTTTAATAAGACACATATAAGAAGAGCTAAATCTACTGTTTTAACTCCAATGAACAGGTAATGAGTCCAATGTCCTCTATTTGGACCCCCATTTAAGTTCTTATATTATTAGAGTGTTTCTATTAAAGGATATACATATACTTTTTTTTTTTTGCAGATGTTGTTTCATTTCCAGTTATCTCAATTAAATGAAAGGCAGAGCATCAGGGCAGAGCCTGCAGGTTCCAAAAGAACATTATGGGCCACCTGTACTACTCAGTCCATCCTATTTCATGCATATTTCATTCATACAGATGTCTGGAAGTTACGATGCTGCTGCATCAGCATTGGCCGGCATTTCTCAAACTGGGAGGCTTATCTGCAAATGTGGCGAGGACTAAGCAGACTCCTTGCTCTGAATATGGTACAGACCCAGGGCTGCTTAAGGCTATCGTGGGACCTGGGCAAAGAGCAAAACCAATTTTACTACAACACAGCCAAGATAACCCAGTATAATTACTATACAAAATAAATAACGAGGATACCAACCCCAGATATGCCAATTTAATCCCTAAGTAAAATTGATAATTGTTATTATTAACCCTAGATGTGCCAGTATACTATAGAAAATAAATCAACATAATTACCCCGGCATGCCAGAAATAGCCAATAAGCACTCAATTAACTCCGCACATGCCAGTAAGTTCAGTGGATAGATTCAAAGCATTCCATTAGCCTTGCACAAACCAAATACCAGTAATGACGTTTTCTTCATTCCTGGTGCTCCCACAGCTATTTGGCACTTTATCTATCTACCTGCTCAATACGCTGCCGAAAATCCAAGATGGCTGCGCCTTCTACAGTGGAATGCACAGCCCTTTGCCAAAAAGCGACAGGGGTAAGAAGGGCAGCAGAAGTGGAAGCAAAGGGGAGTAGGGAATGAAATAAATTAAATTAAATAAAAAAAAACGTTTGGCACAGCGGGCCCCCCCCCCCCACAAATCAGTGGACCCTGGGCAGATGCCCAATTGGCCCTATGGTTCAAGCGGCCTAATACATACCCCCCAACAAACTTAACTGACTAGATCAATGGCTAGTTAGAGTATGTCCAGACATGCGCTGATCCACTCAAATTCTTCCCTGTAAGGGGACTGTCCCTCCTAAATAGGGAAAGGATTCCTGAATCCTCAGCCTCTCCAGTCAAATAGCGTGGTGTCCGGAAAAGAGGTCGGCACCACTCCAATATACATAGAGACGAAAAATTCACCAGACACTCAACAGCAAGTGAAGCTTGGCGGACCCCTGCGTGTTTATTCAAGTCTTGTGATGTAACGTTTCGGGGGCAGGCTAGAAACCATCGTCAGACATGTCTGACGAAGGGGCCCGTCCCCGAAACGAGTGTCTGGTGAATTTTTCGCCTCCTAAATGGGGACCACTAGAAAGGATATTACCATTGCACTTGTATCTTTCCTGCTAGCTCGTTTCGTTTGCCATGGAGGCAATGTAGAATATATAGAACAGTTATATGTACAGACTCCAGTAAACTAAATCATAATTTAGGCAGTCAGGCCCAGATATATGGGAAGGCATCAAAGCTCCAGGCCTAAGGAGGCAACTTGTTTAGATCCTGCAGGTGCACTTCACATGTACACATACCTCCCAACATTTATAAAATATAAAGAGGGACAAAAAGATCTGTTATGACCATGCCCGTTTTATGGCCACACCCCCTAAATACCATGTCCAAATATAGTGCAGGTGCAGAGTATTCTGGACTCTCTGCCAAAAGCCTCTTATTTAATTACAATTCAGAAGCTTTGTATCCAATACTAGTGATATAAACATGGCGGGGGAGGGTTGTGATAAAGGCAAATATAACTTATAACGATGAATGTTTAAAGGCCACAATTAAATCCTAGTTTGCTAGTGGTTTATTGTAATATAAATATTAGATGCGCCTAAATAAATAGGGGGTATATAATTTTTTTTTATTGTAACTGGGAAATGTTTTGAGACATTCAAGGTATTGCTTTCCAGCTCTCAGCTTCTAGACAACATCACTAAAGAGCATTAACTAAACATTACCCCGGCATATTGCAGCCACAACGCAACAGCTGAATAATGAAACAATTTCTTTTTCTATCTATCAAGTCGAACGTGAGAATATACGGAGGTGTACAATCTGCTGCTGAACACTTAGGAGATGGAAAAACCAAGCATCGTGCTCTGTTTGCCTCTGACCTACTCATTGCTGACACCGGAGGATTTATCTTTAGCGGGAAGGGAAGAGATAGTAAAGGGGAGGTGAACAGAAGGAGAAGAGGTTTCCAGTAAATAGAACTCCAGATACATCTTATTTTGTAAAAATTTGCCAACCATATCAGATCTGAAATCTAGCCTTCGGTTCAGGTATACTGCACAATCCCAGCTGCGATGACATCTTGTTTATTTTTACTGTTATGCAACAGCACAGGACTACAATACAAAGCAATGGCTTACAGCACATTAAATAGAGAGAGCAGTGGCTAGTGGAGTAGCATCTCCAGCACATTGTTAAAATAAGAGTAATGGCTTCTCCAACACTATATACAGTGCAGAGCAATGGGGATTGACT
The DNA here is from genome assembly GCF_017654675.1 of Xenopus laevis. Lineage (NCBI taxonomy): Eukaryota > Metazoa > Chordata > Amphibia > Anura > Pipidae > Xenopus > Xenopus laevis. The sequence continues at coordinate 128,849,148 of NC_054377.1, read as the reverse complement.
CCCCAAGTATATTATACAGTAAGAGGCAGTGGATCTGCTATTCCAAGCACATTATATATTGTGGTGGGCAATGGCGTAACTAGATATTCCTGGGCCCCACAGCAAATTAAATTTAGGGCCCCAAAACATTGGTTAGTTGACATAGTCTATCAAGAAATATTGAAATTACTCACAAATTAAGAATTTACGGGTCCCTTTACAATCCTGGGGGCCCCTGCAGGGTCTCCTTCCTCTGTAGTTTCTCCCCTGGTGGTGTGCTGTGATTCTGGCACCCTGGTTTTTCAACTTTTCCTCTTGTCTTTCCCTTGTCTTTGGCAGCCTTCGTTTCCTATTTATTTCCAACTCCCTCATCTTCTGTTACAGTGTCTCTATGCTCCTGCTCTCTTTTACACTCTCCAACTTTCCTTTCTTCTGTGCACACAGTTTGGTTTGCTTTCCCCTTTACCAGTGGTGTAAATAGATGTTACTGGGCCTCACAGCAAATTAATTTTAGGGCCCTCAGCATATCCAGAGGTTGTCCTGTTTTACCAATATATGTTGAAATTGCTCATTAATTAGGGTCTGCTTCCTCTGCAGTTACGCCTCTGCCCTTTACTCAAAACTACTTTAGTAAGGGAGTAAATGGATAAAACCATTGTAAAGGGCTATAGGGATCCCTTGACCCTTACTAAAGCAACATGAGAAAATCTTTGGCCATTCAGAGGCTGTTATCAGAATAAACTGCAACTGGACAAGCACCAATGTATCCAAATACAATTCAAAGGGCAGTGCTACATGGTGCTGGTTTGGGCATATTGTCTGCCAGGCTTTTTATTAATAAATCAAACACCCTTCTAATAACATCACATTGCTTTCTACGTGAATCACATGAAAATGCCCCTACAGACAATTCTGGCACAACTTTGTGCAGGTATGGGATCCATTATACGGAGATCCGTTATCCAGAAAGCTGGATAGGCCATACACTCAATTTTAATGAAATAATTCACATTTATAAAAATGATGTCCTTTTTCCCTGTAATAACAAAATGCCTTGTACTTCATCTCAACTAATAATGATTCCTTATTAAAGGCAAAACAATCCTATTGGTTTTATTTCATATTGAGATTATTTTTTTAGTAAACTTAGGGGCAGATTTATCAAGGGTCAAATTGAAAATTCGCATTCCGAGCTATTTTTGTGTACTTCGACTAGGGAATAATCCAAATTCGATTCGAATTTGAAACAAATTCGTAAATTCGAATATCGAAACTTATCATGTATTGAGTCTTTAAAAATTCGACTTTGACCATTCGTCATCTAAAATCTGCTGAATTGCTGTTTTACCCTATGGGGGACCTCCTAGAACCTATTTGGAGTCAATTGGGGGACTTTGAAAAATCTAAGTTTTTTTTAATTTAAATACTTTGAATTAAATGCAATCGAATACGATCTTACTTTGATTCAAATGATCGAATACAGCCTATTCACCTGCAAAAAAAACAACAAACTTATAATGAATTTCGGTTGTTTTTATTTTTTATTAGAATTTCAGTTATGGGAGTTCACAAAAACTCCCATTAATTCGAAATTCGACCCTTGATAAATCTGTCCCTTAATGTATGGACATTCAAATTAAAGAAAGACCCCTTATCTAGAAAACCCCAGGTCCCAAACATTCTGGATAACAGGTCCCATACAGGTTTTCTTGTACCTTATACCTTTTAATTTCCATGTACTCATGTCCATTTTAATGTACTTTCTTGATTTATTTCTTCTGTTTATTCCACCAGAATTAGCAAGATCCCAGTGTGCAGTATGACATTAGACTTCCTCTGTTACCTACCCTACATGGTGACTGCACGGCTTCCTGAATGGTTCCTACAAACAAGGGACAGGAAATATATCTGCTTCACACAGGAGTGTCTTCAATTCTGACATTCAATAGGCCCTCAGGAGCTAATTTGGAGAGTGCTTGCAACTAAGAATTAGTGACACTTCCCATATAGCCATTGGCCTGCGACATCCCATGAGTAAAACTTCAGAATGTCAGGGTACTGTAGCTTATTGAGCAAAATTCCTAGGGACGGGCACAGGACTCGCATTGAGCAGTGCACAGTTTCGGCTCATTCTGTAGAGGCAGCAGAATGTGATTTTGGAGCTCAGATTGTTTTTGTGCAAGACTGACAATAAACTCTTCTGCCAAAAATTGACATATGGCTGGTGTAACAGAGCTGAAAATGTATCTTACTGCTAAATCCCCAGTGCCAGTTCAAATGACCTCCAGAGGGTCTATATAACACTATTTGGTTGTTTAGTAACTTAGGCTATAGATATATATATATATACATCAATCAGCCAAAAGTGTGCACTCCATTTAACAAGGACACATGCCTGGGTGCAGGAGTCTAGAGATTATAAAACATCATATTACACCGCACATACAGGTCTTTAGCGATGAACAGAAAGTACATTTATTGAACCAACATTTCGGTCTCAACAGAGACCTTCATCAAGGTCTTGATAGAAGTCAACCTTGGTCTCTGTATGTATATTTAGGTATCTCCAAGAATCTTTCCTATAACTTTATGTAATATATAAAAATAGTAATTTCTCCTGTTTTGCTTCGCGGAAAAATTTGTGAATTTCCTGCGAAATTCGCGAATCTGCGAGAAATTCGCCAGCATTAAAGTCAATGGGCATCCGAATAGTGTAAAAACAGTTTTAGCATAGCTACTTTGCACTGCACAGAGATAGTTCATGTAGTCACTGTGTTGGCTGTTTCAAGATAAAGACTAGTTAGGTCAGTTCTGAGCCAAAAATGCTTGTCGAGATTGTTTACCTTTAAGTTAACTTTTAGTATATTATAGAATAGTCCAACTTTTTTATTGTCCTTAATTTCATTTATCTTTTATAGTTCTTGAATTATTTCCAGCTTTCAGATGGGGATATATAACCCGATCAGCCAAAAGCACCTATTGAATGGTGGGGCTACACTTTTATTGTTATTGAAACTTTTTATTACTTATCTTTATATTCAGGCCCTCTCCATTTGATTCTCCAGTCTTTCATTTAATCCAGTGCCTGGTTGCAAGGTTAAATTGGTCCCTAGCAACCAGACAGCTGCTGAAATACCAGAGAGCAGCTGAACCAGAAACTAAATAATTCCAAAGCAATAAAAAAATGCAGGCCCATTGCAAATTGTCTCAGAATATCTGTAGTCAGTTAGGAACCTTAAAAGCGGTGGGTGCACTCAGATGCACAGGGCACCCCTGTGGATTCCGGTGTTCACCAACGCCCTTTTGGGGCCATGAGCTTTCTGCTGCGGAACCTATAAGGAGTACTGCGGAAATATTAACAAGTCCAAAAAACTGAAACCTCAGCGTCAATTCCCTCCTGACGTGCTGGGAGGTAAGAAGACCAGGGGATCTCCCGGCGCGTCTTACGATATCACTCTCTGCCTCATATCAAAAGTTAATTTCAAGATAAACAACCCCTTTAAAACCAGTCAAATGTCACAAACTGACCAATGGCCAAACCATTCCATGTCTCTTTTTGAATTCCTCAATTCAGGGTATTTGATATTCAAGGTTACATCACTGCTGATCAGCCAGATTGGATCTAGATTGCCTAATGGCCTACATGAGTAGATATATGGGTCAACTCCTAACCCAGAAATGAGGCTGCACTTGTGATGTGACTAATTGTTACTGTTGCACCACATCCAACTTACTGGATAATTGGGTGCAAGTTTATAGCCAGCTTCAGTGCAGCCCTTCATTTGATTCTGCTTCTGATGCTCAAATACACGACAATCAGAACATAGATATAAATGCTTGATCTGCAGGGCCGTACATTACACATCCCTATAACATAACTAAGATTAAGATTCTAATAACATGTATTGCACTGCACATCAAGATACATGAAATTACAGGGGTTAAGGCATAAGCAGCGATTCAACGTTTATAATTGGGCTGTAGGAGGTGAAAGATGCAGAGTCAGCCTGTGCAGAAAATAATTAGGTTGTAATAGCAATTAAGTAGAACGTTTTATGGTCGGATTCATAGGCATTCATTGCATGTCAATGTACAGAGAATAAATGGGAGGATTGGCAATGGGAGTCATGAATAGAACTGTAGACATTTCAAATGTAATCAAATCATTTCCTTTATGGTTGAAATTGTTGCTATAGAGGATTTAGGCCACAGTGGCCAGAGAACTTGGGTCTGATTTGCTAGCACAGCTGCTACGGACTCTAGTAACCAATCAGATCAGTGCTTTATAGGGAAATTAAAGCTTTCCCTCATGTTTAGGGATTTATTAGGATCCTTTAGGGCAGTGATCCCCAACCAGTAGCACATGAGCAACATGTTGCTTTCCAACCCCTTGGATGTTGCCCTCAGTGGCCTCAAAGCAGGAGCTCATTTTCTAATTCCAGGCAAGTTTTATTGCATAAAAACCAGGTGTACTGCCAAACAGAGCCTCAATGTAGGTTGACAAACTACATAGGGGCTACCAAATAGCCAATCACAGCCTCTATTTGGCACCCCAAGAACATTTTTCATGCTAGTCCCCAACTCCTTTTACTTCTGAATGTTGCTCATGGGTTCAAAATGTTGTTGATCGACCCGTGATAAATCGGACCATTAAATTCAAATTTGTGAGTTTTGACACACACACAAAAAAAAATTATTTACCATTCAAACCTTAATAAATCTGCCACATAAATTAGGCTATTGCTTATTTAGAGGGGTTATGAAGAAAATCCCTAAACTGAATCCATCACTTCACAATGGAACAGTGCAAGGGAGGAGTTAATTGTCTCTGTCAGCTTAAAGGAGAACTAAACCCTAAACTGCTAAAAATGCAATGTTTTAAACACTGAATTTATTGCACCAGCCTAAAGTTTCAGCTTGTCAATAGCAGCAATGATCCAGGACTTCACACTTGTCACAGGGGGTCACCATCTTGGAAAGTGTCTGTGACACTCACATGCTCAGTGGGCTCTGAGCAGCTGTTGAGAAGCTAAGCTTAGGGCTCGTCACTAATTATCCAGCAGACAATTTGGTTTGTCTGTAAAATAAGCTGATGCTACAGGGCTGATTATTAAATTCTGATGCTAATTGCACTGGTTTCTATGCTGCCATGTAGTAATTATCTGTATTAATTACTAATCGTTCTTATATTGTGACATTTCTATTCTATGTGTACTGTATATTGTGAGTGGGTCCCTAAGCTCAGTAAGTGACAGCAGCACAGAGCATGTGCAGTCAATCAGCAGAAAAGAAGATCGGGAGCTACTGGGGCATCTTTGGAGACACAGACTGTGGTTGCCTTGGGCTGGTACAAAAGTTCAAAACTTGGGGGCAGATTTACTAAGCTCGAGTGAATAATTCCAATGGAAAAAAATTCGAATTTCGAAGTATTTTTTTGCGTACTTCAACCATCGAATTTGTCAAATTCGATCGAATTCGATCGAATAGAATGATTCGAATGATTTGAAGTAAAAATCGTTTGACTATTTGACCATTCGATAATCGAAGTACTGCCTCTTTAAAAAATACTTCGACTGCATATTTCGCCACTTTAAACCTACCGAGGTGCGATGTTAGGCTATGGGGACCTTCCCCAGCACTTTTCTATGTTTTTTTTGATCGAATAAAAATCCTTCGATCGATCGCTTAAAATCGTTCAATTAGAGTGATTTCATCATTCGATCGAACGATTTTTATTCGATCGAACGATCAAAGCTTTTGTGCTAAAATCCTTCGAATGCGATATACAAATTAGAAGGATTTTACTTCGAGGGTCGAATTCGAGGGTTTTTTAACCCTTGAAATTCGACCCTTGATAAATCTGCCCCATAATGTACAACATTTCTAGCTACTTCTTTAGTTTTACTTTCCTTGTCCTTTAAGCGAGGTTGGGGAATTTATTGTACGCGTATCATGGTTTCCTTTTATTCTGTGTAAAGTAAAAAAAAAAAAGGTATAAAAATATGTATATTTCTTTTTGCAGTTCAGATAGTGTTTATGCACATTTTCTGCATTTCCTATTAAGATGAATTAGTCTAGTAAGCCAAGGGGAACAACTTCCTGGCATCTTGAAACATGTAATGGCTTCATACTAATACATTCACTCTAGGGGGTATATTTATCAAAGAGTGAAGTTAGAGATCTCCACAGTCCGCAGAGTGAAATACCGACACTTTCCATTCATTTCTATGGCATTTTTAAAGGCGCATTTAGCAAAGGGTGATAGTGAAAGTTCACTATTTGATAAATGCGCCTTTAAAAAACCCATAGAAATGAATGGAGAGAGGCGGTATTTCACTCTATGCGGACTGTAGAGATCTCTAACTTCACTCTTTGATAAATATACCCCTAGGTTGTGTTGGGGCTTTAGCTGTCCCTCTCAATGAAAATGAAAGTCAGCGCCCAGTTCTGATCCTTGTCGGCCCGGCGGCGAGTGAGAGCCTTTGAAGAACTTAGGGCATTTGATGGTGCTTTTTTTTTCTCCTGTTCTCCAGCTGTGAGCTAAACAAAAGGAAGGTAGGAAAGCTAAAACCTAATTTATGATTTATGAAAAAAGTGATATTGTTCTCACAGGTGCCATGTTAAAAAACACATACACATCTGAAAGTGTAAATTGCAACATTTATCCTTTGTAACATTCTCTTGGCGGAGCGTATGGTAATTGGCACAAAACTGAGCTCGAGAAATGTTTTCCCTTAAGATGTTTTACATTCATCACCGGCTTGTGGAACCTTTCCGCTTACTTGTTTGATCACACAAAGATAATAGAGATTCTATAGTTATTGAAAGTGTAAGGCAATGAAGCGTGCAAAGTTTTCAGCACCACGGAGAGCACCATATACAAATTCACCGCCTATACCTCCCCTACTCTTTGGCCAATTTTTGCATCTCTGTCTTTATGGAAATTGAAAGCAACTAAAAACAGGGTGCCAATAGATGCAGCAGTCGAGTGTTGGAAGCCTTAGGGGTATATGCCCAACAAATGAGCAATAGATCGGTTGTTTCCTATAATAAAAGTTGTTCAGTATTTATTACAAATATGGGTGCTTCGTAGTATCAAAGATCCCTGAACATAATAGATGTGCATGTAAAATATGGACACCCAGGGGCCAATTCATTAACTTAGAGTGAAGGATTCGTAGTAAAAAAACTTCGAATTTCGAAGTGTTTTTTGGCCTACTTCGACCATCGAATGGGCTACTACGACCTTCGACTACGACTTCGAATCGAAGGATTCCATCTAAAAATCGTTCGACTATTCGACCATTCGATAGCCGAAGTACTGTCTCTAAGAAAAAACTTCGACCCCCTAGTTCGCCACCTAAAAGCTACCGAACCCAATGTTAGCCTATGGGGAAGGTCCCCATAGGCTTGGCTACGTTTTTTTGGTCAAAGGATAATCCTTCGATCGTTGGATTAAAATCCTTCGAATTGTTAGAATCGAAGGATTTAATCGTTCGATTGAAGGATTATTCCTTTGATCGTTCGATCGAACTTTTTTGCGCAAAATCCTTTGACTTCGATATTCGAAGTCGAAGGATTTTCATTCCCAGTCGAATATCGAGGGTTAATTAACCCTCGATGTTTGACCCTTGATGCATCGGCCCCCCAGTGTCTTAACATTAAGGATATACTGGTATGGGATCCATTATCTGGAAACCCCTTATCCAGAAAGCTCCAGATTACTCAATTTTATCCAAATAATCCAAATATTTTAAAATGATTTCCTTTTTTTCTGTAGTAATAAAACAATACCTTGTACTTGATCGAAACTAAGATATAATAAATATTAATCCTTATTAGAAGCAAAACCAGCCAATTTGGTTTATTTAATGTTTAAATAATTTTCTAGTAGACTTAAAGTATGAAGATCCAAATTACAGAAAGATGCATTATCCAGAAAACCCCAGGTCCTGTGCATTCTGGATAACAGGTCCTATACCAATACTGCAAATGGAACTTTTATATGACTCATGGCATAAAATAAGGAGATGCACAATCCATTCATGCACATTCACAATCAATCACATAGAAGTTACAGAATCCAAATATTTCCTATGTGTAACTTTATTGAGTATATACATAGATTATGGAGTTGCAGATTGTTACAGATTGTGTACCTCATGTGACTGGACTGAGAATATGCAAGTATGAATTATGCAACAACTAAGGTTGTTTACTGAGTCATATTTATCACCACAGTTCACAAGAGGAGAACTCACCAGCTCCCTACTTGTTGTATAGAACTTTGAGGGCAGATTTATCCATGGGTGTTTGCTCCATTTTCATAAAAAGTTGGAGGCTATGCAATAGTTTGGATCTCTAAAAATACACGTTATTAATAATAAATATTATTATATTATAATATATATATATATATATATATATAATATAAAATATGAATATATATATATATTGCTGTTTATTTTTGTATTCTTTTTAGGCATATTTTATAATATTAAGCACTCATTTTTGTAACAAATAAATGAGGTTTTTTTTTTTTGTAGCTGCAGAAAGTGGATTTCTTTGTAGACACGCCTGCTTGTGTCTCCTTTTCTTTTCCAGTATTTAGCACTCTCTCCTATTTGATTCCTGTTGGGTAATCACTGCTTTCTTCATCTTTTTTCTTTTACTTTGAACTTGCATTTGACTAATGAATTCTGAATTAGACTGCAGGAAACAGTAGCGAGGGGGGAAGGAACACAGTTCGGCTAATAGCATGGAGCAAGAATGGTGAGAGTCAGAGTGCACATGGAAGGGGTGATTTGGTGTGAGTGTTGTGCAGTGTTAGTGATACAGAGGTGCAATCACACAAGAGCAGTGGGTAGGGGATAATACTGTTCTACCTCCTTGGGCTTCAAATTGACAGAGAAATTTTAAGCAGTGTACCACCTTTTATATGGATTTTATCCTGCCTAATGGATTTGGAAGCCCAAAATAGGACCCTAAAATAATCCATTAATTCTGCGGACTTCTCAAGATAACACAGTTTTGCCCATATACTAGTTTTATAGTCTGGATTTGAAATCATGGTGCTTGTACATATGACAAACAGACTGTTCCCCATTACGATGGTTTATATACAAATAAATGTTACAGAATGTAGAGTATGACAAACCCCATTTAATGCTAAAAAATGTGGGTGATCCATGAGGTCCTATTGGGTTAAATACTTTTAGGCCTGAATATTGTGGCAGTAATAGTTCAAAACACATATGTTCTATCTAATTTATTGTGTAAGGGACTTGCTTACATTGCTATATTGAGTTGCATGTTTTTGATAAACAGGATAAAGTAGGTAAATTGCATTTCTACTTTGCACACTTACTCCTATATGCAATATAAGTGCCCAGGAGCAGTAACCAATAACAACCAATAAGATGCTTACTTTTAAACAGGTGACCAGTAAATGCTACCTGCTGATTGTTGGTTATACGTTACCATTCCTGGGCCAACTTAATGTCTTTTATTACATAACCCTATAAGCCCCTAATGACCCACCTGCAACCTTGGGATAATCATCTACAGACCTGTGCAAAGTGTATATGATTTATGTAATAAAGGCCCAGATGAAGTGGGTGAGAAAAAGGTTTATCACATAAAAATTCATGGACGAGATTCAATGAGAGATGCAATTCAATGCAGAAAAACTTATCTCACTCTAGTAAACTCTATTGAAGTCTATGGGGAAAAAAGCTGGAGTTTTTTCTCATCTAATTGAATCTCATCCATGGCTTTTCACATAATAAACCATGAGATAACTCCTTCTCACTGAATTGAATTCGGCCCAAAATGCGCTAAGTTTGTCCAGGTTCTGAAACCCCCAGCAACCAATAAGATATTTGATTGTTATTTAAATAGGTGACCTTTAAATGCTACCTGCTAATTGGTTGCTATAGGTTACTGCACCCTGGCAAACGTAGTGCTTTTTATTACATAACTCCTATATACTTTGCACGAGTCTATAGATAGGCAAGTGACGCATCATGTAGAAAGTTAATGATGCAGAGGAGTGCAGAAAGAAGATATCAGTCATTGTTGGGAGCTATCATGCCCAGCACTGCAGGGTTAACGTTGGCCACCCAAGGGCTATGTTCATGAATATCTAGCCAATCAATTTAAATGAAAGTATCAGATATTAGTACATTTTTTTCATGTTAACAGTTTTTATGATTTATATAGCCAGGCTATTTGGTGAAAATGATGCACAAGATTGTAGGATTAAAGGGGCTGTTAGGAAGATTTGGCCAAGTGATAGTCACCCAGCATTTGCAGAATGTAAGCACAGTTGGTAACAGCTTCTCTGGATTGGAGGTGTTTAGTGGTGGTGCACAGTACAGCACAGCAGGTGAAAGGTGCCAGAGGCAGTGATGCACAGGACATTAGGGATTACATGGGAGCAATGCACACGGCTGTAGAAGATGCGCTTGTCAGACACAGAGTGGTTAACACGGCTCAGTTTTACTGCTGTGAGTGCAGTTGATGTGTGCTTGTGTCAGCGCTAAGCTCACACTGTGTGAGAGAGAGAGAGGTGTGACAGACTCATTTATATGCTTTGCAATGGATTATTCCTCAAGTCTTGTGAAAAAAAAAGAAGCCCAGTTTGAAAGATTTGGGCTCAAAAATCTTGAGAAATTCATAAATATACGTGCAAAAAGAAAAATAAACCCTCCTATAACTGTCTAAAGAGAGAGTCCCAAGGTGCAGATGGACAGACAGACAACGCCACTCAACAGAAGATTGATTATGGCACAAAGGGGGATATTTACTAAGATGCGATATTCCACTTTCTCTTTCTCTGCCAATGTGAGTGAATACGCCAGGTGTATCTTTGAGGCAACATTGTGTATGTACCGCATATCATAGTTGTATATGGGAATATATGTCACATCATTACACCAGCAGACAGTGTCAGTGATAGGAAAATACAATTTTTTTGGAAAAGGATAAAACAAATTTCCTCTCCTCTTATTTCTCATTCCAATCCTTGTTTCCTTCCAATGCACCCCTTCTTTCTGCCAGCCCCTCACTCTCCCCCATTCTCCCCCACCTTGAAAGCTCCTTCAGTCCTGCCAGGGATTAGCAGTGTTTGCTATTGCTGTATTATTGAGAGTAGTGCACTCTTGTCTGGGTAATGTATGCAAATTATGGCTATTTGCTTTGCATATTTTAGTTCCAAACAACCTCCTGGAAAGGGCAGGATCCCAGAAACCTGCAAGAATGGAGCTAATAGCAGCCTTTTAATAAACCCTGCGAAGCCATTATGCTGCTTAGCCAGAGAGCTTTCTCTTAACAGCAGACTGGGATATCCCCTGCCAGGAAACACAGACCCAAGAAATGCATTTAAACCAACCTCCCAGAAAAGCTCATAATCGAAAATTCACACTATTGAATTTGGGGCACCAGAAATAAACCCATGCGGGGGACCCCCTGATAAGCACGAGCTCATTCATTTTCAGGTGTAAATTTAAGTCTATTGGGATACTCAAAAAGCAGCACTCAAAAGGGTCCAGTGTGCCATTACTCTTAGCCACCAGGCTGTGATAGATTTGTGAGAGATACTTGGCACAAAGGTCAATCGAGATGTTCTCTTACCATTATTAAACTGCTGTAGGTAAATAACAGCTACAGAAGCACAGGTCTGACATCTCCTCACTTTGAGGGGGCAATCCAACCTTCACTGTTTGGAGCCCCTTTAACGCCAGCCTTGCTAACACCATGGGATGACAAAACTAACCCACCAGTGTATCATGATGCAAATTGAATATGCACAAGCTTTTGTATTAAACGGGTGGTTCACCTTTATGTTACCTTTTAGTAGGTAAAGAATTGCTAATTCTTAGCAACTGTTCAGCCCTTCCCATAGACTATTATCCCACTGTTACTATAGACACCATCTCTCCCTACTATACCTGCTATCCCACAGTCACACTCCCTTCCCAGAGACTATTATCTCACTGTTACTATAGGCACCATCTCTCATTACTATACCTGCTATCCCACAGTCAGACTCCCTTCCCAGAGACTATTATCCACTGTTACTATAGGCACCATCTCTCTCTACTATACCTGCTATCCCACAGTCACACTCCCTTCCCAGAGATTATTATCCCACTGTTACTATAGGCACCATCTCTCCCTACTATACCTGCTATCCCACAGTCACACTCCCTTCCCAGAGATTATTATCCCACTGTTACTATAGGCACCATCTCTCCCTACTATACCTGCTATCCCACAGTCACAGTCCCTTCCCAGAGACTATTATCCACTGTTACTATAGGCACCATCTCTCCCTACTATACCTGCTATCCCACAGTCACACTCCCTTCCCAGAGATTATTATCCCACTGTTACTATAGGCACCATCTCTCCCTACTATACCTGCTATCCCACAGTCACACTCCCTTCCCAGAGATTATTATCCCACTGTTACTATAGGCACCTTCTCTCCCTACTATACCTGCTATCCCACAGTCACACTCCCTTCCCAGAGATTATTATCCCACTGTTACTATAGGCACCATCTCTCTCTACTATACCTGCTATCCCACAGTCACACTCCCTTCCCAGAGATTATTATCCCACTGTTACTATAGGCACCATCTCTCCCTACTATACCTGCTATCCCACAGTCACACTCCCTTCCCAGAGATTATTATCCCACTGTTACTATAGGCACCATCTCTCCCTACTATACCTGCTATCCAAAAGCCACAGTCCCTTCCCAGAGACTATTATCCCACTGTTACTATACGCACCATCACTCCCTACTATACCTGCTATCTCACAGTCACACTCACTTCCCAGAGATTATTATCCCACTGTTACTATAGGCACCATCTCTCCCTACTATACCTGCTATCCCACAGTCACACTCCCTTCCCAGAGACTATTATCCACTGTTACTATAGGCACCATCTCTCCCTACTATACCTGCTATCCCACAGTCACACTCCCTTCCCAGAGACTATTATCCTATTGTTACTATAGGCACCATCTTTACCTACTATACCTGCTATTCCACATCCACAGTCCCTTCCCAGAGACTATTATCCCACTGTTACAATAGGCACCATCTCTCCCTACTATACCTGCTATCCCACATCCACAGCCCCTTCCCAGAGACTATTATCCCACTGTTACTATAGACACCATCTCTCCCTACTATACCTGCTATCCAACAGCCACACTACCTTCCCAGAGACTACTACTGGCACCATCTCACAAATCCAATGTTGTGCATAAAGAAAAGAAAAAACAAATAGGAAGGTGGGTATATTTTCTTTTCTAGAAGAGATGCCACAAATCACCCACTGTTGATGAGACCTATCTAAGTGACCAAGCTAGATGGTTCCACAGTTTAAATATCAGTGGCATAGCCATATCCTATGGGGCCATAACCAATGATAAAAAGCAACAATATATTATTTATCACAGAGGGGTTATGATGATGTTGACTATGTGATGTCCAGATACTAAAGCATCCAGCAATGGGCCTCATTCCAAGCACTGCTGTTTGCAGGAAAAGATGGATTGCGGTCTGTGTGGCTGTGAGGAAAACGCTGCAGAGACCAGGAGTTCTCAGATAATTATGAAGCATTTGACTTTCTTGGGATTCCAATATCTTGAAGGGAAAACAAACGCCCTAGGCAGGACCATAAATCTTTTGTTTTGACCTTCTAACTGCCAGGAGGAAGAGGGCTGACAAATGAGGACAAGGCCCACTCAGCTCTATAATCCCACATGGCAGCCACTTTGCTAAAAGGACCAGTGCTGTCAAACCTCAGACCTACAGCTGCTGATGGCTCCAACACCCCAAAACTATGGGATGCTGAATGATGTTATTGGGTGTTATATTTCAGAGCAACAGAAGCTCTGTACTACCTTACAACCCAGTGCAGAACCCTCCAACAACACCAGAGTTAAAGGGTATTTCCACCCAAAAACATTATAATGAAAACATCTAAATCCCAGCAACTTTCCAAGATACATTCATTCAACATTGTCAATGAGTTTAAAGTTACTCATAAATGTAATTACACTTGAAACAGTATCTGTCTGCCGCTTTCTGTTCCCTGCTTCTGAAACAATTAAGTCAGTTCTCCTCAGGTCAGGCTTCTGTTTCACGAGTCAGAACCTGTAATGCAGAGCATATAAAGAGCCAGACAGATACTGATACCATTAACAATTACATTTACAAATGACTTAAAATCATTGAACATGTTTAATTACCATTGGTAAGTTGCTTAGAATTTGAGAATTGCAAAGACCTTATTGATTTACGGTGGGCTTGCATGAATAATGAACCCCCAGATCAAGTTAAGGTGGCCATACACGGAGAGATCTGCTCATTTGGTGATGTCGCCAAACGAGCGGATCTCTCTCCGATATGCCCACCTTGAGGTGGGCAATATCGGGCTGATCCGATTGTGAGCCCTAGGGCGCAATGATCGGATCCTAACGAATGGGAGCGGGCGGTCGGATTGCGTGACCGCAAACTGAACAGATGCGGCCGAGATCCAACGGGATTTTTAGTCCCATCCGATCGAGATCTGACCGACTTTCGGCCAGATCTCGATTGGGCAAGCCCGTCGGGGGGCCCCATAAACGGGCCAATAAGCTGCTGACTCGGTCTGTCGGCAGCTTTTATCGGCCCATGTATGGCCACCTTAAGACTATAACTCTCAGCATTCCTTGAGCAGTTTGAAGAGCTGGGAACTCTATATCATTAACACATTGAAGACTGATGATTGGCAGTTTTTAATAAGAGGGATACATTGTAGCTTGGTATATTGGGCAACCTCTCCACTGCCTGATAATCACCCTTTTATAAAGTACATGCAACACCAAAATGGTTGTGGTGTCAGGCAAAGCTGTTATTCTTAAGGGCAATTATCACCTATTACGACATTGGCTCCTAGTACTGGGGTTGCCTGGCACCCGAGGCTCCCTGGGAATTGAACCCTATCCATGTAGCTATTCTGCAAGCCAATCCCCTCGACAATGTGACTCAAGACAGTTACCGCACGGATCAGTTTAAAACTATCCAAGCAACTTTCCGCAGGAAAACACAGTCTCCGTATTAGCCAACTGAAAACAGCCACTCGGAATCAATCTTTCTGAAATTCAAATTAAATCTTTTATTCCCCGCATCGACTTTTCCTACAGTAAATGAAATGTTAAAATATGCAGCCTCTTGTTATTCTACAAGAAAAAGCACTTTGTGAAAAGGTTTCCTGAACCAAGGAAAAATTAAAGGGCAAGCCAGAATAAAAATAGACTTTTTAATTACCGTTAAGGTATTTAAGGCAGCAGCCCTATGCTTTTTAAATAAAACCACTGACCCCATCTAAAGAACAAATTCTCTGTAATGCTACAAATATATTGTTATTGCTACTTTTTATTACTCATCTTTCTATTCTGGCGTCTCCTATGCATATTCTAGTCCCATATTCATATCAATGAATGGTTGCTAGGGTAATTTGGACGCTAACAACCAGATTGCTGAAATTATAAACTGGAGAGTTGCTGAATAAATAGCCAAATAACTCAAAAACCACAAATAATTAATTAAATGAAAATTAATTGTAAATTGTCTCAGAATATCACTGTTTATATATCATACTAAAAGTTCATGTAAAGGGGCAGTATATACCTATGTACACATTCACAATAAATAGGACCCGTGTTGGAAAATGTATTCTGCTTACTCTTTTAACTAAAATCCATATGTGTTTTTTTTTTCTATTATAAAGCACTAAAGTATTGTTATTTTGTTTTTAGTCTTAATACCACCCTCCCCATATCGGGAGAAATGTGACAATGAGCTCTGTATAAACAAATCCCTCCCCCAACAGCAGCCTGTGTCTCATGTTTTAAAATCAAGGAGAAGTGAATTGATTCTGTTCTGTGCTTTGATTGTACTTTATATCAGTATCGCTACACTTACTTGAGTAAAAACTTGTTGTTTCTTGTTGCCGAATGTATACTTGTTTCAATGTGATATGTGGATGCCCCTTTCCCTTTCCCCCCTTTCTTTCTGTACCCCTCCCCCCTCTCCCCATAACTTTAATATTCAAAAATAAAGAATTGATAAAATCAAGGAGAAAATCTTCTCCTATCCAATCAGATGAGATTGTTATAATAGGAATAATGAGCTCTGTATAAATTGTCCCAACCCCAATTGCAGCCTGTGTCTCATGGTTTACAAGCAAGGAGAAGTTTATTATATGAGAGGTTTATCTGTGGATCGGCATTTAGATCAGTTACCTTCTCATCTTCCATCAATTAGGGTAGATTGTTAATACTGAAAAAATGAACTCTGTATAAACAAGTTCCTCCGTTTCACCTCGGCAATTTGATTATCTACCTTCTCCTCCACCCCAGGATGAAGTAAAGTTCCTGTTTAGGGGAAAGAAAATATATGTAAATAAATAAGATGTATTTTCAGCAGAAGCCTTTTTTATTGGACTCGTGATGAAGAAGGGGTATAATAAACCCTTGAGAGCCACAGAGCTGCTAGCAGTGGGCCCTAACACTGGAGCTTGACTTGTCATTTAAAATCTGTTATGCAAATCATGCTGGTGTTTAAAAGAAGATCAAGAGATTGGTGAGTGGATGCTATTGGCCTGCACATTACAATGATGTCGTTTTTGAGCCTTACCAAAATCGTTTCAAGGGCTTGTTCATCTTTAAATAAACTTGTATTATGATGTAGAGAGTGATAATCTGAGGCAATTTGCAATTGGCTTTCTTTTCTAATTATTTGTGATTTTTTAGCTATTTAGCTTTTTATTCAGCAGCTCTTCAGTTTTCTATTTCAGCAATCTGGTTGCTAGGGTCCAAATTACCCTAGCAACCATGCATTGGTTGGAATATGAATAGAAAGAGGAGTAGTAAAAAGTAGCAATAATAATACATTTGTAGACTTACTGAGCATTTGCTATAGATGGGTCAGTGACCCCCATTTGTAAGATGGAAAAAGTCAGAAGAAGACAAATAATTCAAAAACTATAAAAAAAACTAATACCATGAAGGCAATTGAAAAGTTGCTTAGAATAACATACTAAAAGTTAACTTAAAGGAGAAACAAACCCATACTAGAAAAAAACCCTACCCCCCCACCCTGCGTAGACCAACATTCCTCCTTCCCCACAGCCTAACTACCCCCCTAATTTTTTACTTACCCCCTCCATGCAGATCTGGCCTCGGGAGTTCATGGGGACCATCTTCTTTTTTCGGTCTTCGGAATCTGAGCAGAGTTTCGGCACATGCGCAGTTGGAGTAAATTTCCTGTCATGAACAACTGCGTATGCGCCGAAAGTCACAAAATTTTCCGCAAATTTTTTGGAGGGGTAAGTAAAAAATTAAGGGGGGGGTTAGTTAGGCTGTGGGGGAGGAGGGAGGTTGGTCTACGCAGGGTAGGGAGGTTTTTTTTCTAGTACGAGTTTCTTTCTCCTTTAAAGGCAATTCTGTTCACGCACACATATATATATTGAATAAAGTACCCCCTCTTGTAAAATTTAAGGATATTATAAGTTACCGAAGAGTTTCATGACCGTATAAAAACATGAGGCCGAAGGCAGAGTGTTTTTATACAGGTCATGGAACTCCGAGGTAACTTCTAATATCCTCATATTTTGCAACTGGGGGTACTTTATTAATTATAATACACAAGTTTCAATAAGTCATGTGACAGAAATGACATCAGAACTCACCGTTTATAACTGATGACATCAGAACTCACCGTTTATAAGGATATAATTTACAGGATATTCATGGCTTTTGTGTATTATATATATATATATATATACCGGAAAAGAGCATCAGTTCAGGCCCCACCAGCCCCTCTCTACACACCCAGAGTGTACCAACAGCTGCTGTATCTGCAGAGATAAGTGTCTGATGCTCATGTGCTTGCACTCCTCTAAAGACCACTTAGCTCATGGGGAGAAGCCAAATTATTATAACTTTTGGCTAAAAGTTCTTGGTTTTGTTTTCACTCTATCATTTTGAAGAGTACTTATCCCAGGCATTAGCACATTAGGTATCACAGTATATTCCAGTGATAGCGCAAACAGAAACCTTTATCACATGTGTTTTCACAAGTAATAATTGAAACAAGGGCCTATTAATCAAATTCATTAAAATGTGTCTAAGCAGCCCCATTCTTCCCGCACCAATTCACACCATGGCTTGTCATATTGCTTGCTTTATTCATTATTGCAGCTATCGGTTACATTCACATCAAGCGAGACCAAGGCAATGTGCTTGTTTTACTGCGTCCAGCCAATTCTAAAATGGGCCAAACAAAATTAGAAATGACTGGTACTAGATATATGGGTCATTATAACCTAGAAACACAGCAGCACATTAAAGTGAAATTAACTGTAAAGATTGCTGGGATATAAAAGTGCATAATATACGCTTGGCAGATATATTAGCACTGCCACTAAAAGGGGGTTTTGGCTTCATAATTTTCTCTCAAAAAAAAAAAAAATCTTAACCGGTGACCCTTCATACTGCACCTTGCTTCTATTTCTGTTTAAAGGAGACATTCAATCACAATGATTTTTGTAGGATATACAGTGCGTTAACAGTAGACTATTTGCTACTATTTGTAACTAGAGACTTTTTAAATAGGGAAGTATACACCCTATTTCAACACAAGTGCAGTGAATGGGGTTGATGCTGAACATACTTTTTACCTAGGATTTAAATTCAGACATATACATTTTTTTTGTTATTCCTGACACTGCAGAAGAAAAAGAAACTTTCGCACTTCCTGTCACTTCCTGGTTCAGAGAAGTATCTAAAAAAAATTTAACTACCAGTCAACCAAGAAACCCTCAGTTTATGAGCTGCTTAAAGTTGTTAACGGAAGGGAGGGATGTGTTTGTTCCAAATAAGATAAGGACCTTGTTTATAATAAGAGTGGGGATAGTACATTCAATGGAAAAAAAAACTATTTCTAATTAATTTGTTAGAATGGAACAAAATGAGGAAAATGTGTATTTCTTTAATGCATTTTCAACACCAGTTTTATTCATTGTGCTCTTTTTTTTCTTTTTTTTTTTTTTTAGCAAAGTTGTTTTTTAGATGTACACTGTCCCTTTAAACCTTTCTGACTTTAAGATATGATTTAGAAATAGCCATGGTCAGGACATACATAATATAGTTGTCTTCATATTTTGGGTTTACACCCACCTCTTGACCCACTTTTATGAAGGCTCATTTAACCTATAAAAGTACAGGGATGGGACCTGTTATCCAGAATAATTGGGACATGGGGTTTTCTGGATAACCGATCTTTCCTTAATTTGGATCTTGATACCTTAAAGGAAGAGTTACATCAAAAAATGAAAATGTTTTCAAATAGTAAAAATATAATGCAGTGTTGCCCTGCACTGGTACAACTGCTATGTTTGCTTCAGAAACACTACTATTGTTTATATAAATAAGCTGCTGTGTGGCAATGGGGGCAGCCATTCAAAGGAGAAAAGGCTCAGGTTACACAGCAGATAAGCTCTGTAGAACATAAAAGTGTTATCTGTTATCCACTATTTAACCTGTGCCATTTTTCAATTTCCGCCATTGCTACACAGCAGCTTGTTTATATGAACTATAGTAGTGTTTCTGAAGCAAACACGTCCATTTTATCAGTGTAGGGCAATACTACATGATATTTTCTTTACTTTAAAACACTTTCGTTTTTTGGTGTTACTGTTCCTTTAAGTCTACAAAAAATCATTTAAACAAATAAAAAAGGATAAATAGGATGGTTTTAAAATAAGAAGTAAATACAGTATATCTTAGTTAGGATCAAGTATAAGGTACGGGTTTATTATTACAGGAAAAAGAAATCACTTTTTAAAAATTAGAATTATTTGCTGAAAATGAAGTCTATGGGAGATGGCCTTCCCATAATTTGGATCTTTCTGGAAAACAGATCCTTTACCTGTATTTTCATTTATATATCCCCCTGTTATAGTTGCAGGAGTATATAAGGCATCTAATAGAAATTCCTACCCGCCCCAAACATGCATTCAGGCCCCTGCCCCAGCGATTCCCCTTCATGGGGTAAACTGACATTTTATGAATAATTTATGGTAAATAACATTAAAGTTTAAATCTACATTAATACAGTATGAAAAGGTAAGGGAAGATTTAACAGCTGCCAACCTGTATATAGAAAATGCCCAATTGTTACCTACTTACAAGTGAGAGAAGCAATTGAAAACTTAGTAATAATAATGACGCTACGAGACCTGTAATATTGTAATATGAAGGTCTAGAATTTGGGGTACATAAGAAGCAACTGTACCCTGAGGACAGGCATCAACCTACAGTGGATCGCTCACATCCTTTCAGTAAATATACCACTATATACTAGTGCTAAGAGAGAAAGCAGGAGAGGCAATTGTTTAAGGTACCCTGGATGCATGCAAAGGAGTGTTCCAGGTTCGGCCCACCAATTGCCTGCTCTGGATGAAGTTCTGTAGAACATGGGCAGCGCTGGAATTAGAGTGAGGTGCGATGCTTTGCACTCTAGTCTAGGAACACATAAAGCTGTGTGTTGGGGCTCAACCTACAGGTCAAGATGAAAAGGTAAACAACAATCCTATTTTTTCCATACAATTATATTCTGTCTGTTATGTCTGGAATTCTGACACTAATGATAATGCTGCTTGATATATGATGCATGTCTTTTGCTCTTGCTAAGCTGGCCTGTCTTACCCATATGGTCCCAGCTCCCCAACTGGTATTTGAAGAGTCTGAAGCTTCATATTGGGGCCTTATGCCAGGCTCCCATCACAGACACCTCTGATAGATGGAAACCAAAGAGAATGAGCCATGCGTTCCCTCTCATTATATAACCCATGGACAAAAGCTGGCTAATTAGGGAAACCAGGGTATAGCTAACAGAATATGGACTTCCCAAGCAGTAAGGGGAATTTGGGTGCCCTACATGCTCTTTTTGATATTGTTATTACTTATTACATATTCACAGTGTCAGACTGGGATGCCAGGGGGCCACCAGAAAACCTTAGACTGTGGGCCCACTTTCCAAACTCTTATTCCTCCTTTCCACACTCTGCCTCTTCATTCTCCTAGTCTTTTATATCTACTTACTATATTCTTCCATTATTAAGCATTTTCCCTATTACGAAATAGGGAATGATCATGAAATAGGCTAAATGATTAGAAGCAAGATGGCCCACTGACACCTGGGCCCACTGGGAGTTTTCCTGGTATCCCGGTGGGCCAGTCCGACACTGCATATTCAGACTAACTAGCCTTTTATTACAAGGATTTCCCGAAAACACTTTTTTACCAATACTTGGCTTCTACAGTTACTTGGCCTATGACATACTGAAGGCTCAGAATGCACATGCAAGTATTCATTCCCTATGTATCCAGCAGCATCTACACGTGAGAATGCTTCCAGTTGAAGGGGATCTTTATTTTTACAAGGTAGCTTTAAATGTGTTCCCTTAACATCCTTGAGAAGCTGCCCGTATTCAGATATATTGTGAAAAAAGGCAAATGAAAAATGTATGACTATTCTCTGGAATGTTTGAAGAGAAAATAAACACTTAAGTACTCTTATCTTCCATTTCTCAGTTTAAGGGCCTCTGAAACGTTTTTCATTTTCCCTTTGTATCTGTCTAATGGAGATATTAAGAGGGGAATGTATAATTATTTTCTCGTTCTATTTTTTCCCCCAGCTTCCGTAGCGTTTCTGATTTTTGCTTGCAGATTCTGACTTGCACAAGATCTCCATTATTCTTTGCCACCTGCCTTATCTCATTTCAAAGCTCTTTATGGTACAGGTATAGGATCCCTTATCCGGAAACCGGATATCCAGAAAGCTCCAAATTACGGAATGGCTGTCTCCCATAGACTCCATTTAATCCAAATAATCTAAATTTTTAAAAATTATTTCCTTTTTCTCTGTAGTAATAAAACAGTAGCTTGTACTTGATCCCAACTAAGATATAATTAATCCTCATTGGAAGCAAAACCAGCCTATTGGGTTTATTTAATGTTTAAATTAATTTCTAGTAGATTTAAGGTATGAAGACCCAAATTACGGAAAGATCCATTATCCAGAAAACCCCAGGTCCCGAGCATTCTGTATAACAGGTCCCATACCTGTATGACAATGACAAGGCCCTATGTGTTTAGTCTGATTTCACCCAGGTGTGCCCAACCAAAAAACAACATTAGTAACAAGGTATATGTCTACAGTATATCTATGTACAATTCTCTCTTCCTCTATAGCTACGCCACTATATATATATGTGGTTTTCTCATATATTTCCATAATTTGGACCTTCATACCTTAAGTCTACTAGAAAATTATGTAAACATTAAATAAACCCAATAGGATTGTTATGCCTCCCCTAAGGATTAATTATATCTTAGTTGGGATCAAGTACAAGGTACTGTTTTATTATTACAGAGAAAAATGAAATCATTTTTAAAATGTGGATTATTTGGATAATCTATGGGAGATGACCCTCCCGTAATTCGGAGCTTTCTGGATAACGGGTTTCCGGAAAACAGATACCATGCCTGTAAATAATCTCAAAGAATATCCAAGTTTGTTCTGTAAACAATAGCAGCCAATCAGCTTTCAATCAGCCAATCAGCATTAATGCAATGACAAATGCTAAAGTCCAACTGGTTGCTATGGGTTACAGGACTATTGTAAATATTGTCCCTGTTTATGCGTGTCCTGTTAATGCCTTGTTACATCCCTGGCATGTCTACATTGTTACCCTCTCCATAGGCCTAGCAGCACATAAGCATGTGTTGTTTACTATGTTTACTAATTTCTATGTAGAATGCCTCTACAGGCAACTACTATGGCAGCTCTAACACCTGTGCTTATTTGTAAGAATGATCTGTTCACATAGTAAACCTCAGCCTGGAGTTTTGTCTAATTAAAGCACCCTAGGCTGCCGGTGGAAGCTTGGGGTTATACAAAGAACTGAATGATTATCCCTGCCCTGCATTTTTGTGTTACTCTTTCAGCACCTGTCACCTGTGGCCTATTCTAAATACCAGGCATCAATCAGCTCCATAACAGCAACTAGCACTTAGAGAAGGGCAAGCCAGCTTTGTTGCAGGAGATTTACACAATAACAGTAATAATCATTTGGTTAAGCGACACAGGATTATAAGTGCACAATTCTTTCCCTTGCCACCTTGCATACAACTGGGCAGAATTAGCCGACACAATACTGAGCAGTGGAGAGGCAGCAAGCAGACACTTTGGTAATGTGCTGGAAATTATTTCAGTCGCCTGCCTCCTTTATAAAAATAGATATATTTGGTATGGGGGGGACTTGGGATAAACAGAAATGAAACACCCCAAAATCAAGGTTACTGTGCCTGCCTATGCACATACAGTGTTAATCAGATGAGTGAGGTTCATCTGCCTGATAAAGCTCAGGGACAGATATATTTCACCAGTGTGCAAGATGACAAAGATGGCAAGCCTATTTACTGGCAATGCAGTTGTCCATCTTTTTCTCCCCTCTGTAAAGCTTTTTGCCCCTAAAGCCCTGCTTTTTAACCCCCCTCTCCAACTACCTACGTTCTCCCGAATTGCACTTGACATTGGAGGTGCCCATTTCTTGCCCTGTGACATCATCAGCCTGCCCCCATGATGTCACCCCCCTCTCCATGCTGGTGAAAGTACATCTGAAAGACAGCACCCCTACTTACAGGTAAAAGGGGTTTTAGAAATAAACAAACCATAGCACAAAGTGCCCATACAACAATATCAGCTCATTTGGTGAGGTCTCCTGGGCCCCTTATCGTGACGGTTGCACTGCCAGTTCAGTCTGAAGGGGGTGAATCGGCAACTTCAATCTGTACATAAATGGCCATTTAAATTAGTCATTTAATAATATGGTACCACTGACAGTCCTTCATGGTGTGAGACAGTGGGATCTGATAGGAATTCACATTCATATATGAAGCAATGTAAAGGCTAAGTACAAAAATTGCCATTCTCCTGTGAGTTGAGGCTGCCCAGAATGGAGCACAAAGACAGGCAGTCTCTGTATGCAACAATGATTGTGCCTGTGAGAGCTGTACGATTGGAGGGACTTGGGTGGGACCACCGGGAAAGCTGTTAGGTGGGATGTGGTGCCCATGAAAACATGGTCAAAAGGTCTTTTCCTAAAAATGCAGCTGTGAACAGAATGCACTGGACTGGCGGGATACAGGGAAAAAACCAGGTGGGTCCATTTAACCCAGACCCGCTCCCTGCCTGAGCCCCAGACCCCCAGTCAGATGCTGGTTGTGAATGTGGAAGAGCATCATTGACTTTGGATTTATCCGGCTTCCAAAATAAATACATTTTAACACCACTCAAATATGAGTTCTACAGAGTTAAATAGAAAGTTGAAATCATTTGCTAACCTGGGAAAATGTTCTAAATTACCCAACTGTAATCTGTAGGCTGGGGAGAAGGTATGAAACTGTATCAAAAGCTTACGTGAGAGAACAACAGGAGATAAGAGAAAACGTGAGAAAGCACTAGAGAGAGAACGGGAGCAAAATCAGATTGGAACGCGAGAGACAGCCAAAGTCCATTAGTGAAGGAGTATCCTGGAGTTCTCCCTCCGCCTACATATCCCTAATATTTAATTTATAAATAATTCCCAGGTGCATTAGTAATAAAGGGCTGAGGGCGGCAGACAAGAATAGAAGGAAACATAAAGCTGGCTTTTTGCTAAATACTCTCATTAAAAATCATCGGATGTGTACCACTTGCACATCACCTGGTCTCAATAGCAGGGAAGCAACTAAACTGTCCAACAGCCTTATTGCCATGGAACTCACCATTCTTAATATTGCTTTTCTCCAGACCATGCTGAATTTCCAGTATATTTGACCATTATTATTGGAAAACAGTGCAACTGCCACTGTCCTGGTACCCTGGTGCCAAAGTGGAGCAAAAAAGGTAAAGTTGAGGGGTAACAGGCAGGGGACTGGACCAAATAATGTTGCCTTGAGTGCCAATAGTTAGCTTGGCTTTCTAGTAACTTAAGTAACAAAATGTCTCAATTTCCTTAATATATTGATATGTTGAGTTGAATTCAGAGGACCTTTTATCTTTGTCTTTACAAAGAGGATAGCAGTTTTAGCTGGGCAACTTGCTGCAGCTGAGCAAGAGGGTGGCAATTAACCAAAGCCAGGCCAAGAAGTATTGTCATTCAATGCCACACTACTTGACCCAATCCCCTGCCTGCCTACCCCCCCCACCTGCTCACTTACACACCCCTGCTGCACAGTCCACGCAACAACCCCTCCACTGCCACCACCACTGCGTCCCCTCTGAATTGAGTGTCAGTGGCATTGCTCATGCTCAGTGGGCTCTGGGCAGAAGCTGAGAAGCTAATCTTAGGGGTCATCGGAAAATCATCAAACATAAAATGAAAGTCGCCTGTCATATAAGTGGATGCTACAGGGTTTAATATTAAATTTTGATGCAAATTGCTGGCTGCCATATAATGTGAATCTGAATTAATTATTAATCAGCCTTGTATCGTGACTTTTATATTCTATATACAGTATAGTGTTGGTCAGTCCATAAGATCAGCAGAAAAGAAGATGGGGAGCTATTGGGTGCATCATTGAAAGAACAGATATTCACTGCTAGTCAGTGGTTGCCTTGAGCTAGTACAGAACCCTAAATAATAATTTTTTGATCTTAACCGAATCCTAACACCAAGCTAATCTGTTGCCTGCAAGTCAAGCCCTCCTTTCCATCATTTATTTACCTAATTTGGGGTCTAATTTTACCCATTTCTATAACACTACATTCACATACCGACTGCATAGAGCTCTCTTATGAAAAAAAAACTCTCTATATCAGTTTTAGTTTATTTTAATATACAATTTCTGTAATAATCTAGATTGCACTCCTGTTTCTACAGTTAAACTGTTATTGTCCTACATTTCTCACAGATATCAATCTCTCACTTTGTTACCTTATAAATAGTGATGGGCGAATTTGTCCCGTTCCCCATTTTCCCTCGAAATTTGCGAAACGCGACAACTGCCGCGCATTAAAGTCAATGGCCATTTGTTTTATTGTTGTCAGACTGTTGCAGTTGTTGGAACTGTCGCCGGCGTCAAAAAACATTTTTGCTAATTCGCGAATTCGCGCCTGGCTAATAAATTTGCCTATAACTACTTATAAATGTTACATTGATTGTTCCATCTTAAGCTCAAAAACAGGTCTCAGGCTTTCAGCGCCATTCTGCTCCCTAAATCAGCCAAGCTTGACTTTACTGACATTTTTTATATACATTTAAATAGCCTAGATAATTATAGCTAAAGCATTAATCATATCAGCATTTCTATGAGTTCAGTTTCTTGCTTGCTATTGCAGAATAACTGCTTCATGTTCCTGGCACAGAGGAATCAGAGCGCGTGACACAAACTAGTGAAGGAAGACTTCAATACTGTCCACCCATATTTCTGCTTTCTCCTGACCAGCCATTAATAAAGCATTGAGAAATAAGGGTTTCCAGTTATGGCAATGAGACAGTGGGTGATAAATTAATGAGGGCATGAAGGTTAGTGAAACTAGGAAGAAGAAATAGTGATTGTTTCAGAGAATAGAAAGGGTTATAATAGGCAGTAATGAGGCCACACACCTAGTAAGGCAGTAGTACTGTAGATATATATATAGACAAGTCATTTTGAGGAATTTAAAGCATTTACTTGAATACCTGATGGGTTCACTTGGAGGAAATGAAAGAAAGGAACTGAGAAACGGATGTGGTTGCCTGGAGAGAATGATGGAGTGACCCTGAGAAACTGATGTGGATGGAGGAATGAGGACCAGACATCTGAGAAACTGTTGTGTTTGACTAAAGGAAATTAAGGAGTGGACCTGAAAACACAATTGGGCTATCTGTAGGGAACAGACCTGAGAACCTGACTAGATTGCCTGTAATGAAAGAGTGGACATGAAGACCTGAAGGAAATTTGAGTGTGTCTGAGACCTGATTGGGTTGCCTTGAGATACAAGCACAATTCAGTGAGCTGGAGGGTCTAAGATGACAACAAATCAGCTGTAGCAGAGAGGAGATCATAAAAACACCAAAGTCCATCAAGTTCAACCCCTCCAAATGAAACCAAACCCTAGAAGATAGGAAAAAGAAATAACTTGCAGAGTAGAGGGCACTGTTTTAAAAAAAAAAAAAGTTTAGAGGATGTGCTCTGGAACAGATGAGTTGGGGGGGGAAGTAGATGCCGAATTTTTGGCGAAGTGAAACAGGTAAAATTCGCCCATCTCTACTGGCTAGCTCTACTTCTATAACAGAACCAAAATGTCCCATCCCAAGCCCAGACGGAAAACTATGCACTTGTTAACCATAGAGAGTTTTGCTAGTAAATGAGACCCTTATAGTACTGATGATATTCAAACTATTTGGGACTTCTTTATGTAATTGTATGGGTTTGTTCTGCTTATAAACATACTGTAGAGTACTGGCTAGCTCTAATTCTATAACAGAACCAAAATGTCCCATCCCAAACCCAGGTGGAAAACTATGCACTTGTAAACCATAGAGCCTTTTGCTAGTAATGAGACCCTTGTAGTACTGATGATATTCACACTATTTGGGACTTTTTGACATTGACTTTCAGAGAAATAAACAAATATTTCCAAATATCAGCAAAGACTGAAAAATAAAAGGAATTATCCCTATACCCTGTGGTCACTGCATTCCAGACTTCAGGGACAGTTACGAATAATCGTCACATACTTGTCACTTTGTTATATTAGGAATTTATTGGCCTTTTACTGTACAATGAACAATTATAACCGATGATTACACCTATATATATGGGAGTTCTGTGCCCCCAAATATAGACTTCCTGTATCAATCTTTATAAGCCACGGGGTATTTCAAATGCAAATCAGGGACAGCAATGTACGGAGCCCAGAGATACTGACTGTGCAGATCTGCTAATGACAATGTACTCGTAGAGATGGAGTCAAACAAATTCAGCAGGGACACTGAGGGCGGGGGAGTGGATGGGTGGGGGATCCCCTGCGTCTGGCTTGTTTTATTCCAGGCTACCAGAAAATTCATTTAATCAGGAATATGGGATGCACAGAGCAGGGCACTGATGTTGGTTCTGATACAAAAGGTTGATGCTGGGAGACCTTAGAGAAAAACATATTCTCCCTTGGCCTGCAAATGCGTGTGCAGAATTAATCCCACATAAGCTTTCCAGATCCATTATCAAAGGGAACATGTTCGCACAGACAGGGCATGGGCTGCAAGTTACTTTGCTAAATGATCCCATCTTCTTCCTCTCTGATCCTGACAAAACCTTACCACTTTCATCTCTCAGCTTCCAATTAACTGGACACTCATCCAGGCTTTGTTTTGCTTGTGCCAATGCCATGGGGAGACACAATGGATACATGGAAACAAAAAAAATAAAAATAAATAGCAGGTAGTGGAAAAGCAGAATTAGGGACTGGCAAGCATATCTAGCGAAATTCATTGTGTGTATTGGACCAGAGCAGTTTGTTGTTGCCAAATGTTTCTGTTTCGTCAGGATTCGTTCTTAACCATAACCAATATATTTCACAGGTGTTGCTAATAGTAATACCATTTAGTAAATTACATAGAGAACAAAGACCCCTATTGTAATACATACAGCAGGTATATTAAAAGTCACCATGTTCCATGACCTGTAATAAAGTAGAAGGCCTCGGGAATCATTATCTATAAGTACAGGTATGGGACCTGTTATCCAGAATGCTTGGGACCTGGGGCTTTTTGGATAAAGGGTAATTCCATAATTTGGATTTCTATACCTAAAAAATCATTAAAACATTAATTAAACTCAATGGCATATTTTTTTCCCCAATGAGGATTAATTATATTTTAGTTTGGATCATGTAGAAGTTACTGTTTTATTATTACAGAGAAAAAAGAAATAATTTTTAATCAGTTGAATTGTTTGATTAAAATGGAGTCTAATTGGAGTAAATGGAGATAGCCTTCCCATAATGCAGAGCTTTCTGGATAACGGATCATTTTCAGGATATTCATGGCCCATGTGTATTATATTTTTATAAATTTAGGTTTAGGTTGCATGATGTACAGTTCTAGCAACACAATTGTGAATTAGAAGGAGAGATGCACTGCAGTCTCAGTAAAAAAAAAACAATGTCCAGAAGGACTGGATTCATGGAGCTCTGAAGATCTCTTAACTCTTGTCTACTTGGGAACGTCATTGCACAGTAGTGAACATTCGTTGTCTGTGTTGTTGACATTGAGATCAGTCTGGCACTGGGTAGTGATGGGCGAAATTTGCGAAACGACTAAAAATTTGTGAAACGGCGCCGGTGTCTCGTTTTTGACGCCGGCGCCCGTTTTTGACGCCGGTGGGCGTTTCGCGAATTTATCGCGCAAATTTGCTGCGAAGTCGCGCCTGCCGAATAAATTCACCCATCACTAGCACTGGGTTAAATATTCTTTCGGCCTTGGGCTGTGCCCTACCCCCTCCCATCCCTCCCCTCGTCCTGCTCCCACTTTGCCCTCCTTGTCCCTGTTCCTCCCACGACCTGCCCCTGCTCTGCCACCATCCTGAGCACATCTAATTACACTGAGGCCCTGAGATTTAGGGCCCTGGCCAACAGTCTGGACAGGCCTTATGGGTATTTGCCACTACATCAGCAGTTGTTACAGCATTTATACTGTAAGTTTCATAGGTTCCAGGAGAGAAAAACTGTAAAAGTTCTAATATAAACAGCTCAATTCATTATAACAATTTTGGGTCAAGGCCAAAATGTTTGTCACTTGGATGAGGGATTCTTGTTTCTTGCTTCCAGTCCACTTAATGTACCTTCCAGTATATTAATTGGCTAATGCTGTATGTGTGTGTGTGTATATATATATATGTGCATGAGGGGGTACTGCACAGCTGTTTAGGTTTGAAAATAATTATTCATCACTGACGAAGTGAGTGAAGTCTCAGGCCACTAATATTCACACCCCTGTCATCCTTTATTCTCACAAGGCTCTTTGCACAGGTACCTTGGAGGTATTTGTGCAGGTTTTAATGCTGCAGATTGAAAAGCCAAAGTCTCAGGCCTCAGCAGCAGTCACTGCTCTTTAAATCAGACACTGCCAGAAGCTACAACAAATAATGGAATGTGCCAGGTGCAGCGGCTCTGAGTCACATCCAATGTAGGCCTGCTGTTCTATGCCATCTGCAAACCAGAAACAAATGCCCACTGGGTCATGCCTTAATAACACTAAATGCTCAGACAGGGGCCGAGTCTGGTAGCTTTATCTTGTGTGAAGAGTCTGGAGCTACGAGGGCATATTTACAACTGCAATTGCTCTGCAAAGTGGCGTCACCAGTATTGCGTCTGATGCGTTAAAATGAACGCATATGCAGTTGTGACTTGGCAAATGGTATGCAGATGTAATAGTGTCCACAGCCTGAGGACTTGATCATTTCAGGTTATTATGACATTTGCACACGATTCCCAGGGTTCCCCTGCATCAACAGGTGAGATTCATAAGAGGAGGCAGGACAATCATACTGGTTCCAAGTGCAGCTATAGGGAAGTGCTAGTAGAGCCTTTGGCCATATGTAAAACCAATGACGGTAGAGTGCGCCCATTTTTGTGTGAATACAGTAGCGCCTGTGGTCCTAAATGAGCCCTATAGTCATGTATTTCCCTAATTTTATTGCTGTTTGACATTTTGAACCAGTGTCCCAACAGTAACTGCTACACTACAACCACTAGTGTCATCCCACCACCTTCCCTTGTGGTCAGAGAATGCATAACTAATTTAGGAAGAATGATTGTAGAAGAAGATGATCCTACAGGTCAATGCCTTTGAAATGATCTGTTATAGTGACTACAGGCATGGGATTTGTTATCCAGAAAACCTTTAGCCAAAAAGCTCCGATTACGGAATGGCCCTCTCCCATAGACTCCATTTTAGCCTAATAATCCAAATTTTTAAAAATGATTTCCTTTTTCCCTGTAGTAATAAAACAATACCTTTTACTTGATTCAAACTAAAATAAAATTGATTCTTATTGGAAGAAAATCCAGCCTATTGTTTTATTTAATGTTTACATTATTTTTTAGTAGACATAAAGGGTTTGTAAAGGCAAACAAATAAAATCCCATTTTTAATTTCTTTAATGAAAAAGAATCCTATCTCCAATATACTTTAATTAAAAAATGTGTATCGTTTTTTATAAGAAACCTGGCTGTATGCAGTGAAATTCTCCCTTCATTTACTGCTGTGGATAGGAATTGTCAGACGGTCCCTAACTGCTGAGCAGGGAAACAATCATACTTATGAACAGCAGGGGGAGCCCCCGCCTTACTTCCCAGCCATGCAGAACTCAAGCAGCTTTGTTTATGACGATCCCAAAGCAGCCCAGACCACACTGAGCATGTGCACAGTCTTAGTCTTGCAAAGATATTTAACAAAGTTACAAGATGGCGACCCCCTGTAGCCAACTTTGAAAGCATAAACTATTTGTTTGATTAGGCTTGTGGTGCAGTAAGTTCATGTTTATATTTAGTATACAAAATACAGCATTTCTAGCCTTATTCTATTTTAGACTTTACATGCCCTTTAAGGTATTAAGATCCAAATTACAGAAAGATCTTTTATACAGAATGCTGGATAATAGGTCCCATATCTTAACTAGAAAATGTATGAATCACTCTCCCAGAACTGCCACTTATGCATTACAAAGTCAACTATTGAATGCTGAAAGTTGCAGTTTTGTAAAGAAACATGTCAGGCACCCCAGCTTGAAGGGGAAGCAGGCAGATAAGTGGGAAGCAGCTGTAAGGAGAAGACAGAAGTGAAGAACAGGAGTTAGCCCTAGGTAATGAAGACAGATGGTGCGTCGTAAATATAGACAGAATGAGGTGAGATTTAGGTGAGGCATAGACGCAAGTATTGAACACGCCATGGAAAAGGAGATCAGATTAGATTAGGAGGGGAGATAGATTAAAGAGGTGAGATTAGAGAGGTGAGTTTTGGAGAGATTAAGACAAAGAGCTGAGAGTTTTATTTAGAGAGATGAAAAGCTCTTGTGAGACGCTCCCTTTCTACCATCTCCTGCAGGTTCTCTCTGTGCTATACACTATTTAACTGCCACTTATAAATGAATCTGAATCATAATATGGCACTTGTCTGTTATCCTGGACCGTCTTTATACCTGCACTGGTTGGAAACAACTATTGATCTCATAACAAAGAGGAAGCCCCATGAATAATATCATACAGCTATAAGAAACTGCTGAACCTACAGGGAAGGGGATGAGCAGCTTGAGACCCTCCAGCTGTTGTTGCACTTCAGCGACCGCCATTCCCAACACCTCAAGGCAAACAAGGGGAGTGGGAGTTGTAGCTGAATAATAGCTGGAGGGCAGCCAGTTGTGCATCCCTGATTTCAGCACTGTCTCTATATCTCCGCTTACCCTTGGGCTTTGCTTTTGGAACTCCAGCCCTTGGCAGAGTTGCAATGAGGCAGCAGATGAGGAGGCAGCGGATACAAGCAATAGGCAATTTGCTTCTATAGAATTATGGATCCAGGATGAAAAGGGCATGCAGAAAGATTCTAGACATGCATTCACCAGTATAAATTGTGCCTTTCTGATTGCCGGCCTTAAATCTTTGCAAGTATCCTTTAGCTGTGAGGTTGGAGTATTTTATATTGTTTCTTTTTCCCTGTACAACCACCGATTTTTGTACCTGGATTTAAGACTGTGGGATTAAATGTAATATTTTATATCAGTCAGTGCACACCCAGGAGGATTCTTTATAGTGCTTTTTGCTATAACAGGTCATTACATTCTGGCCCTAGAAGTTATGAATCAGTAAAGCGCAGTCACCGGGAAGGGGAGTCGAGAAGACACCACTGTAGTGCTAAGGGGGAAGAAGATTTAGGAGTAAGGTAGGACATGGCCATGCAAGTTTAAGGAGAGATGTGACCGTCATGTTGCACTGGTGGGACAAGCATAACTGAATATGACTCATACTAACGGACTTCATACTGACCAATTATAGATTCAGAAAAAAATCCATATATTCCATTACAGGTATGGGACCTGTTATATAGAATGCTCGGGACCTGGGGTTTTCCATATAAGGGATATTCTTTATATCTGAATTGGAAACAAATACAAGGTACTGTTTTTTCATTACAGACAAAAAGGAAATATTTTTAATTTTTTTTTTTAATTAAAAAGCAGTCTATGGGAAATGGCCTTCCCACAATTCAGGGCTTTCTGTATTATGAGTTTCTGGAGAATGGATCCCATACCTGTACTTCCATGTGCACCAAGCAGCCATTGAGTCTCCCACTCTATCTAATGAAACATATTCCTATTGACAAATGGGAACCTTGGAGCTACCAATAACCCTAAAGTCTATCTCCCATAGACTCCATTTAATCAAATTACTTAAACATTTTAAAAATGATATAATTTTTCTCTGTTATAATAAAACAGTAGCTTTTACTTGATCCTAACTAAGATATACTGTAATTATATAATATATACTTATTGGAAGCAACAATCTTATTGGGTTAAGTATATTGTTTCCACTTTTTTTTTAATAGATTCAAATTATGGAAAACTCCAGGTCCCGAGCATTCTGGATAACAGGTCCCATGTAGTTGTAAGTTACATGTATGACTACATAATTCACCAAAATCGTATAGTTATGTCTCATTATTTTCACTCATACAGCAACAGTTCCGACGTGGTTTCTGAATGAAACACCAGCTAGATTTACAACAGAGCATTCAGACCACATTGCTCCAGGATCCTAATTGACAAAACCAACGCAGAAGTGATTAGCATAAGAAAAGCAATTATATTTACCAGGAAACTACCCAGCATCCAGCAACTCATTGAGTGAACCAGGTGTTATGGAGGTACCTGTAAAATGCAGGGCACCCATGGGTGAGGTTTGCCAGATAGAGAGAGAGTGTGACAGAATGAAACCCAACCTCAGATCAGTGATCTAACATCTGAAATTCCAACGCCTAACTACGCAGAAAACCTGTGACCTTCAAGTACCAGCTGGCAAAGAGTAATCCCTCTGAAAACTCATGTTGTGCCAGTGCAAGGAAAGTACGATTATAGGCTGAGAAGTCCTGGAATGAGCAATGATAAATAAAGGACACGTGTAGCATGAGAGTTCCAACAGCCAAACAGCTACAGGGTAGTTAAATGGTGAAGGCCCTGTAATAAAGCAATGATTTTTATAGGGTAGATAAATGGTGAGGGAACGGTAACAGAGCAATGATAGCTAAGGATAAATACTTATCAAAAGACTGGTAGCAAAACATTGATAGGCCCTGAGCAAATACTGAACATTAGTAATAAGCAACGCCTTCCCTCCACTTGTGTTCAAACTAGAATTCCCAATATCCCCAAGTCTTCAGCTGGGAGTTGTGACAATCATTTGTACATTTGTTAATTGGTGCATGACACAATTACAGAATGTAGTTATACCTGTACATACCACCACTTCACCAGTATCAATGATCCTTTTTTAATGGGAGTTCTCATCTGTTTAAAAGCAAACATCCAATTCTGTTATGAGTTTATAGAAATGCTACAATTTTGCAACTTTTATAATACAGCTGGTATTACACAGATAGACTGAGAGACGAAATACTGATGGAATATACTAATTATAATAGATTATTGTTGGAAGACAGTTAAACAAACAGAAGCAGTGGCGGAACTACCAGGAGAGCAGGGGGTGCGAGCGGGCCAGGGCCCTTACCCCCTCAGGGCCCCCCGGCAGTCCGTGCGCCACTGAGAAATGCGGGCTAATGCGGCGGTACAGAGGAGGGCGGGGCCTGGCTGCGCGTCACGCACCAGGGCCCGCCCCCCTCAACGAACGCTACTGAACAGAAGGCAGATATGCAAAAGGATAGAGTGATAGATAGATATATAGAAAGATGATACATAGATGGATGGATGGATGGATGGATGGATAGATAGATAGATAGATAGATAGATAGATAGATAGATAGATAGATAGATAGATAGATAGAAAGATAGATAGAAAGATAGATAGAAAGATAGATAGATGATAGATAGATAGATAGATAGATAGATAGATAGATAGATAGATAGATAGATAGATAGATAGAGCAATAGATAGATAGATAGATAGATAGATAGATAGATAGATAGATAGATAGATAGATAGATAGATAGATAGATAGATAGATAGAGCAATAGATAGATAGATGATAGATAGATAGATGATAGATAGATAATCGATAGAGAGACCGAATGATAGATGATATATAGATATAGCTAGATGAATCGATGAGAGATAGATCAATAGATAGCTAAATAGATGGATAGATAGATAGACAGACAGACATACAGACAGACAGACAGATAGATGGATGTATAGATAGATAAGATGAAAATGAAAATCTTCATAGTCAGTCATCTATAAAATAAAAACTTATAGATAGATAGAGAGCACGATGGATGAATAGACACACACATGAGGTAGAAAACACTCACACAACAATCTGTTTCCAGAAGGCATGATCAGTAGACTCGGCACAGCACAACGGCAAGGTAAGTACACCCACGGCACATGTAAATCCGCACAGCACATTTATAGTGATAGTAAACCCGGCCACAGAAATTTTACAAGAGAAAACTACAAATTGGCAGCAATAAAACCAACAGGGAACTGGATAAATAAACAGGAAATGAGTTCCCAATCTCCAGGGCCTGGAATAAATAAATGGCTCTAATTATAGGAAAAAAAACTAACAATGTAGATAATTGCTCCCCTAACATGGTACGTGGAACCCAGCACCAGAACCTTCTCTACAATGGGTGAGTGCACCAAAGAGTTGCAGCACATCAGCTAGCATGAGAACATGGTCATCTCACATTCAACTAGAGACAGCTAACCCTAGGGCTAAATACTAGGGCAGGACAAACCCCTCTACTAGTGCATAGCTAACCACAATACTAGGGCAGGATAAACCCCTCTACTATGGCACAGCTAAGCCCAGGGCTGGATTTACATAGTGGGCACCCCTAGGCCCACTGCCGCTCGTCGCCCTTGTCTCCTCCACTTTATTTGTGCAAATTTTCATCATCTGAACTGGAGCAATAGTGATTGGCGCATGGGAAATTAAAAAAATGATTGTATCACCAGCGCATCCTCAGTGTGGGTGTAGTTGGCCAGCATGCCGCCCCCCTAAAATCCTGCCACCCTAGGCCCGGGACTAGGTGGTCTTTCCAAAAAAATGGGCCTGCCTAACCCCAATACTAGGGCAGGATAAACCCCCACTACTAGGGCATAGCTAACCCCAATACTAGGGCAGGACA
Source organism: Xenopus laevis (assembly GCF_017654675.1). Classification (NCBI taxonomy): domain Eukaryota; kingdom Metazoa; phylum Chordata; class Amphibia; order Anura; family Pipidae; genus Xenopus; species Xenopus laevis. Next base: position 128,812,701 of record NC_054377.1, on the reverse strand, counting down.
AACCTCTCTACTAGTGCACAGCTAACCCTAATACTAGAGCAGGACAACCCCTTCTACCATGGCACAGCTAACCCCAATACTAGGGCTGGGCAAACCCCTCTACTAGGGCATAGCTAACCCCAATACTAGGGCAGGACAAACCTCTCTACTAGTGCACAGCTAACCCTAATACTAGAGCAGGACAACCCCTTCTACTATGGCACAGCTAACCCCCAATACTAGGGCAGGACAAACCCCTCTACTAGGGCATAGCTAACCCTAATACTAGGGCAGGACACACCCCTCCAGTAATAAAGAAACAATTATGTGTAAAAAATTAGAAAAATTTATTAGGACATGAAAACCCATAGTAAGTGCCTCATTAGGCACGAAACGCGTTTTCATGTCCTGATAAATTTTTCTAATTTTTTACACATAATTGTTTATTTATTACTGGAGGTCCTCACATTCCTTTTGGATTTAGTGTTTTGGATTTGCACCTCGGGACTGGGGTGAACTGTGAGTAATTCTGCAATTAATTTCAAACAAATATTTTTGTATTTTTTGATTTATTCATTATTTTTTGAGTGGTACTGTTTATAATTTCTTTTATGTGGCATCAGCACAAAACCCTGTTATTAAAGACAAACCCCTCTACTAGGGCACAGCTAACCCCAATACTAGGGCAGGATAAAACCCTCTACTAGGGCACGGCTAACCCAAATACTAGGGCAGAACAAACTCCTCTAATAGTTCACAGCTAACCCCAATACTAGAGCATAACAAACCTCTCTAATAGGGCACGGCTAACCCCTCTACAAGAGCAGGGCAAACCCCTTGATATTAATTATTAGCTAAAAGTGTATACATAAAGACAAGAAGCGGCATAGAGAATCACTTAAAAACTCTTCTGTTGAAGAACATACTTATTTCTTTCCATGCTAATCTGCAGAATATGAGCCCAACGTGGCCAAGCAGATATACAGAACTCTGCAACATTTCAGCTATACCTTAACACTTTTCTGTATATGGAGAAGCAATGTATTATACTGTTCCATACCACTGGCTTTAAAGGGATATTTCACCTTTGAGTTAACTGTTAGGATGATGTAGAGAGTGATATTCTGAGACAATTTCCAATCGGTTTTAATTTTTTATTATTTGTGTTTTTTGAGTTATTTAGCTTTTTATTCAGCAGCTCTGCCGTTTGCAAATTCTGCAATCTGGTTGCTACGATCCAAATTACCCTAGCGACCATGCACTGATTTGAATAAAAGACTGCAATATGAATAGGAGAGGCCTGAATAGAAAGATGAGTGATACCAAGTAGCAATAACAATACATTTGTAGCCTTACAGTGCATTTGTTTTTAGATGGGGTCAGTAACCTCATTTTGAAAACCGGAAAAAGTCCGAAGAAGGCAAATAATTAAAAAACGATAAAAAATAATTAAGGAAGAGCAATTGAAAAGTTGCTTAGAACCGACCATTCTATAACATACTAAAAGTTAACTTAAAGGCGAACCATCCCTTTAACTTGCAGTGCAGCTAACCAATAATCAGGCTTTTAACCAATTAAGGCTTTATTCACATTAGAGGCCTTCATGGAACTTTATCAGTCCTAGCTTCACATGATACCATCCAGCGGCCATACCTCACAATACTGACTTTCATTCAACTTGGTCAGGTTGGATTTAATCCGATCTTCCGATCTGGAAGTCAGAATTGTAAGTGAAGTCTTAAAAGGTTTCTTGCTCAGTGCCAACTGGTTTTTGGAAAGTAATGAGGATATATCCACTACCCAACCAATGAGCACAATATCCTAGTCCCTATTTTTGATACATGTAATGTTTACTCTTTGGCCCTTGTTGAATGGTGCATGGGGGTTACTATACACAGGCAGGAGGCATGGATTTGGGAAAGAATTGAAAAATGAATTGAACAATGAAGCTGCAATACAGACTATGCAGAGACACACCAGTATCTCCCCACTGTGCAGACCCAAAGCCCAATCCAGTAGTAGTTAATGGGCTTTGCTGAATTAGTCAACATTGAGGGGCACATTTACTTAGCTCGAGTGAAGGATTAGAATGAAAAATACTTCGAATTTCGAAGTATTTTTTTGGCTACTTCGACCATTGAATTGGCTACTTCGACCTTCGACTACGACTTCGACTTCGAATCGAACGGTTCGAACTAAAAATCGTTAGACTATTATTCCACCATTCCATAGTCGAAGTACTGTCTCTTTAAAAAAAACTTTGACTACCTACTTCACCACCTAAAACCTACCGAGTACCAATGTTAGCCTATGGGGGAGGTCCACATAGGCTTTCTAAGTAATTTCTGATCGAAGGAAAATCGTTCGATCGATGGATTAAAATCCTTCGAATCGCTCGATTCGAAGGATTTAATCGTTTGATCGAACGTTTTTTCCTGGGGTAAATCCTTATACTTCGATATTCGAAGGATTTTACTTTGATGGTCGAATATCGAGGGTTAATTGACCCTCGATATTCGACCAATAGTAAATGTGCCCCATAATGTAAGAACAGAAAGGCGAGTGGATAAAGGGTTGGAGGCTCTGCTCCCTAAGGCATGGATAAATACCACAGACATACAAAATTATGATCATTAGACCGCCATATGGGTTTTACCTTGATGTGGTATTGTGGCTTATCAAACTTATGATCATAATTTTGTAACTAAAAAACCCCTGTCTTTGTAAATACATGCATCTGCATAGATTACTGATATGACGGGACCAGGGAATGTGCATTGATCAACTTTTCTTCTTTTTTCTATGTCTGTAGTTAATTTGGCCAGATCAGTAGCACTTCCATTGTATTTTAGTACATTTTTATTAAGCCATGGAGTGCACCCACAACCTTTCCATTTTTATGGATAAATACCACCAGCTAAAGCTTTGCCTCTATAGAACCATCAACAGGGACATTTATGTATATATACTGTATATATGGGTTTCTGCATCATCTATAACGGGATTATCCCTCCCTGCAGTTTGAGTGGTCATATAAATTCTACAGCATAGCATGAATATGTCCATTGAAAACGTATGAGGGTCCCTTTAACCAACTGTAACAAAACGCTTTTATACTATAATGGGCCATTTCATGGTTAATGTGCATCCATCCAACAAGGTCTGAATTGTATCTATTTGGTTGCTCTTTAGCCCTAGAGATGTTGCTGCAGTCTGTTGCTATGACTGGTTCCATTTCACATTTTGTAGCTCTGTCTAGCTCTGTTGGCACATGGAGGAAGCCAGAGTGCAGGGTTATGTAGTTCAGCATGTGCAGTTCTGCAGTGTGCATCTTGTACAAACAAAACAAACTTGATTTTGTGTTGTTTCTGGTATGCATCACTTCATATTAAGCGTTGTAGCTAGAGGCATGTTGTGAGTCAGTAAAGAAAGATTGCAGTATAAAATTGCCTGTGCATGAGCCTCATCATTTTCGTATTTGCTCTAATAGACCCACAGCTGAGCACAGAATAGAACTGTAGGTTTATCTGTTAAACTGAGCTCCAAGAGCTAAAAACATTTACACCCAATATATGCCAGACTGTAGCACATATATACCCACTGTATGACTGGCTATGCCCTGTTGTGAAACATTTATACCCACTGTATGCCCTGATTGATACATTTATACCCACTGTATCCCTTGATTGATACATTTATACCCACTGTATGCCCTGATTGAAACATTTATACCCACTGTATGCCCTGATTGATACATTTATACCCACTGTATGCCCTGATGTGATACATTTATACCCACTGTATTCCCTGATTGATACATTTATACCCACTGTATGCCCTGATTGATACATTTATACCCACTGTATGCCCTGATTGATACATTTATACCCACTGTATGCCCTGATACATTTATACCCACTGTATGCCCTGATGTGATACATTTATACCCACTGTATGCCCTGATTGATACATTTATACCCACTGTATGCCCTGATTGATACATTTATACCCACTGTATGCCCTGATGTGATACATTTATACCCACTGTATGCCTGGCTGTGGCACATTTATACCCACTGTGTGTCTGGGTGTATTCCCACTGTGCCCTTATCTATTGAACAAAGAATTCTGTGGCACATCTCCACATTATCTATCTGTAGCTACATTATGATTTATTGTGGCACATGGTTATCCACAGTATACCTGGCTAGCAGGTACGAGGATGTGGCACTCTATATAATTAACTGTGGTACATTTGTAGAAACTAACTGCTGGTTACTCCCTATATGCATGGCACATCAATACCCACAGCATGCCATACACACATACCCACTATTTGCTTGGCTGTGGCATACCTACTGCAACTGGCATGGGGTGAATCCCTGATACGCTCTGTACACCTGACTGTGACATATCTATTGTTAAAAGTGGTATTTCTATACCCACTCTGTTTCTGCCCTGGCATTATAACAATAACCAGATCTGTCCCCCTAGCATTTCAGATGGACAGCCTATTAGCCATGTGCATAACATTACTGCTTACAGCACTGGGATATGACTTTGACTCAGGGCACTTTATATCTTGAACATACCTTCTTACACTTCGTTACCTCTTTCAGATCATTTCCTAATAAAGATTTAAGGAGACAGGTTCCAATAAGGCTGCAATGTCAAACCTTCTTCTTCCAACTACAGCTCCCAGCATGCTCAGTCAGCTGAACTTCCAGCAGCTCCAACCCCAGCTGTGCACACATCTCTTTGTATTCCCTCTGTCCATCAGCTTTAACAGACAATAATCAGCCTGTAAATCACTCTATAAATTGCCGGCAGCAGTACAAGGATACAACTACATCTATATCGCCTGTACTGAAAGATACTCTCTAGAGGCAGCAGACATCTCCCACTGCCTCTTTGTATCCTGGAAGATGAATATATGATAACTATGCATATCGTCTGGCTGCAGTGGGTTTATAATCACATGGCGCTGCTTGGCACTATTGTAGCTATTTTAATTTCTCCCCCCGACGTGTGTCACTTCTCTTTTATGTAATGTCAGGAAAGGCTGCGCTCAGGACATTATTTTTCACTTATACACCCACTTTCTTCTAATAATAAACTGTGCAGTTGCTTGATGGCTCCTATCAGAAATTGTTTATTGCCTTGTTTATGAATGAGGGGGCAATTCATGTGCAGACAGACAGAGTCGACAGCTTATTGGCCCGCATGTGAGGCCATCCGGCTGACCCAATTGATATGTGGCCGAATGTCGGGCAGATGTCGATCATTATAATCCGATCGTTGGGCTCTAGGGCTCACAATCGGATCAGCCTGATATCGCCCATCTCAATGTGGGCATATCGGGGAGAGATTCACTCGTTTGGTGAAATTGCCAAACCAGTGGATCTCTACGGGTATGGCCACCTTTATGCAGATACTGTTCAATAACCTTTCTGTAAGTTATCTGTCTGATTTTTGCCTAGATTTGAGCCATTAGCAAGCCCCCATTTATAGGCCAAAAGCTGCACTGTACAGCAGGCTGATAAAAGCTGCCCACTCGGCCCCTCCAGAATGAGTCAACAACTTATCAGCCTGTGTATAGGGAGTTTAGAAGGTCTTCTAGTCTGATATTTGGCTTAAAAACAGCCAGATATCTATTTGGCAGTTTGAAAAATCCTTTTGGGTGAGGCCTGATGTGGTGCATTGATAGAATTCTCATCCGATGGGTCTCCATTGGCCTGATGTATGATCCGATCTTTAGTCTGAGCCTGATTTGGCATAGCACATAGATTGCCAAATAGGTCAGAGATTGGCCATACCCTGTATAACAAGCTATGAAAGGAGTGTGTGTGTCTTAGGATGAACTGTACAGTTATACTGTTTAAACCTTTTTTTATTAAAGGAGTGGTTCACCTTTAAATTAACTTATAGAATGTTATAGAATGGCTAATTCTAAGCAACTTTTCAACTGGTCTTCATTACTTATGTTTTTTTTATCATTTTTCCATTATTCGCCTTCTTCTTCTGACTTGTCCCAGCTTTCAAATGGGGGTCACTGACCCCATCTAAAAACAAATCCTCTGTAAGGCTACACATTTATTGTTGTTGCTACATTTTATTGCTCATATATCCCCTCTCCTATTCATATTCCAGTCTCTCATCCACATCAATGCATGGTTGCTAGGGTAATTCAGATCCTAGCAACCAGATTGCTGAAACGGCAAACTGGAGAGCCGCTGAATAAAAAGATAAATAACTCGAAAACCCACAAATAATAAAAAATGAAAACCAATTGCAAATTGTCTCAGAATATCACTTTGTACATCATACTAAAAGTCAATTCAAAGGTGAACAACCCCTTTAACACAGTAATCTATCATAAATATATTTGATCCCAGCACTGAACTGTGTACAGCCACCATAATATATTTATATATTGTATGCGTGTCCCCTTTCCATAAAGTACAACCTATAAATAACATTGCCTTAATGGCATCTACAATACAAATCCTTCCCTATAATTAACAACCTATGTATAATGGCTGATGTAATGTATATCACTGCTGTAATTTACGGCTTTCATACAGTTTTGCATGTAGCCTACAGCTGGCTCTGGGCACAGATCCCATCTTATCAATGCCCTGAGAATAAACTAAAAAGTATGCCTGGGGATGTACATAAATATTTGCCAGAATGTATTAGTATCATGTCCACTTATCTATTATTGCATTAATATCATAGGTGCTGCAATCTTCCCACGACTGCATAGCATAGATCTGCACATAACAGATTAACAGTTACTATAGGTCCCATTGTCCTCACGCCCTTCGATTGGAATTAGACTGGGTTTAAATGATATTTTTAACACACGTTAGATAAGGAGATCCAAATAACAGAAAGATCCCTTATCTGAAAAACCCCAGGTCCAGAGCATTTTGGATAATAGATCCCATACTTGTCTATACAGACTATAAAAAGCAAAAAGCTATTGCACATCAGTATTAAACTTGGTTCTTGGGATACAACTACTATAGCTGCTATAGAGATCTGAACAGGTATGGGACCTGTTATCTACAATGCTCAGGGCCTGCGGGTTTCTGGATAAGGGATCTTTCCATAATTTGGATCTCCATACGTTGTCTACTAAAAAAAATGTAAACATTAAATAAATCCAATGGGACTGTTTTGATTCCAATAAGGATTAATTATATCTTAGTTCGGATCAAGTACAAGGTACTGTTTTATTTTTAAATTTATCGGAAACGCTTTTTGACAGTAAAATGTAACATTTTAAGGAAACTGGAGTAAAAAACTTGTAAAAAACATGTAACTGGCATTTAAATGGCGACTTTCTGTTGCAATAAACAATACTTCATTTTTAACTCAACTTACAGGCTAATAGAGGCATGGGGCCTGTTATCCAGAATGCTTGAGACCTGGGGTTTTCTGGATAATAGATCTTTCTATAATTTGGATCTTAAGTCTTGGATGGGCGAATAAATTCGTCAGACACGAATTTGCTCCGAATTTCCACGTTTCACTGCATGCAAATTAATTCGCACAACCGCAGCGACAATTCGCTGGTGATAAATCTGCCCGTTAGAATATCAAAATTATACAGACGCCCATTGACTGTAATGCATTTGGACCAAATAGTCGTCTAAAAATTGTCGCTTGCGTAAAAAATGGAATGTGAATTTTTCCAACGGCACAGATTGGCCCATCACTATTTAAATCTACTAGAAAATCATGTAAATATTAAATACTGTAAACCCGATGGGCTGGTTTTGTCTCCAATAAGGATTAATTATATCTTAGTTGGATCAAGTACAAGATACTGTTTTATTATTACAGAGAAGAAGGAAATCATTTAAAAAAAATTAGAATTGTTTTCCGTAAATCAGAGCTTTACGGATAACGGGTTTCCGGATAATGAATCCCATACCTGTCTTTGCATAAACCTTGTTTAATAATGTCCGGGTTAAATCACAGGCTCTCTGCCCTCTCCTTGATGCATTTCTCTCCAGTGAGATCCCTGGAATGTCCCAAGTCACAAGAAGGGCATGGAACACAGAGTTCTGCCCAGAGCTGATTGCTTAGGTGCCAAAAGCACCATCATTTATTCATGACAATGCGTACTGATGGACAGAGATAAAACATTCACACGGGAATGGGGGGGGTTGTGGAATATAAAATATAGCAACTAATTATATCTCTATATTCCCTCTATATATAGCTTCAGGAGGCTTTCTAGGGAAAAGAAATGAGCAATAAGGAATGAAAAGGAAGGCAGAGAAATATGGGGGGGCAATATATATTACATAAATCTAGTGGCAGATCCATTATCTATATAATCATTGAAAAAAAGTCCTTTTTACTTTTCCTGCTATTTCTTCACCCCAAAGGCAGCCCTACATGTGCAGCTAATGTAGGGTTATTTTGTTTTTTTTTTTAATTGAAAATTTAACAACAGAAAATGAACATAATTCAGACTAACATTAATGAACGGAGGCAGGAGAAGGGGATACAAGGTAAGAGAGGGAGGATGGCTGGCAGAGAATAAAGAGGAGAGAAATCCTTACGCTGCCAATTTGTTTGATCCTTGCCCCAGAGAGTCTGATTAATAACGTGCAGAAAGGAAGCTGCTGCTTTTTCCTATGTCTCACTTAATTACAGAGGGTTGCTGCGCTGGGATAGACAGCAGTGCATGCAGTGTGCAACACACTCGTCTCCATCCCTCTCAGTCGCTGCTGCTCAATGACAGCTGCAGGATGGATCCATTCTCTGGCCTCCCCAAGGGCTGCACTTGCCTCTGCCGCACAACATTTCCAATATGCCAGTCTATAATATTGCCTAGCTCTGTACCTGCTCTGCCAGTCTTACCTGCATACCGTGGGGCAGCCAGTGGCCAACAGCAGGGGGTCAAATCATTCTATGGCAAGGTCACTGCTCACTTAGCCATCACCCAGTGCAGATCCCATGGAACGCTATGCCCTGCATCCACATCACAACAGGATTATTCAGGCCTGGCCTTTGTGCATGATAGAGGCACCGCACTGTACATTAGGTCAGGAGGAGACATCTATTATTAATGTGACAGCTTGTCTCATTTGTGAGAGGGGATTCTTCTCTCAGCAACTCACTGACATTCGGGAAATCTCAGCTCTGTTATTACTCAGCCATACAGCCCCTTCATGCCCTCTTCTAAAACCCATGGGAGGGGAGGTAAGGCAGCCCACCCATACTCACAGCTTCAGTAAAGGGATGGGGTGTGTAGGGCCACAATTACAAGTTCTTCTTTTGGAGGTTTTGGAATTAACATTTTCAGTGCAGCAGAAGCCGCATCTCCAGGTCTGTTAACCAGCTGCATCAGCTACAATGTTTCAGGAGTGAGAACCAGCAGTGCAGAAATGGAAACAGCCAGACAGACGCCGCTTTCAGTTGCAGTTACCTTTACAAATAACGTTAAAGCCATCGGAAAAATGTTGCTAAGCGTATATATATTTAAAAATTAATTCGAATGACATTAAGCCAAAAACATTTATTGGGTGGAGGGACATTTTAAGCAAAATGCTACAAAAAAAAAGACCTGTACATTTAGAAACCATTATATTTTAAATAGTATAAGAAAGAAGTACTAAATAGCAGTCTGGCAAATATATTTATATGTAATATATTTATTTAGGAAACATCCATGGTGATTTTGTTGTATGTTTATAGTGATTTTTTTGCTTTTGCTTTAAAGAGGATAGATAGAGAGTACAGACAAGGCAAACATGTAAATGAAGCAAGAGCCAAACCCACCAGGAGCAACTATCACAAAAGATGCACAGGTACGGGATCCGTTATCTGGAAACCTGTTATCCCAAAAGCTATGAATTACAGACAGGTCATTTTCCATATCAGGGCAGGACTGGCAAATGCCAGAGGGGCTGCTATAAGGTGCCATAGAAAGTCAGTATTTAGTGGGCTGGTGGTGTTTGGGCCTCTGTGTGCCTAAAATACCAGGGCCTACAATTCTCAGTCCAGACCTGTCCCATAGACTCCATTTTATCCAAATAATCCAAATTTTTAGCAATGATTTCCTTTTTCTCTGTAATAATAAAACAGTAGTTTGTACTTGATCCCAACTAAGATATAATTAATCCTTATTGGAAGCAAAACCAGCCTATTGGGTTTATTTAATGTTTACATGATTATCTAGTAGACTTAAGATCCGAATTATGGAAATATCTGTTATCCGGAAAACCCCAGGTCCCAAGCATTCTGGATAACAGGCCCCAAACCCGTATTAGCCTTTAAATTGAGTTAAAAGTGAAGTATTATGTTTGTGCGCAATAGAAAGTCACCATTGTAATGCCAGTTACACATTTTTTACTCCAGTTTCCCAAAAAGTTACATTTTACTGTCAACAAGAGTTTCCAACAATTTAACTCCATGGTATTACTCCGGCATTAGTGTTATAAAGAAAAGAATTAATGTAAACACCAGTTTGTCATATATTGCTTTAAAATCTAGTGTTCAGTTTTTCTGGATGTTGCTGGACTACATCTCCCAGCATTCTTCAACATATAACCAAGGGTAAAAGCATGCAGGGAGTTGTAGACCTGCCAGTGCCATCTAGAGGTTTATAGTCCCTGATGCAAAATTTGTACCTATCCCCTGTCCCCACCACAAAGGCCATCCCCAACAAGCTGCAGAGGTGAAAACAGTGCAAAAATGCAGTAATTAATATTAAGTAAATAAATTAATTTTAAGTAAATAAATGAATAATTTGTTTTCATTGTCCTGCTGAAGCCCATCGCTGCAATGATGAGGAGCTCCTGAGAGCAGCACTGTGGGCCTCCTAGTGATCTCTACTACAGCCCACCTTTTGGTCCAGCAACATCTGAGCACCCATGATACCCGCCTATAAAATTTTTGTCTGCCTAAACCAGAGACATCAAGCATGTCCCTTCCCTTAGCTGTTGAACTCCAACTCCCAGAATCCCCTAACAGTCTTTCAGAGGATCCTTGGCGTTGTAACTCAACTACAGCTTGAGGGTGGCAGCTGGAAAATGAAATAGAGTGAAATGTCTGGAGCACAGGGGCACCATATCAAATCCTGACGTTGCTGCTTTCTGTTTTCTCTTTGCAGCCGCTGAGGTCACAGACTTTCATAAAACACTTCCAGTTGCCATTTGTGCTGGCCAAGCAGATTAGCGGTGATTTGTTGGCTCCCAAATGTAATGTCCCATTATAATTAATACGGCGGTGGATTGAGTGGCAGTGACAGAACACATTATTCCCTGAAATGCTGTGAAATATGAGGCGCTGTGTCACAGAACACTGGAACTTGCTACATCAGTAAGTGTGATGTTCTTCCCAGCCATTAATTAGCCGACGCAGAATAAAAGTGCAGGGCCCAAATACATTTAATTGATGAGAGGATCAGAAGTTGGGCAGGTGTCAGCATGTGCCTCAGAGGAGGTAACCCAGAAGGAGCGTTCTGCATAACTCATCACACACAGCAGGTAGCAGCTGATTCAGTACCATGGAAAGCGCTGCTTGGATTTCAATGCCCAAGTAGGTTTGTAGGTGTTTGCCGGGGAGGGGAGGAGTGTGGACTGTTGACAACTGAAAAAGGGGAAATTCAGCGCATATAATAATCAATACAACTATTAATAAGTATAACTGACCATACACATTAACATGCATGCATCTAGGTTGCCAAACGATCGGATTAGGCACATAATGTAGGTGGCCAAATTGGCTGATCCGATCGCTTGGCTTTGGATCATCATGAGCGCCATGATGCAGGCCCATTGGCAGAGGATTGCACCAGCAAGCTCCCTGTCTAACAGGATTTCCAAACTGGATTGATAGATATCTGGCAGATTTTAAGGCAGATATCTGTCGAAGAAGCAGTAATGGAGGACCAATAGATGGGCAGATAAGTGTCTGACTCAGTCTGAAGGGGCCGCACAGGCAGCTAAATTGTGCCTGTACAAGGCCAGTTTTACTTTAGCAGAGGCGGTAGAGGCCCATGCAGACTGGTTGCACATATACTGTACAGAAAGTGTTTTTATTGTAAAAGTCACCAGTTTCCAGAAATTTCTTTAAAAAAAGAGATATATTTAAAGTACTTGTTTATTTGGTTCGGTGGCTTCAGTGCACATGCCCAGGGTTTACGGCCTAGTCATTGTGCCACATCACATGCACCTCTCACCAAACATACAGGAACCCCTCAACTGCTCTTATCCTGAGATCCTAAAAACACTGGGTCTGATTCAGACTAAACTGGCTAATCTGAGACCTGGTTGATACAGGGCAAGAGTAAATGTGGTGATAAAAATGACTTCCCTGCATACAGTCTATAACAGAGGCTGCCAGTACTGTTTACCAGTCCAGCAGGCACAGTCAGACTGGCTGGCCAGAATATTTCCACCATTGGTCTATTTGACATATATTAGATTTAGCTCTGTCTAAATCAAATTATTGTGAAAGAAGGTTCTCTGATGGGCTCAAGGAGGCCGGGTTTAATACTGCCAGCAGTCTAGCACTCTATTGACCCAGCAGATTATTGAATGCATTATTTGCTGGCACTTTATATGTTTAGTGGTGTAGAGTGCTAGAACTCTTGGTCTGGCAGGACAGGGTACTGACACTTTATTCTAATACCATGTTGATTTAATATGTTCCTCATTTTCAAGGCACTTTATTTGCCAAGAGTATTGAAAGAACCACAGTAGACGTAAGCAACAAATGCCTAGGGTATTCATTCATAAATGCCCAACAACAGAGCATAATTACTGTAATACAGTATAACTGGAGCAATTGCAGTTCATAATTATTGTTGGACACCTTTCCATAGAGATCGATGGCTTTTTATAAGCAGAAAAACTGAATTATGTATGCCTCAAACGAGCTGTATGAATGGGATCCAATGCAGCCACTACCAGACTCCCTGCAGAGCTCCGCCAACTAAATGAAGACATCAAAGACTACCCCCCTCGACTGCACCCTCAAGAGCAGAAATAAGACTGAGGAGATACATCAACCAAGAACCAACTTTGCATATTTATTGCAACAGTTCTATGGTGTCTGATTTCAACTGCGCTGTGGGCACAGTTGGTTTTAGAGATAAGCCTCTCAGGGAAGAGCACCCCTTGTGGTGAGCTAAATATTCCATGTTTATTACTGGCTTTGTTGCGCTTCATTACATCATGCCGTATTATGGATAAGGCAGACCTCAGGGACTTTCTAGGTGTGTTGTATTTGTGTGCATGGAAACCAGGACTGCACAATATCTGAACAGGAACACAAAAATATACAAAAGCTTATGGAAGATCTGATGCAACTCAGCATGTAAGCATATTAACAGGCCCAGTATTTCAGGAATTCTAAAATGTTAGCATGGTGAATTGCTTTTTGGCATAGGTGTTGTGGATCTATGACATCTACATGTTGCCTAGCCCTGGCTGGTAGGTAAACCCCAGAGCTCATCCTTTTATACCTGCACCAACTCAATGCACTGTTCTTTCTGTGGAAACTGTGGAAGCTGAGAACTTTCAGCTTGTTGAGCTCAGATTGTCTTGCTTAGAGAACAGCCAAGGAGCATCAGATGTCCCTCAAAGAAATGTAGGTCCCCCCCCCCACAATAGACTAGTATCTCCCAGATAAGCAGCTGTAGGGGATCAGAGAAATCCTTCTCCTGTTTTTCTGTCGGTGACATCATCTAGCCCAGTTACAGGCTGGAGAGCCATCCGATTGGCTGGGCACCCCAGTGCATCTTTGGGAGAGAGGGAGTGCCTGACTTTGGAGCCTTTTGTACAGGGTCTCTGACAGAGTTTAACAGGGGTTTTGTTGTGAAAGATCCAGCCAGGACCAAGTCTTGTGAAACTGTCCAAGCTGTTGAATCTGTGGAAGTACAGAGAGAACCCATCCTGTTACCTGCCAAGGTACTAGAGACTCAGAAGGAGAAAGGTGCCACTGCTGAGATTGATCCTGCTGCAGAGCTGCCTGTAATCTCCAGTGTGACTGCCTCTGAGAGCACCTGCTGAGTGAGCCAACCAGGGGAGGATACTGGCAAGGATACAAGCGTGGGGCCCCAACTTGAGGACAGGTCTTGTGCATTTACCTGCTACGTAGGAGCGGCTGCTAAGTTCCAAAGGGAGTGGTACTTTTGGGAAGGTAGCGCTACTTGGGTATAAGAGCTCTTGGGAGGGGACATTCTATTTGAACTGAACTGTGTGGTTATTAACCCTTCCAGAGGATTGGGATTATAATAAATAAATTATAATTGATAATAAAAAGGACTGTGTTGGAGAAACAGTCAGGTAGCTTATAGTGAGTTAGGTAGTTCCCACATGTCCCCAGTGCAGGAGTGTATTGTGTATTAGATTGGTAAAGTTCTTTCTCTACTGTTTATATAAAGTTTATATCTGTTTTATTTGCAAACTGTATGTTTTATTTTTCCTAGTGGCAATTCCCTGAGGTGTGCTCCTCAGTGTTCCTAGGTAAACTGTAAATTCCAGTTACCAGTATTTTCCTTGACGCTCACAGGATCAATGTATATGGTAATTTGCTGGTGCGAGGGGTGGAGTACTTGAGTGCAAGTGTGTGCACAAGGGGCACAAGTTTGGTGGGGGGGCTTAGGTGTGCCTGCACCTGGGGTTCTTTTGTTACACCACTCTCCAGCCCCCTGGCCACAAATTACCATTTCTATAGGTTGCACCCCCCCACTCACTTGGGGTCTACTGGAGCCACGGGCATGAGGGCTGGAGAGAATGGCCTTTCCTGCCATGAGGCAAGGTGAAAAGCTTGTCTCAGGCAGCAGTGTGCTGCCAGTTACAAGGGGCAGCAAAAAGCCACCTCCTGTAAGAGCCGAATTTACGGTTTTAAAACTTAGCTCCACTGGTGCAGAGAGTGTTATAGCCCTCATTGCACTAACAATGTAGCCCCTCTTTGACCTGCTCTGACACTAAAGTTTTAAGCAGGGGGGTGATATCGGGGCTGCTGCCTCAGTATTGTCCCTGGGCAGAAGTTCGGGGGGGGGGCAGGTGTGCATTCTGCACCTGGGCCAAGGCTTCTTTAGTTACGCCACTACCTCCAGGCCCCCTACTTACAAATGACCATTTTCATGGCTCCAGTGGGCCCCGACGGGGTGTGGGCATGGGGCGGGAGGGCTGGAGAATTTGATTGCAAGTGTGTGCGCAGAACGAGGGGCATAAGTTCGACAGAGAGACATCCTGCACCCAAGCTTCTTTAGTTATGACACTGCCTCCAACACATCCAGGAGATCATGAAGGCTGTTGGACCCCAGACACAAAACACTAGGTTAGACACTATTTAATTGAACAGAGAGGCTTGCAGCAGTTATGGTGATTTGGGGACACCCTGATCCCTACCAGATATTGTTCTTAAAACTGTTATTGCATATTGTCTAGTTCTCATAGAAAACTGTCCGGCCAACTTTAGGCTCTCCAGATGCTACACAGTGCAGATTTGGCACCGGCACAGTTCCACTTTCCCACAATACCGTTCTTGCTTGAGAGTAGAATGCACATCATGAGCTGCCAGAAAGCAGCACTTGTTGTATGCTAAGTCTATTCTATTCAAGCAATGAGCACCCCAATAATATCTTTGTGGCAGTGGCAATGTAGTAACAGGTGAAATATCTGCTCTATGTCTTGACACACTGCAGCCAATCAGATGAAAAATCAATCTCATGAAAAACAGCAGACCTGTATATGTTTTCCTGGTTGCCATTGGTTACTAGATCTGGTTCATGTCAAGAAGCTCAAGTTTAGAGAGAAGAACCCCCACTATACCTTAAAACTGCCCTGCGCATAACATAAAGAGGAGAACCCTACATAGGTATATCGATCCTATTCTTTATTTTCGGCTGAGATGGTAAGATTTTAGCTTGCATGTCAGAAAGAATTAGAATTCCAGGAAACTGATGCAACCTGCTGAATAATGTCAGTCTGTAACCTGATTATGACTGTGCAAAACACGCATTTCTTCCCCAAGTATTTCATGTGTGGGAGATGGACCCTTAATATAATGCACATATAAAACCATAGAGAAATATAGAGCAGATTAATTTTAAGGGAAAACAATCATATGTAAGAACAGGATCACCTGTTATAGGAAAACAACACAATGAAGGGTTAATTATTAATGGAGATGCATACTGAAAGGCGGCATACAAATCTGTGCAGTCTGCAGCATCTTCTGTTGGCCTTATAAAAGTTTTGGGGGTTTTAAATTTGCACCCCAGCATTCACATTTACTTTTTGTATTTTAAATGAGCGCCTAATTAGCATTTCATAATTAAACACTCGAGGCGACCAACATCATGTGCCCAAACAGAAGAAAATACCAGTTAACCTTCAATGAACTTGAAACTGCGGAAGTGATACACTGTACAGTTATAATAGCATCGTTATGGGATTTGTGCCAATTTGTCATTGTTATAAATTTTCATGGGCTTTCAAATAAAAAGGGGGATAAAATCCAATGAATTGAATCAGCTGTGGTTAGAAAAGAGCTAAACCAGCACAACGGCGAGAGCCCGTGGGGCCCCCAACTAAAGGGAAAAACAGAAAGTGAAATTATTTCTTAACTTCCTATATAGAGTCCATCCTATTTTTTTTGCACTCTGCTATTCAAACACTGCTTGGTTTCTGGGGTCAGTGGGAAGCCCAAGACCATTTAGCAGTTTCAGTTCCAGATACGGGCAGATTGTAAGATGGAGGGATACAGGTTGGACTTCCCTAAAGATTGTATAAATATCTAGCGTAGTTATATATAATTTATATATTCTAATATATATATACTTATAGATCATTTGATCACTTTGCTAGGGATAGTTTCTTGCTAAGGTTTTGGGGCCTGGGGCCTCTTACTAAACTGCATGTAAATATGCCATGTCCTAGTGATGTGTGACCCTGACCCAGAATCAGGTCGTCTACGAATGATTTAGCACCAGGTTCCCCACGAAGTGCGGTGCACTCTGGGAGAGAGGCGTACCCCTTTCGTCCGCGCTCCGGTCCCGAGGCGAGCGGCTCTGCCTTCCTTCAGCCCACACCCACAGCGCCCAACTTCCGGGTCCCTTTTATAGACCCATGCCTGCCCCGCCCTGCCGATGATGTCACAAAAGGGGTGCGTGTGTATAAAAAAGGAAGCCGGATGTCAGAAGCCGGAAGAAAAGCTCAACCCAAACCCCACCCCCAAAACACAAATGGGGGTGCGAGGTTGGCTTGAACCTGCACGATCCGCGGGTAACGTGCCGGCCCTCACATCGCTAGTAGTGCAAGTAGTGCAAAACTGGATGGAATTAACTATGTTTTATCCACAATTCCAGTATAATATACATATTATGTTGCAGGATGTTAATGCACATCTATACTTTGCATTAATATGCACCTAAATATACCAGTAAACCCTCAAAGTAATGCTGCTCTGAGTCCTCTGTCAAAAGAAACTCAGCATTTCTTTCTTTCTATTGTGTACACATGGGCTTCTGTATAAGACTTCCTGTCTTCTGCTTCAACCTCCTTGCCCCAGGCATGAGCATGCTCAGTTTGCTCCTCTTCCCTTCCCCCCTTCTCTGCTGTAAGTGAGCAGGGAGTGAGGGAGCAAGGGAAGGCAGGAAGTGATGTCACACCAAGCTAATACTGCAGCTGCTATCCTAGACAAGCTTCTAGAGCTTTTTACTCAGGTATGGTTAAACATTCTACAGAATAAATATAGCATTCTAGCTTGCACTATTGCAGCTAATCTATTGGCAATAAAATGCCTCCGTAGCTTTCCTTCTCCTTTAATGCGTGCAGCCCTGCAGGTTATTACACGACACAGCTGTGTCCATCACAGCCGCCGAGGAAAGTGATAAATGAAGGTGTGTGAAGCTGATGGACTGTGCAGACCTGCCCTCTGTAATTCCTGCATTTTGCTGCACCAGTGAAACAGGCTGGCATTGGGAAGGCCGGGCTTCATTGCCAATGTGTTAGATACTAACGAGATTGTCACATGGCGGCACTCAGGCTGTGCGGGACGCACATTCTCAATGTCTGCCTCGGGGAAGCAGGGGAGGGCTGCGCCGGCACAGCTTTCATTACACAATTATTTATCTCCTTACACTGGGGCTCAGAAGCAAAGTCATTTTCTGCATGAGAAGCTTTGTGTTTCACTTCTGCGCTGCTTCCCATTTACAAAGGGGCAACATCATTATTAAGGGGAATGAGAGGCAAATTAACATGGGGACATGGTATAAAAAACAATGTCAGCGACTATTCCCTCGACTTTTTCCCTATCATCATACATAATCCCGGCAGAGATCGAAATGTCCCAGCCTCCGGATCCATCCACCCATTTGATCCAGTCACAGATAAAGACGCTTCCGTTAAGATATTCCAATTATCTCCGCGGACCCTCCCACGGATTGCCTTTCTGCGTCTTCCTCGCAGCGATGGAAAAGCCACCACAGAGAGAAAATAAAAGCTGACATGAAAATAAAATCTTATCAAATATAAGGCAGTATTACTGTTGTCTAGGCTGGGCGGTGGATGAGAACTCCATTCTCGCCTGTCAGGGTAAAACAAGCAGCTGCCTTGCCCTTTGCTTAAAGGAGACATTGAACTTCTAGCCTGATATGTAGAGAGAATCCTGAAAGGAGATTATTACTACTATTTATTATTGCTTCTCTCTCCGCTTGGGCAGTTGCCTTTTACTCATCTTCCAGTCTGTCTTTCAAATCCCTGACTGGTGACAGAGTTAATCTGGGTTGAAAAAGGACAACTGTCCATCATGTTCAACCCTTCAGTGTCTCTCCCGGCATTGATGACCCACGGAGGGCAAGAAATAAAAATATTCTTATCCAATTTAAAATAAATAAATAAAGGGACTATAATTTAATTGCTTTATTTGCCTGTTGTATTGAGAGAGAACATGTAATTTACAGACCCTATTTAGGCAGTGGGGTTTACCTGGAATTTGGAATTTAGGGTAGACCGCGAGACTCATTTTGGGTGTGGTCTAATCCATCCTCAGTGGGAAATCATAGGAGGAGTGTGAGCACATATGGTCTTTTTCTTAGACTGCCTAGACACATTGGGGGTCCTTTATCAACACTGGGCAAATTTGCCCATGGGCAGTAACCCCTGGCAACCAATCAGATTGCTGCATTCATTGTTCTACTTGCAGCTGGCTTCAAAACGCTAATTACTGATTGGTTGCTATAGGTAACTGCCCATGGGCAAATTTGCCAAGTGTTGATAAATGAGCCCCATTCTTTCTTATCTCCTCCCATAACTCGCTTATTGTATTATACTCCCGAACAAGAAGATTGCTCCCAGTGTGGCCTAATAATATAGGAGGTTTTCTCAAACATAGGTGCTAATTTGCCCCTGTACAGTTACTTGCAGCAGCCAATCAGATCTTTGATTTTATAATTAAAGGAGAAGGAAAGGGTCAGTCAGTGGAGGGTGCCAGTTTGTGTTTATAATCAATAACGTTGGACTCTGAGCGACCACTTTTAGTGAGTGCCATGCTGCCTCTTTCCTCCTTTTCCAGCAATGCCTTGTTGCTGCCTTGGTAGTGCCTAACAAATTGGCACCCCCAGTGATTTCTACTGAGATCTAATCGCTTGCAATGAGTAACTGCACTGGGGCAAATTAGCTCACCCTTCGTCCAATGCATTTTTCAGCAAGGAGGAGCACTGGGTCAGATTCTGAATTTAGCAATTACAATCACTGGGAGGTACATAACAAATAAAGTGATAAAGCCTTTCCTTGTCCTTTGATTGGTTGCTATGGGTGACTGCACTGGGGTGTGTTTGTTAATAACCAGGGTCAGACTGGGCTGACGGGACACCGGGAAAAAACCTGGTGGGCCCCCAGCTTTTGTGGGTAGGGTTGCCACCTGCCCAGTATTTTACCGGCCTGGCCGGTAAAAATGATGGTTGATCCCAATTTTATTAATAGGGGAAAAAGATAAATATATAGGATGGCCGGTATTTTTGGCAACCCTACTTGTGGGCCCTGCCGACCAAGATCCGCACCGTGTTTTTCAGTCGCGTCAAAAACTCAATTCACGTGCGCGCAATATCGTACATGCGCACATGTGCGCATGTACCATGGCTTGATCTAATTATGGGTATAGATAGTTAAAAAAGGTGGTAAATATTCTACAACCATTTTTGGATATTTATAAATGCCCCCCATGTACATAATGCACTCTCTGCACCTTTGCACTCATGCAATGATGTTTTAAAGGAGATTACCCTAGAAGTTATATATTACAAGTGGAATATTAAGGAAATGATGAGTTCAGAACCAAAACTCCTGGCACCTTCAGCTGTGGGGATTCTGGGAGTTGTAGTTCAATATCTAGAAGTCTATGGGTTGCCATCCTTTTAACAAAGCCCCCTGTTATTCACATCAAGGGTTAAGAGAGAAAGAATAAGAAAGGAAACCAGTAGAGTGGTTAAAGGCATATTTAAGCATTGGGCACCCTGGTAGGTAGGCAAGCAATGGAGGGAATGGAGCTGGCTGCTAAATGTATTCAGAAAGAGAGAGATATGAACAGGACAAGAGAGGGTAACAGCATGCAGAAAGGGAAGCGCACTTTGCTCGGTTAGAGTGAAAGATAGCACGGCTCAATATTCCACTGATCTGCTCTTAAAATATTTCCTTTTATTGTCAGAAAACAGACACAGGCAACGCAAGTGGAATATATAATGCGGGTGAACGTGTTGCAGGACTTTTTTGCTTGATTCTATTACTGTCGCTACTAATAACAGACATGTTCATGGATTCTTCTGCTTTGTAAGACACGGCCGGTGAAACAAGGAGCAGCTCTGCCAGTTGTATAGGGATTTGCCCCACGCTGCTGTTATTAAAGCACTTTGGGCATCGTCCACTAGTCTAAGGGGTAGATTTACTAAAGGGCAAAGTAGCTAACGCTAGCGACTTTTAGCCAGAAATCACATTGGCAGGGACATACTGTAGTCAATTCACTAACAGGCGCAGATGACAATTCAATGGTGAAAAAACCGTCGCTATCGTTTATTCGCACTCTATCGCCAGGCGACTTTTCGCTCAGGCGAATGGTCGTTTCTCCACGAATTCACCAAAGTGCGGATTTTACTGAACGTTACCTCTAAAATGCTAAAATGAAGCTTCATCTTCCTCAATCTTCTGTTACTTACATCATATCCTGTCTGCCAAAAATGCATTAAAGTTGAAAAACCTCTGGCGACTTTTGCTTTTTTTTAAGCGGGATTGCCTGCAAAAGTCCTAACTTTTTTGGGTTAATGTTTTTCCCCAGACATTTGAGGGCCATGGAACATTCATTTTACAGTGGGCTCATGTCTAGGGCATTATCTGATCTCTTTTGTGGACATTTATAATAAAAAGTGGCCAAAAAAGCATTTGCACCAACATCTCTAATAAAGACGTCCATACAACTTTAATGTGCCTGCTCTATTCAAATTGACCTAAACATAAGATCACTAGCGACTTTTCACTAGGCATATATGAACGCTAGCGAATCTTCACTATGAAATGCTTGCACTGGAGAAGTATCGCTAATTTTAGTGAATTAGCGTACTGGTGACGAATTTGCGTCTGGCGAAGTGGTCGCTGGCGACAATTCGCCGTTTAGTAAATCTGCCCCTAAAACTGTTTCTTACACACAGGGCCAAGAATAAACATTTGTCCATCAAGTTCAGCCATACTGTATCTAACCACATTTTTCTATCCTTTTTCCTTATTTTTCTGAAAAACTGAGGAAAAATAGTCCATCAGGAAACAGCAAGTCTGTATGATCATTGATCATATATCAGGTTTTAAATCATGCTTTATCCTTATATACAGTTTCAATAGACAATTCTGTTGTCCCATTGGATTGCAGCCAGCGCATTGATGAGACATTGAGATACACTTCAGCTCCTTCTGACTTTTCATTAAGTTCCAGATCGATGTCATTTGAGTAAGGCCAAATCAGTAAATATTAGGCCACAGCACACACCATTGGATAACCATAAAACTGAACAATGTGTGTCCACTGGAGGAGCTTCAACCTACATTTGGCCTGTCCCTAACAAAATGTAATCTGCCAGATCCTCATGGGGCATCAGCAGATAGAGATGTGAGAAGGACCACCGCTCTCTCACCCTAACGTTCAGCTCTGTATGTTTTCTGAATGATTGGATGCACATTATTTTGCCATCTGTGTACATAACCCACATCTGTAGACTTCTCCACGTAGGTGAGCGCCAACACTGAGTTTTTCACACAGTTGGGGCCAATCTGGTATTTGTGCCTATTGCACATGTGCAAGAAGCTCTGAAGATTGCAGAAGAAAAAAAAGAGGATCCAAAGATACAGAAGATGGGGCCCCCATGAGCTTCCCTGGGCTACTCTGCATGAATATCCCAATGTTAATGCCAAGAACACATTTTTCAAGTAAGGTACTATGGAGGGAGAACGCGGGGGGGGGGAGGCAATGGAGAGGAGGGTATGGGGGATATAGCTTAGTTTTCCTTTAAGAATAGGGCGAATTTTTGATGCCGCCGCCCATTTTTGAGGCCGGCGTCCATTTTTTTCGGGCAAATTTTCACGGGCGTTTCGCGAACTTATTCGCCCATCATTATTTAAGAAGAATTTACTTTACTCTCTGCTGATTTTTTGGCCTTAATTGGAGGCAAGAGAGATACCTTTTCCTTTTCAACCTTTCTTCTCTTATTAAGCAAGTTGTGACCTAATTTTACATATATATATATACAGTATATATATATCTGTGCAAAGGATAATGTGTAACCATGGAATTTGTATGACTTCTTCATGTATTCATCATGTATTCATTAGTGATATAGAGCATAAAGACAAGAAAGGTAAAAATAAATGGCAATAAAGAGTGACTAGTGATGGGCGAATTTGCGCCGTTTCGCTTCGCCGAAAAATTCGCGAATTTCGCGAAACGGCGAAAAATTCGCGAAACTGCGCCGTTTTTTACGCCGGCGTCCGTTTTTTCGAAAAAAAAAAATTGACGCCGGCGAATTTTTGCCGCGAATTTTCACGGGCGTTTTGCGAATTTATTCGCTGGCGGCGAAACGCGCAAATTCGCCGCGAATTCGCGCCTGGCGAATAAATTCGCCCATCACTAAGAGTGACACTAAAGGCCAACAGCTGAAGAAGAGAAGGTAGCATAGACCCCAGGGTGAATAGGCGGTACACATTTTCAGGCTAAAATCTGCTGCCAGGCAACTTAGTTGAAGAGCAATAGAGGATGAATGTGGGAAATTTCAGCTATCCAAAAAAGTGCCCAAAATCATCTAAATATGTTTTCCAGTTGATGCAGCCTATAAGCATGATGAGCAATGGGCATTGCTTTGTTCTTTCAAAGCCGCTCGAAGTTGCCTCGCAGGGAAACTTTGGAAAACTTTGCTATGCATAGGTTTTACGACAGGTGATTTCAATTATTGCTGGAGGAGAAGCATTTTTTGGGAGATTTGCTGCCAAAGTTGTACATTTTTATCACATTCAACAGCCATGGCTTAATGTTACCATTATTTCCAGATTTTGGTATTACTTGCCCTTTACTATATATTTTATAATATATATAATTACTGTGTTAAAAGTTGGTTCGTTCTATGCCCTCTGCCAATAACAGAGCCATTATAATGAAACTATAGATGCATTTAATTGTAGTGCAGGGATGCAAAAAGCCGTATTTTACTGTATATTACTGTATAGGCAATATCTGTTCAATTGTTCAAATTCCCACAGCTGACCAGTAAATTCTACATGCTGATTGAGCTGCTAGGGGTTACTAGACTTGGGTCACACATAGTGGTTTTTAAGTTATCTAATAAGAGCATTATGGAAACTGAATTATTCAGCACCTTGGACAACAGACGTAATTGTCTGAATGGGACTGTCTGCATGCTGTGACTTCTTCAAGGACAAGGCTTCCCAAATACAGTAAGTGAATGTGACCTTCCAAGAGATTTTTAAGGCCACCAGTTTTCTTGTGGGTTCCATGGACTTATTTGTAAGGAATCATAATTCTATTACACTGCAGCTCACAAATAGTGATACAGTTAATAAGTGACCCGAGATCGACAGCACTGAGGGCCTGAAAGTCTAAAAACATAATTTCAGAAGGGTACAGGGAGACGTGGGACAGCTTAAATGTCAGGATCTAAGGCTTCTTTTGGAAACTGAATTTTTCTATGCGACCACAGCACATAAATATTTGAAGACTGTTCCGAACTTTAATGCATGAATCATTTGTATTATTCTCTGAATGCTGAGCCTGGTGTGAGATAATACACTGACCAGGCAGGCAGCAGAACTGCTGACCCATGAAGCTATCTGGGGACCTAAAAATTACCAGTATGCTGGTTCTATGTCAGATTGCTGGACCTCGGGAGATGAAAGATGGAGCTCACAGTTGGTGACCTCGTTCTAACCTATTTGTCTCAGCATCAGTTGACAGATCACTGGTGAGAACAGATTTCAGCCCAGAAAACTGCAGCTCCACAAAGATATTAATGTTCAGCTAAAAGAGACTTTTGTGAGGAAATTGTGCTGGTGATAATGAATCATACGAAGAAGCAAAAAAAAGTTACCATTAGATTCACGTAGACTCCAGTCAGATAAGGGTGAACAGTTAACTCTTTAAAGGGAAAGTGAGGCTGTATTAGCTGAATCCCTTTAATCTACTTGCAGAAGGCTAACAAGACCCAAAGACAAAGGGGACCCTATAATAATACCCCATGCCCCATCTGTGCATTCCTCCCCTGTAGCACCCACTCCTATCCTTCTCAATCCCTACTCTGGGCCTGTAGCTCTCTGGTTATGCCACTTGTCCCATATGCAGATTACAGTAGCAAGCATGTGTTGACCAGTCCGTAATTGGGGGCTATGGGCAAATGCACTTATGCATGTTTGCAAATCAGTCCTATAATCCATTTGGCATTAAGAAAAAGAGACAAATGCAAAAGAGAATTCATAGTTTAAATAAAAAAGCATATCAGAAATATCTTCAGTATATCTTTGAAGAAAGAAGTATAATGATACATAGGTCTACCATCAAAAAATGATGGGGCCTCACACTATTTAGTTGACTCGGCCTTCCCTTGGGTTATTAGTTCATTGTCTACCCAGTGTGGCCTATATAGACAACATGAGTCTGCCATGCCCTTTTACATATTATCAGTCCCTGGTCCCAACCCCCACCCACTCCCGCTAAGCCCTACCCCTTCCAATGGGAACAAAGCTGGTCCATTGTATCCAGGGCCGCCATCAGGGGGGCACAGGGGGTACAAGTGTACCGGGCCTGAAGGGGGGGACCGGCTGTGCTGCACTTTTCAAAATAGCCGGGCCCCCTTGACAGTGCCGAAGCAGTGCCACCTCTCCTGAAGTCCCAAAAAGCCGAAGCTCCGAACAACAAAAGTTCAGTTCTACTGAACACCAATGCTTTTTTTATTTTTTTAAACCCCCTGGCCACCTATGTATTATTTTAATACTCTATAGGCCCCTGCCACCAATGTTTTTTTTTAAAAATAATTCCTGGGGCACCAATTTTCTTTCATTTGTGAGAGGGGCCCTGGCCCCAATGTTTTTTTTTAAAAAAACATTTATAGGGGCCCTAGTGGCAATGTTTTTTAAAAAAATATTCTCTGGGGCCCCAATTTTTTTTAGCTTGTAAGGGCAGCCCTGGTGCCAATGTTCTTTTAAAAAAACAATTTGGGGGGCCCTGGCGCCAATGTTTTTTTAAAAAATATTCTCTGGAGCCATATTTTTTTTAACTTATAAAGGGGGCCCTGTCACCAATTATTTTTTTTAACCTGTAGGGGGGCCCTGACCACCAATTTTTTGGGGGGGCCCTGGCATCACAGTTTTTTTTAACTTATAAGGGGGCCCTGACCATCTATAGCTTTTTATAACTTGTGTGTGTATGGAGGGGGGGTGGAATCTGGGGTGGGGCTTGAGGGCTGTGGATTTTGTTGTACGGGGCCCAATTTCTAATGGCGGCCCTGATTGTATCTGTCCAGACCCCCATGAACGGGTCCATGACATGTCTTGTGTCTGCCCCCTTCTGCTGATATGATTAATACACACACACGTATCAAAAGTCCAAGAAAGTTCTACCAAGATACGTAACCAACAGAGGTCACAAAGTTAATGAATGAAACTCAGATTTAGTATACATTGCATTTACAACCTGTGCCAGGGCATGAAATGGCTAAGCTAAGCACAGAAGCTGGAGACTAGAATATATGAGATCTACTTGTAGTTACAAAAAAAACAGCCAGACTCTTGGCAATAACAATTATCGGAGAATACAATTCAGAAAATTACATGGTTGCCAGCAAAATAAACCGTAAAGCCATAGAAATGTATATAGAACATGTAATTTTGCATTTAATCACAATCCTTCATAAAACCTTAATGCAGCCACCGTTCAAAAGGCTATTAAGCTTTCACATACATAGTTGCACTAATGCACTGTATACATCTTAACTGTAATGGGGAATATGCTATCAGAGTACCTTTTAACAAATCTGGTTCATGGTCTGTGGGCTACATTTCTTAAAAGTGTACAGCATATGAGCATGTTCCCTAAAATTACTGCAGAACTTGACAGTTCTCAATTGGTCTGAAAAAATCCAGTTTAACAGTTTTAATGCTTGCAGTTCACATCAGATTTTCATCACCAGGTTTAAGGGATGACGCAACGTAGGTGGTTCTTTACAGTCAGGACAGTGAGGTTGTGGAATGCACTGCCGGGTGATGTTGTGATGCTGATTCAGTTAATGCCTTTAAGAATGGCTTGGATGATTTTTTGGACAGACATAACATCAAAGGCTATTGTGATACTAAACTCTATAGTTCGTATAGATGTGGGTATATATAATTTATCTGAAAGTAGGGAGGGGTGTGTGTATGGATGTTGGGTTTTCATTTGGAGGGGTTGAACTTGATGGACTTTGTCTTTTTTCAACCTGATGTAGCAGGTGTCCAGTCTCAGGTCCTCGTGGTTGTGTTCTTCTTTGGATCTCTCTATTCTTGAGTCAGCTTCAGTCCATATGCTGGCATGGAATACGCTAGGTATTCTTTCTGCTCTCCTTGGTGGAGCCTCTGACTGCTCTACCAACTACCATAATCCTTTCTCTCAATAAAGTGATCAATTACAGGAGCTTGTCCTCACATTATCTTGCTTATCCACCTTCCTCTGGTTCTTCAGCACTACACACTCCTTCAAGCAAAAGTCTAAAACTTAGGATCACCTCCCTTTTATGGACTAAAAACCACACCTGACATGATTGACTGATAAGAAACCCCAAGCTTCCCCAGGGCATGTCTTATCAATAGTTGGGAAAACTCTCCTCTATGCGAAATCACTACAGCAGTGATCCTCAGTCAGTGGCTTGCAAGCAACATGTTACTCACCAACCCCTCGGATGTTGCTCCTAGTGGCATCAAAGCAGGAGCTAATGTTTCAATGTATGGCTTGGAGGCAAGTTTTGGTTGCATAAAACCAAGTGTACTGCCAAATAGAGTCTCCTTTAGACCATCCACAGAGGGGATACCAAATAGCCAATAGCAGCCCTTATTTTGCACCACCAAGTAACATTTGAGTGCTTGTGTTGCTCCATAACTCTTTTTATACAGGTAAAAAAGTTGGGGATCTGTACATTACAGATTCAGACAATGGATGGAGTTTACTCCTTCCAGTAAAGGAAGGACTTAATCCCTTCATACCTATATGTTGTGTTAGAAGAATTTTTGTCATGTTTCAGAACAGTATTTTGAATATTTAATATTAAACGCTCCCTTCCCTCTTAGATGGCACTATAGGGATTTAATATAGCCAGCAACTTCAGCATCTCAATGAATAGGCTTAGATCAGAACTCCTGCATGACATGAGGTTCAAGTGTAGTGTCTACAGTAGCTTACATCTGATTAGTAAACCATGATTGGAAACCACTTTAAACAGCCAAAGAATCATACAAGAAGCCATATGAGAAGACTTTATTGTTGCTCATATAGAGGAAGGGCAACTTGTATATGCTGATATGGTATATGACATATTTCTACCTGCTATAAGACAACATAGAGTGTAATCCTGAATGGAGAAAATGCCAGTCAAGGTCCTGTTTAACTGGTTATGCCCAAAATTTCATCACAGAAAATCCATGGAACTGGACCAGTTGCCAAAGTGCATGAGACCTACTGTGCTTTTTCCTTCATCCAAAAATAAAATGTGAAATGTTTCATTCCTCTTAACATCATTACTGTTCCTTGTGGATATACCTGACTATTCCATCTCCATTCACATTAAATCAGAAAATCTGGAAACCTTCCCAGAATAACAGTATCCAAATCCACCATATTCATCATGTCAACATTTATATGTATGGAATATATTATCAAGAAACCTGTTATGCAGAAATATCCAATATTCCATTAAAACAAACAATTCTTCATTGGCTGAATTACCTTTTCATACAGTGAGGCTCTTTTACAAAGTACAGAGCACTTTGCACTATTTTGTGCAATTCTGTGTATGCGGTATCCACCAGGAGACCCTCTGATTTGGATGGATTCTGTTCTCAAGGTAGCCTTGGTCACTAGTACCCTGGCCTTGAGGCAGAGCCACCTAATTGGCTATGAAGCAGTTCTTTTTTTTCTGTTCTGTGAAGCAACTATGATCTCATATTGGTAACTCCTTATAAAAACTTTGTTCAGGGCTCTGGCTTTCTGTGATTTCAGAGCTTGTGTCAAATAAACTTTGTCTTACACCTCAAGTAGTCTCTGGTTCTTGAAATTCCACAGCATAAATATATTGTCCAAATGTATCTTGCAAGCAGACCCAGAAGGTTTGTGTGCATAAGAGAACAGGCACAATCTCTGAATGTATGGAGCAGGCTCTTAGTGGTTAATTAAATGCTCAAATTCTGCAGTTATTAAACACTTAAGCTTCTTGAGTCTAATTAAGGTCTCTAGCTCTGAGTGTAATTAAGGGGCTTAAGCTGTGAGTATGAGTAATCAAGGGCATGGGCCCTGAGTGTGAATAACTTTGTGTAACAGAATGTAAGGACTTACATGTAACAGAAAGTAAATGCAAAGGTGCAAAGCTCAGGTAAGGCCCAAGCAATACATAAAAAGACCAGGCTTACTGGGGTTCATTGTATATACCCTATACAGTGCAAGAAAAGTAGAGATAAGCTGTGCAACTTTGGTTTTAATTCACTTTATTACGTGATTAAGAGAATCATGAAATAAATAAGCCTTTAAATATTTATGTCATGGTTATAATGTTGAAGAATCTGTATTTGCACAGTATTTGATTTAATGATGGTTTGCACTGCCAAACAACGCTGAGTGGAGTATAAAAGAATATTAAAATATTTAACATCTATAGAGGCATGTATGGATATTTCTGAGAAAAAAACAGCCGTACTTTGGATTTAGCTGTAAAGCTAAGACACAATTGTACCGAGAAAGGGAGAGCAATGAAAAGTGCCATACTGAGTCATAGAAACACCTTGGCTCCGACAAGCAGAAATATTATTTTTGTTTCTAGGATTTCGACTGAGAGACATCATTTTCTAAATCCCCTTACTACTTGGAGCCCCCACAAAGCAAATACCTCATTCACAATCACACAATAATAATAATCAGCTTAGCCAGATAAAAGAAGCAATCAGCAGAGATGAGTATTCAAGGCTACATGCAACAAATTGCACCCCGAGGGAGGAAGCAAAGATGGATTTGGATCAGGGATGTCTGTCCTGTAGTCCTACAGCTGCCACTGGACTACAGCTACCGGCATGCAGTTCAACAACAGCTAGACTGATAAACATTTTGTACCATGGAACAATGGGGTCGCAAGTGTGAATGCACATAGGTAACAATGTTGAGAGCTGCCTCTCTTCTAAACTTTTTACTTTGGCCCAACAAATGATTCCAATGTGGTATCAATATAAACAAAGAAGTGAATCACCATTTTTTACACCTACATCCCCACATGAATATAGCACTGCTGGTGTTTGACAGTTAGTAGGGACGGGTTTCGGGAGGCACATTGACATCCCACCATCTAAAATGCAATTTCTTTAGGCATACAAGTCAAGGAGTGGCAGGTGGAGGGTGCCAAGGAGCTCTGTTCTTCTCATCTACCGTATGGCAGGTGGAAAGAATAAGGCTTGAGCCCCCCAGAACTGAATTCTGTACCTAGTGTCGACCCTGGATACATGTGCTTATTGGGACAATGGGCAGGTGTACAGTATGTGTGCCTAAAATAGGGAGAATGAAAACTCAAGATTGGTGTCAAGGGTGGCCCCTGGAGCATTGAATCATGTTAAAGATAGAGACAACCAAAACTGTTTTAGCGTGGTGCAAATAGTTGAGGTCCTGTGGCAAAGTGGAAGAGTATGAGAAAAAGGTAGCAAGTCTTAGTGGCAGCAGTAGGGCAAGATTGCACCAGTAGCCTTAGGTGCTTTTGAAATACCTACTATTATTCATAAGTACAATGGGGCAGTTCTAAGAGTAGATTGAGGTAATAGCTGGATAATAATGAAGAGTTTGCCTCCCCATAAAGAAATAAAAAATATATAAATGTTTACAGTATACTGTATAATAAGTTCTCCAGTGGAAAGCCATCTATTGGATACCTTCCCAAACAAAAATTCCCCTGATTGAGACACACATATAGTCGGTAGTCTATACAAGGGACTAACCACCAGTGCAGACAATTACTAGATCCATGTAATGATCAGCCAGTTACAGGCACAGGATCAATTCACAAACAGAATACACCTGACTAGGCTAATAGGCCTTTCAACAAAGGTTTTGTAGCCTTTTTCCTAATGATCCTTTCAGAAAATGTCCTACGGGGCACCTGCTCCATTGGAAGCCACCACGCACCTGCATTATGGGGTCATGCAAACATCAGCCCAAAAATCCTGGATACAAAACACGTTATGAGGCTATAGAACAAGAATAAATGCTGCCTGTGGATTGTGAGGAGCTTTGCGCCTGTTTGATAAATGGCACCCAAGATTTTTAATGAAGAAAAGGTGTCCATGTAAGAACACAATGTTTATCCCTTGCTACATTGTCCTAGTGCCACCAAGCCGTCCCTTACACAAGGGCAATGCACAGCAATGGGGGTTTAATAACACACACACGTACTCTAAATTATTAACACTTTGCAACTATCTATCTCTTAACTCTTCTATTGCCTTAGGGACTCACAATGCCTTAATTTGCAATCCATTGCATGCCTTCAGCAGGAATGGAAATAACAACATAAATAGATAATGAAACACCACCCGCTGGCCCCCCATTCACGTCTTGAAAGTATCTTCTCCTCAGCTTGATATCAATCCTAATTAAAGGTTTGAAATCAAATATTTCACCGATCACTGCTTTTGGTTATCGCTAACCAAAATATTATTGTTAACAGGTTATTTGTTTGTATACAGTGGTAGTCTGTATCGCCAACATATCTTTGTTCACTATGTATCAATTCAGATACAGTGGGTGTCCAAATAATCCCATTCTCAGGCAAATATTATTAAGAGCCAGAGGTATTGAGATTTTGCTTGACTTGCTGGGCCCTCCTTGTGGTTCTTTCCCTGTTCCCTTAACAATAACCCTCTTTTATCACTTGCATTTTGGGAGCAGACAGAACAGCAGCCATGTTGACACACAGACAGCCCAGCAACGAAGCATAATGGCAGCCGCAAACCTGAATTGTCCCTAACAACGGCACATTGTTCCCAGTGGAGCTAATTTATCTCCAGCAGATTGTTTTAGCTTGTACAGATATGCCACATCCTTAAATGTGCATTCATGAATATTTTGTAAAGCAAATTTTCCATATAAAAACTTTCTGACAGTCTCACCCTTGGATCAGTCCCCAGCTCACCTTCCAATATGTACCATAAATATAAATATCTCTATATCAAATGGGTTATAGAAAAATGTAGCTTGTGCTCTCAATAATATAGAGGTGCAATAGCCCAACAGACCAAGCCAGGACAAATCTATTCCTTGTGGCCTTAAGCAAATCACTGTAGAGACCTGAGCCTCCAGTGCTGTATATTAAATTATGAATTGTTACAGTATAGAGCAAACAACATAAATCCTAAAATAATATGCACCTTACATCTTGCAGTATAACAATAGGAAGCATATTATTATTTTTATACCAATTATATCGTGAAATGCTTTCACAGTGTGTAGCTGGGGAAATGTTTAAAGGGCAACTAAAGCACCAATTTAAGCACTGTATATTGTGTTTCTGCTGGAATGTATCACTTGTTATAAACAGTACAGCTACTGCCTACTAATATGGGCTTGCATGCCCATAATGCCTTATGCAGTCCGAGATCTTACTTATTGTGGTCTAAAGTAGGGCATTACAGAATCACTTTGCCTAAGGCTTAGAGAAGGAGGCAGGCCAGGCCAGAAACTGGAGAGTCATAGTTTCTGTTTAAGCACCTATGAAGCAGTCTCAAAGAAAACCAACAACAGAGGCTTCATATAATACTCAAGCTCAGGGACTGGCGATTTATACATTTGCCCCTAAAATCAATTGAAATGTTTAGGGAGAAGATTGGTGGGCTGTGTATTACATGCCAAATAGTTATGGTAACAGCAAAGAGAATCCCTGGGCCACTAACTTCATCATACAGCCCAAAAGGTAAATAGTGAAAATATAAGGGGGGGGGGGGTTGGTGAACCTTTCATTAGCTATGCACACCCAAAATGGTAAAATTTATTTACACAATGTCTTAAAAGTTTGGGGTCCCAAGCCTTCTTCCATCACCATGGGAGCCTCTCCCCACATCTGACCAGTCATCACCAGGTGTCCTTATTCCCCACTAGCCCCTGCTTGTCACATGCCCTTTTCTTGCTCAAATCTTTGACTGGCCCCTCCAGGTACCCATTGGAACAATTAGCATTCTCTGCCAACAGCAGTAACTCAACTGTGGGAAAGATCTCTATAATTTTATAGCACAGAGTATAATTTCCAGTTGAATTGACTGTACAGTCTTGTGCAACGTTCCTTGGAATGTTTAATCCAGGGACCAGCTGGCTACCTTTGTAAACAGACAAGGACCGCCTTCATCTTCCCAACCATTGTATCCAGTGGAGCATGGGGCAGAGAACGGCACTGTTATTAAAATCGACGTTTCACTTAGCAACGCTGATTTTATATGCGGCAGGCACCTAGGTATCTGAAGCTGTTGCAGAACTACATGTCGCTCTATACAAGTTCCTGGTTATAGATCCATACTGTATATATGTCTTAAAACGATATCAGTTATTTATACTTCTTTGTGTAACACCCCTATCTAAAGCAAGAAACACGAACAAGTGCTGCATAGACAGTCTACAGGACTACATATCCCAGCATGCCTCAGAGCTGAGGACCTGGCTGGGGCTTTAATCCACCAATGATAAGAAAGGGCGCAAAATGTTTTGAGGACCACACTGCTGGACTATAAAAAAGGGAGAGAAGTGTGTGCCTGCGGGGGAAAAACTGCTGACTGCTGCCTACTGCTGTACCTGCTCTGCATGGGAGAGCTGCCAGAGGGGAGAGACATCTGCAGGGATCCTGCCCCAGGGGAAGCTGCTACTGGGAGAAGCTGACCCTGCTATCCCAGTCCTAGACTAGCACCTGTAAAAGAGCTATCAGTGCTAGCCAGAAAGGGAGCAGGGGGAAATGGCCTGCGGTTGGTGGGAGAGTCCTAGGCTGACATGCTGCAAAGAGGCCCAGGTGATTTCAGCTGCTAGAGAACAGAGCTGCCTGCATCCCATCTGAGGTCTGTTACTAAAGGTGATACAGAGTTTGGAGCACAGACTGTGAGTAACCTGCAACACCACACACTATTGGGGAACTGTGTATTATCAAACAATAGGAGCTAATCCATCTGTTGCTGAACTATACACTCTGCCAAGTCATTTCTCACCTGGGAGGAAAGTGTTTCTTCACTAAGTTTATAAAGTTATACTGCTAACCGACAGAGGAAAGGATCAGTGCTATTGGCCAATAAGCTAAACTCAATAAGGGCCCCAACGTGCACAAATCATCTGGGACTGTGACAGGGAAATTAAGTTACAACATTTAGCACATATACTTTCTGCATACTTTGTATTAGCAATTTAAATGGTGTCATTGTTGGTTGGTGTATTGTTATACATATATATCTTGCTTTAATATTTTAAATCATAGTCGAATCCCTGCTGATTATTTGTTACGCTTAATAAAGAAAAGGGATATCACTGTTTATCATTATTGTGGTCCGTTCAATGGGGTGTCACTGAGTGTGCTGGAGTTACCCATATATATATTAGTCTCACTCAAGGGTGTTCTACATTTGGGGGCTCGTCCGGGATCATCTCCACCCACGTCACTGACTCCGCCCCTTTTCACCAGTTGTATAGCATCCTGCCATAAGAAGCGAAGATGGAGCCGCAAGCCGTGCTAGAGTGGTGTCAGGACCGTCAGGCAAACCCCACATATTGCCTAGCTCTGATAATAGCAGAGGCAAACTTAAATTCAAGGCAGATTTACCAGTTAATGGATGAAATGTCACCTTTTGGCCGCTGCCTAATAGTTGATAGGAAAACAGATAACAAGGATGTAAAGACATGCGTTTTGCTGCAAATGGAGGATCCTATAAATCCTGATGATGTCCCATTCATGATGACATTCGGCAGTGAGAAATATCAGTGTAACTTGGTTTTACCTGCTTCACCAGTTTCAGTTATCACATCAGACGGAGATGTTGAACATCCAGCAGCCGGAAACAAAGAAGTTAACAACCCATCCCTCGCAGCAAATCCATGTGGGCCCTCTGCTGCCATCGGGGCAGATATCCTTACTGCACTAGGAAACTTAGTAGAGAAGTGTGTTCGGCCTATACAGCCTCACAGCGGGTTTGGATACAGAAAACTACACTTTTTCTCAGGAAAACAACCCACGCCAGAAGGGGAAGATGACTTTGAAGCCTGGATGGATCAAGCCATCCAAGCCCTGGAAGAATGGGATGTTCCAGAGTCACAGAAGAAACAGAGAATCACCGAGAGTTTGATGGGTCCAGCTGCGGATGTAATTCGGGCCCCAGTGAAGGAGCAAACTGGAAGCCCGCCTAAGAGAAGCTCCAATAGATTTAAACAATGGGTAGACAATGGCGAGGAGGCCTCCAAAACCCAAGCAAGACAGGTGCCAACTGAAGGTGCACTATACCATACCAGTATGGAAAAGTTCAAAGGACAATTTCCTCCCCGTACCCAGAAAGGGGTTAGAGAAGCTTGCACATGGTGGGGACCCGAATTGCCTAAAGGGTTGGCAGGTCCATCTCCAGTGGTTCCAGTCCAGATTGAAGGAATCTACGGAGATGCTCTATTAGACAGTGGGGCTCAAGTGACTATACTATTTCAGGATTTTTACAAGAAATACCTGAGCTACATCCCTTTGGAAAAAATAGAAAACCTTGAATTATGGGGCCTAGGTGATACAAAGTTCCCTTATGATGGCTATATTAATATTAAGTTGGAATTTCCGCCTTCAGTGACCGGATCTAAAGAGGCTGTTGAAGCATTGGCTTTAGTGTGCCCTAGACCAGGAGGATCTAAGACTTCCATAGTGGTAGGCAACAACACTGATCTGATAAGGCGAATGCTTGCTGGCCTGTTGGACTCAAGACAAAGACTGGATTTTAAGAAAGTTAACATTCACCCCATGCTGCAGTCCGTACTGGTCTCCAGGCACAAACAGAAGCGGGAACCAAAAGAATGTGTGGGAAATGTATGGTTTATACAGAGAAGAGAGCAAGTAATACCCCCTGGGCAAATAAAATGTTTGAATGCTCGGGTAAAGATGCGCTGGGAGGACACAGTCCCTGACCTCATGATTGAAGGGGAAAAAGGTGCTGATTTGCCTCTTGGAGTTGAACTTATTTCAGAAGCTTTGCTGGCGGAATGCTTAAGGCGAAAAAAGGGAAACATAAGAGTAGGCCTCAAGAATACAACCAGTGTACCAGCTATACTACGTCCCCATGCCCTGCTGGGTAGAGTCCATTCAGTTTGCCCTATCACTGACACTGACCTAACTTCAGATGCCTGGGAGTTAAAGCCAGAAGATTTCAAATTTGGTGACTCACCTATCCCAGAAGATTGGAGAAACCGATTGCAGATTCAGCTGCTTAAAAAAAGTCAAGTGTTCTCCAGAAGTGACCTGGATATGGGCTGCTCTAATAGCACTCAACACAGGATTCGTCTCAAGGAAGATAGACCAGAGAGAGGTCTCGGCGCATAGCTCCAGGTGACCTCGAAGATTTAAGGAAACATCTAGAAGAGCTGAAGACAGCAGGGATCATCAAGGCATCAAGAAGCCCATATGCTTCTCCGATCGTGGTGGTGCGTAAAAAGAATGGGTCCATTCGAATGTGTGTGGATTACCGAACTCTGAATCGGCGCACCATACCAGACCAATACACTACCCCTCGGATAGAGGAGGTCCTGAATTGTCTTGTAGGAAGCAAGTGGTTTAGTGTATTGGACCTTAGAAGTGGATATTACCAAATACCAATGCATCCAGATGATAAAGAGAAAACTGCTTTTATATGCCCTCTTGGATTCTATGAATTTGAACGGATGCCGCAAGGTATCTGTGGGGCACCCGCCACCTTCCAAAGGCTTATGGAGCGTACTGTGGGAGACATGCACCTACTAGAAGTGTTAGTGTACCTGGATGATTTAATTGTATTTGGAAGAACTTTGGAAGAACATGAAGAAAGGTTGATGAAAGTTCTTGATTGGCTCCAGAAGGAAGGCCTGAAGCTATCACTTGATAAATGTCAATTTTGTCAACCTTCCGTGACCTACATAGGACATGTGGTGTCTGCAGCTGGAATTTCTACTGATCCCAGTAAAATAGAGGCTGTGTCCACCTGGCCAGAACCCAGAACCTCTACTGAGTTACGTTCTTTTCTTGGATTCTGCGGATATTACAGACGATTTGTAGAAGGGTTCTCCAGAGTGGCTAAACCTCTCAATCAGCTCCTGCAGATCGACACAGATCAAGAGAGTGAAGACAAACCCAGGTCGATAAGAAAATCAACCACTCCGGGGTAGACCAAGGAATCCATAGAGGACAAGTGGACAGAAGAATGTGACCGAGCATTTAATCAGTTAAAATATTGCCTCACTCATGCCCCAGTTCTGGCTTATGCTGATCCCAGTAAGCCATATACCCTTCACATCGATGCAGTAGAGACGGCTTAGGAGGTGTGTTATACCAAGAGCATGAAAAATTGTTGAGGCCAGTTGCATTGATCAGCAGAAGCTTATCCCCCGCAGAAAAGAATTATCCTGCGCATAAGCTAGAGTTCCTTGCATTAAAATGGGCAGTGGTTGATAAACTCCATGACTACTTGTATGGCACTGAATTTGAGGTCCAAACAGACAACAACCCTCTAACGTATATCTTAACAACGGCTAAACTGGATGCAACAGGGCACAGATGGCTAGCTGCCTTAGCTAATTATACATTTAGCCTACGCTACCGTCCAGGTCGCAGTAACGGAGATGCTGATGGGTTGTCCAGACGACCCCATGAGACCCTGCACCCTGATGACGAATGGGTTGAAATTCCAGCTCCAGGTGTAAAGACTGTGTGTTCAGCAGTGTCCTATGAATGTCGAACAGGTAGCATGGCTGAGAACATAGGCCTCAAGCTGGAGGGAGTTCCGTTACTCTACTGCAATATTACCTCTATTCAGGCTACCTCACTACCACCTCTCTCTAAAGAAGATATAATGAGGGATCAAAGAGATGACCTTCTTTGTAAAGTAGCCATGGAAGCTCTTAAAAAGAGACAAGTAGAAGTACTTAAAGCTGACTCTCATCCCCTTGCTAAACTTTTGATAAAGGAATGGGAAAAACTAACATTGAGAGATGGAATGGTCTATAGAAGGGCTCCCAATAAACAAAACCAAGAGAAATGGCAGTTACTGCTTCCACAAAAACATAGAGAAAGTGTCCTTGTGTCATTACATGATGAACATGGTCATTTGGGCTATGAAAAGACTTTAGGACTAGTAAGAGACCGTTTCTACTGGCCTTGCATGAAGCAAGATGTGGAAGATTACTGCAGGTCCTGTTTGCGGTGTATACAGAGAAAGACTTTACCAACCCGGAATGCCCCTATGGGTCACATTGAAAGTCAAGGGCCCATGGACCTTGTGTGTATTGACTTTTTATCACTTGAACCAGATAAAGGTGGCATCAGCAACATCCTAGTAATCACAGATCATTTCACTAGGTATGCTCAAGCATTTCCAACTAAAGATCAACGGGCTATCACAGTAGCTAAAGTGCTCGTTGAAAAATTCTTTGTTCATTATGGGCTACCACATAGAATACATTCGGATCAAGGCAGAGACTTTGAAAGTAAACTTGTCCATGAATTGTTACTGCTACTGGGAGTGCATAAATCCAGAACAGCTCCGTACCACCCACAGGGGGACCCACAGCCTGAAAGGTTTAACAGAACTTTGTTAGATATGCTGGGTACCCTAACTTCAGAACAGAAAACACATTGGAGCCATCATGTGGCCACCCTAGTACATGCATACAATAGCACTAAGCATGATGCCACAAACATTCCGGTATATCAGATCAGGCCTGAAGGAAAGAATCATCCTATTAAAACATGGCATAGGAACCATCTACTTCCTATTGGCCCAACAGTAAGAGAGCCTAGATCCGTAGATGATACACCTCCCAAAAACACCAGACCCAGAAGGTCAAAGAGAATTCAGAGTCAAACTCCTACTGTACCTAGGGCTGACTGTCGCATCTACTCAAGTGAAGATGAATCTGAAGAAGAGGAATGGGGTTTAAACTATTTCTTCTATGAAACAGACTCAGAGAGACCTGCTTTAAATAGTGAGGAACCCACTACAGAATTAAATGTAAATGCTCCAGAGTTTATTCCAGAAAATCCTGAGTTAATTGAAAATATAGATGATGTACCTTCCCAGGTGTCAGAGGTTGCTCCTGACACATCTATCACAAATGGAAACGAATCTGTACATGAACTGTCAGACAACCTACCGCCTACACTAGAAACTGATACTGATGTTGGCTCCAGAGTTGACTGTGATGAAGAACATATAGAGTCAAGAGTGTTTAACACAAGAGAACCCAGAGTAATCAGACCACCTCAAAGGCTTACTTATGATTATCTGGGCAATAGTACAGAAAAGACTGTGATTGTGGCCCATAGAAATGCCTACGCCCATGTTCCCTCTACTGCACACTCTTCAGGTGACATCCCAACTCAGTGTAGATCTGTGGTGTATTTTCAATGTCCTTACTTGGTAGATATACAAATTTGAGTTATGTTACTTATACATGTATGTACCTGTCATATATTATGCATTGCTAATTATGCTCAGAGGTTGCTCTTGAGAGGACTCAAGATTTGTGGTGGGGGGAGAGTGTAACACCCCTATCTAAAGCAAGAAACACGAACAAGTGCTGCATAGACAGTCTACAGGACTACATATCCCAGCATGCCTCAGAGCTGAGGACCTGGCTGGGGCTTTAATCCACCAATGATAAGAAAGGGCGCAAAATGTTTTGAGGACCACACTGCTGGACTATAAAAAAGGGAGAGAAGTGTGTGCCTGCGGGGGAAAAACTGCTGACTGCTGCCTACTGCTGTACCTGCTCTGCATGGGAGAGCTGCCAGAGGGGAGAGACATCTGCAGGGATCCTGCCCCAGGGGAAGCTGCTACTGGGAGAAGCTGACCCTGCTATCCCAGTCCTAGACTAGCACCTGTAAAAGAGCTACAGTATCAGTGCTAGCCAGAAAGGGAGCAGGGGGAAATGGCCTGCGGTTGGTGGGAGAGTCCTAGGCTGACATGCTGCAAAGAGGCCCAGGTGATTTCAGCTGCTAGAGAACAGAGCTGCCTGCATCCCATCTGAGGTCTGTTACTAAAGGTGATACAGAGTTTGGAGCACAGACTGTGAGTAACCTGCAACACCACACACTATTGGGGAACTGTGTATTATCAAACAATAGGAGCTAATCCATCTGTTGCTGAACTATACACTCTGCCAAGTCATTTCTCACCTGGGAGGAAAGTGTTTCTTCACTAAGTTTATAAAGTTATACTGCTAACCGACAGAGGAAAGGATCAGTGCTATTGGCCAATAAGCTAAACTCAATAAGGGCCGGAACGTGCACAAATCATCTGGGACTGTGACAGGGAAATTAAGTTACAACATTTAGCACATATATTTTCTGCATACTTTGTATTAGCAATTTAAATGGTGTCATTGTTGGTTGGTGTATTGTTATACATATATATCTTGCTTTAATATTTTAAATCATAGTCGAATCCCTGCTGATTATTTGTTACGCTTAATAAAGAAAAGGGATATCACTGTTTATCATTATTGTGGTCCGTTCAATGGGGTGTCACTGAGTGTGCTGGAGTTACCCATATATATATTAGTCTCACTCAAGGGTGTGCTACATTTGCAACTTTATTTTAGTCAATGGCCCACAGAGCTCACAATAAGATTTTCAGAGTTCTGTGTCAGATGCTCCTTAAATAAGGAATAGATAAAGGGGGTTATTTACTAAACCTTGAATTTTTCTTATAAAGCTTTTTTCCCTAAAAACTAAAATTTTTCATGGGAAAAAAAAAAACTTTTCGAAATGTATTTCACCTTGAAGTGGCAAAAATCCTCTATTTTAGACCTGTCAAGGTCATGTATAAGTCAATGGGAAAGGCACCTATCACAGTTTTTTTTTTATTAAATAAGCTAAAATCAGGCATGGGAGTTTTTAATAAAATATGAGATAAATTAAAATTTTAGTAAATTGCGCCCTTAATGCAGCGCAGGGACAAGGTGATTCGGCCGGCCACCCCCCCCCTCAACTGAATGCATGCACATGTGCAGAAGGGGAGGGGGGAGAGAGCGTTGGAAGGGAGAGGAGGGGAGAGAGCATCAGTAGGGAGGGGAGAGATTGTCGGAAGGGAGGGGGAGAGAGCGTTGGAAAGGAGAGGAGGGGAGAGAGATCCGGAGGGGAGGGGAGAGAGCATCAGAAGGGAGGGGATAGATTTTCGGAAGGGAGAGAGCGTTGGAAAGGAGAGGAGGGGAGAGAGATCCGGAGGGGAGGGGAGAGAGCGTTGGAAGGGAGAGGAGGGGAGAGAGATCCGGAGGGGAGAGAGCATCAGAAGGGAGGGGAGAGATTGTGGGAAGGGAG
This sequence comes from Xenopus laevis, assembly GCF_017654675.1. Lineage (NCBI taxonomy): Eukaryota > Metazoa > Chordata > Amphibia > Anura > Pipidae > Xenopus > Xenopus laevis. Next base: position 128,771,423 of record NC_054377.1, on the reverse strand, counting down.
GGGAGAGAGATCTGGAGGGGAGGGGAGAGAGCATCAGAAGGGAGGGGAGAGATTGTCGGAAGGGAGGGGAGAGAGCAGGAGGGAAGAGAGAGCAGGAGGGGAGATAGACTGGGTAAGGGAGGGAGGCAGAGGAAAGTTGCATACATGGACTAGAGGTAAACAGGGGACAGCTACCTGCCCAGCAACCCCCTTTCATTGCGCCTTTTCTGCCTACCCCTAGTTCCGGCCCTGCCTTAATGTTCATACTACATGATCCTGGCTAATGTGAAAGCTACAAGGGCATGCTACTTGCACCAATACTGAGATAAAAGTAATGAGGATATTTGGCCACTTATTAATGCCAGTGGTTGATGTGTGAGTTCAAACAAACCAACCGCCCCCTATAAGTGCAGTTCCATATGTCCATGCCACATCCCTTTTCTTTCTAGGTGGAATCCAGTAATCTCTACCCAGTGGCTTGTGAGCAACATCACCAATATCATTGATATTGCTCTCAGTGGCCTCACTGGCCTCTAGGCTTGGAGGCAAGTTTGAAAAAAACCATGTGTACTGCCAAAAAAGTTCCCAGTAGTGTCCTTGAAGGGGTTGTTTAGCTTTGATGTAACTTTTAGTATGGTTTAGGGAGTGCTTTTCTTAATAGAGACATTTTGCAACTGGTTTTGATTTTTTTATGTGCTGTTTTTGAGTTATTTAGCTTTTTATTTAGCAGCTCTCCAGTTTGCAATGTTAGCAGTCTGGTTGCTAGGGTCAAAAATACCCTAGCAACCATACACTGATTTCAATAAGGTACTGGAATACAAACAGAAAAGGGCCTGAATAGAAAGATGAGTAATAAAAAGTAGCAATAACAATGCCTTACAGAGCATTTGTTTTTAGATGGGGTCAGTGACCCCCATTTGAAAACTGGAAAGAGTCAGAAGAAAGCAAATAATTAAAAAGCTATAAAAAAAGAGAAAAAATGAAGACCAATTGAAAAGTTGCTTAGAATTGGTCATGGTAAAACATACTAAAAGGTGAACCACCCCTTTAAAGACTCATTTGGGAGGGATAACCAGTGAATACCTTATACAATAAGGGAGAAGGCACTTGGATGGTGAGAGGAGACAGTAGAACATCACTTGTAGCAAAGAGCTACAAAGGCCACCAATAAAGCGCCAATCAAGGCCTCACTACAAAGGGACATGAAGGTGGCAATTTATGAAATGTTAAATCATTTTAAGTTTGGTCTTTTATGATGAAAAAACATGGCTACTCCCACTAGTGATGTTATTTCAAGAAGTTTTTTTCTTGATCCATTCAATGTAACATTTTACGATTTATTCATGATAATTGTGCCACTAGGGTCACTGTTTTCCTAGAATCTAGCATCGTACAAACATGGGCAAACCGTGCCCAAGATCATTTTTAACCAATCAACATCTTTTTACTGATGTAGTTCAGTTAGCAAATTAGACGCAGACAGCTGACTCTTTGCTAGGGAAAAAACAGATGCTCAATAAATGAAGGTCCAAATTGGGCTTGTGAATATATGAAATACATATAACGTGGGTGGCAATAATACAGCACATTATTACATGTTTTTTTTTTTTTTTAAAGGAAGTGTGAATTTAAATGCTAAAGATTAAGTTGCCAGATGATGTGTGTTTACTTGAGATTAAAAGTGCCAAGAAGGCAATCTTATTACCATGCTCACATTCATAACAGAGACCTCTCTAGGGAGCATCCAGTCTACTGGGAAAATAACAACGGCGCTTAAAGGATTTGTTTACAAGGGAGAGGAGGATGGTATGATCTAACAGTCGACAATGTATATTCTGCTAAATGACAGTTGGGTTCAAACCGAATGAGCTTTGATTAATGCAAGGACGAATGTACTTTTGTTTTTATTGGTGATTCAGATCCCGCTTGCTGTTTTGCATTAACCAAGCCTCGCTCTTATGGGTCTTGGCCCTGCAGTAACATGGTGATGATAAAACAGCTATTCCCTCTCTTTGGATTTTTAAGAGATAATCTTAAGAGAACAAACACCCGCATATCCCACTGGGCACTGTTAGAAAAGTGCTTCGTAGTGCAGTACTGAAGCTTCGGTTTTAATTGTCCGTTCCTGTTTTGGCACGTTCACTGCTTGTTTCCACAGCAAGGAGGAAACAGTGGCAGGACATGGAATATTGCCTGTTTCAATGGGTGCTATTATCTTAATAAGTTCTCTTCTGCTACAAGAGGGGAAGCAAAGATCTCTTGAGCCTTCATCTCCATGCCTACCAGAAGAAAGACAAGATTCCTTTCTATATAAAAGAAGGGTTGTTCACTTTTAAATTAAAGGAAAACTATACCCCCCAAACAATGTAGGTCTCTATTAAAAGATACTGAGTAAAACAGCTCATGTGTAAAACCCTGCTTCATGTAAACGAACCATTATCATAATGATATACTTTTCTAGTAGTATGTGCCATTGGGTAATCATAAATAGAAAATTGCCATTTTAAAAAATAAGGGTCGTCCCCAGAGATCGTAAGATTCACTGTGCACACATACAAACCACGTGTAAGGTCACATGAGCCAATTAACAGACAGAGTTCTGCCTTTTGCTTCCACACTTCTTCCTGTTACAGTTAGTGTTGTAGTATTTCTGGTCAGGTGATCTCTGAGGCAGCACAGATAGAGTCAAGAAATGGTGGTTCAAGGCAAGAGATGTAAAAGGGCAATATTTATGTAAATATATATTCCAGTTTGGTAAGATTCTTTAATATGTCATTCAATTTGATATAAACTATCTGTTGCTTAAGTGTTCATTTTGGGGGTATAGTTTTCCTTTAACTTTTAGTATGATGTAGAGTATAGAGTGATATTCTGAGACAATTTGGATTTGGTTTTAATTTTTTAATATTTCTGGTTTTTATATCATTAAGCTTTGCAGTTTGCAGTTTCAGCAACCTGGTTGCTTGGGTCCACATTATCCTAGCAACCATGCACTGATTTGAATGAGGGACTGGAATATGAATAGGAGAGGACCTAGCTAGAAAGATGAGTAAAAGTTGCAATAACAATACATTTGTAGCCTTACAGAGCATTTGTTTTTTAGATGGGGCCAGTGACCCCCCATTTGGAAACTTGGAAGAGTCAGAAGACAAAGGCAAATATTTCAAAATCTATAATCAAAAAAAAAAAAAAAATGAAGTTGCTTCTATAACATACTAAAAATGAACTTAATGTGAACCACCACTTTAATGAAATGCAATACATTAAAGGAGACGTATTATTTAAAAAAAACAAGAATGTACCTGTGCGTTTTACTCTTTTAGATATAGAAGTGCTTTAAAAAGTTGTGTTTCTGTTTATTTTGTTGTAAATTTATTTAAAAACCCTACTAGTCCTGTCCATCTGTTCTACTTCCTGCTGCTTCCTTCCCAGGCTGTGCAGGGGAGCCGGAGGCACAAAGGACAGGAACCAATCAGCAGCTAGACTGACCTTATAGGGAACTGAAGCCTGTCTTTTCTTGTGTGACTACAGGGCTGTGATTGGCTGTCCCCCTCCTACTGTGCAGGGATGTTAGCACACACCCAACCCACATTTGAAACAGGGACAGGAATGAGAGAACATCTACGGGGAGCTCCAATAAAGGGGATAATTTTGAAGACAATATTAATTTACAGCCAAAAGTAAAACCAGCACCATATAGTATACATTACCACCTACAAAATTAGGAAGGGTTCGTTTATCCTATATGTCTCACGTTTTATTCCCTAGACTTTAAATGTAAAATACATTAAAAACTCATACATATTTACCGGTTCAGAGAACTTACCCAATTAATAGCTAAGTTATGTTGCTTTCCCCAAAATAATATCTCTAAAATATGACTGGCTAACACACACGATGCCTCATTCCATTCCATAATAAACACAGCTGCCAGGCTCATACACGTCCCCAACCACTTTCCTCTGCCACATCGCCAACTAATACGCTGGCTTCTGCTACCAATCAGGATAAAGTTCAAACTGCTGACCTTTAGGTTTAGAACCCTACCCCACCCTACATCTCCCAACATATATCCAAGTACTCACCAAACTGCTTGTTACCTTCTTCTACAGGTGTAGATCTACAGGTGTAGAGCTACACCTTAAATTATAACTCATTACCTACATTTTACACACATTCAAGACCTTCATAGAGCTGCCTCCCTTTTCTGAATTCCCTCTCATGTTCCATCTGAATCATTCTGCCTTTAAACAATCACTAAAAATACAATTCTTTAGAGAAAAGCCTACCATCCCTTCCCTATACTCTATATACCACTCTCATCTGCTAAAGTACAACACTAAACTTTCTCTCTCACGTTGCTAAATCTTGATCTTGCACATCCCACACCTTGTAGCTTATGCCCACTTCTCCCATTAGACTGTAAGCTTTATTGCACATGTAGTGTTATTGTAAATGAAGTGCAGCGTTCTCTACTAGGAGCTTCATCCCCAACACTGTGCTCCAGATGAGACCTTAATTATTCAGGGGTTAAGTCCTCACAACGATGTGGTGGCAGGGTGTAGTATAATTGTACCTTGGTGTAGTATACTATAATTGGGCGCCAATGGTTCTTTTAACTTAACCAGAGAATATATTTATGGAACAGGATAATCTACAAAGGGGTGTACATGGAGAGCAAGCAGGATCATACCGCAACAGTAGATAGGATATACTCACAGCACCTTTGGTTAATATTAGTCCCTGCAGGGAAGAGAACACGTACAACAGCAAGTGCTCAGGGTACACCCAGCTTTCCCCTCAAGTGGAACCTGAGGGGAATCTCTACATTCCTAGGTCTGTACACGTAGTCCCTACTTCTTGGCAATTATTACCTGCGATCATAATCCCTCTCAAAATCCTCGGAGGAGCCTCATGCTGCTCTGCAAAATAGCCTGTCTGTCTGTGACTCCTAAAGTGACATCTTAAGGTGAGTAGCCTATCCTTACTAGACCTGACCTGTCTAGGTTTCCCTGGAGCCCTGCCCGCCTGCTCAGGCCAGAGCTAGCACAAGATGGACCCTGAGCACATGGCTGCCCAGGACTTTATACTTTAGCACAGTGCCATCTAATGGGCACTGGTTGAGCACCAAGGGGCATAGCTTTAAGCAGGATAAGGAAGCAGGCCCCCTCCTAACTGTATTTTAGGACCCAGTAAGGTGTCTATAACACTAGGGGACTGCCTGCTAAATAATACTGGAAGACTAATTTACCAGTGCCCTACACACACACAACCTTTTTTGCCTCCTGTATTGATCAGTATTAGTATGTTTGATGTATACACACTTCTAATGTCCATGCTACCATAACTATGGATGAACTAGAAACCAACCAAACATATAGATTAGTCTACAGTCCCACTAACTGGGAGAAACCCTTTAGAACAGTGAACCTTTAACTTGTAGATGAACCTCTCTCTGTAGCAACTGGGTCACATTTTGGTTCTTTGAAGAGACTTCATGATCATGATAAAGGTTTATATAGAGTACCAAGGGCAGCACCCCCTAGGATCTTGAGATATATTTTACTATCAATAACCTAATTGGTAAAAGAAAATATAGCACTATGCAAATTAAACTTTAAAGGTCAACAAAATGCCCCCCTTGCCCCTTTAAGAAATATAAGAAATGGAGGGTAGAGTAATTCATAAGCTGGGTGACAGCGAGTTGCATGCCCCTGATTTATACGAGACTGTCTCAGTCTCATAATTAAAATGTCCCCGGCTGTCTTCATGGTTGAATCTACTTGGGGACATGCAAAAGAAAAAGTGTTTACTGGAGTTTGCAAAAGTAATAATAGAAAGGCAGAAGCCCTGGGAACAGATTTGCTGACTTATAGGTACATTTAATGTAAAACTAATGGGCTGTCTTAGGATATTAATATTAAAAACTGCATGGTGCCTTATATCTCCAATGCATGCCACATAAAATGTCTGATGATATGTACTTCCAGTAGGGTGAAATGTATTGCAGTATTCAGACATCAGAAGGTTATATGTTTCCTCTTCCACTGGAGATATTTTCTGCATGCATTTATAATAATAATCACACTTAAAGGGAGACTGTCACCGGAATACAGAGTGTAGTACGAGGAAAAATGGTTTTCCTTTCCTGCAGAAAAAGTTATTGGTACTTATAACGCTTACATTGCAGAAGCAACATTCTGGTAGCTCTGAAAAAACATAAGGCCATGTCCCAGAACTTGCCAGCCATGCCTTAATGAGGTCACATCACACTCCAAACCTGTTAGTCTGGGCACTTATGTAGGGCACTTATGTATTTAGGGTTTGCCAAAGTACTATTTACTTATCACCCTTATTCTGAACCCCCTTTTGATCAATCCATTCTTGTTAACTGCCATCTGATTTCTTTACTTGCCCTTATCTCTAAACTGATTGATGCTTAGTATATAACCAGCTGACCTGCATGGCTTGCTTGATCCCTACAGTCTACAGAAACCAATTTCACCAGTTATCAGCAAATGCCCCAAATCACTTCTACTTTCTAATACTCCTAGATCTCTCAGCAGCTTTTGACACCTTCAGACTCCATCTTTTCCTCTAGTCCCTCATTCTCTTGGCTTTGTGAGACTGCCCAATACTGGCTTCCTCATACCTTTCAAATAAAATTTCCATTGCCTTTTAGAGTGGATTTTTATCTTCTCCCTTACTTTAGGGTCCCTAAAGGCTCTGTCCTAGACCCCTTATTATTTCCTCTACATTTTTTCTTCTCTTGGCCAAATAAATTCAAGTGGTTTCCAATACTCCTCTATGCTACCAAAACAAACATATGTCTCCCCTCCCAAAATCGTAGCCTAGATCACTTAACATGGGTCTCTTCTTTTTTTGTCAACCATTTCTACTTTGATGGCCCAATGCCACCTCAAATACAACCTAAGAAATGTTGCTCCTCCCCCCATTCAACACCCATAACATTCTATAAATATCCATTACTATTAACAACATCACTATCACCCCCTTACCCCACGCCAAGCACCTGGAGTTATCTTGATTCTGCTCTGTCGTTTACTTCTCATGTCCAATCAATAATTGAATCGTCACTTTACCTAAGGATTATTAAAATATGATCCTAATATCATACAAGATGTCACCAAAATTCATTTGCTCATTTCGTCACAACTGCAACTCCCTCTTAATTGACCTTATCCTTCACTCTAGTCCATAATAAAAGCAGGCTCCTTACAAACGGCACAACATTGCTGTTCCATTCTGCTAGTGCCTTCACTGGCATCTGCTATCTTCCAGGATAAAATTCAAACCACTGACTTTAACTAGGTACTCCATTATTGGTTTTCTGTAGAATGTGTCCCTGCCAGCTGCCTTGGAATGATGCCTAGAATATGTGGTCATTAAATTTCCCAAATATTTGAGGAAATAATTTATGGAAATCCTAAAATAACATGTCCCAGGCACTGTACTGATTCACTTCTGTTCTGTTCTATACACATTTTTCGACTTAAAAAATGTAAACTATTGCTGGGCTACTTTTTAAATGGATTTGGGCAATCTTTGAATAGTTTTTGATATTTTTCATGGTTTTCCACTGAGCAACCTTGAAGTTGTGCCAAAGCATGCCCAGGCCTAATACATTTGCCCCAAACTCTGCCGTTTTCAGAATAGCAGTGCTTCTTTTGGAACCGTATAGTGGAACTTATTAGCACTGGGACATACTGTATGCATTATCTTGACCAATTCCCTGGGAAGCTTATTTGTTAGACACTTTCCGGTGACTTAGTAGCTGACCTGGGATACTGAACCAACACTTCTGCCTCTGTTACTGTTTTTTGGGGGCCCCTGAGGTCAAGCTTATTTGGTGGTGATAGTCACCAGCTGGAACTGTGGTCAGTAGTAAATATTTATAGATAATGTACTGGTAATTACACATGCTTTGTAACCCTCCCTGAATTGTACCACCATCCACCAACTTTCCCTTATGACCTGCCCAGGGGCGATCCTGGCCCCTCCGCCGCCTGAGGCAGCAGTAGTTACCCCCCCACCCCAGAAATTCACTCTTAAAGTACCAGGAGCAACATTTTTGCTGCCCCTGGTACCTAGTGGGGTGCTGCTGCCTGAGGCGACAGCCTCAACTCGCCTAATTGGCGAAGCACCCCTGGACCTGCCCTGAACCCTCCAGAAAGGTCACACCTTTTGGTGAGTCAATGGTACCCCAGTCCAATGCTGAGTGGCGCTCTAATAAAAATTCTTTAGAGAAGAGGATTGCAAGCTCGGGGTCCCAGAAGTGACAGGGTGGGCATGATGCACAAAGCTGAGCCAAAGGTAAAAGATTACTCCATTTCCCTTCTAATTAACAATTACAGGAATGCAACATGAAAGTAAGCTCTTATAACTAACAAGGTTTATTGTCCTTTTAATAAAACCTTAAATACTACCCACAGCAACAGCCAAAGAAGAACTGCACACATAAAACCCAGGAAATCAATAGAAAATATTGTTTTAATTACAATGCAATAAATGGCTCTAAATAAATTTAAAGCACTAACTTCCCTTGGGGAGCAGGGTTTGGATTGGACTGTATTTACCATGGTTACATTGTAGGTCACTAAACTAATTTCAGTGCATTATATCAAGCTATCTGTCTGTCTGTCTGTCTATAGCTACAATCTCCACCCATTTACCCATTGAAGAGTGGAGCCACAGCGTTAGTCCATTTCATTAAATCTGTATTGCAGCATTATTAATCATTGTCTATTGGGCAAAGACATTTCAGGAGTGATATGCCCTGTTTATTGGCTTCGGAGTGATTCTGAGCATCCAATCAGGGGGTGCACCTCTAATGTCTAATGTCAGTGATGTATGAAAAGGCAGGTCTCTAGTTATCTTAAAATTCTCTACATTGCAATGGATTTATCAGCGCTGGCACACAGCCAGGATATACTGCAGTACTGTAGAGTATATCATATAAACAAATATTTACATGCTGTACTTGTAACAGAAAGAGCTGAATAGGCAGAACACATGAAAAGGCATCATTTCAAAGAGTTATGGCGTTCTATTACCAAGCAGCCAATTTAAACAGGTATCGCTGCATATATAACCAATCAACTCCCTGTTGGCAGTCGTCCAGCTATTTATGAAGTGCAACTCCTGTCTGCCCACAGCCGTGCTGGGAGTTGTAGTTCATCTACAGCTGAGCTATATAGGTAATAACTAGACTTTATACATAATGAATAGCAAAGCTAAGGCTGACAAATATAGATATCCTTATCAAACAGCCAGTGTATCATGGGTAAAACCCTGCAACCCTCCAGCTATTGCTAAACTGCTCGGACGCAAACGACTGGAGGGCAAGGGATTAGATATCCCTGCAAGGGACATGTACAGGTAGTAGAAAGACAAACAGACAGGAATAAGGTAGACATTGATACAGAACTGATTACTGGGTGCAAATCAGATCATCGTAATAAAAAAGGGGGCCAGTAGTTTGACTGATTGATCAATTGGCAGTACTTAAATACTTGACTATTAATTGTAGAAAAATATTAATGATAGAAACAAAGCTCATCCAAGTTAAAGAAGAGACAATAAAAGATAGGAAAGAAGAGATTAAAAGATTTTACAGGGAGGGAAATGGAACTTTGCTAGTTGTAATATAAACTCAAGCCTGGAGCTCAGAGCCAGACAGTATGCCAATCAGTCTGTGCCATTCCTCTAGATGCCAATCAGTCTGTTCCCTGTGCCACCCAGACAGAATAGGGAGAACTCCTCGAGCCTCACCTGCACTGAGCACCGTCCTGTCTCCTCTGTCCTTCCCTTGCGCCTGCAGGAATCAGAGACGGGAGAAGAGTGGCACACACTGGGCGAGCAGCTGCAAGTGACACTTTACCAAGGGCAGTCAGACGGGACACAGAACTGGGTGGGAGAAGACAGACCAGGCACGGACATTGAGCGTCAGAGACTTAGGGAGCAGGTGATGAGCGAGCAGAGCCCTCCTCTTAGAGTAAAGGAGGATGAGGAGGGAGGAGAGAGGGAGAGAGACAAGGGGAGGGAGAGAGACAGGAGGAGAAAGTGGCAAGTTGGATGAGGCAGGACAAATAGGAGGGAGTGAAAAAACATTGACAGGGTTTCCAGGTCTCATTCAAATCAAGCCAAGTATTGCCCAAAACTATTTAAGAAGCAGCTGAATGATAGTGACCTAACATCATTGAATACGGTACAGTGGCAGAATCGTGCCAGGGATTTATCAATCATTTTTCTGGTTTAAAAGGACATGTTTTATGATTTCCCAGACTGGGAGAATATTTGGGACACTGAGGTTTATACACAATATCATTCCAGGGGGGGGGGGGATGGTGGCAACCCACAGAAAGCCAATCACGGAGCCCCTGAGAGCGGCACATTATGATTCAGGAACTATCAGTTGGCACCATTGTAGTGTGTGTATATAAAACATATGTCCCCATATGTAGTAAAAGGCACTAGGTTCGCCCAGGAGCAGTAATCCATAGTAACCGATAAGATGTTTACTTTTAAACAGGTGACCAGTAAATTCTATCTATCTACAAAACCAGCCTATTGGGTTCATTAAATGTTTACATGATTTTCCAGTGGACTTAAGGTATGAAGATCTATATTACGAAAAGATCTGTTATGTGGAAACCCCCAGTTCCTAAGTATTCTGGATATCAGATCCCATACCTGTAATTATATGATACAGCACAATTTATAAGCAGTAACCAGCCTATTCCAACAATCATAACCCAAGAACTATAACCCTATTTGCTACATTGCACATTTAACCCTGTAAGCACCGCAGCTCAGACTTACACACTATTATTATCAATACATTGTGGGGTTTTACAGAACTAGGGGGTTGTATTGCTGGTATATAATGGAAAGGTTTGTGCCAATGCCACATAGAAAAAATATATATATGGCACTACTCAAAAAAATAAATGATGTCAAAAATGCAAAATCTAATATTAAATTAATCAGAGTGGATTTACTCACAGTTCACCCCAGTCCCCAGGTGCAAATCCAAAACAGTATTTCAAAAGAGATGTGAGGACCTCCAATAATAAAGAAGCAGTTAATTAAAAAATTAGAAAATTTTATTAGGACATAAAAACCTAACGTGTTTCGTGCCTATTAGGGCACTTACTCATAAGAGTAAGTGCGGGGGTATGTATATTTTCCGCACGTAGCGCAGTCACATTTTTTGACCATGCCCCTTTCAGTGACCACACCCCCTAATTACCATGTTCATTTTACAAAATTTGGCAGGTTATGAAAGTTTGAAAATATTTCTACTTATCTAAACTGTTTTTTTATGTCTCAAAATTGTTACAAAGTATCTTATTTGCACCTGTTAATTAAGTTAGAAACTGTTTCTTTTTCTGGCTGTTCAGTGCAGAGAAAATAGGTACTTTCCAGTACAAATGAGGGACTGCAGGTTGAGCTTTCAAAAGAGGGACTGTCCCTCCGAAAAAGGGACAGTTGGGAGGTATGATATCAGCTCCAGATAATTGAACACAGTCAGTATCTCTCACGCTCTATCACAGCCAGCCCCAGGAGCAAGGAAGCCAAGATCTGCTGTGTCTAGTGCATGCTGGATATTGTAGTTTTACTTTAACCTGAGCATTGCACACTCACCGTATTATATTGTAGAAATTGGGGCAGGAATGGGAGGGGGCAGCAGTGGCATTCACAGGAGCAAGAATAAAAGTTCAGCAAGTTTCTATATACCAACTCACATAAAGAGTGCAACCTGCAATTCTGCAACCTTGCCCTGGCTTAATGGGTTAAAGGGCAAAAACCAAATAGTCTGTATTGGGCCCCATTTAATACAATGGCTAGAGTATGTGAAACTTGCTGCGCTCCAATAAGAAGTCCCACCTGGGGACCTTTCTCAAAGATAAGATCACCAGGTGGGGCACAAATGTTGGATCTGATGCTGTATCATAAAGTACAGGGCTTTGAAATAAAGATCACCTATGTATGACCAAGAGAGCGCTATCTATCTATTAATCATCTATTTATAGCATCTACCTGTCTGTCTGTCTATTTCTGTATCTATTAATCATCTATCTATCTATCTATCTATCTATCTATCTATCTGTCTGTCTGTCTGTCTGTCTGTCTATCTATTTCTGTATCTATTAATCATCTCTCTATAGCATCTATCTGTCTGTCTGTCTGTCTATCTATCTATCTATCTATCTATCTATCTAATCTATCTATCTATTAGCAATCTATCTATCATCTATCGTATTCTATCTATCTATCTATCGTTTCTATCTATCTATCTATCTATCTATCTATCGCATCTATCTATCTAGTTATCTTCCTATCTATCCATCTAATATCTATTTCTATCTATCATCTATCTATCTATCTATCTATCTATCTATCTATATCTATCTATCTATCTATCCATCTATCTATCTATCTATCCAATCTATCTATCCATCTATTATCTATCTATTATCTTATCTATCTATCGATCTATCTATCTATCTATCTATCTATCTATCTATCTATCTATCTATCTATCTATCTATCTATCTATCTATCTATCTATCTATCTATCTGTCTGTCTGTCTGTCTGTCTGTCTGTCTATCTATTTCTGTATCTATTAATCATCTCTCTATAGCATCTATCTGTCTGTCTGTCTGTCTATCTATCTATCTATCTATCTATCTATCTATCTATCTATCTATCTATCTATCTATCATCTATCTATCATCTATCTATCTATCTATCTATCTATCTATCTATCTATCTATCTATCTATCCATCTATCTATCTATTATCTATCTATCTATCCATCTATCTATCTATTATCTATCTATCTATCTATCTATCTATCTATCTATCTATCTATCTATCTATCTATCTATCTATCTATAATCTATCTATCTATCTATCCATCTATCTATCTATTATCTATCTATCTATCCATCTATCTATCTATTATCTATCTATCTATCTATCTATCTATCTATCTATCTATCTATCATCTATCTATCTATCTATCTATCTATCTATCTATCTATCTATCTATCTATCTATCTATCATCTATCTATCTATCTATCTATCTATCTATCTATCTATCTATCTATCTATCTATCTATCTATCTATCTATCTATCATGTCATCAGTACATGGTATCCGAGTATTGTATTATATATTGTAATAAATAAATCCTAAGCAATCTAACAAAGGGAAGTTGTCCAATCATCTTCTAATAGCAAATGATCTCTGAACGCAAGTCCTGCTGTTAAAGCCTATTTTTTCTTTGGAAAAGACGTTATTAAGTGAGTGGCTGGGGCCACTCTAAGCACCCACCCCTGAGAAACATCCAGACAAGCTCTTGCTAAATGCATTGCCGGGCACGTGCTAGGAACAAGTCAGATAATCAATGCTGTGACTGTGCACCAGATTTAACACTGTGCTCCTGTCGGGCATAAATTCTATTGGTTATCAGCCACTTGATCATTTTTAAAAATGCCCTTTTCGGAAATCCAGAAAATGAAGTTCATGCTGCATCTTTTGTGAGAGAGGATTTTGTAACGTGCATTAATATTAATGGAAACGCTTTCATCCCCTTCATAGAACTTAAAGAAAAAGTACTGACACATGACATTTTATTCCTAATACATACAGGTTTCCACAAAGCATTTCCAGATTGTTAAAATGGTGTCACTGTTCTGAAACTTCTATTTTGCTATTCCAGGGACCTGATATCCTGGGGCTGTCATTTTTTTTGTATTTTGGTTTTGGGGGCTACAGCTTGTAAGCCCAGTCAATAAGGCACGTTCATAGGGTACAACGTGACCTAGGCACAAAACTCCTCTTCCTGACAACCTATAGTTATGGGCTTTTTGTAACTCTGATTGGGTCATTAGCACATCAGTAAAGCAGGGGCAGGGTTTCTTGCAGGAGCTGTCAATTTCATGTGGGGGAAGGGCATACATGCCGTGACTGAGCATGGGTGGGTTGTAGGGGGAAAGCAGGGGGCTTTCCTGATGCCTTTACCATTTGGCCTGACAATGCTAAGGAGCAGTTTGGGTAAGCAATTCAAAACGAATCAGCAGTCCACTTAGAAGTCCTCTGTATAAACAAACAGCACTTTTCCCCCTGCTGAAGCCTTTGTTAAACTGTGAGATTAGGAGCAGCTCATTAATCAGAGAGCTTGTCAGATTTATTTTATTGTGCTTGTAAGAACCTGAAATATTATTTGACTTGCTTTTGTTTATTATGTGAATTATTAATTTATCACTTTTCTAAAACTTTATTTTTTAAAAATGTTAAAGCTGTCATGGAATATCTCTCTGGGGTAACAAGCAACATGGCAACACTTACTGAACTGAAAATATAAACCTGCAAATAAGAGAGAAGCAATATTCTGGCCATGTCATTAGTGTTTGGCAAATCTGTCCAGTTTTGCTGCAAAATTCGAAACGGCAAAAAATTGGTGAAATGCATTGAAGTCAATAGGCGTCAAAATAATTTTGACGCACTACAATTCTGACACGATCGACAATTTTTATACGCATGGCTATTTTGTCCAAATACATTAAAGTCAATGGGCCTGCGAATAATTAAATGTGCGGCAATTTTTATGCGCACGCCAATTTTGTTTTGTTTTTTTGCAGCGAATTTTCCACTGGCGAATTGATGCCTAGCCCATAACTGCATGTAATGTTACACCCTGACATTTTATACTTATTTAATGAGTAGCAGAATACTTATCAAGTGTGTGCGTTTGTTACCCTCCCCATAAGGGATGTTACTTTCTATGAAGCTGTCAGGGAGCACAGGCACTGAGCTGAAGGGTGATTTGTGATGGAAAGAGCTTTCTTTAAGCAGAGCTAATTATCAGTTATTGATTAGAATGAACAAAGAGATCTGCCGTGGGGCTGAAGGTCATGGCTATCCTGGGAGCTGTGTCAAAATTTCACATGAAAGGCTGGGAGAAAATAAAAAAAAAACCAGTGCAGCAGAGACAAATCTCCAGCAGCGCAGGGATAATTATGTGCAATGCTTGAGCGACTGTTACATTCAGGTTTCTATGCAAATGAAATGCACATTCCTGTTTCAGGCTCCTTCACCTACTCAGTTTCCCCTAGACAGGTGCAACGACATTTAACCCTGTTTGGGCACAAACCAGATCTCTGGTGTTTTTGTGCTCAGGGTGGGTTGTATTTAGACTGCACGGCATTCTCTGGGGGTTTGCTCTCCTACAATGTAGGTCCTATAAATTCCTATAAATGCCTATAAATTAGCCCCAACTGCTCCCCAGGTCCCAGCACTGCTTGCTGCGACTCAAACACAGCCCCCTCCTTTTACCTTTCTCCAGTTCACCATGCACAACTGTGCTGAGCTAAATTAATCCCTCGTGGTATTTTCCTCCTGTATTGTGCTGCTGGATTCATGCCCCCCACCAACCCGAGGAGCTGCTTTCTCATGCTGACTGTACCGTATACAATATTTTAAGATTCAGTAAATCCTATTGTTAATGGTGTTATTTAGCAGGAGACAGGAAAGGTTGTCTTTAAAAACTCATTACATGATAATTGAGGGACAGGGAGAACTTGTGTTTCCAAGGGAAGGTATAGTCAGAGCAGACAAGTGGTACAGTCCAGGCAAGCATGCAGATAATACTTTATAGTGATGGGCGAATAAATTCGCCTGGCATGAATTCGCTGTGAATTCCCGCGTTTTGCTGCCGGCGAATAAATTTGTGAATCTCCCATGAAAATTTGTCAGTGAAAATTCACCGGCGTCAATTTCCGATTTTCACAATTTTTTTGTGAAAAGGTTGGAATTTCTCGATTTTTTTGTGAAAAGGTTCAAATTGCTCGATTTTTTTGTGAAAACGTTCAAATTGCTCGATTTTTTCGTGAAAACGTTCGAATTTCACGATTTTTGCGTGAAAACATTAGAATTTCACAATTTTTTCGTGAACTTTCCAATTTCACAAATTTAACAAACATTCAAATTGCTCGATTTTTTCGTGAAAACGTTCGAATTTCACGATTTTTGCGTGAAAACATTAGAATTTCACAATTTTTTCATGAACGTTCCAATTTCACAAATTTTTTGCCATTCCCGAATTTTGCAAGAAATTCGCAAATTTTTCGGCGAAACAAACGGGAGAGATTTGCCCATCACTATACTTTTCTCATTTTACCTTCTTAAGTTGAAGTTAAACCGCATTATAGCTTTGATTCTGTATCTCACACAGGGTCAAGTTTTATTGGCAGTTTTTCATTATTATCAGCAATTACCCGATGTATTTGAAGCTTGTCTTGATTTTGGAAATGCAGTTAATTTCCACTCCTATTCCAGTCCAGTTTTATTTTGATTGTATCACCAAGCACCTAATCAAACCATATTTATTTGCTTTGATACCCCAGTTTCACTTTCCCGATGATAACCTCACTCTACCTACCACCCAAAACTTCCTGACAATGTGGAGCCATATCTGCAGACTTCATATTCAGTTATACTTAGACTGACACACTTGATGTTCCCTATGGTAGCCCAATGAGCTTCAAATATTAAAACTGGAGGTAAATGGAGACAGTTGTAGTCAGACGACTAGGTTCTCAAGCTTTGGTTTGGGTTGTCAGTAGTGATTGGCCGAAAAATTCGCTAAACGTCAAAAAATGTGTGAAACGCATAGAAGTCAATGGGAGTCAAAACAATTTTGATGCGAGCAACAATGCATTACAGTCAATGGGCGTTCTAAAAATTTTGATGCGTGACAATTTATGTGCACGTGGCTATTCGGATGCTTTGTCATGGCAAAATTTCCACCTGTGAATTTTCACAGCAGTTTCACAAATCCATGCTAAATTCGCCCATTGCTAGTTGTAAGTCATAACAGTAAATTACTCTTTGGAATCCAACATCCTACTGACAATCTCATCCTTTCCCCCCATCTTTCCTCTAGGTGAAGACATTAGAGCTGTGTGTGAGCTGGTCCCATTTGGCCAACCGTAATAATGAAAATGTGGGCAGTGGTTCCCAAATTGTGAGATTACCCCCTTCCATAGGGCTCTTGGAACAGTAGTAGGGGTAGCACAGCTTTAAGGTATAATTGGTCTACTAATTACACCTAAAAGCCTATCCTGAAGATCAGTCAGGGTGACATTTTCATAGATATTCTCGAGACAGGGGCTCAATGACTGATACATCAATGGTTTTTCTGGTACCGGGTATAGGATCCATTATCTGGAAACCCATTATCCAGAAAGCTCCGAATTACGGCAAAGGCCATTACCAATAGACTCCATTTTAATAAATTAATTAGAATTTTTAAAAATGATTTCCCTTTCCTCGTAAGGTTAAAATAAGAAGACAGAACCTTCTACTTGATCCAGACTAAGATATAACGAATCCTTATTGGAGGCAAAACAATTCTTAATGTTTACATTATTTTTTTAGCAGGCATAAGGCATGGAGATCCAAGTTACACAAAGATCCCTTATCCGAAAAACCACAGGTCCCAAACATTCTGGAGAAAAGGGTCTATATCTGTATATAGGCCTAGTCTGAATATTAGCTTATATGGCTGTTCTTGTTGGTGTTATATTTATAGCGAATAAAGTAACCCCAGTTGCAAAATATAAGGATATTATAAGTTACCGAGGAGTTTTATGACCATATAAAAACACGAGGCTGAAAGCTGTTTTTATACAGGTCATGGTAACTTCTAATATCCTCATATTTTGCAACTGGGGGTACTTTATTTATTATAATACACAAGTTTCAGTGAATCCTGTGACAGAAATGACATCAGAACTCACCGTTTATAACTGATGACATCAGAACTCACCGTTTATAAGGATATAATTTACAGGATATTCTTGGCTTTTGTGTATTATATAGTGAATAAAGTACCCCCTCTTGTAAAATATAAGGATATTGGGCTTGTTTTATATATATATATACACACACATTATATCAAATCAGTGGTATTAAATAGTCTCATGTTCTATAAAATTTATTTTATCTATTTGCCAAGCTGCTGTTTGATTCCCCCTGGAGAATCATTGATTGTTTTTATACAGGTCATGGTAACTTCTAATATCCTCATATTTTGCAACTGGGGGTACTTTATTTATTATAATACACAAGTTTCAGTGAATCCTGTGACAGAAATGACTTTAGAACTCACTGTTTATAACTGATGACATCAGAACTCACCGTTTATATAGTGAATAAAGTACCCCCTCTTGTAAAATATAAGGATATTATAAGTTACCGAGGAGTTTCATGACCATATAAAAACACATGGTCAAAGGCCAAAGGCCGAGTGCTTTTATACAGGTCATGGAACTCAGAGGTAACGTCTAATATCCTCATATTTTGCAACTGGGGGTACTTTATTTATTATAATACACAAGTTTCAGAGTCAAGTGACAGAAATGACATCAGAACTCACCGTTTATAACTGATGACATCAGAACTCACCGTTTATAAGGATATAATTTACAGGATATTCTTGGCTTTTGTGTATTATATAGTGAATAAAGTACCCCCTCTTGTAAAATATAAGGATATTGGGCTTGTTTTATATATATATATATATACACACACATTATATCAAATCAGTGGTATTAAATAGTCTCATGTTCTATAAAATTTATTTTATCTATTTGCCAAGCTGCTGTTTGATTCCCCCTGGAGAATCATTGACCAATACAACCTGGCACGGCTCTCCATTCCCATATGACACCGGTAATGATCACAACCTGCTCTGCTTAATCTTTACGTTGGGTCTCGGCGCTCAGTGTCAGTATCAGGGTAACAAACTGTCGGTTAATTAAAGCTGCAGCTATCTGTCTCTGTCCTGCATTGCCCAGGATACCGCAGCTACCTGCCATTCTCAGGCTCTCCCTCTTTCATTATTTTTACGAGGAGAAATTCCCTTTAGCTAGCAGAGGATATTGATCCTGAGCAAGAATGTGGTGCAACACAAACATCATTAACCATTTGACTGCCAGAAGAACATGCAGAGGATTGAGCCGCACAGGTTTATTCCCACTCGTGTCTCAGTTTGTATTAACATGACATATTTTAAAATTGCAATGCAATTGCTTGCTTTGTTCTACTAAGCATCTGTTTTATGTTTTGTCTCTTATCTATTTAATGGCTGACAGGTTCCTTTAAGAGTATTATGCTTTTGAATCTCAGTACAGGTATGGGATGCTTTATCCAGAAACCCATTATCCGGAATGTTCCAAATTATGGGAAGGCCATCTCACATAGGGGTAGATTTACTAAAGATCGAAGTGGCTAACGCTAGCGACTTTTCGCCAGCATTCCCACCTGCAGGGACATTGCCAATTTACTTACAGGTGCAGGTGCCAATTCGCCAGCAAAGCAGATCATCGCTAGCGGTCATTAGCACTCTATCGCCAGGTGACTTTTCGCTCTGACGAACGATCGTTACTCCGCAGATTCACCAAAGTGCGGATTTACAGAACGTTACCTCGTTCGCCAGAGTTGCCTTCGCCACCTCAGACCAGGCGAAGTGCTATAAAGCAGCTAGATCTTCCTCAATCTTCTGTCACTTACATCATATCCTGTGAGCCGAAAATGCATCAAAGTTCAAAAAACGCTGGCGACTTTTCCTTTTTTCATCGTGATTGCCTGCAAAAGTCCTAGCAAACTTTTTTTGGGGAACCTAAAACATATGGAACATTAATTTTACAGTGGGCTCATGTGTAGGGCATTAAATTTAACTCTCTTGTCTTTATTAAGGTTCCCTGGACATGTGTTTTAAAAAGTGGAACTTGTTAGTATTTGCACTTACATTTAACATAAAGAGATCCATACAACTTTAAATTTCATGCCCTATGCAAATTGACCTGAGTGCAAGCTCACTAGCAAATTTTTGCTAGGCAGAATGCTAGCGCATCTTCGCTTTGAAATGTTCGCACAGCCAAAGTAACGCTAGCGAAAAAGCATTCGCCGCCCAGGACGAAACTCTGAATATTAGTGAATTGGCGTAGTCTGAGCGCATTTGCGTCTGGCTAAGTGTTGCGATGGGTGCGAAACAGACTCTGGCGAGAATACTAGTGCATCTTCGCTTTGAAATACTCGCACTGCCGAAGTAACGCTAGTGAAATGTCTCCAGCGTTTGGCACCCAGGACGAAACTCCGCATATTAGTGAAATTGTGTCTGGCTAAGCGTTGCGATGGGTGCGAAATGGACGCTGGCGAAAATTCGCTGGATAGCGAATCTGCCCCATAGACTCTATTTTAATCAAATAATTCCCATTTTCAAATGATTTTCTTTTGCTCTAAAATAATAAATCAGTACCTTCTACTTGATCCCAACTAAGATCAGCGCCGTTTCTGGGGAAGGAGCCGCCTGAGGCGGCTCCTGCAATGCCGCCCCCCGCACCGACTTACCTGTCGGCGAGGGGAGGCAGGAACACGATTGCGGAGAGCGCAATTGCGCTCTCTCGCAATAGCGCAGCCGAATTTCCGGTTTAAAAACCGGAAATTCGGCTCTTAAAGGTGCAGGAGCGGCTTTTTGCCGCCCCTGGAATCCTGTCTGGCGCTGCCGCCTGAGGCGAGCGGCTCAGCTCGCCTCATTGGCGGAGCGCCCCTGACTAAGATATATATCCTCATTGGAGGCAAAACAATCCTATTGGGTATATGTAATATTTCAGTGATTTTTAGTAGACAGGAGAACTCCAGGTTCCAAGCATTCTGGATAACAGGTCCCATAGCTGTACTATGCATATAAGGTTATGCATGGGCCTGATACAAAGTAAAACAGCCAGTAGTAACATTCTCACTTGCTGGGACAGCCACGAGCAGCCCTGACCTTCCAGTTCCAGGAAAACGATGTCCTGCTATTTATGGATAGAGTGTATTTTACTTTTATTGTTCTGAAAGGGTAAAAGAATAACGGCTTAGCTGCTGCCCAGCGTTTTAATTTACTTGCTAATTATATGATAATAACTCAGAGCGTTAGTGCAAATCCTTTCAATATTTTCTTAATGCTGGAAAAATGCCCGCAATCAGTTTTTTTAGGATATGACGGGAGTGTCTTAATTCCTACTAGTTGCATGAAGGCACATGTTTCTGGGAAGTCCTAACCATAGCTAGTCGTGTATATCACATTCTATGTTGCTGAGTTGTGTGTTCAACTGCATGGAAACATATGTGTTAATTGATTTTATTCCTCCCTGGAGGAGATCTCTACCCACAGTTACTGGACTACTTCCATTGGTGGAATGCATTAAAGATCACCTGTCACCACAAAATTGTACCCCCACCAAAGGTGCAAACTAACAGACTCTGGTTGCCAGTTTTTGTTTTTTAAATGCCCCCCCCCTCCACCAGTGCTATGCCATCCATCAGGGGGGGACAGGGGGGAGAGTTGTAGGGGGCCCGAGGGTAAGGGGGGCCCGGCCACGCTGCACTTACTTGATTAGCCGGCCCCTCTGCTTTTTGAGAGCTGCCGATTTCGGGAAGGCAGGGCGGGAGCACAGGGGGAGGTATCTTTTTTCCATTCCTTTCCCTTATTGGTCACAGAGTTTAAGTCCCAGTTGAGCTGCTCAGGGATTGGATAGCTGAGGTTTGAACTTCCCCTCCAGCTCATCCAATCACCATGCAGCTTTATCGGGACTTGAAATTCTGTGACCAATAAGGGAAGAAAATGCTGTCACTGGAAGAAGATGCAGCCACCTGTCCATCCTTCTGTAGTTGGCAGCTCACTTACATCAGGTGGGCCACACTAATAAAGTAAGTGTAACATGGCAGGGCCCCCCTAAGGTAACCCTTTGGGGTCCCTGTGTGGAGGGGCCCTGGGCACCAATTTTTTTTAAAACTTCTGGGGGGCAATTTTTTTTACATGGATGTTTATGGGGGGCCCTGGCCATCAATGTTTTTATAACGTGGGGGGGGGGGCTGGACACCAATTTTTGTTTACAGTGTGGGGTCCTAGCCACCAATATTTTTTTATGGGGGGCCCTGACCACAAATGTTTTTTTTATTTTTTATTAACATGTGGAGACCCTAGCCACCAATGTTTTTTTTTTTTTTACTGTGTGGTAGGGGGTGGACCTGTGGGGTGGGGAGGATGGGCTTGTGGGTGGGGCTTATGATGGGGGCAGCCCAGGTGGCCCAGGAAATTTAGTCGTACGGGGCCCTGTGATTTCTGATGGTGGCCCTGCCATCCACACTGGGATGGCCATGTTCTGAGAATAAGGCCAGAACTTTTGCTTGTCATGTGCATGCCTGTGATGTCTGATAACAAGTTACGAGAAGCGCTTATTATGCACGTGTGTCTAAACATTGTGCTTGCAGAGTATGGGCACTATTAGCCTGCACCGCTGGTGGGGAAAATCATTTTGGGGTGACAGGAGCCCTTTAAGGGCACAATGCAGCAAGTGCAGTTTGAAACACCAGTTGAACAGAGGCAACATTGCTTTAGTTGGCTGTGCATGTATATATATATATATATATATATATATATATATATATATATATATATATATATATATATATATATATATATATATATATATATATATATGTATAATACACAAAAGCCATGAATATCTTGTAAATTAAATCCTTATAAATGGTGAGTACTGATGTCATCAATGGTGAGTACTGATGTCATTTGTGTCACATGACTCACTAAAACTTGTGTATTATAATAAATAAAGTGCCCCCTGTTGCAAAATATGAGGATATTAGAAGTTACCTCGGAGTTCCATGACCTGTATGATAACACTCGACCTTGTGCTTTTATACGGCCATGAAACTCCTCGGTAGCTTATAATATCCTTATAATTTACAAGAGGGGGTACTTTATTCACCATATATATAGCTGGTTTAGTAGTAACACACTCCAAAGATAAACAACTTCACATTATCCGGAAACCCATTATCCAGAAAGTTCTGAATGACGGAAAGGCTGTATCCCATAGATTCCAAAGTTGTGCTCACCACTAATTTTTTAAAACCATTAGGCGGGGGAGAAATGAGACTGTGACCACAAAATACATATAGACAAATACAAGAGTCCTCTGCAATCGATAGTGCAATATATGGACAAACAATCCCTGTTTTGTTTAAAGGGTAAGGCATTTTTCAGTAGCAGTATGCACAAAATGTCTCTGTCTTAAATATATTGATAATGGGTTGAGTGCAGAGGACTCTTGTATTTGTCTATATGTATGTTGTGTTCACAGCAAAACAGGACAAATTAGTTCATCACTAAAGGTGGGTAAGTGAAGATATACAGTAGGTTCAGTGAAGGGCAGGTCATTTTGCACTCAACATTTGCCTCCTGCTTCTGTGGATTGAAAGACTGACTGTGCCAATACCTATATTTGCTGATCTGGTTGACACTAAAAAGACTTGGTTTCATGACAATCCAACCTCAAATTCAAGTCAGAACGAGCCATTAATGTGTGAGAGGGGTCCTCTAAAGACCAACGAAACAGCCTATAAATGTCCAGCACAACGAACTACACTTGCATAACTTGCTGTACTTGTTATGGTTCCGAAGCTTTTCCTGTTATGTTTTCTTATTTATACCATCCATCATCTTAGCATTCTCCTCCGAACTGTTTGGATTTGATTAATGTCTCTGTGTTGATAGGGCCTCCACAACTGAATGCAATAATAAAGGTGAGGCCAGCCCTGCGAACTATTAAATGTCAATGTAACTACTCTATTTTCATAGCAGTAGAGTAGGACAGAGAGGACATTTGCCTTTGACCCCAACATCAGAGTGGTGAAGAAATAGATAAAACTCATAGACTCCATTTTAATCAAATAATTCACAATTTTAAAAATGATTTCCCTTTTCTCTGTAATAATTAAACTAAGATATAATTAATACTTATTGGAAGCAAAACAATTAAAATGGGTTTATTTCATGTTTAAATCATTTTTAGAATACTTAACATATGGAGATCCAATACAGATAGACCCCTTAGTCCTGATCATCTAGGTAAGAGGTCCCATAACTGTGTATATATATATATATATATATATATATATATATATATATATATATATATATATATATATATATATATATATATATATATATATATTGTATTAGTGATGTCCAACCTGTCACCAACCTGGAAAATGTTTGTGTTGACGGATTCATTTATTTGTTTTTTCATTTCAAGAAAATATTCAGTAAAAAAGTGGAAGAGTATTTTTTTTTTACAGCCAACTATGATCTGTTAGAGAAAATGTAAACCCTTGAAATGAATGTGAATTTGCTCTTCCGTGGTCTTTTGCAATTTTTAGTTTTCAAGATACTAGCCATTTTTAAAAGGCAATATAGTCAATTTGAAGCCTGCTGTTTAATTTTTCTGGACACAGTCGGTAGAAAATTGAGTTAGTGAGAAGAGGAAACTCTTCTGATGTCGCTCTGCTTAGAAATGTTAGCTGTCTCTTCTCACTGGCTTCATTTTCTGAGCAGAGCAACATCACAAGACTTTCCTTTGTTCACGAACATAATTTTCTACCAATTTCAGCCAAAATAAACATCTAGTGATGGGCGAATTTATTCGCCAGGCGCAAATTCACTGGCGAATGTGCGCCGGCGTCCAAAAAACAAGATGCCGGTGCCGTTTTGCGAATTTTTTGCCATTTCGCGGGAAATTTGCTAATTTTTCGGCGAAGTGAAACGCCCCAAATTCGCCCATCACTATAAACATCCATTGGCACTGTTGTTTTAAATTCATGACATTCGTGGTGTAAAAACTGCTAGTGTTTGGAAACTAGGGGGGAAATAATGAATTTAAAGTGCACACTGCTCAGAAGAGAATTACAGGATAAGTGTTTCATTAACACTTTCATTTGGGATTAGAAGCCTATAGTAAATCTCAGTTTGTATCCAAGGCAAATTTCACACCATTAGGCAGAAATCAGCTGCTATAAAATGGCACTTTCTTTATGGCACTGCTTCCCATAGTAATCTATAGGAAATGTGGAAGCACACAATTAGACCTATGCTCAACAATACTCAGCAAGAGGAGGTCCACTTGTCATGGCAGAGGAACACAAGTGCAAAGCAAGACCTGAAATTACTGCTGCAAGTGCAAGGGCACAAGTTCTTATTTTATGGGTACAAGTTTATTGCATGAACTGCAGAAAAACATAACGGCATTGGATCCTCCTCTCCTCCAGGGCCAGCCTATGTAGTATCTTGTCCAAAGTTTGGAAAGCAATGTAAAAAATATATAAATGTTCTTATGTGTGTGTTAAGTACATCTACAGAAGGGTTCTGGAAAATCTGGCCACTATGTGGGGGCCGATTTACTACTCGAGATTGATTACGTATATAAACCACAAAAACTTTAATTCAAAGCTTCTCCAAGTAAACGCAATCAAGGCCCCATAGAGGTCAATGGGAGCTACGCTGATCCTAGCGGACCCTTTTTTTAGCCATTCAGACCTTTAGAGGTTTTGGGATTTTTGATTTTCTATTCATCTTATACAACATAGGCGCTTGATGATTGCTTGTAATGTAGCAAGGTGATATTTATTCTTAATGTAACTATTTATATTTAAAAAGCAAATAATGAGCTCTCTGTGGATGCCAGCTGCTACGTAGTTACATATAAAGAGATGCTGGATATAACATATACGCTTACTAAATTAAAGGATAACTAAATCTTAAAAAATTACAATATGGCTTTAATGCTGCATGTTATATATATAACTTATACCAGCAGTGAGGTTTAGCCGCCCTATAACATTGAAGATCCAGGCTTCAAAGCTGTCCACAGGAGCTCGCCATGTTAGTTTTGTTAAACTATCTCCTGAGTGTCAGTGGTACTGCACATGCTCAGTGTTCTCTGGGAAGCTCAGTTTAGGGGTCATCACAAATTATCAAACAGAAAACCCAGGTTCAACTCTCATCTAAGCTGATGCGACAGGGGTGATTATTCAATTCTGATGCAAATCACACTTGTTTCAGAGCTGCCATGTAATTAGAATCTGAATGTATTAATAAACAGCCTTGTATTGTGAGATTTGTATTCTATATATATTATACTGTGAGTTGGTCCCTAAGCTCAGGTAAGGGACAGCAGCCCAGGGAATGTGCTGTGAATCAGCAGAAAAAAGATGGGGAGCTACTGGGGCATCTTCAGGCCCGGATTTGTGGGAAGGCCACCTAGGCCCGGGCCTAGGGTGGCAGGATTTTAGGGGGGCGGCATGCTGCCCAACCACACCCAGATTGGTTCAAAAACACTGGGGATGCGCAGGAGATACAATCTCCATGAAAATTTGCATGAATAAAGGGTAGGGGACAGGGGCAGTGGGCCTAGGGGCGCCCGCTATGTAAATCCGGCCCTGGGCATCTTCAGAGAAACAGATCTTTGCTGTTAAAGGACAGTGGTTGTGTTAGATCTCCTTTAAAACTTTTCCAATGTCTCCAAACACTAATCCAGGTATACAACAAAGAAGAGAAATGATTACGGTGGTATGACTGTTGGGTGAGAATCATTTATATCACAGTCTGGTTTGGAAATAGCTTGATAAATGAGGAAAAATCCTTGCAGAGAATAATTAGGAAAATATTATAGGAAGTCCTCTTTCGCCTATTTCTCAAGAAGCAGGTCATTCGACAAGCAAATAGCATAGTGAGGGACATTCTTCATCAATCTCATATATATACTCTCTATTACAATAGGGTAGAAACTTCCGCAGTATTAGGTCTGTAACGGACAGATATTATAAAAGTTTTTTCGTCAAGCAATTACGATTTTGAACTCATTAATATGAGCAGGAACTTTTATAAATGGTGAGGGAATTCGCTTTAACTCAAAATCAAAGTCGATGCACTTGTCACTTTTTTAGATTGATGGAAATGGGCACTTTTTGGATTAAAATAGATTTTGGATTACTTGTAGTAGTAAATGTTCACCAGTACCATTCACATGACACTTTAAATAGGAATTTCTTAGAGATGAATTGATGAGGGGATTAGTTTTAAATAAAAATGTTAAAATCAGCACACTTGTCACTTTTATAAAATTATGTTAAATGTGCATTTTGGATTAAACTAGATTATGGAACACTTGAAGTAGCAAATGGCACTTTATGGATCAGGGAGGGCTGCGTCACATATTCGGGGCATTTATTAGGTATTGAATCTTAATTTTAATTTGCACAGGTTGAAATGTATATATGATATTTGGATTATATATAAATGGGTACATATTATAAATGAAGTAAAAGTTGTTGAATAGAAATGGGAAGATTTACTGGTGCTTGACTTTTCAACTTTGAACCCCCCTTGGATAAGACATTCTTAAAAGCAAAAAATAAAAAAGGGAAATCAAAATGTGAAACTTTTGAAAGTATTACTATTATGTATTTATTGTAAATGTAAAATTCTTTTATTTTCTTGAGGAGTCTTGGTGAAATGTAATTTCAATACACTGTAACAAGTTTATAGTTCGCATTGACAATAAACTATCCTTGCATCCCTTGTATCCTTGTTTTATATATATATATATATATATATATATATATATATATATATATATATATATATATATATATATATACACACACACACACACCTGTTATCCAGAATGCTCGGGACCTGGGGGGTTCCGGATAACAGATTTTTCCATAATTTGGATCTTCATACCTTAAGTCTACTAGAACATCATGTAAACATGATAAACCCAATAGGCTAGTTTTGCTTTCAAAAATGATTAATTATATCTTCGTTTGGATCAAGAACAAGGTACTGTTTTATTATGATAGAGAAAAGAAATTGGATTATTTCGATAAAATGGAGTCTAGGGGAGGCGGTCATTCCGTAATTTGGAGCTTTTTGGATAACAGGTTTCCGGATAAAGGATCCCATACCGGGTAAAAAATACTCAAAAGCAAAATACTCATTCTCTTAAAGGAACCTGTCAGCCATTAAAGATATAAGAAATAAAACAGATGCTTAGTAGAGCAAAGCAAACAACTGCATTGCAGTTCTATATACATATACTATATATATATATATATATATATATATATATATATATATATATATATATATATATATATATATATATATATATATATATATATATATATATATATATATATATATATATACATGCAATGTTAAATACACTTTACTTAAATGGCAGTGCTTTCTACTCTGGAAAATTAAGAGGAACAGAAGGAGTAAAAGAAACCTAAGAAATCAACAAACAAAAGAGATCATTAACACTGTGGATGCCAGTAAGCAAAGTGCAAAAAATGGTCTCAATCTAATATTTCTGCACTCTGCACATTGCATGTTTCAGAGCATGGAGGCCTGGACTGCCCTTCATGAATAAAGTCCTGCCTGTGTTTGCCAGAGCTGTACTTATTGAGGCAAGACCACCCCATTCCAACTATTCAGACATGCAATTTAGGGAGCAGGGATGAATGCCCTATGGAGAGATTTAAGGAAAGGGCTGGATTGTGCCTGCCAAAGCTGCACTGGATTTTTTTTATCTGTCTCAAACTGTAAAATGCAGCTAGACCTAAAGCAAAAGTTCAACCGTCATGAGTAATAAAGGGGTACACTCTTGTGCATCGTTACTGCTCTTGTATTTCTGCCCCCGGTCTTGTTAAATGACCCCTATTATGTTGAGTGGCATTGGGTTATCTGGGCTTTACTTAATGGGAACTGAAATATGATTCCACTTGAACATTGGCACAAGGTCTGATGCAAAATAAGGAGACGCCGCTAACAGCTTATAAAGAGCCGTTATCTTCCAGACACAGTATCAGAGTACTTCTTTCCTAGCCATTTCTTATGAAAGAGCCACTTATGGACATCTGTTTTTTTAATTCCACTATGAGATTGATCCAGGGAAAATGCTGCCATCAGAACATGAATTAAACACCCACTCTGTTTCCTGGGATCCCGGCCGCAGCCAATACACAGCTGGCATTTATTTTTCTGGGTAATATTATACAAATATAAATAGGAAGCTATGGGAAGAATTAGCATTCGTCTCACGCGCTAGAGTTTCATATTGAGCATAATAATCAGAGCTGCACTCACCATACTGATGCTGTCCCTGCGTGCTTCAAAGGGTAACAAATCATTCATATTTATTAATCATTATATTGCCTGATCAAACTCACAGCTCTTGAACTAGCAGAAGAACCTTGTTCTGTCACTAGGGGGACTTTGCAAAGAAGTAAATGACGGAGGGGAGTTTATCAAGAGTGCGGATTAAGAAGAGATTGAGGAAGAGTATATTTATATGAAAGGCACTGCTCTACATTTTAATATAAATAATTTGTTTTAATGCTCTGCTGCCTCTTGGAATAAATATCAAACTTGTAGGTTAAAAGCGAATTGAAGGAACCTTGAATAAACCCTAATGCAAGACTCCATCAACAGCAAATAATGTGGCTTAGAAAGTAATCCCTGCTTTCTACATGTTCATACATTACTAATGGATCATAAAGTTCGCTCTGCTCAAACACATACTAAGGACTTCTTCATACACGAATATACTATAAGCCATGTGCCATGAATTGTTTGTGATATTTGAACATAACTGAGCTGGACTGCTTTGTATAAACTATCCTGTTCATGCTATGCTAGGTGTTTTCTTACTAGTGATGGGCGAATTTGCGCTGTTTCGATTTGTCGAAAAATTCGCAAATTTCCAGTGAAAAATTCATGAAACGGTGCCGGCTTCAAAAACGAGACGCCGACGCCGTTTCATGAATTTTTCACGGGAAATTTGCGAATTTTTCGGCGAAGCGAAACAGCGCAAATTTGCCCATCACTAGTAAGAAAACACCTTTTTTGATGCCGGTGTCCGTTTTCGTGGAAGCTTCGCCGCCAATTCACGCCTGGTGAATAAATTCTCCCATTACTATTTCTTACAGAATATAAAGAACATAGTCTTGTCCCAATAGCATCCAATCAGTAGGTAGCAATTACTGGTTTGAGGTTTAAAAGCAAAGATCTTATTGGTTGATAAGAGTTACTGGACAAGCTTTGCAGTTTTTTCACATAACCACCTGGCTGTGATGCAGAAAATGATATCAAGGCAATTTGCTATGTTTATTTTCTGTGATTTGTGGGTTCTGTATTATTTTGCTTTTTGGTAAGGCAGCTCTTCAATTTGGATTGTTGTCTGGGAGCCTTTTTGGTAAAAGAGGTCATTGACCCCAACAACCAGATAGCAAAACAAAACAGAAAGACAAATAGTTTTTTTATGAAGACCAATCGAAACTCGTCTCACGGTATTACATCATACTAATATTAAAATTAAAGCTGATCATAATTTCATTACAATACTCTCTACACAGGGCACCTTCTTCTTTTCCCTGTTGCCCAATTTTTTGGGGGCAGTACAGTATCCAGGTGTGGGAAGTGTTGGACTGGGGGGGCACCAAGGGCCTACAAGAAAACCTTAAGGTCACATTAACCACTAGGGAGCATTTGCTTTTTTATTTACACTATGGACATGCATTCTGTCCATCATTGTTAGTAAAATCACATATAGTAGTTGTTATTTCTTGCACCAACTACTAATAACCGGAACACTGAATCCCATCATCATGGTTCATCAGATTAGTTGCTGGCGGATGGAAATTGATTACATGATAATAACTCCTCCTTGTCTGGAAACCTGAGACACAGAGCAGGTTGGGAAGGCGTCAGTGAGTTTATACAGTCAGTATGAATGGTTGATGCAGATAGTGCTCTTCCTCATCATAGTGGGGCATATTTATCAAGGGTCAAATTTTGAATTGAAAAAACTTCAAAATTCAAATTCAAAAAGACTAACCGAAATAAAGTTTTCGATCAAACAGGTCCGTATTCAGCCGAGTAGCGCATTCGATTGAATTCAATTTGATGTTTTTCCCAAAAACAACTTCGATTTTACAAAGTACACTAATTGACTCCAAATAGGTTCTAGGAGGTCCCGCATAGGCTAAAACAGCAATTCGGCAGGTATTAGATAGCGAATGGTCAAAGTTGAATTTTTAAAGAGACGGTACATGATAAATTTAGATTTTGGATTTTTTTTCAAATTTGAATCGAATTTGGACCATTCCCTAGTCCAAGTGCACAAAAAATAGCAAGAAATTCGATTTTTTTTTCATTCGAAAATTCACCTCAACCTTTCATAAATCTGCCCCTACATGTCTTTGTGTTTTGATAGACTGACAAATGGGTTTTAGGGCATGAAAAATGTATAAATATCTGTCAGTCATGAGCTGTCAGGTGAGCTGTGTGTCTGCAGTTGGCCTTTATAAACTGCTATAGTACCAGAGCCACTGTCCAGGGTGCTGAACTTATAAGATCCCTGCCATACAAATCTTTAGACTTTTATTTATTATAGGTCAGTGATTATATAGTGAATAAAGTACCCCCTCTTGTAAAATATAAGGATATTATAAGTTACCGAGGAGTTTCATGACCATATAAAAACACGAGGCCGAAGGCCGAGTGTTTTTATACAGGTCATGGAACTTCGAGGTAACTTCTAATATCCTCATATTTTACAACTGGGGGTACTTTATTTATTATAATACACAAATTTCAGTGAGTCATGTGACAGAAATGACATCAGAACTCACCGTTTATAACTGATGACATCAGAACTCACCGTTTATAAGGATATAATTTACAGGATATTCATGGCTTTTGTGTATTATAAGACTTTTTTTTAGTTCAAGTCTCACTTGAAAACCCAACCTTTGGCTAAGTGTCCCCTTAAAGATTAATTTTCAGCTGGCTATGTAGAGGTTTCCATATGTGGTTCTGGCATAGCATGACGAGGAGTATAATATGCGAGCCATGCATTATTCATTTTATTTGGTGATATAACTAGAGGTCTAAAGCACTCACCATTAAATGGATACTAGATATAGTTCCTTTACGACTGCCTTATAAATTATGAGCTGGAAACTGAATATCCATTTGGCTCAGTCAGTGTTGTTCAGGCATGAACATTATTTGTGACTGTAGTAGGGTATTGAGGGGGTCAAATGTACAGTATTCAGGGCTTTCATAGATATAAACCAGGCTTTTACAGGCTTGGCAGTATGTGTCCTGATTGATTTGGTTTATTTGTATTCATTTAAAAATGCAGTTTGGTTGACTTCTTAGGGTGTGAGTGATCCTGCTCAGTGTACATTGAAGGAGTGGTTCACCTTAAAGGAGAACTAAAGCATAACTAAAGTAGGTAAAAATATTGTACATTATGTTCAGGCTTCTTTACCAGCCCAAGGCAATCACAATCCTTTAGCAGTAAAGATCTGTGTCTCCAAAGATGCCCCAGTAGCTCCCCATCTTCTTTTCTGCTGATTCACTGCACATGCTCTGTGCTGCTGTCACTTACTGAGCTTAGGGACCCACTCACAATATACAGTACTCATAGAATAAATATGTCATAATATAAGACTGATTAGTAATTAATACAGATAATTACTACATGGCAGCCCAGAAACCAGTGCAATTAGCATCAGAATTTAATAATCAGCCCTGTAGCATCATCTTATATTACAGACCAACCTCATTTTCTGCTGGATAATTAGTGACGACCCCTAAGCTTAGCTTCTCAACAGCTGCTCAGAGCCCACTGAGTATGTGAGTGTCACAGACACTTTCCAAGATGGTGACCCCCTGTGACAAGTCCTGGATCATTGCTGCTATTGACAAGCTGAAACTTTAGGCTGGTGCAATAAGTTCAGTATATAAAATATGGCATTTTTAGCCATATTTAGTTTAGTTCTCCTTTAAAGTTAACTTTCAGTATGTTATAGAATGGATAATTCTAAGCAACTTTTCAATTGGCTTTAATTTTTTCTATGTTATAGTTTTTTAATTAATTATTTGCCTTCTTCCTCTGAATCTTTTCAGCTTTCAAATGGGGGTCACTGACCCCAACTGAAGAAAAAAACATGCTCTGTAAGGCTACACATGTATTGTTATTGGTACTTTTTATTACTCGTCTTTCTATTCAGGCCTCTCCTATTCATATTCCAGTCTCTTATTTAAATACGTGTATGGTTGCTAGGGTAATTGGACCCTAGCAACCAGATAGCTGAAATTGCAAACTGGAATAAAAAGCTAAATAACTCAAAACAACAAATAAAAAAAAATGAAAACCAACTGAAAATTGTCTCAGTATATCACTCTTAACATAGGGATATGGAAATCAAAGGCAAACAGCAAAATACCTGCGAATCAGTCTTTTATTGTGCGTCCACACGTGCGTCCTATGATTGAATCAATTCCAGTGGTGGCTTGACGGAACACCAGAGGGAATCAAGGCTTTCCAATAACGCTTGGTTTCTGTGTGTTACCTGAGAGTGATATCACTCTTAACAGCATACTAAATTAATTAATTAACTAATTTGAATGTTATTACCCCTGTTAGACACCATAATGCATTTTTCTGTCAGTGTACCCAATAGTATTGTATTTGGCACTTACTATTTAGTGTCCCTGATTGGCCGGAGTATCATTCCAATTAAGCCTGCACAGTAACCTTGACATTTTTCTATCTTGCTGACTTTTCCCATTTGCTTCTTGTCACTGACCGTTTTGCTGAATAAGCATACCTCCCAACATTTTGGAAATAAAAAAAGGGACAATTTGTTGACCACACCCATTTTTGTGGCCACATCCCCTAATTACCATGTTCATTTTACTAAATCTGGCAGGTTATGAAAGTTTGAACATATTTCTGTGTTTTTTTCCGGCTATTACAGTTTTGCTAATGAAGGTGGATTGCCCTTTAAGCTGTGAATCTAACTTTTCCCAAGTGACCTCCTTATCTAAATTGTTACAATAACTTATTTGCTTATCTCAAAATTGTTACAAAGTATCTTATTTGCACCTGTTACTTGTTCTTGGCTCTCTGCCAAAACCTAATTAATTTAGAAACTTTGTTTCTTTTTCTGGCGGTTCAGTGCAGAGAAAGTCGGGACTTTCCAGTACAAATGCAGGACTGCGGGTTGAGCTGTCAAAAGCGGGACTGTCCCGCTGAAAACAGGACAGTTGGGAGGTATGGAATAAGGTCTATTTCATATGCCACTAATAAGCAATGCCTTTGTCTGCAGTCACTGCTCACCTCTGTTCTCCAGCTCACTCTTTGGTTAGTGAGTAATCTTCAGCTGTCAGCTGCCAGGGTTTTGTTTATTTCTGTACTCAAGGATATAATCTAGTTTTAGTATTGATAATGTTGCCTGTAATATCATCAAAGATGTTTTTTTAAAAAAGGAAATCAATGAAGAACTCTTGTAAACATGAAACAGGCTTGTTGAGCAAAGAACTAGGAACTGTATAGCATACAGAGGGTGCATGTGTTGGTGGGGGTGCTTGGTTTGCCGAACGTTGGACTGTTTGGTGCAGTAAAATATATTTTTTTCCTTCTTTATGATTATTAAACAGTTTATCCAGCACAATCTTTGCAAGCAGAAGCAGTAGCACAGAGGTATAGGGATCTGTTATGCAGAAAGCCGCTATCCAGTCTCCTTATAGACTCAACTTTATCCAAATAATCCACATTTTTAAAAATGATTTCCAGTTTCTCTGTAATAATAAAACAGTTCCTTGTACTTGATCCAAACTAAGATATAATTAATCCCTGCTGAAGGCAAAACAATCCTATTGGATGTATTTAATGTTTACACTAGACATTAAGCCCGTTACATTAATGGGCGCTAGAACATATGTAGTCAAACATTTATAAAAACAGAATTGTTCTAGGTCGGTGAACGGTAACGTATTTACGTTTTTCAGACTATCACCCACAATGGTAAAACACGCCACAGCGTAAGGGTGCGAAGTTGCGCGTCTATCTACGTCACTAGCGTAAATGCGCCAGAGACGGTCCGTGGGGCACATGCGCAGTAGCGCAATCCCACGGACACAGGGACTGGACGCAGAGACACTTCAACTTTATTATATAAGGATATCCTATATAATAAAGTTGAAGTGTCTCTGCGTCCAGTCCCTGTGTCCGTGGGATTGCGCTACTGCGCATGTGCCCCACGGGACGCAGAGACACTTCAATTTATAACGTCACAATCAGCCATTAGCTCCTCAGCTTCACGCCTCCCCTTCCATTTCCTGGTCACGTGGCTGCGCCGTCCAACGTACGGCACGTCCAATCAGGCTGACGATATCACGTGGTGCCGCCCCCCTGTCTCCCTCCCTTGCCCAACTGGCTGCTATATCCCGGAATCCCTTGCGCCCGCCTCTTTCTCTTTCCGGTAACCAAGATGTCTAAGAGAGGTGAGGGCTGAGCGCTTGTGACTTAAATCTGTCGTCATCTGCCGTTTTGTTCGCGTTGCTGATGGCTGAAATGATGTGAGGCCTCTTTCTGTTCCCACTTTCTCCCCTCGTGACCATGTCCATATGAGCGATAGTGGGAAGTCTGGAAGCTGCGGGAAACCTTAAATGTCCCGGGAATCTCTGGCTGATGTTCTGAGGGGAAGTCATGTTTTATCTACCGTCACATTTCTCTTACATTCATTGTCTCTGCTAATTCTGATCTCTCACTAATGTCAGACTGTGTGACTGGGCTACAGTGACTTTATATTGACTGGGTGTATATATATATATATATATATATATATATATATATATATATATATATATATATATTTGTTATTGTGTGTAATGTGTGTGTATAATTATGTTTTTATGTATACACACACACAAACATAATTATACACACACACACACATTACAGGTAGGTATGACGATCCAAATTACAGAAAAATCTGTTATCCTTAAAACCCCAGGTCCAGAGCATTCTGAATAACAGGTCCCATACTGGGTTCGGAAAGGCCTACACTGTATAAGTAATGGGGTAAGTCTGTTTTGATGGCCCTATGACAGTCCTACTGTCTGAATATGATTGCCAATGGAACTTTCCATGTCTGCATTTTCCCTTTTCCCCCATTACGAGTTTTGTGTTGCTTGTTCCACAAAACTTCTAATGGGGGAAGCCTTAAATGCAGACAAGGAAATTAGAGCTTGCACCCAGGCAAGTCTCATATTGGCAGATTTACTAAAGAGCGAAGTGGCTAACGCTAGCGACTTTTCGCCAGTGTTGCCACTCGCAGGGACATCACCAATTCACTAACAGGCACAGGCGCCAATTCTATAGTGAACGGGACCGTCGTTAGCGGTCATTCACACTCTATCTCCAGGTGACTTGGATGTTACTCCACAAATGCACTAAAATGCGGATATTACTGAACGTTACCTCTTTTGCCAGAGTTGCCTTCGCCACCTCAGACCGGGCGAAGTGCTAAAAAGCAGCTAGATCTTCATATCCTGTGTGCCGAAAATGCATCAAAGTTCAAAAAACACTGATGACTTTTCCTTTTTTTCAGCGGGATTGGCTGCAAAAGTCCTGACTTACTTTTTTGGGTAATCGGTTTTCTCCAGACATTTTATAACATATGGAACATTCATTTTACAGTGGGCTCATGTGTTGGGCATTATTTTAACTCTCTTGTCTTTATTAAGGTTCACTGGACATGTGTTATATAAACCGATAACTTCAACCATTTGCAGCAACATTTATAATAAAGACGTCCATACAACTTTAAATTTCCGCCCTATGCAAATTGACTTAAGCGCAAGATCACTGGCGAAGTTTCGCTAGGCACAAATGAATGCTGGCGCATTTTCGCTATGAAATGCTCTGACAGCCAACGTAATTCTAGCGAAAGGTCGCCAGCATATGACGCCCAGGACGAAACTTCGCATTTTAGTGAATTAGCGTATTCATAGCGTATTTGCTCCTGAGGAAGTGGTGCGACGGGTGTGAAGCGGTCGCTGGCGACACTTCGCCCTTTAGTAAATCTTCCCCATAGTCTCTTAATGCTGGGAATCATAGGAAAGTTGCAGTTCAATAAAGTGGGCCCTGGGTAGGACATCAGGCTTTTCAGGTTAACATATTGGAATTGTTTTTCAGTGGGACTTCTGGCAGCTGCAGGGTTAAACCCAATCTGTGCTTTTCTCTGCCACAGTTAAAGGAAGAGCAATTATTTTGGGATACAAAAACTTCATACTTTTGCTTTCACTGCAAATTGCACTGGAGGAAAACTGGAGCCGTATAATTAGCACTTTGTGGGGAATGTCACACTCTGCAAGTGACACCTGCCAAGCACAGCAATCAGACTGTGTCCCTGCCGCTCATTCAGCTTGGGAGGCTCAGGCAATTTAATATTCCATTTCAAAATGCGACTATATTAATATTGTATTACAGTGTCTTCAGTACTATAAGTATGTGCCACTGCAGAACGCTTCAAGTATTTAATAGCTATCTGGGATGTGATAAGAAGGAAGGTGTATGTATGTATGTGACTACATAAAACACTTTTATAATGGGACTTTTTACTGTAAAGCACTGTACCTACTGCTGCAGGGAGAACCCTATCTAGCAGGATGCATTCATCTATACCACTATTACTTTTGCATTCCAATTCCATCTCCTTTGGATTGTAAGCTCTTGCAATCAGGACTCTCTATTCTTCATCTTCAGCCCCTTCATAATTCCAGGTTCGTCTGATCTCCATTGTAGGGGAACTGTGGGCTGCATTGGTGCTTCATAAATAATTCCATTAAGGATAATAATATAATAATAGTGATTCGGTAATTACACATTAAAAAGGGCTCATTTACAAAAATAGGTGCTAAGCTGCACATGTACAGTTGCCCATAGCAACCGATGAGCAATAGTTTTAATCACTCTGATAGCAAGTAATAAAACTGGTTGTTTGTTGTCATGGGCAACTACACTGGTGCAATTTAGCACCTAGCTCTTGTATAAGAGGACTATTTGAATATCAGATATACAATACAGGTATGAGACTTAAGGCTTTCCGGATAAGGGGTCTTTCCATAATTTGGATCTCTGTACTGTACCATTTAAACATGAATTAAACCCAATGGGATTGTTTTTCCTCCAATAAGGATTCGTTATATCTTACCTGAGATCAAGTACAAGGTACTGTTTTATTATTACAGAGAATTTTTTTTTTACATTTTAAATTATTTAATTAAAGGGCATGTAAAGGCAAAAAAATAAAGTCCCATTTTTACTTTCTTTAATGAAAAAGAAACCTATGTCCAGTATACTTTAATTAAAAAATGTGTACCGTTTTTATAAGAAACCTGACTGTATGCAGTGAAATTCTCCCTTCATTTACTGCTGTGGATAGGAATTGTCAGATGGTCCTTAACTGCTGAGCTGGAAACAATCATACTTATGAACAGCAGGGGGAGTCCCCGCCTTACTTCCCGGCCATGCAGAACTCAAGCAGCTTTGTTTATGACGATCCCTAAGCAGCCCAGACCACACTGAGCATGTGCACAGTCTTAGTCTTGCAAAGATGTTTAACAAAGTTACAAGATGGTGACCCCCTGTATCCAACTTTGAAAGCATAAATTATTTGTTTGATTAGATTTTGCAGTAAGTTCAGCATTTCTAGCCTTATTCTATTTTAGACTTCCCTTGTCCTTTAAAATATAATCTAAGGGAAGCGACTGTCCCTAATTCAGAGCTTTCTGGATAACAGGTTTCCAAATAACAGATCCCATACCTGTAAAGTTATTTGTATTTGGGGAAATGAGTGCATTCTTATAAAATCTGTCTCTCTATGAAATATATTGTCTAGTGTCTACTATGCTGCTGAGCCCATGTTAAGAGGATAAGGATTAACTGTTATTGTGCAAAGCTGTAAATCCCAAGCTTCTACCTGGAAAAGTTTTCAATGGGAATTGTCATTTGGACTTTCACTGGCCATCACACCAAATGCACCACGAGTGGCGACACACGACAGCCTTAATGATCAGAACATCTGGAAGCAAGAGGAGCTGCGGCTCCATGTGAAGAATAGAGCGCATCTCCTGGGGTGGGAGGCAAGCGTTCTCTATTAATATCCTAAACAGCATTCAGAATTTTTCAATGCTTATAGTTAGAAAAACATCTTAAAATAGCTGCCAAAATAACATAAACATTCATTTTTAAAGCTCCCCCTTTAATATAGTTTGAATTAAAAAAAAATCTCAATTTAGCATCTGGGTGGGTTTTCTTCTCCGGCCCCTGTTCCTAATCCATGTAGGCTGTATAAATCAGTTTAGACTCATTGCAGTGTATCCTCTGCTGAACTTAACCCTAAAAGTGCTAATAAGACAAATAGAGGTATGGGATCCATTGTGAAGGTTGAAACCTGGGGTTTTCCAGATAAGGGATCTTTCTGTAGTTTGGAGCACCACACCTTAACTACATAATAAAACCTCAATAGGATGGTTTTTCCATCTACAAATTTCGCTGCTTAGTTATCGGTAGTAGAAAGTACTGCGCCCAATGCACCATGTGGAGGGGAAAATATTGCACAATTCATTGTACAGCTTCAGTGGCCCTCTGAGTGACATGCAAGTTTGAGGGGATGGGAGGGGTTATGCACACACACCCCTTGGGTACATTATTTTTCTTCTTGCAGCCAGGGGGGAGGTCAGGGTGCAGCACCCAGGGTTTCAGGCAGGGTACAGGTCTGAGTTGTCCCTCCAGCCGAGTCCAACCCTGTATGTGTCTTCCACCTCCGGCTCCTTATGGATACAGTGCTACTAAATACAGGCAGCAATGTATTCATGCACACAGATCCCTGTGCTTTACAATGGCACACAGAATGTATGCAATGCAGGAAGCAACGTGCATGGCAGATTGCACCCATCTCTTTGCACTTTGCACCCTTCCTTACACAAAGCAAATGAGTCCTAATTAGTAATGGGTGAATCTGTCCCGTTTCACTTCGCTAAATTAGCGAAATGGTGAAAAATTCGCAAAACGCATTGAAGTCAAAATCATTTTGATGCGCGTCAACTTTGTCGCCTGTGACAATTTTTATACATGCGCCTATTTTGTCCAAATGCATTAAAGTCAATTGGCGTCCGAATAATTTTGACGGCTCGACTATTCTGACGTGAGCCCAAATGTTTCTCAGCAGTTTCGCAAATCTATTCACAGGCGGCAAAACGCGCCAATCACTAGCCCTAGTGAATACCCTGTTTTTGTTTAAGAAGGGAAGGATCATCTAAATGCATTGACTTTGCAGAACAGGCATAGACCTATGACGAGATCAAGAAATAAAGGAAAAGAAGAGAAAACAACACTTTCTTATGTATATGTACGATCTAAAGCAGGATGGCTTTACTGCAGGGAGATCATGTCAGGCTAATCTACTTGCCTTTATTTGAAATCTGAGCACCATTGTGCATTCTAAATATTAGATGATGCTTTCTTATCTGATTTGTGGATCGAATACGCACTGTAAGAAGGTTGTTGTGACAAAGCACTACATGGGGGAAATTAAACATCTGCGTACTGTAAGTACTTGGAATATATGCATTAGTAGAAATCCAAACCTTCGGAACACACTAGTTCACTACTCATCAGAAGAGGCAGGACAGATAAACTGACACTTAGCACAACTATGCAGAGCTACTGTTTCCTATTGTTTCCAGATTTGAAATGGGGGTCACTGACTCCATCTATAAAGAAATGTTCTGTAAGGCTACAGAGTTATTGTTAATTTGTATTCAGGCCCTCTCCTATTCAAATTCCAGTGACTTGTTCACATCAATGCCTGGCTGCTAGGGTAATGTGGACCCTAGCAACCATATTGCTGGCACTGCAAACTTGAGAGCTCCTGAATAAAAAGCTAAATAACTGAAAATCACAAATGAAAAACAATTGCAAATTGTGTCAGAATATCGCTCTCTACATCATACTAAAAGTTTGTTTAAAGGTGCACCCCTTTAAGTAACTTTAATGAATTGGGTCAATAAGGGAGCAGCTATGAGTTCATTTTTTAGAAAACAGTCATATATATATATATATATATATATATCTTTATAATAGCTGCCTAGTGATGTCACCTGTGTCACATGACCCACCAAAACTTGTATTATAATAAACAATGCGGTGACTTGTAA
This sequence comes from Xenopus laevis, assembly GCF_017654675.1. Classification (NCBI taxonomy): domain Eukaryota; kingdom Metazoa; phylum Chordata; class Amphibia; order Anura; family Pipidae; genus Xenopus; species Xenopus laevis. The sequence continues at coordinate 128,730,413 of NC_054377.1, read as the reverse complement.
CATCCTTATACTTAGCAGAAAGGGGTATTCAATTCTCTATATAATGCACAATAGGAAATACGTTATCTCAAATATAATTTCCAGTAAATGGACTATAACCCCCCCCCCCCACACACACACACACACACACACACACACACACACACACACACACACACACACACACACACACACACACACACACACACACACACATATATATATATATATATATATATATATATATATATATATATATATATATATATATATATAGACAAATACAAGATTCCTCTGCACTCAACCCATTATCAATATATTTAAGACTGAGACATTTTGTGCATACTGCTACTGAAAAATGCCTTACCCTTTAAACAAAACAGGGATTGTTTGTCCATATATTGCAATATATTTAAGCTGGCCAACTACGTCAAAGTCATCCCATATCTGGCCAGTCCTACGCTTAATTTTCATCTGATTCATTAAGAATTCTATGGTTTAATTATACATTTTATAAAAAGGGACGAATACGTTTTACCTGCAACTTACTAGCTGCTTTCAAAGTAAAACTCCCAAACTTGGCTGCCCTTTTTTGAAAGCAGCTAGCAAGTTGCAGGTAAAACGTATTCGTCCCTTTTATAAAATGTATAATGAAACCATAGAATTCTTAATGAATCAAATGAAAATTGAGCATAGGACTGGCCAGATATGGGATGACTTTGACGTAGTTGGCCAGCTTAAATATATTGCAATATATGGACAAACAATCCCTGTTTTGTTTAAAGGGTAAGGCATTTTTCAGTAGCAGTATGCACAAAATGTCGCTGTCTTAAATATATTGATAATGGGTTGAGTGCAGAGGAATCTTGTATTTGTCTATATGTTTTTTGTGGTCACACCCTCATTGCACCCCCGCCTAATGATTTTGAAAACTAGTGGTGAGCACAGCTTTCCCTTGTTTGTTATATATATATATATATATATATATATATATATATATATATATATATATATATATATATATATATATTCCTTTGACTTTATGGGGCAAATTCACTAAGGCGGAACGGCCGAACGCTAGCGTTAATTCGCTAGCGTTTGGCATTTTCGCTACTGCGCAAATTCACTAACGAACGCTGGCGTAGTTTCGCTAGTGTTACTTCGCAACCTTACGCTAGGTGAATCTTCGCTAGCGACGAAACTACGCAAATTCACTAACTTGCGCAGTGTACTGAACGCTACCTTTTACGCTAGACTTCCTTCGCCACCTCAGACCTGGCGAAGCGCAATAGAGTAGATAGGGATTGTTTAAAAAAAAGTCAATTTTTTTTCTAAGTCCCAAAAAACGCTGGCGTGTTTTCTACATGATGGCTGATAGGCTGAAAAAGATCGAAAAATTTTTGGGGCTCCCCTTCCTCCCCCCTACATTTCCTGACTCATGGCAACTTACCTAGACAGTGGGCACATGTATAGGGCAAAGTAAAAATTTTATTTGCAGATTTGAAGGTTTTCTAGGCATTTGTAGTGCAGATACTTGTTCCTCCATTGAAATTTGAATTTCGCGCCGTATGCAAATTAGCCTTCGCTAGCGCAACTTCGCTTTATATAGCGAATCAACGCTAGCGCAACTACGCAACCTTACGATACCCCTGTGCGCAACTTCGGATTTTAGTGAATTTGCAAAGCGCTGGAGAAACTACGCCTGGCGAAGTGTGGCGAAGTGCGGCGAATTGTGGCGAAGTTGCGCCTGGCGCAACTTCGCATCTTATTGAATTTGCCCCTATGTGTCTGGCAAGTGATTTAAGCCGAATCGAATGCATGGATGTGGCTAAAAGATAACCAAGTATTTTTTTTAATGATTAAAAAAAACAATCCTCCCACCCTCCATTAATCCATAAGGAAATGTGCCTATCTGTACAGAAGAAAAGCATTGGCTGCTTTTTAAAAGCAGAAAATAGAGTGTTTGCTTTGTATATAGATCATTCACTTTTTTAATTGGCTTTGCCATCAAAATTCTGTTCTTAATCTAAGCTAAGTAATAAGTACATTGAAAGCGGGTAAATGTTATAAACAGATACTTGTCTGGGATCCGTTATCTGGAAACCGTTATCCAGAATGCTCTGAATTACGGAATCTCCCATAAATTTCCATAGACTCCATTATAGTGAAATAATCCACATTTTTAAAAATGATTTCCCTTTTCCCTAATAATAGTAACTTGCACTTGATCCCAACTAAGATATAATTAATCCTTATTGAAAGCAAAACCTGCCTTTTGGGTTAATTTAATGTTTGCATAATTTTCTTGCATGAAGATCCAAATTAAAGAAAGTTCCATTATATAGAAACCCCAGGTCCAGAGCATTCTGGATAATAGGTCCCATACCTGTGTTAAGGAGTGCTGAGTATTAGACATACATCTCATTAAGCTGCTCTCCTTCTATGCAAATGTGACACATTTGGCAACTTTCTGCTATTGAAAATATCAGAAATTTACAGCTCTAGGATGTCAAGGCAAAAAGATCCTTGTTCTTGCCCTAGTAACTGGAGGAGCACTGTTTAAGCTTTGGATCTTACAGCAGCCAATCATGTCTGAGCATTGTCTTGCTAGTTGTTGGTTGTAAGATGGTAAAATGAGATTGGTTCACTGTGTGATTTTGCTGTAAATACATTTATATATACACTTATATACTTTCAGTTTTACTAGCCCCTTTGGGGGAAATTCACTAAAGGGCGAAGTGACTAACGTTAGTGAAAATTCGACCAGACTTGCCTTGCAATGGAATGTATAGGGCATCTTCAATTTTCTAAGTCCCAAAAAACCCTGGCGTCTTTTACTTTTTCAGGGTGATAGGCTGCAAAAGTCTGTACATTTTTTTGTTGGGTACCCGGGCTCCCCCATAAATTTCCTAACATATGGCACATAAACTATACACTGGCCACACGTGTAGGGCAATATAACAACTTTATTTTATGTTATTAAGGTTTCCTGGGCTTGTGTAGTGTAATGTATTTGCTGCAACATATACGTCCATTCAACTTTAACTACCCGCTGTGTGCAAATTAGCCAACGCTAGCGCAACTTCGCTTCGCTTGCCGCAGTAATGCTACTAAAACTTTGCCAGAGTTCGGCGCCCAGTACGCAACTTTGGATTTTAGTGAATTAGCATTGTCCTGGCGAATCTACGCCTGGTGAAGTGTTGCGATTTGAGCGAACCCGGCGCTGGCAAATTTCTGAAGGTTAGTGAATTTGCCCCTTTGTTTTTAAGACCAGAGTTGGACTGGGCCGGTGGGATACTGGGAGAAAAACCCACCAGCCCAGACCTGTTTCCTAACTCCATCTGAATCTGTGTGCTCCCTGACCTTCCACCCACCTTGATCAATATGTAAAAAGCGGATGGGGTAAGGGGTATGAGGAAGTGGTGGAATGGGGGTCAGGGTTCAGGGGTGTGTTTATGTGCAGGCTGTTGATGCACCGGGCCCAGTGGGCCTGGACCCCTTAGTCTGTTGCTGTTTAATATACCTATATTGAGGACTTGGCAACTTACTCATATCATTAAGCCATAAGAACATACTGTATCCAAACTAGTAAATACATTTTAGCTTAGTTTAGTTTATAAACTCAATGAGGACTTTAGGACTGGATAACCGTACCAGCGAAACAAGACTAAACTAAAATATATTTGCTATTTTGAATACACAGTAGGCTTCCTTTATTTTGGCCTTGAAGATGTAGAATATTTCTGACCCCTCTGTAGGAAATAGAGGGTAAAAGGTTACTGATCACAAAAACATTATATTCTAATTTGCTGTACTGTTTCCAGTACTAAAGTGAAACTATCTCGATATAAACCTAAACTGCAGTGAAAGCTTAATACTCCCTTTTCACAAATAGGCATTGCAAAGTGCACTTGCTGGAATCAGCCAGATGAAGCAGGTAAAATCTATCAGTGCCTCACAGCATGAAGGTGTTGGTTGCAGCAAGGTAAATAAAAGTTAGGTTGAGAAACTCATAAATAAATTGTTCAAGCTATCAACAACTGTAAGAAAAAACGAATAGATGGAATAGATTTATTTAACATCCACTACACTTGATGATTTTCTCTTACTTGTTACTTACTCAGAGCTTCTATGGATGGTTTTACTTGCTCAGCTTGCATTATTATCCTTGACAAGTCTGCCGCTGTCTTTCTACTCCCGTCACCTTACATTTAACTTTTCATAGCCTTCATCTTGTGCTAAAATAAGTTTCAAAGGAGCTTCAAAGGAGGGTGTGTCCAAGCAGACAAGGAGGAGGTGGTCTGCTACCATAGGATATGTGTCCATTTAAAAAAACCCATGAATGCAACATTCGCAGCAGGGATTGTTCTGTGTAAAAGAGCCGGAAAGAGAGATTCCAAGCTCTAAACCAAGCTCGGGTATTTCTCAGCAATTCTGCAGACTTATCTGCCCCTCCCCATCTTTCTTTTTACTTTACTATTGACAAGGTTGGCTTTTTTTTTTTTAGCTGAAACTCGAAAGTAACATTTCAGAACCTTCTTGCATTCAATTGATGTTCTTAGCGTTACAATGGGATTAAAGAAGACTTAACTTTGCAAATCACTTTAATGCATTAAGCCTTTGTATTTGCTGAGATAGGGACTTAATAAATCAAATTGCCTATCGAATTGTGCCCCTGTGGGGCAGCAGAAAAGCAAAGGGCTTTGAAAGTTAAAAGAAGGTTTTTGTAAAATGTACTGTATGTTGGGAAGCTTTGAAACAGAATTGAGTAGTAAACTTGAAGTTTTACTTTTAGTGAAGCGTAAGAGGACTCCAGTGGGTCACTTTAATATAGTATGAAGAGAAAAATAGACTGGGATTGGGAACGATGATAATAACCACGAATTTTAGTTATTAGTTGGCTGCACAGGCTGTGAAGGATAAAAACATAAGGTTTGGTGGATTAGGGTTTGTTTGGATTAGGGTTGCCAACTGGACATTATTTCTCTGACCATTTGGCACAACAGTCCAACCGATAAGAACATCATTCAACTGGTCAAAGCAGTTAAAAACATTCTGATAAATTGCCAGTAGATATCAGGTATGAGAAATGTCCAATTTCTTGAAAAACTTTCATGACTGTTGAGAAAATGTTTCCCAAGGTTTTGATAAATGTTTTTTTTTTTATATATGGAACTTCTTGGAATCCTTCAGGATTCCCCAGCTTCATATTTTATAAAGCAGCCCCGTGGTCTTTTGAATTTAGGCTACATTAAGCAAATCGTGTCACCAGCCGCTTCTGCCCATGGCCCTTGGCCACACAAATTTGGATTAACACTAGAGGAGATCTTTAGGATGATAATATGTGGAATGTTGTGGGCAGAGAGGTGGAGAGCAATTCAATAGGAAAATAATTATGCATTCAATAAGACAATAATTAAGACCTGTTTAATTGCCCCCATAGTTATGTGGGAATAACTATACTGGTATACTGGAACTGGGATTGCATGACACTACTCTGTGCCTCAGTCCAGGAATATTGTAACTGTTGAATCAGACAGCTCTAGAGCTATTGGTCATATATATAAATATATTGTCATCTTATCTCCTCATTAGGATTCCCTGGGGTTTAGGACTTGTTATTCCAGTGGCATGAGGGTGACAATATTGTGGTTAAAGAGCATTGATGTGTGAAGCCTTATAATTGGTTTAACGTATACATGTCCAAATGAGGATGAGAAGGTTCCAGAAGCTAGAGATAATTAATTGGTGGGTTTATGGACAGCAGAAAAGTGCTTAAGGAAAAAAGATGGCAATTGGTCAATGGATCAAATATTAAGCAGATAGGATAAAAGTAGCCAAGGACTACCTCAGACTGCAGCCAGTGCCAAACCATGACTATCATTAAAAAGTCTCTGGAGACCCAGTTTCCAATAAATTTCCTGTTTCCCCCTGCATTCAGAATGACGTCTGACTCACTTCTGGATCATTGACTGTCACTGCTATAGCTTTTCCAATACCCTATGATGAATGTATCCTTCCATCTTTATGGATTGTAGTCTCATTAGAGCAGAGCCATCTATGCCTTTGTTTCCTGTATGTTATAGTATGTCATCTGTCTCTGATTGGAACCCATTTTCTACTGTAGAGCCGATTGATACACCCTATATGCAATTTGTTAATTACCGTAGACGCAAATATATATAAATTATGTCCGGTTTCAGCTCTTCAACATCCAATGGAAAGTTGACCATAGGAAGGATTTTGCTGTTTGTAGGTTGCAAAGGCAAAATGTACAGGAGATTCTAAAGAGTTTGAAAAACCATTGGGATTATCTGAAGTATGATTCATATATTTTTTTTTTAAATCATACATTTTTATTGATGCTTTTTCAGTAAAAGAAAAAAGGAGGGGGTACAGAAAAAAAGGGAAGGGGACAGGTTTCACACCGTTATTATACAGCCAAACATCCAGCTATTTACCGTATATACTCGAGTATAAGCCAACCCGAGTATAAGCGGAGGTACCTAATTTTACCTACGAAAACTGGGAAAACTTATTGACTCAAGTATAAGCCTAGAGACAACTACAGCCCTGTCTCCCAGCAGCGCACATTCCGCCAAAGCGACCCCCCCAGCGATCAACCGGACTTCTTTGCAAAGTTGATGGTGACAGAGAATTGCCAAACGGATTACTGTGTGCATTGTCCCACTGTCCCACTACCATGTGCAGAGGGTGCTGTGTGATATTGCCATCACTGTTAATCTTTTGTATAACCAACAGAGGGTGCTGTGTGATATTGCAGTCACTGTTATTCTTTCATATAACCAACAGAGGGTGCTGTATGATATTGCCATCACTGTTAATCTTTCGTATAACCAACAGAGGGCGCTGTGTGATATTGAAGTCACTGTTGTTCTTTCATATAACTAACAGAGGGCGCACTGTTATTCTTTCATATAACCAACAGTGGGTGCTGTGTGATATTGCAGTCACTGTTATTCTTTCATATAACCAAAAGAGGGCACTGTGTGATATTGCAGTCTCTCCCCAAGCGAACTGTTGGTATAGGAATGATTAAAAGTGACTGCAATCTCAGCTACTGCCCGCTGACCTGAGTATAAGCCGAGGTAGACTTTTTTGGCACATTTTGGATGCTGAAAAACTCGGCTTATACTCGAGTATATACGGTAACTGTAATTTTGACATTGCATTTTCTTATTTGCACACATTTCACCTTTATATAGCACAAAAGCCAAACATCCATAGATTTAACTGCAATTTTTACATTGAGCTTTCTTATATGCACACATTACACCTTTATATAGTACAAAAACATTTGCAAGAGCCTACAATCAGCTTATATTCATCTGTGAAGGTGAGTAGTAGACTTCCACCTAAGTGGTATTTGGAGTTTGGCCGCGTTTAACAGATGTCTTTCTAGTACCTGGTCTGCAATATTGTCTGTATTACCCATGTCCCAAAGACCTGAGCTGGATGATTTGGGATTTCACGATCTAGTACAGATTTACATAATTGCAAGATTGTTGACCAATATCTTTGTATTTCAGTACACTCCCAAAAAACATGTAACAAGGTGCCAGTTCCGGATTGACATCGCAAATAGACACTACTTGCTTGTGAGAAAATTGGTTTCAATTTATGAGATGTATGGTACCATCTGATTCATATTTTTTGCAAGTATATATAGAAGAATCAATTTAGGTTTGAATGGACAAGGGAGGATTGTCAGAAAAGTATATGACAAGCACAGGAATGTATCATGGTCAGTGTGTGATCAGAATTTGGGGTAATTGGGTACAGGAATGATGCCTTTAGTGGCTTTAGAGGCAGGACGAGGTGAGATGTTATCAGACTAAGCGTGAGACTCTGTATCCACAAGTGTGGAGGTTTGTGTATAGGAGTCTATGGTGGTTGGGAAGGAGATTTACTTTGTAATCCACAAACATAACAAATAGAAGACACAAACTTTTTTGGATTCCCCTAGTGACTAGATGTTTTGGCAGCACATAACACCAGGTGGAAAGGTTGAGTGACTTTGACAGACAGAGGTATTCATCAGCGGACATGCGTTTCTAATTGAAAATTTGCAATTTTGAACTAATCAGAATATATTTCTCAGCTGTTTCCTTTCCCGCCCCCTCTTCTCAGCAGCTATTACCACTGCACTGGTCTACAAATAGCAAGCAGCAAATTGGCCTAAAAGCAGGAACATTATCTAAATTGGGAATTTTCATAGACCAGAACCTTGAAAAAAGATGAAAATAAACCATTAGGCATAAATATTTCTAACTCATTTGCTAACCTGTTTGTTGTTGTTCATTTGTTTTATGAACAATTCTACACTTATAAGATGCTCATAAGGATTCTCAGTTTATTAAAATATAAAGTAACAAGAATTTTTATAAAATTGATTATTTATAGAGATGAGATTGATGGGGGTTAGAATGGGAACAATAAAAAAAACAGGGACAGACATGGTTTTAAATGGTCATTAATATGAAAATAACTAGTAGTAGCTATGGGCTAGATTAAGTCATGATATATAATTGAGCAGTGGATGATATGAGATGAATTAGTTGGTGATATGGGTAGAGCCATAGATAATATAACATTGGTTTGTGGTTGATTTGGCATTTGATCTCAGTTCAGTGGCTGATTTGGGATCAGAGTAACATAGCAGTTAATTGTCATGCAACAAGTTTATAAACTTGTTCCCATTTACTGTCCAATTAACTGATTTGGGGATTGTATGTAATTAACTGTGATTGACTTGGGCTAGTTAATATTTTCATATGTGACCGATTGGTGCTTGATATAGTGTTGAACAGTGGTGGTTATGGCATTTATTTATACCTGATATGGCACTGATCAGAGAGTAATATTTGCACTTGGAGCAATTCTGCTTGGCCTGGTGTCCTTCTACCCTTACTTCCCACCACCTTCTCTCCCACATCCCCCTGCCTTCTGTCTCATTGCAACACTGCTTGCACAAGCCTAACATGAACTTCAGACTCCCTCAGCCCACTCAAAAGTCATTTATTCCACACCCCTTCCATAAGAAGCTGAGCAACCACCATTGATCAATGTGAGCTAGATTAGTGGTCAATTTGGAATGTATTTGTGGTTGGAATGGTATTGACTGGGAGTTTATTTGGGCTAATTTAGTGGATGACATGGCTTATTTCTGGTTGGTATGTAATACACAGCGGTTAATTATAAGTTAATTGGGTGATAAGCACTATATAAGTGATCAATATCAGATTTATAACTTGAAGCCGTTATTTGTTAAAAATAGATTTAATGAAGATAACAAGAAAGGAGGTTCAGCCTAAACATTTGTAAGGGCTTTGGCAGGACCAGCCTAGAATCAAATTCTTGTGTGTGCAGTTCTGGGACACTTGCACTTACCTTGTTAGCCACTGGAGGCTCTTGGGGCTGGTCTTAAACTCTTCATCTATGTTCCCAACTCTGCCTGTTTCCAGTATGTCTCCTCCCTGTTCTCCTCCCATCTAGTTACCCTCATGTGTTTCCCATTTCCATTTAGGTCCCCTTAATAAGCCCAGCTCTGACGCTTGCCCTGTGCTTGGTCATGGCTTTTTCCTGCAAGACTTGCCATCCTGATTTCAAGCTCTGTGTTCCATGTTCCTAGTTCTGAGCCATCTCCCTGTTCCTGTACCCTTGTCCTGGTTTCCTGCCTGCTTGTGTGGATCTCCCGGTACTGACCTCAGCCTGCTCTCTGGACATTCTCTTTGACTCCATCCCTACTTTGTGTGAACTCCCGGTACTGACCTCAGCTTGTTCTCTGGACTTTCCCTTTGGACTTAGTTTTATCTCAGTTTATTCTGTTTATTCACTGGTTACTGTTTTGCACCTTTCTTCATTAAATCTACATTATCATGGATTTTAGACTCTGTCCTGCAATATATGCGTATACCCCAGGCTTCCTGCCATAACTATTTCCTCCTGAGTACCTCTCTGCAGTGTCAGAGTATTACAGGTTTGTTACTGTGAGAGCTGTGAAGATGTGGAATTCTCTCCCTGAATCAGTGGTACAGGCTGATACATTAGATAGCTTTAAGAAGGGGTTGGATGGCTTTTTACAGGGTTATGGAAGATAGCTCATAGTACAAGTTGATCCAGGGAGTAGTCATTTTGGAGTCAGGAAAGAATTGTTTCCCCCCTGAGGCAAATTGGAGAGGCTTGAAATTGGGTTTGAACTTGATGGACATTTGTCTTTTTTTAACCTAACTTACTATGTTACTATGTTATAAATGATTAGTCAGGGCTGACAGCAGGCCAAGGTCAATGACAGGCAGCAGTCAACAAGGTCAAGAAACAGGCCAGAGGACACAGGAACCGGGTATTACAGAATTGCAGGCTTTGATGATCAAGCAACCGAGAGTCACAAGGGACATGCTTATAAAGGCCCAATTGCTAGATCAATGACATATGGTTAACAAGGTAGGAGGTGGCAAATGAGCAGCATGGAGAGATATCAGATGCATATTGGAATACTGACTAATCCTAACTCTGGCTTGTAAGACTAATGTAGGAGCAGTTCATCACCAGGAGTCTGAATCCTGGTTTATGACCAGGAGTTGATTTGGGCTAGTTTAGTTGTTAAAGTGGGCTTGATTCCAGGGTCTCCAACCTTTTTTTACCTCTGAACCAAATTTAACTGTAAAAAATAGTTAGGGGGCAACACAAGCATGAAAAAAAGTATCCAGGGTTGCAAAACAAGGGCTGTGATTGGCCATTTGTTAGCCCCCTATGCAGACTGGCAGCCTACAGGAGGATCTGTTTGGCAGTACATTTGTTTCTTTATGCAACCAAAACTTGCCGCCAAGCCAGGAATTTAAAAATAAGCAGCTGCTATGAGGCCACTGGGAGCAACATCCAAGGGTTTGATGAACAACATGTTGCTCAGGAGTCACTGGTTGGACATCACTGAGTATATACATGGTTTATGACTAGGCATTGATTTGGGCTAGTTTAGTTGTGGACAAGATTAGATACCTGGTCCATGAGTTGCTTAGGCTAGTATATTGGTTGACATGGGCTAGAATAGCAGTTGATGCAGGGTTTATTTTTGGTTGATGTGCTTGGTTTAACTAGTTATCTGCATTATATATGGTTTTAAATCTTGGTTAATATTAAAAGTTCATGTGGCTAATATGTTTTTTGAGTAGAGGATGACTTTGGACAGTTTGGTGGTTGATGTAGGAATTGTTAATGCCTGATTTGGGATTGTGCAGCAGTTCCTTTAGGACTGAATAGTGGTGCAATTGGTACTGAACACTGGTTGATGTAGATGTAAGAAGAGACTCTGATTAAGCAGTGGATGAGCCGATATTGAGATGTGATTGGGTAGTTGTTAAGGTCTGACAGAGCAGCGGCTCAGCTGTGTTTTAGCCATGATTGAACAGTGACTGAGCCTGATTTAATACAGTATTTCATTTTTCATTGCACAGCATTTCTCTGGTTTCATCACTTTCTAGAGAATTAGCTGAGAAAAGACAGATAAAAGGACATGTATTTGGGAATACAGTACAAAAGAAATAATCCCACTGGGCCTACTTTCTTTCTAGGTCATATCTGGGCTGTATAATGAGCGATATTCCTCAGTGGCTTTCTGCATGTATTGTCTTCAGCTACAATCCGGATCCCTGCGATACGGTTACAGGATGAGGCCGGCTCTGCTATCAGTGTGATACGCTAACAGAAATAGCTGTCTCTTTTTGTCCCCTGAGCTAAAACATAGAAATCTCTCTCCCGTCTATTACATATTTTTTTTTTTTATACAATGTGCCCAGCCGTGTGAGATAGATTGCCCACCCACACCTAATTTCATCTGCACTGATCACTTACAATAAAAAACGCAGCTAATGGATCGGGAAATTCCTGTGGCTCGCAAACATCTGTAGCACAGGCGGAATCTTGCCAACACACATTTTTAGTATTTTGACCTTTTTTTGTGTAGTGTTTATGCATATTTGCTATTGTGATATCAAAAAGAGATTTTGCACCTGGCGACAAGTGAAACAAAGTGAAATAGAAGCATTTCTATTGAGAGAAAAAGGCTTTAAAAGCGTGAAAGGGAATCTGTCGCTTCCAGCGGAGGAGCCGTTGGTTCCCAAAGGTGAAAGACATTATTTATGTAAGCGTGCTCTTATCTAAGGGTTTCACAAATATTCCTGGTTTAACATTTTAGGAGAAAGAACCTCTAAAAATAAATGAAGCCTAAATGACATTATTATTATTATTGTGCCATTCCCAAAGCCACTTTTTTAAAGCATTTTTGAGCAATATTAGTGCAATCATAACAAGAAATAAACTCTCACCCGATAGGGATGTAACGAACCGCCGAGTATGTGTTCGCGAACGCCGTTCGCGAACACCGGCAAAAAATGCGAACAGTTCGCGAACTGTTCGCGAACTTCGAACATCCGAAAATCGTTCGATTCGAACGATCGAAGGATTTTAATCGTTCGATTTTAGCGATCGAATGGTCGAATGGTCGAACGATTTTGACGCGAACGCCTATTGGCGAACGTCGCGCGACGTTCGCGAACTTGCGGCGGACGCGAACAGTCGAAGTTCGCGCGAACTAGTTCGCCGGCGAACAGTTCGCTACATCCCTATCACCCGACCACACCGTATCCACTCCCCCTCAAAACAACTGCCCAGAGTGACCCAAACACAGGTTCTGAAAACCTCGACAGTGATGTGAATGCTATTATACCCCCAAAATTACCTTTGGTCGAAGTTTTAAATGCAACATGTCACTATAAAACCCTGCCATGATAAAATAACATGTAGGGCCTTATTTAGCAAAGTCTGAATTCCCTTTTTTGGATTCGGCCCAACCCCCGAATCCTTGGCGAAAGATTCGGCCGAATACCGAACCAAATCCTAATTTGCATATGCAAATTAGGGATGGGAAGGGGAAAATATTTTTTACTTCCTTGTTTTGTTACAAATAGTCAGATGATTTACCTCCCCCCTAATTTGCATATGCATATGCAAATTATGATTGGGATTCAGTTCGGTCTGGCAGAAGGATTCGGCCGAATCCGAATCCTGCTGAAAAAGGCTGAATCCTGGCCGAACGCCGAACCGAATCCTGGATTCGGTGCATCCCTAGTCCGAATATATCTGATTTTTAATTAGGGATGCCCCGAATCCACTTTTTTGGATTCGGCTGAACCCGAATCCTTGGCGAAATCCACTTTTTTGGATTCGGCTGAACCCGAATTCTTGGCGAAAGAATACCAAACCGAATCCGAATACTGATTTGCAATTGCAAATTAGGGGTGGGAAGGGGAAAACTATTTTTACTTCCTTGTTTTGTGACTGAAAGTCATGCAATATACCTCCCCGCCCCTAATTTGCATATGCAAATTAAGATTTGGATTCTGTTCGGCCGGGCAGAATGATTTGGCTGAATCCGAATCCTGCTGAAAAAGGCTGAATCCTGGCCAAATCACGAATGGAATCCTGGATTCGATGCATCCCTAATTTTAATAAAAAAAAGTCCGACCAAACTAGAATGTATGATCAGATTTTTTTCACGAATCACTCGATTTTTTCCTCCTTTTTCCCCAAAAACCCCAAATTTTTCGTATTTTGCTCGAAAAGTCATGAATAGTCGGATTTTCTGGCTAATTCCAGCGCGGACAACAGAAAATTCCAAATACAATAGGGACCTCTTCCACTGACTTATATAGAAACTCGGTAGGTCTGAGATGGCGGATTTTCTGATACAGACTTTTTCCATCCTTTGGATTAATAAATCTTTAAAAAATTTAGTTTTTTTCCACAAAAAATTATATCATATTTTATATATTATTCGCGTTTTTGGCATTCTGACTTTAATTAATAATCCCCTCAGTATGATGCAGTGATATTTTGTAACAGTTTGCAATTGGTCTTCATTTTTTTATTTTTTAATTATTTTGCTTTTTTTAGAGCAGTACTGTGGTTTGATATAGGGGTAGTTAAAGGAAAGGAAATGTAAAAACTCAAAACAAATGAATGTAAAATTGCCCCGCCTGCTCTATTTTCATAGTTTTCAAGAAATTTTCAGTTTTTTAACTTTTCAATATAATGACAATATAATCACAGTCGTTAGAAAATTAAATGAGTGAGAAAAGGAATGTCTTTTGCGTTAGAAACATCAGATGACTCTTCTCTGGTCTGTTATGTCATTTTATGGGCAGAGCAACATGACAAGACATTTCTTTTCTCACTAGCTTAAAGGTGTTGTTCACCTTACCCTAGCAACCACACATTGATTTGAATAAGACACTGCGATATGAATAGGAGAGAGTCTGAATAGCAAAATGAGTAATAAAAAGTAGCCTTACAGAGCATTTGTTTTTTTTAGATGTTAGTCACCCCCATTTGAAAGGTGGAAAGAGTCAGAAAAAGAAGAAGGCAAATAATTTTAAAAAATCTATAAAAAACAAATTATAAAGACCAATTGAAAAGTTGTTTTGAATTGGCCATTCTATAATGTACTGAAAGTTAACTTAAAGGTGAACCACCCCTTTAATTTTCTACTGCCAGTTCACAGCAGGTAGCATTGTTTTGCAAATTCATTGCACTAGTATGAACTAGTAATATCTTGAACTCTAGGAGAGTAATATAATTTTGAGACAAGCACTCAAATCAGTGTTACATAGGGGCCCATTTACTAAGGGTCGAAGTGAATTCGAAGTGAATTTTCGAATTCAAAAACTTCGAATTTCGAAGTAATTTTTGGGTACTTCGACCATCGAATAGGCCATAATTCGATTTGAATTGTAAAACTTTGAATATTCGACCATTCGAAAATCGAAGTACTGTCTCTTTAAAAAACTTCGAATTCGACACTTCGCCACCTTAAACTTGCCGAGTTGCTATGTTAGACTATGGGGACCTCCTAGAACCTATATCCAATATTTGGCTAAGTTTTTAGAAGTCAAAGTTTTTTTCTTTTGAAAATCGTTCGATTCGAACGATTTCTACGATCCATCGAACGATTTTAATTCGAACGAAAACAGCTAAATTCAAACAAAAAAAACATCGACTAACGAATTTTTTTCAATTCGATGATCGAATTTCGAAGTTTAAGCACTTCGAAATTCGACCCTTAGTAAATGTGCCCCATCATTTCTGGATAGAGATAATTAAAATAAATGGAATGTTTATGATTACCGTATATACTCGAGTATAAGCCGAGTTTTTCAGCACCCAAAATGTGCTGAAAAAGTCTACCTCTGCTTATACTCGAGTCATTGGCTCCACTTCAGCAGAACTACCCGGCCTGCATCTCCCCGGCACCTCCTGCTCATGTGACGTCATCAGAGTATGTTCCTCCTACTGCAGCCTCCCCGCCGCTGCAGTCCTGCAGTGCCTCACGTCTATCTCCTGACACAGTTCATTTCCCAAGCACAGTGCACTGCTGACACGACGCTGACTCTTGTGTCACATGACGCGAAGCGACGTCTTCCAGGAAAGCCGATGTTCGCGCCGCAGATTAGTTGACGAAATAGGAAGTGGCATGACAGAAGTCATGTGACCTGTGCTAGTTCGCCTGCTATGGAGGGAGAAGATTACCGGTATATCGGGTTGCGTCTGATCGGGAAGCTCCCTGTAGCTCAGTGCCCACCGGTGAGGAGAGAGAGGGCGATTGACGGTTAGATTTATCGCAATAGTCTACTGAGCAGGGTCGGTTTTACTGGAGGGCAGAGAAGGCTTTTGCACTAGGCCTCCAGTAACCCTGGATCCTCAATATTATTTACAATCCATGTAAAACATATGTTAGATATATTCATTATACTGATCAGGAATGTTAAGCTTGCAGCAATCCAGCTGTTGTTGGACTACACCTCCCACTGTCTCACCAACAGCTGGTTGGATAATTTGTAACCTCTGTCTTCCCTTAAATTAACTTTTAGTAGGATGGATAGAGTGAGATTCTGAGACAACTTGCAATTGGTTTTTATTATTTGTGGTTTTTTGAGTTATTTCGCTTTTTATTCAGCAGTTTGCAATTTCAGCAGTCTGGTTGTTAGAGTCTAAATTACCCTAGGCGAGTTCTTCCCTAGCAGAGTGCACGCAGGAGCGTGTGTTCTGCTGAAGATGTCCTAAAATGCATTTCTCACCCCTAGGCTTATACTCGAGTCAATAAGTTTTACAAGTTTTTGTAGGTAAAATTAGGTACCTCGGCTTATACACGGGTCGGCTTATACACGAGTATATACGGTATTCTTACACGTCGCTGTACAGAGACTATATATCATTCACATCAGTCCCTGCCCCAGTGGAGCTTACAATCTAAGGTCGATATCGCACACATTACAGTCATTTTATATCATCAGCCAATCAACCCACCATTATGTTTTTGGAGTGTGGGAGAAAACCAGAATACCTGGAGAAAACCTGTGAGAGCATGGGGAGAAAATATACGGGTCATTTCTGATCTCCAAGTGTAGTTACGGTCACACAATTTTAGGCACAGTGGATGAGCATACTGTATGGCATTCTGTAATGATACTTGTGTCCAAAGCCAATCCTTGCATTTCCCTATAGTTTTGCTTTGGTCCTACTGACAACTGAAACAGTCAAAGGTGAAAGTAACTACAGTGTTCCCAAAGCAGCCTGCGCTAATTGCATCTAAACAATCGTGAGCAGGTGTCATTTTGACAGCAAGCACTGAAGGATACAAAGTAAATTGGCAGTAGATGTCTTTAAAGGGATACTGTCATGGGAAAAAAAATTTTTTCAAAATGAATCAGTTCATAGTGCTGCTCCAGCAGACTTCTGCACTGAAATCCATTTCTCAAAAGAGCAAACAGATTTTTTATATTCTATTTTGAAATCTGACATGGGGCTAGACATTTTGTCAATTTCCCAGCTGCCCCTGGTCATGAGACTTGTGCCTGCACTTTAGGTGAGAAATGCTTTCTGGTAGGCTGCTGTTTTTCCTTCTCGATGTAACTGAATGTGTCTTAGTGGGACCTGGGCTTTTACTATTGAGTGCTGTTCTTAGATCTACCAGGTAGCTGTTATCTTGTGTTAGGGAGCTGCTATCTGGTTACCTTCCCATTGTTCTTTTGTTTGGCTGCTGGGTGAGAAAAGGGAGGGGGGTGATATCACTCCAACTTGCAGTACAGCAGTAAAGAGTGATTGAAGTTTATCAGAGCACAAGTCACATGACTTGGGGCAGCTGGGAAATTGACAATATGTCTAGCCCCATGTCAGATTTCAAAATTGAATATAAAAAAATATGTTTGCTCTTTTGAGAAATGGATTTCAGTGCAGAATTCTGCTGGAGTAGCACTATTAACTGATTAATTTTGAAAAAAAAAATTTCCCATGACAGTATCCCTTTAACACATGTATGGGCAACTTTAGTATGTACAAAAAAGAAGTGACTACTCTTTGACTGTGAGACTTTTTACTTGCCTTGGAGAGCTCCCACAACCCCCCTTGTATTTTTTAGCAGGCTATGCTTCCATGTGGTTTGTAGCACCCCCACACCCACCCCTTCAACAAAGGTGGTCTCATACCTTT
Organism: Xenopus laevis; assembly: GCF_017654675.1. NCBI lineage: Eukaryota > Metazoa > Chordata > Amphibia > Anura > Pipidae > Xenopus > Xenopus laevis. The sequence continues at coordinate 128,712,872 of NC_054377.1, read as the reverse complement.
AAAAATGGGTGTTGGTTTGGGCAGTCTCTCTCTCTCTCTCTCTCTACTGCCAAGGTCAGTAGACACTGATCCCAAGGAGTGCTACTTTTATACTATGACCAGAGATAAACAGTTAGGGACCACCGTATGGGGTTTACCTTGGCATGGTATGGTGGCTCATCAATTTTATGATCATAACTTTGTAACTTAAAACCCCTTTTTTTTATAAACACATGCACTTGCATATTTACTGAATTACTTGTGAGACAGGGGACCAGGGAATGCACATTGATTAACTGGACAAATCAGTTGCACTTCCATAGCATTTAAACACATTTTTACTTAGCCTTAGAGTATTCCCACAACCCTTTGTATTTTTTGTGATACCCCTGCACTGCTTTAACATGATGGGTAACAGCATACAGACAAGGAACTCTAACCCAATAAAATATTCTGATTACCAAAATATTCTAGTATATGCACAGGCAGTTATCCAATACAGTCTGCCCGAGAACCTCCCAGATATATGGCTTTGCCAGAAAAACACCAGCTAGAACCAGGGCCAGTATTAGTAATTTACAGGCAATAAAGTTGCTGGTAGATTTGCTGTTGCTCATCTCTCCCCCTCCCTAAAGCAGTTAACTGATAAAAACCTCCCTTTTAAACCCTCCTTCTCATCTCCCATGACATTTCCAATATGACAATTTCGCTGCCCCTGATGTAATATACCCTTCTTATTTCCTGCCCAGTGATGTCACCAGTCCACCCACTCCCCACACCTGTGATGTCACCAATCAGGACCTCCTCCTTCAGGCCAGAAAAAAATGATCCAGAAAGGTGGCAACCGTAACTGCAGTTAGGCACCAAGTTTGCCTTAAGTCTAGTAACGCATTAGTGATTATTGTCGATTAGTCATTATTTTGCTATTGGTTACTAAATACGGGGCAACTTTTTTTGCATATATTATATAACTGATCTGACTGCTATATTTTCCTGATTATACTATTCCAGGGTCAATATCAGTAATAACATGAACTATTCTGCTATTCAGTTTATAGACACAGGCCTCCTTGTTCTATTTCAGAACTCAAAGACCTTTTGATAGACCCAATCCCAGAGATGAGGGAGGCACAAGTGTCATTTAGATGCACAAATTAGAGAGCAGCAGGAGACGCAGACGTCAATGGTCTGCTCCTGACATTGGATTTTCAAGGATTAGAGTTCAGCATTTCCAAGGGCACAAGTGCTTGTTAGATTAACACTAAGGGGTGCCCTCTTGTGCTCCATGGTGCTCTAACACTTGCACCCAGTGGAAAAGTAAATGAACCCTAACGTACTCCAAGAGCTGTAGGGCTGCAGCTCATACATCCCTGCTATGTCCTAGATACTTGTGTAGAAAGAGTTTCCATTTCTTTCTTTTCCTACTTAGTAAACAAGTGTCTGTGTCTCTCTAAATCCACGGAACACTTTGCAACATTTAGAGGAATTGTTGGCACTCAGCATGTTAATGGCCTCCTACTGACAGTAACACATCCTTCTCTGAGCTAGGTGGGATAATATCCCTTTCTGCAATAAGTGCAAGATGGTAATCTGAGCATTTACTATCTTGGCCTTTTAAAATAAGCTCTTATACATTTAATAATTCATAACAACACAACAACATATAATAGCTGCCTGCTCCCATAATGAGAAATCCTCATTGTCTGCTGTCTCTGCATACTTCCCCCCCCCCCCTGTGAATGGGCCAGGGGAGTTCTTCCTAATTGTTCTGTGGATGTTTGGGTTTTTATGGTAACAATGTGGGTCCAGCATAACCTTTGTATGTTGGTTTAGGCCCTGGGGAATTTCCTGCAGGAATTTTGTAGGCTGACATTCGACAACCCTAAAGGTATAAAGAGCCCAGCACCAGCCTGTCTGCCTCACTGCTTCCCTGGGAAGAAGGCAAGGAGCTGGTGATAATAATGCACAATAAGTAAATGGATTTATTGACACAGAAGCTGGTTCGGATTGCTGGATACGCTCTTCCCACGTGTGCTGTACTTCAGCCCTTCTCAGCACATCTCCTTGACTGAGTTGATGACTGTGCTAATCATATAATTACAGAGACATAACTGCCATTCAGTAATCACTACACAATCTGTGTTCAGTACACTGTGTAAATACTGCCCAACACACTGACATTTTAGCAAAATGAAATGTTTGCATGCTGCACCGATAATAAATCTTCTGCTCGAGGATGCCAAGCCAACCCACAGCCTTTAGAATGTTTCAAATACGACTCCCTGGGCAGATAAAGCGTGAGGGAAGGTTACGGAATGCATGGCTAGATTTTAGGATAGGGGAGAAAGGGGATTGTCCCTTAGTAACAAACTTAAGGGGAACATGCATGGAAATTAACTCAGATAGGATGCATTGTAGGTATTTTTACTAAATACAGTAAGAAGCTCTAGATATCCAAATTAATATCTCAGAATATTTTAGACAGGATTTCTAAGGGGTTTTTGTGTTAATATGGCTCAATAGTAGGCCAAACTCATTTGTGTTTGATAGTCCACAGTGTCTTCAGCCACAAAGGCCTGGACCTAGGGCGGCAAAAATTTAGTGGCGGCATGCCACCCAGTCACATAGGGAGGTGCACTAGGGACGCACAGGTACCCAGTGCTCCATCGTATGCGTATGTGTGCTTGCGGGGTGGACGGGGCATGCGCGAGAAGGCAGACAGCCTCAAGGAGCTGCTGAGAAAAATCTGGCCCTGATGGCACCCTGAAGAAATAATAACCTGAGAAACTAGCACTCCACAACCAAGGGCCCTCCAAATGGCGATGAACTGCAACTCCTGCCCAAAGCCATATTCCAACCGATCAACCAGGTGTTGCTGATATACAGTATAATTCCTGAAATACCCTCTTTCTCTCATTGTGATGGAGTTCTGCAGTTGAAGGATCTAGAGGACCTTCAGCTGTCCACAGTCAACTGTAACCAATTCCATTGAGATTGTAATTTTGGTTCCGCATGCTTTAAGGAATGCACAAGAATGTGCAGTTGCGATTCTTGTAAAGAATAACAGAATAACAGAACTGTTTATAACAGTTTCAGCACAAGCAAAGTGAAGAAGAGCAAAACAGTTTAACACAATTTAAAATTCTCCAAACTGTACTGGGCCCACAAAACCTGACATCCCTTTTTTTCAACAATGAGATGGAGATCATGCCAAATGGTTTAGAAATTATATAGAAATATGGTGAAATTAAGAAAGGGCTATTGGTAAATTTTCCAGGCTTGGTCCCACTGGGGCCTTGGAACTCCTGGAGATCCTCTTGTACCCTGGCAGGTTGGCCCTGCCTATTTTTAAAGTATTCAATCAAATTGTACCCAATCAGCCATTGAGCACTACTACATACATGTTAGAAAATGAAAACAAAAGTCTTACCAGGTGGAGTCTACATACACAACTGATCCATCCAGCTACTGGACACTACTGCTGTTATTGGCTCTATGTTCCAGAAGGACTTCCATTCACATTCCAATGCAGCAATTAGCAAGATGCATGTCACAATTTTTGTACAATTTTGGACACTACATTTTGTCTAAATTGTGCACACATTGCAGCGCATTAAAATTCTTGAAAAAGAAAAAGTAAAAACTTTGCCCGTTGCTTTTAAAAAATGTCTCTTTGCACATAACGCTGTGTTTGGAAGTAAACCCTGATATTCATTATTACTGGACATATGGAGTCATTATGCATAGAATTATAATACAGTCCAGTAATACCCAGAAACTATTTGATATTCTTGTGGCTGATGACTCTGCTTATATTTTATTTACACCCAGTGTTTTATGTATTTACTCTGTAATATGGCCTTTCCATTCATTATGCACACTGCTTAATTTACTTAGCCTGCCCTCTGTGCTCTCGCTCACTGTTTCTTTGCTTTTTAGAAACAAACACAAAATCCTTCTTACAGGCCCAAATATAAATATAACCAGCATTTGAAACCCCCGCAACCTCTGTAGCATGTTGCATTTCCCTGTTCATTTATTCATTTATTCATTTATTCATTTATTAGTATGACGAATGTATCCAGTGTATCTGCAGCACATACTTCATATATTACAGTATTTAGTACAAGTGGTAAATGCTACCAATTCCAGTGCTGTCTTAAACTTGACTTAATTTTGGAACTTTAGGGCTCATTTGCTAAGGTGGGTATGTTGCAAAGTGCCATGTTTTTCCCACAATGCACATTGTCCTTGCTTATTTGCACCAAACACTATAAGGTTGCAATCTTGTGTCACCCCTTTGGTTTATGTAGCAAGCCAATGATCCAACAAAGTGACTGTTAGCTTGCAAGGGCAGCTCAGCAACCAGGTTAATGGTGTTGGTGTGGTTGGCCAGAAGATATTATTAAATTGATATCTTCTTATTCCTCCTCACATTTTCAGCAAAATGTGCCACATTATGAGACTATTAAATGCTGCATAACCCAAGCCCTACTGCTACAAAGGTCAGACACTGTCACCATCTATTGTCACACATTCAAGCCAATCATGAAATAACTGTTTTAGGCCTTAGGTGCTGTGCTGCCATGCGTTATAAGTTATACAATTATATTAAATTATATGGGGAGATGACTGTTATCATTGAAGATTCCTGGAAGCAACATACATTGCTGGAGGCTCTCCGCCTTGGGCTCACTTGGTCTGTGCAAACCACAGTGACAGCTGCTGAGGTCAGCAATGGCAATTGGCACCGAGTCTGCTGAATGTACAACTGGCTCTTGGTTGAATAGAAATTTAATTACAAACTCGCTGCGTCAGACTTAAGGAGCCTGGATAAAATCTTAATCCTATGGTACAGACAATATAGTCTAAGCTGTATTAGTCCAGCTGTAATAGGGTGGAAAAATGAGCAGTGTTCTGTTGAATTAACGACAATGTCACATGGAGGACTTTCTTCATAGTACAGATGAAGGGAAATGGTCAAAACCTAAATAGAGCTACATGAGTGATGGTTTAATATCTTAAAAACACATGACCACAATGGATAATAATCTGCTCTTTATGTGTGTGAATTGCAAATAAAAATGAGCCTTGACAAGAATCATCTGCAGTGTTCCATGGAGTCTGTCATATTGTTTTATGGTGTAGTTTTTATTTCTAGATTATACTGTTTTTTAGCCTGATTCTGAGCTGTCAGACAGAAGCAACACTTCACAATGAAACTGCTTTCAGATAAGATATTGTTTCTCCTACTCAATGTAACTAAAGGAGTCACAGCGGGACTTGGATTTTTACTATTAAGTGCTGTTCTCATATTTACCACTAGGTGGGCATGGGAGCACATTTACTAATGCAGCTGCCAGGTAGCTGTTATCCTGTTATCTACCCATTGTTCTGTTGATAGGAGGCTAGGGGGAAAGGGAGGGATAAAAGAGTAAAGAGTGACTGAAGTTTATCAGCACTCATGAAGTTTATCAGAGATCATGTGACTTGACATGACTGTGGGCACCTGGGAAACTAAATGCAAAAAGGGAAAGGGGAACTAACAACATGTCTAACTCTATGCCAGATTTCGAAAATAAATATAAAGAAATCTGTTTGCTCTTTTGAAAAATGGATTTCAGTGCAGAATTCCTCTGCAGCAGCACTATTAACTGATGCATTTTGAAAAAAAAACAAACATATTTTCCAAATGATAAAATACTATTAAAGTACATTACTCACTATGTTGTTGTATCAAATAGGGAAATAAAAGCCATTTTACATTGATTACTCAAGACAATGACATCTAAGATTTACATTGATCACACAAGGCCCAATTCAAGTGCCAGGTAATTGATTGGATCACAGGGAAGTTGTGATTCTTCATGATAACCAATGACCTTCTGCACAATTTTTGCACACTGAATATCCAAATGTTTGTCCAGGCTCTCCACTAATACCCATCTATTATCAGCTGATCTAGTTACAAATGATCAACTTGTTCTTTGTGTCTCCTGAATTTACTCTCAGTTCTTTGGACAAAGCAGCTCTGCTTCTCGAAATTAAGATACAAATAACTTTTCAGATACTGATCAGCGGCAATTAGAATGAAGAGAGAATACTGAACAGCAACCAGGAAAAAGACAACTAGAGTAAAACAAGACAGATATAAATATACACATAACAATCAGGGACAAATTAGAGAAATCAGGAGATAAACAGCCAGAAACATAGACCAGGACTGACACATACGTATAAATCTGGGATTTAAGAACCCTCATCCATATTTCATGGGCCAAAATAATATTTTTCATTTGAATTCAATGCCTCTCTTTGTTTTACAGTAAATTACCCTTTAAGAACTGTAATTTTAAGATCCATTATTTGTGAGAGAACATGGTGTCTCATGGTTTTGTTTATAGTGCATGTGAGTTTATACCTTTCTTGGCTCCAGCAGTGCAAAGTGTGAATTAATAATATTGAAAGCCTCTGAAGGTGAGGGGGATTGGTTCCTTTAATTATAGAACTGTTTCTAAAGGTGCTGCAATTCCCTGATGTTTAGACCTAATGGTTACATGTATCTCTTCTGAGACTGGGAAGGATGGAGACATACCTTCCATAACAAGCCATTTGGAGTCTATTTGCAGTCTGCCCTTCTAGGAACAAGCATGATCTCTCAATAATATGCTTTTCTTTTTATGCTGCCAGGTAGCAGGTTTCTTATTATAAATACAGTAATTTATATCCTACCTTTCTGTGTATAACTCCTTATGACCACCTTTATTTAAAGAAGGTTAGACGTTTCTATATCACAGGTCGATATTCTACCAATCCTCTAAGGATATTGGTGGCCTTTCCAGTAGCTATACAAGCAGACTCTATATTCCTTAGAATTGGTCTACTAATTTTATATCTATCCCTCCCAGCCTTTGGAGGAACTACAAATAATTATAAGTCTACTGACCAGGAGCATTATCCAAAACCTTTGTTTAAAAGGGTCTGGCTAAGTAGGTCTTCAAAATGGCACTGCCAAGGAGAAGACGCACCCTACCCTACCCAGTAGGGTCCCTACCCAGTTGTAATATTTTGGTAGCTTCTCTCAGTCTTAGTGCCAATAAAATCACTAGCAGCAAGTTCTGCATTTGATATTGCTTCTCTCTCTTCAATTTTAGCTTCTCTTAGTCCAAGAATATGAATGGTCTACTCTATCTGCTGCTAATATGTAGAATATTTAGGCAACCCCTGAGAATGTTTTAAGGGAGTTCGATATTCTACCAGCCCTATAAGGATATTGGTGGAATTTCCAGCTGCTATGTGAGCAGACTCTATATTCCTTAGAATTGGTCTACTAAGTTTGTATCTATCCCTCCCAGCCATGGAGGAGCTACTGACCAAGAGCATTACCCAAAACCTTTGTTTTAAAACAGTGATCACTAACCAGTAGCTCATGAGCAACATGTTGCTCTCCAACCCCTTGGATGTTGTTCCCAGTGGCCTCAAAGGAGGTGCTTTTTTGAATTCCATGCTTGGAGGCAAGTCTTGGTTGCATAAAAAACTGATGTACTGCCAAACAGAGCCTCAATGTAGGTTGACAATAAACATAGGGGCTACCAAATGGCCAATCACAGCCCTTATTTGCCAGTCCAAGAACATTGAAAAAGAGCTTGAAAATAAAGCAGAGGAACGGTTTGAAACATTGTTGAATTTGGTCTGAGCCATGTTATAATAAAGGCTTTTTATCATTACGAAAAAGGTGCTGTTCATTATCGGTAAAGGTTCCTCTATAGTTACGCCAGTAATACCTAACCAGTTCTAACATTTTGGTAGCTTCTCTTAGCCCAAGAATATTAATGGCCTACTCTGTCTGCTACAAGTCTCTATCCCACCCAGCCTTTGGAGGAGCTACAATTGATTGTAAGTCTACTGACAAAGAGCATTAGCCAAAACCTTTGTTTAAATTGGTCTGGCTAAGTAGATCTTCATAATGGCATTGGCATTACCATGTAATAATATTTTGGTAGCCTTCCTTAGCCCAAGAATATTAATGGCTTCTCTATCTGCTACAAGTAAGTAACATATTTAGCTGACCCTTGAGGATGTTTTAAGAGCTTTTAAAGATATCTCCATCAGTATATCTTAGATATCTCAGATCTGCAGGCTCATACATGACTCCAAATCAGGGCTCCTCATTTGTATTTTTTACCAGCCGGTTCTGATGGGTGGATATGAATAGCTTGTACTACATTTACTGGCATTGCATGGTACTTTATCAACACACAAACTAGATCAAGCCTTTACTGTATGTAGCTAATGTATTATTGGGATTTTAACAGGGTCAGAACGTTTGCTAAAAGACCTGCACATAACTGGCATTTTCAGAGTCGTTTCTATGACAGTAGAGGTTGGGTTGTTGTTAGAATGACATTATAAGGAAGCATGCATCAGTGTCAGATTTTCTTTTTCTCGTATTCCTTGACTGACTTTTAGTTGCTTCTAGCGTTTGAGTGTTTGTTGTTCTATATACTACAGCAGGTGTTCTTGTGGGGTTTATAGTGCTACATTGATGCATTTATTATTAGCTTTTGGCTTGTGTTCTTTCTGCTTGAATGAGTTAGCCAGCATATGGAGGTAGATTTTCATTCTTCTGGGTCAGAACATATCCTGTGTTATCTGATGCATGAGTATATATTATAGAATTTTAGTTTCTTCCTCCCCCCAAGTTCCTCAGGAATCTGATTTGTACATCAACAGCAAACCTATATTTATTGGTATATACTGTAACTTGACACTTTGTTTTCTACCTAGGGTGCCACATTCATACTTGAACTTCATGACCTCAGCAAGTCAGCATCTCTCATCCTCATTAATCACCCCAGAGCAGGGACATGTATTGCTTTTCAGTAACTGCCACCTGGCTAAGAATTAAGTTAAACTTACATCTAAATATCAGGATGGCAATATATTTTGGAGGAGGTCATTTAAAAAGGCTTAATGCGAAAATAATTGCTTATACATACTATTGGAGCTTCTTATCTAGTCCTCCACAGTGCTGGTCAGACTTGATAAAGGTTTGAAACTGGAATTCCTAACATACCTATGTGGAGTACCATGTTTGCCCATGTTGTGGTGGTGAAGGACTGATAATCCTTGAACTCAACACAGTCAGATAAAGAATGACAAAGAAACATAGCCCTATGTGCACCATGCAACTTGCATTGCAACGTTGAGATGCAAAATTAAAGTCATTGTAAAGGTGAATATGATGTCAAGAAACCAGCTTCACCAAAGATGTCCCAAGGTAAATGAGTACATAAGAATAATTTGTAAGGATCTTAAGACATCCAGAAAGCTAAGGCCCATTTTCTTCTCCTTTGGAACCCTAGCATGTTGTAATAGAACAGGAGATCATTTGGTTAATTTAAATTGCTTGATTTGCATTCCAGGTCAACAGAGCAACTCAGTATCAAAATATTAACTAATTTGAAGAAATTACAATGTCTATTTGTTTAAAACTTTCTGCTATAGAGACCAAGTGAGACCATCTGCCAAGGTATAATTACTTTCCTGTTGGGTTCCACATAGTGTAAGATGTTTTGATAGTAGTAGACACAGAGCAACTAATAGACACAAATAAGTTAACATGCTAGTTCTAGAGGGTATCTACCGCTTATAATGTCAGTCCATGTTCCTTTCCAAGCACCCAAGTAAGGAGATCTCCTGGATGTATGTGTCGCTTTATGGGGTTTCAAGGGTTGTCAGAAAATCTAAGGCCTATACTCTTTTTAAAAGTATCTTTTCAGTGCCAGCCTTACTGGTACAGTTCAAAAGTCCTGGTCAAAATGTCTCTGGACACAACAACAAAAGGTGAAAATAACCCAACTTCCTGGGAAATTAGGATAGATATATGAATCTAGGTGTAAAAGTGTCACCCTGTGAAACATATGGTTATGCAATGAGAGAAGTTCCATAGTAGTCATTATTTCAGACATTTGCAACCATAATTGTAAAAGTCTGAGAACCAGCACTTGGAGCATAGGTTAGAAGAAGGTGGATACGAGAGGTAAGAACCCATGGCAGAGGTCATGTGCCTGTGACCTAGGCTGAAAGAAATCAGTAAATAGGCCCGCAGTGGTAAAGCAGTTTGACACTGCCTACGTATTGATCGAACCCTGCGATTGTTGTCTCAGCAGCCCTTAGGGGTAACCAAGTCAAAGGTCCCAGTAAAGCAGTTTATAAACTGTGAATACCTTTAAAACAGCTAAAAAAATGGAAAATATAAGTAAAACGCGAAAGTGCTCAGAAGAGCAATTTGATCATGTTAACTTTGATTTTCTCTTTGACCTTCCCATATCTATTAAATATATACTGTATATATGTGAAGTGATTACACTCGTTTTTCTGTTCTGAGATCTTTAATTTAATCAGTTACAGTAAGTGAAAGAGAAGAAATGAGTTGAGTCTATTTGTGAAAGACCAATTTAAAGCTATCATTTGTTTAAAAACCTCTGGAATCAGGCACATTTGTATCTGTTATCATGATAAATGCATCTCTCTGGCCTATACATAAATCTGCTTTGAATTGTTTTGTAGCCTGTGCTGTACACTAACCTGGCTGAGAAGAGTGTCTAGAAGTTCTCTAAGAGTACACTATGTCATTAATGACGTTACTAAATGTGGTACACAATGTTAATAAATCAAATCTGTGCTAAATGTGAATTTATATTTATTTGTACTGATGTAAATTATGGTATTAATGGAAGTATCCATGTTCCATATTTTTCATTTATTTTTAATCCCTTATTTTTTTTATCTCCTGCCGCTCATTAAGAACACCATTTCTGGGGCCAACCAAATTGTCAAGATGTTTATGATATGCTGGAATGTTTTTGGGATAGTGTCAGGAGCCTTACAGATCTTATAGCGGAGAAGTCCAGACTAAGGAGGAAGCACCCAACTGAGAGTTCAATTTGCGGTAGCCAAGGGATAAGGAAAAGTCGTAGTTAGGATACAGACAGATTTCAATTGGCAGGCAGCAAGGATCATAGTCAATGTCTATAAATATAAATATAAGTAAATATAAGTCAAAAGTCCCGGAAACAGGTTATAATGAATTTAGAAGGAATACCGTATTAAATCCTATGAACGGCCATTGAACCCGTGACCTCGTCATCTTCTTATTTCATAATTTATTATGTGATTTTTGCGCCAAACGCATGCCGCCATCTTGGATGTGGCACCGGAGGAGACATGATCGCCATCGGGCGCTGCTGACAGATACAGTGTAGATATCCTGATGGATAATACGTGAGCCCATTTGCTTCAATCCCAGGAGAAAACCCATTTGCTTGAGTGAGGACAAGCTCTATAACAACTGAACAAGTCTATAAAATGTACACTCCCTTCTATTTCTCAATTATTGCACAGCTAGACTGTGGGTTGAGTCCTGCCAATGGACTGGATTCTGCATGAAACATAATTAGTTTGATACAGACAAAGGGGCAAATGAAATTCTTTTTAAACCACCCTGGCAACCATGCATTGATTAGAATAAAATACTGGAATATGAATAGGAGAGACCCTAAATAGAAAGATCACTAATTAAAAGTAGCAATAAAAATACAAGTGTAGCTTTACTGAGCATTTGCTTTAGATTGAGTCAGTGGCCCCCATTTGAAAACTGGAAAGGGTCAGAAGAAGAAGGCAAATAATTTAAAAACTATAAAAAAAGAAAAGAAAAAATGAAGGCTATTTAGCCATTCTATAACATACTAAAAGTTAACTTAAAAGTGAACCACCCCTTTGATTAGGGCTGCACCGATTTCAAGATTTAGCTTGGGATTTAGGCACATGCTAGCCCTTTTTGCAGCCAAATGCTACTTTTTTTAGTGGAACAAAAACTTATTTTTTCGTGATTGATAATTATTTTTTGATTCTTCTCAAACATGTATATGTTCATTATGTTTCACATTCAGCAGTCAATCATTTGGTCAGGACTCTGCCACCAGTAAAAAAAAGTTCTAAAAACATAAAAAGATCATCATAAAAGCCATGTTGAAATATTTTGGGAAAAAACACATTCATCCCAAATTTCCCTAACTAGATTGTTCATGCCTTGTTATTTCGCAATTGCTGCCCCACAGTTTGTAAATACAGATTATCCAGAATGCTCAGGACCTGGGGCTTTCTGCAATTTGAATTCTCATACCCGAAAATCATGTAAATTAGGGATGCACCGAATCCAGGATTCGGTTTGGGATTCGGCCAGGATTCAGACTTTTTCAGCAGGATTCGGATATGGCCGAATCCTTCTGCCTGGCCGAACCGAATCCTAATTTGCATATGCAAATTAGGAGTGGTGAGGGAAATTGCGTGACTTTTTGTCAGAAAACAAGGAAGTAAAAAATGTTTTCCCCTTCCCACCACTAATTTGCATATGCATATGTTTGGATTTGGTTCGAATCTTTCGCGAAGGATTCGGGGGTTTGGCCGAATCCAAAAAAGTGGATTCAGTGCATCCCTAATGTAAACATTAAATAAACCCAATAGGCTGGTTTTGCTACCAATAAGGATTAATTATATCTTAATTGTGATCAAGTACAAGCTACTGTTTTATTATTACAGAGAAAAAGGAAATCATTTAAAAAAAAAATGTAATTAATTGAATAAAATGGAGTCTATGGGAGACAGCCTTTCCATAATTTGGAGATTTTGCATAGTGGGTTTCCGGATAACAGATGCCTTACCTGTATAACAATTCCTAGTCTTTTATACCCAAGGCCGTTCCCTTTCCCACAGAGCCAAAGTTTCATCCTCTTGTTTTCAGGCCTTTGTGTAAGTGAAGTTCAGAGATTTCTGATAAGTAACGCAGCAGAACTGAAACATGAGGAAGAATCACACTGTGCAAAGGGAAAGGGCGCACGGAGGGCAGAAAGACAGCATTAGTAAGTAGAACTGGCAATTTATCCTGACACAAATGGGAGCACCTGTCTGAACAGATATCAGTGGAAGGAAAAATTCTCATTGACATAAATGGCTTTCTCACTCTACTTACTCATGTACATGGAAAATGTTAATTAATCTGCAGGCTTCGTCATATGAAATGAAAAGTGAGAAAACACACAAAAACCACACTTGGTAAATGCCCAGATTGACAGCATAAAATATAACAAGTTGTGAAGTGGATGGAAGAAGGGTACACTGTATCCACAGGGAGCGTAAGTAAAAGGTTTAGGTGATTTGATTAAAATCCTTGATTCTTGTACAGGTATAGGACCTGTTATTCAGAATGTTTGGGACCTGTCAGGAGCGCTGCGGAGCGGTCCTGCTCCCGTCCACAGAGAATCCAAGATGGCGCTCCCATGGTCACCGCATGGTTTCTGGGTGCCAGTGCATTGAAGTCAGCACACAAATTTGTGATGTCGACGCCATGTTTTGCCGCCAAATTCAAAATAAAAGGACACCCAGGACGCCGGTTCAATGCCCGACTCTAGGATTTGTTTCAAGCATTCCTGGGTGTTCCTAAATTCGAGTTTATTGCATTATTGGACTTTTGACCCTGCCTGTACCTTGACTTTGCTAATTATCTGCCTGCCTTATTAACTCCTGCCTGGACTTGACTACGTTTGTTCCTGAACGCTTGTCTGTTACCGTGGACTTTGGCCTAAAGCTTCCTCCTTGGTCCGGACTTGCCCCGCTGGGAGCCGATAGGCCCCCTGACAGGACCTGGGATTTTCCAGATAATGGATCTTTCCGTAATTTGGATCTTTATACGTAAGTCTACTAAAAAATCATGTAAACATTAAACAAACCCAATAGGCTGGTTTTGCTTCCAATAAGGATTAATTATATCTTAGTTTGGATCAAGTACAAGCTACTGTTTTATTATTACAGAGAAAAAGGAAATCATTTTTAAAATGTTGGATTGTTTGGATAAAATGGGAGCTGGCCTTTCCTTAATCGGGAGCTTTCTGGTAATGGGTTTCTGTATAATGGATCCCTTATTTGTACCATGAAGTCAAAAAATCTTTATGAAAGGATTATTAGGACAATAGGAGAAAGTCATTGGCAGTCATTGAAAGTGATTGTCATTGACATTTGTCACTTAAAATAAAACATACGGGAAATTGACCTTGATTTTCAGTGAAACTACAGGCTCACCTATCCATCTTATTAACTAAGGGTCTACAACGAAGGGGAAATCAACTGGAAGAATTTCTCCCGCTACCCGACCTGCAAGTACCTTATCCGCAACCTGGACCCGCGACTCGCTGACCATCAAGAATCAGGAAGTGCTGTCATTGTAAACCGGAAGTGACATCATTGGAAGTAGGCGTGTTTAGAAAAAAGGAGTAAACATCGCTATTGAAAAGACCCGTGGCCCGACCCGCAAACCTGCAGAACTGCTGACCCGCGTCTATGCCCGGAACTTCTACCCGCAGGCTTTTGCGGGAAAACCACGGGTACCTGACCCACTGCAGGACTCTACCTCTAGGGTACATGGCTTTTCTGGGCCTTGCTGTACCCAGGCTCCCCTGGGTACACCCAGCTGGATCAGCATCTAGCAGCCAAAGAGTCAAGACCCACCCATTCTCTCTCACTATATCAAATGTGATCGGGTATGGTCACAGCGCCTCCTGGCCAATAGCACATCTATGCAAATCACATTTAGCTATATGGGCATCTGCTCTGCAACTAGGGAAATGAGGAAGTGTAGGGAATTAAAGCCATAGGGGACATGTTAACCCTATGGGTCCCTACATACTTTTTGCCAACTGTTTTAAATAGGAAATATTAACTTTTGTTTGTTATTCACTAAAAAGGGCAAATTTCATGTTTCATGGAGAAGTCTTTGTATAATGAGTTGCTCCTTATCTTGAAAGGATGGCTGCAGCTTGGGGAAGGGAGTGGTTTATACAGAGGGCTGCCCGGTGGATGGCTGATTTGTTGTTATTTTGCTTATATGATTCACAAAGTAGAATGTGACTTTATTTTCAAAATCAGATTTTGCCTCATTTACTGTAGTTCAAGAAATAACAAAAAGCAAACACGTTTCCTAATAAAAACAATAGGCAAATAATATGTTCAGACTGCTATTGTAAAGGGGGGGTAGTGCTTCTTATAACGGTCCAAGACTTCACAATCTGCAGACTCTATGACTAGTCTATATGTGTCAGCAGGATGCACATGTAATTGACATCATTATTGAGGTTTCAAGTACAGAGATTCTGCCATTCTTAATGTTTATGATTGAGTCATTGCTCTCTACTGGATGGTCCCTTAGAGACTATAGACCACAAAATGGAAAATAAAGTTTTTAAAGGCAATTTCACTTCCATGTGGGTCTTTGATTGACTCTGCTGGTCAATTTGATGATCTATTCAGGCTTTCATTTACTGATATCCCCTTGACCGCTGAAGTATTCTACATTCTATCACAGAATCCTGGGTATAAGATGGAAAATAAGACCCTCTTACCCCCCAAAGCATGTTTTTCTCAAATGAAAGTTCAGTTTTGTAGGAAGGAGATTGTGAGATATTGATCCTATTAAATGAAGTCTGCATTCGCTAGCACATAGCCATTGGATGTCAATATTACAAGTCGGTTAGGAAAACCTATTCCCATATGTCCCCAGATTAAGAGAAAATGATCCTTTTGGCAGTTTTGTGAAAAAAAATGTCCTCCACATTAATACTGCAGCTCCTATTCTAAACAAACAGAGAGATTCTAGAGCTTTTTACTCAGGTATGGTAAAACATTCTACAGAATAAATATAGCATTCTAGCTTGCACTATTGCAGCTAATCTATTGGCAATAAAATGCCTCCGTAGCTTTCCTTCTCCTTTAATTTCTCAATTAAATCAGCACCTTTCCCAATACAGTATAATTAGTTAAAATTCTGTGCTATTACTCAAATAATAATAAGTTAATCTTCAATATTCCCCTAACAACAATCGGTCTCTCTACATGCAGAAGTGACAGTAACGACAAATACATTGATGTTTGCTCCTTTTAAAATAACTGTCTTTAAAAATAACCGACTCTGACTCAAAGCTGCACGTAGAGAGACAATATGTGGGAGACTCAGAAGAATCATTTGATCATTTTAGAAACAGTAACAAAAAATGTAATATTTCGAAAATCTTGTATTGAAGCTTCGATTAAATTTTCATTTGATAGTTCTTAATTTAAGCAGAGCATTTACTAACAGTATGAAATGTTATGATCATGTTTGTGTTTTGTATAAAGCACTATAATCAAATTGCTAAATCTCCTTTCACTCAGAACACAAACGTTTTGCCATTATTTATGGATGAGGGTCTGCATGTATTTATATTCATACTACAGCCACCCAAGATTGTATCTGAAACCCTGCAGGATTAATAAACCGATCATGAAAAGAAATTTATCCACAAAAGTTTGAAAATGTCATTTTATATTCAGCACTAATTAAAAATGCTTGCAAATAAAAGAGAGATATTTTAAAAAGGCACATTTTAGGATCACAGTGAGGCAAAATTTTAAGATCAGGATTTGATGATTAGCTTTGATATATATACCACTATTCAGTCTAGAGAAACTAGGAAAATGCCACAATCACAGCTTTAATGAGGGATGCAGGGATGTAGAGACCTATTTATATAGCTTGGAGCTGTTGTTCTACGACCTTTTCAGTTGGGGGGGGCATATTTATCAATATACGAATTTTTCTGATTATTTTATTAAAAAAGTCAGAACAAAATAGAATCCATGATTTGACGTTATTTAATTGAATCATGTAAAACCTCGATAAAACTGAGCAAAAATCCAAACCATGTTATTTTTTCTGATTTTTGTCCAAATTTTTTTGATTTTTGCTCAAAAAGTCTAAAATAGTCGGACTTTTGGGCTATTTCCAGTGCAGACCACAGAAACTTCCAAATAAGATGGGGACCTCTCCCATTGACTTATATACAACCTCTGCAGGTCTGAGATGCCGGATTTTTGAATTCAGACTTTTTCCATCCTTGGAGTATAATAAATCTAGAAAAATGTGAGGTTTTTTTTTTACTAAAAATTCGGATTTTATAGTTAAAAAAAAACTAAATTCTTTTAGTTTTTTGGATTCTAACCCGCTTTGTCTTGTTTGAAGCACCAGTCTTTGTTCAAGGCCCCTTATGCTCATAAAAAGATATGGGAAAATTCTATTGTATCAGTCATTCATTGATAGTAACAAGCAGACTATCAATAATTTTTCAGGATTCACTGAGGTCTGGCATGATGCCTAGAGACTGGCGAATTGCTAATGTGGTGCCGCTATTCAAAAAGGGATCCCGTTCTCAGCCTCAAAACTATAGGCCAGTTAGTCTAACGTTAGTGGTAGGAAAGCTTTTCGAAGGGTTAATAAAGGTTAAGATAATGGACTTCATAGCAAATAATAATACTATGAGTCTGTGTCAGCATGGTTTTATGCATAATAGATCTTGCCAGACTAACTTAATTTCTTTTTATGAAAAGGTAAGCAGGGACCTCGATTCTTGGATGGCAGTGGATGTGATTTACTTAGACTTTGCTAAAGCATTTGCTACAGTGCCACACAGAAGGTTACTGCAAAGAGTGGTGGTAAATGGAACATTTCCTAATTGGACCAGTGTTGTTAGTGGAGTACCGCAGGGCTCTGTACTAGGTCCCTTGCTTTTCAACTTGTTTATTAATGACCTGGAGGTGGACATTGAAAGCACTGTTTCTATTTTTGCAGATGATACTAAATTGTGCAGAACTATAGGTTCCATGCAGGATGCTGCCACTTTGCAGAGTGATCATTTTCCAGATTGCTGCCCAGCTGGGAAACTGGGCAGCAAAGTGGAAAATGAGGTTCAATATTGATAAATGCAAGGATATGCACTTTGGCAAAAATAATATAAATGCAAGTTATACACTAAATGGCAGTGTGTTGGAAGTTTCCTTAAATGAGAAGGATCTTGGAGTTTTTTTAGATAACAAGTTGTCTAATTCTGGGCAGTTTCATTCTGTGGCTACTAAAGCAGATAATTAGATAAAGTTCTGTCTTGCATAAGGGCATTAACTCAAGGGATGAAAACATAATTATGCCTCTTTATAGGTCCATGGTAAGGCCTCATCTGGAGTATGCAGTTCAGTTTTGGACTCCAGTCCTTAAGAGGGATATAAATGAGCTGGAGAGAGTGCAGAGACTAAGTGCAACTAAACTGGTTAGAGGGATGGAAGACTTAAATTATGAGGGTAGACTGTCAAGGTTGAGGTTGTTTTCTCTGGAAAAAAGCTTGCGAGGGGACATGATTATACTTTATAAGTACATGAGAAGACATAATAGACAAATAGCAGGGGACCTTTTTACCCATAAAGAGGATCACCGTACCAGAGGCCATCCCTTTAGACTAGAAGAAATGAACTTTGGTTTAGAAACAAAGTTATATATGTGCAGGTTGACTGAAAACCTGTTTGACCCAGGGGTTGGCCAGGTTCGGGTTGAAATTTGGGCCACTTTTGAAGGTTGGGGTTGGGCGTGTGTCAGACTAGGGAAGTACACTCTTCCTCTGCTCCTGCGCATCACTCTAGGGATGGGCAAATTTGACCTTTTTCATTTTGCCAAAAATTCGCCGTTCGCCAAAAAAAAATTTTTTGACGAACGACACCATACAAGTCTAGGGGCTTCATTTTTGCAGCAAAACAAGGCAAAAAAATTCGCCCATCCCTAATCACTACAGTAGTAATGTTCATATACTATAAACCACAGATCTAAAGTATCACCTTCTCACTTTCTGTGAATCAAATATTAATCAAGAATCAAATATTATAATAGTTACCAATTCATATTACAGTCATAAATCTAATGAAATAACAGATGGGAATATGTATTGTGTAGTGTTTAAGGGGAAGATTTATTAAGGGTCAAATTGAAAATTCTTATTAGATTTTTCGGAACTTTTTTTTATGGTCAAAACTTTCAAATTTGATTTTTGAATAATCCAAATTCGATTCGATCTTTAGTTTGAATTGAAATTTCAAGATTTATCACACCTTGTCCCTTTAAAAACTCAAATTCAAATATTTGCCACCTAATATAATATATGTAAAAGTCAATGGGTGCGGTCCAGGGTCCAATTTGAACATGTTACTAACCTTCCTGACATTCAAGCTTTTTTTGGAGAAAAAAATCGATTAGAGTTTTCGAGTCAGTAAAATTCGTGTGAGTTTTAGATATTCAAATATTTTATTAAATAACCCCCCCCCCAATAGAATTTCGAGTACATTCAAATTTATAAGAAAACTCACATGAATTCGAAATTTGACTTTTGATAAATGTCAACATGAACAACATGAAACAGGCAGCATCGGTAAGAATGTGAGATCAGACAATGCGGAGATTGTAAAAGCTGAACCTTGTGGAATACTCAACAAGTCACCCCCGGTATAAACAGTAGGGGAAAAGCTGCCATCTGCTGGGTTACAGAGGTGAGCAGGAATTCCTAGATAATAATTAGCAGAACACAGAGAAAAAGTGACTGAGTCTTTAGCCAGTGAACAACTTTTTATCAGCTCAGGCTGGGATATAAATGCCAATCATGGCTTAGAAACATCCCCGGGGGATTAGTTAAAAGCTTCTCTAAAATTTGAAGAGCCACTGACAGCAAACACAGCCACGTGGAAAATATTCACTGATTACCAAGGAGCCAGATGTATGCAAATTCCCGGCGTATTAAGTCGGTGATTCTGCTCTCCCTCTGATTACAGAAGTGAACGATAGAGGAAGAAAACAAGCTGAAATTATTAACTATTATCCACATGTCTTTGGTCCTTTAGCTGGCTCTGTTTAAATTATGAATGGTGTAATAGTGTTGGTCCTCCAATGCTTTGATTGGCTATAGGTTGGTCTACCTAAGCATCTCATTGGCTACAGGCTGTTTCTAATTCCACCCTCAAAATTTGGCAGAAACTGACGACAATAGGAACTCACAATCTTATACACCTAAAACCATCTGACTTTATCTGGAATATGGAATATATATTATTGTAAGGGAGGTACTCATACAGTATGTAATGCCATTATTAATAGAGAAAAACACATATTTCCCCACTTCCTGACTTGATATATATAAATAAAGCCATCATGGATTATACAACTAGGTTACAAAACTGCCTCCTTTTATTTATTGAAATTCATGGATGACTTGTGTGCCATGTTGGCCACATGCAAACATCACAGCAGTTCCATGTCCATGAGATTGAAGAATGGAATCCAATCAGTTCAACCTTGCTCACTATATGCAACTGCCTGCCCATGGCAAACCAACATTTTGGATGGGCAGCACCTGAGCTAGATGGATGTAGATGTCCCCTGGAATGCCCTGGGCATGCAACTGGTGTAACTACCATGGGGGTAGGGGTTGGTGATGGTGCGCACTATACTGTAAATAAGAGGATGGCAGGTGTTGCATTACATAGGGGTAACTAAATGCAAATTTTGCTTGTGGTGTGTATCTGCCTTTTACTGGGTTCCCTTGCAACCTTTAAGTCTTCTACTTGTGCAGAAGGCAACATGACGGCAAACAGCACCAACCACAAGCAGGGAGCAAGTTCTGGGTGCATGGGATTGCAAGTTTTAGCGCTTTAGTGCTCCAGTACTTGTACTGAAGAACTTTAATGGGCTTAAAATTTAACATCATGACACTGCTTTTATCATGGAGACGACCTACTGAAGGCATGATAGGTGTAGGATATTGTTTTAGGAAGTTTGATACTAAACACTAATTAGTGTGCCACAAATCTTTGATGTATGAGTTTTTAGAAACACGACTAGATAAAGAGGCAATACCTTTATTAGGGTCTAGCATTGCAGGAGACTTTTCTAGAAAGGTACCTTTACCAACAGCAGACTGGAAAGCTCTACCATTGACACAATCCCCTTAAACAGCAAGGAATAAGCTGTGCATTTCACACATATTTAGCTGCATCGTGACAGTTCTTCTCCTCAGGCAGATTTGGACAATGTACACAGTGATCTTTCACATGCTCTGCTCATCTCTCCAAATATACTGCGCTGAGGAAGGATATTTTAGAAATGATACGGCAAAGCAATCAAAACAAAAGCTGCAAAATGAAGTAAATACCCGAGGCATCAGGCAGTAATTTTGGACATTCAGAGTCTTTTGACTTTTGACACGATTGAGCTTTTCAGGTAGGAAGAGTGGAAAAGCAGTGTCATTTGGCTACATCATATTTTCATCCATCTTTGTCACAATGTTGTATTGCTGAACAAGTCCAAGTATTAATGTAGTTACATGTAGGAGATCTGTAAAGTCTATGCTGTCAACCTAAATGATATATGAAAAAATGCAATGTGTGCTGCCAGAATCCATTTCTGTCTCTTATGGTGATTACATTATAAAAGGGCAACTGTAACATGCAACAAGTAGGGACATGACTGCTTAGGTAGGTTTTTGCGTATAATTATTGATACATGTATGCTGCGCCAAGGATCAGGACCAGTAACTATTTACCCTCCCCGGCTTTACCCCATAAGAATAACTGCAGCCATTCACCTAGAGACAAGCAAAGAGAATCCAGGATTTGGGATAAAGAAGGGCACTGCATTTATTAACAGATAAAATATAAACAATAAACCTACAGTAATGGTTAAACTTAAACATAGAACTAAAAGAAACTTCCTAAAAAGAATTACTGCCACTATTACCCACCAAGTCATATCTGGCCAGATACACTATTAAAAAAGGCAACCTCAGGGGTCCAACGCCTGAAGAGAGCACAACACTTCTAGTCGTCTCCAAAAAAGTGTTTTGTGAATCTGACCCGTTTCACTTTGCCGAAAATTCACGAAAAGGCAAACAGTCACCAAAACGCATAGAAGTCTATGGGCGATAACATTTTCTTGACGAGCAACAAATTTTTTGTTGACGTGCAACATTTTTTTCACCCATTGGAGTCATGGGCATCATTTTAGCTTAATAATTTCACTTATCACTCATGGGTTCTAATTTAAAGCCAAAATGACCTTTGATTTCCTAGGTGCATATCATTCTGGGTAAACATATATACATCATATCCATTACAATGCATGAGACATAACCATCAGTGAATAAAACCTTATCCAAAGAGACAAATAAGTAGAATGAATCCAGCACACGAAATCTGCTCAAGGGTTATTACCCGTGTTTAATGCCAAGCCAAACAGGTTACAAAGTTTCGGGGGCGTACCCCTTCGTACCCCTGACGAAGGGGTACGCCCCCGAAACGTTGTAACCTGTTTGGCTTGGCATTAAACACGGGTAATTACCCTTGAGCAGATTTCGTGTGCTGGATTCATTCTACTTATTTACCATTTTTTGGAGGTGCCGTCCTCCTATGTTCCATGCACCGTGAACGTGAAAAGAGGGAACAGGTGTGCATCTGCATTTCGTTTGGCTGAAGTTCGTTTATCCAAAGAGACCCCACTGACGGATCTTAAATGACAAGTCCATAAAACAACTTCAGAGGGCGATGCAATAACCTAGCCTCTCTGGTGACATGAAATTGCCAATACGGCCTATCAATCCATCATCACATGATGTGTAAAGTTCACATTAGCATTTATCACATTATCATCTAAAGCTTCATATGCCAGTAAACTATTTATAGTTAACAGGTAACTCACCCATGTACATTCACAGCAGGGGACCCGTGTTTCCCAATGACTAGCTGGCTCATGACCTCCAGTCATCTACTTTGCTGTAAATAACCCCCAAATAATTAAACTGTCTGCAAAAAAACACTCCACTCTCAATAATTGGTTAGATGGGAGGGATGCTACTCTATAGACCAACACCTGCTGCAAGGCTACTTCTAGGGTGCTCCCATGCCATGATTATGAATCAATTGAATATAATCTGTCAATGTTTACCATGCCATGGTGCAATTGTTTGGACTGTTGGCCCTTGTCCAGTATCTATTAGATTGTACAGAATCAGCCACTTATCTTTGCAGGCATGATAAGTGATCCTTATCTAAATGGCTAATAATTGTTTAATAGGCTGAGGAGATAAGACAGGTAAATAAATAAAGAACAACAATTATATGATTTTGTTTGTTTTCTTATCGCCTTCACTTTTCTTATGTAAATAAATCATTAGGCTGCAGGGTTGAAATATAAGAATGAACTAAAATCCCAGCGCTGGTTGGAAGCATGTGGTACATGTATACCAGGATACCAGGAAATCCACAGGCAAATTGAATACAATTTGAATTTGACTAGAATAAAAAATATAAGTAATATAAGCAGATTTGTATTTGATCGTTAAGTGCATGGCTTTTGAATCATTTGGCTTCACTAAACTGGAATATAAAACATGGGGTCAGATTTGCAGAATATCAAATTCGGGAATTTAGAAGAATTTACAGCAGTTTGAGTTTTCTGGTTATTAACGCTTTTCTGTCAGTACAGGTAGGAAAGCGTCTAAATTTAATTTACACATTTATGAAATCAGATCAATGTGTCAGCTTGTCACAATTCTGAGCTATGAGTAATGATGAGCGAATCTGTCCCATTTGGCTTTGCTGAAAAATTTGCAAAACTGTGAAAAAATTTGCGAAACGGTATAAACGGTAAAGCGAAGTCAATGGGCGCCAAATTTTTTACAATCTCAACAATTTTTCTAGCTCCAAATATATAAAAGTCAATGGACATTTTTTTCTTATGCTGATTTTTTTTTGTTCAAATGCATTATAGTCAATGGCCGATTTTTCTTATGACGTTTTTTCTCATAGTAACTTTTTGTCTTGACGACTTTTTCCATTCTTTCTTTCCTTCTTCCTTGCATAACATCTCCATTCTTTCTTTCCTTCTTCCTTGGGCAAGATCTCCATTCTTTCTTTCCTTCTTCCTTGGACAAGATCTCCATTCTTTCTTTCCTTCTTCCTTGCACAATAGCTCCAAGCCTTCTTTCAATGCACAAGAGTTCCATTCTTTCTTTCTACTTCCTTGGCCACAATCTCCATTCCTTATTTCCTTCTTCCATGCACAAGATATCCTTTCTTTCCATCTATCTTGCACAAGATCTCCATTGTTTTTTTCCTTCTTCCTTGCACAACAGCTCCATTCTTTCTTTCCTTCTTCCTTGAACAAGATTTCCATTCTTTCTTTCTTTCTTTCTTTCTTTCTTTCTTTCTTTCTTTCTTTCTTTCTTTCTTTCTTTCTTTCTTTCTTTCTTTCTTTCTTTCTTTCTTTCTTCCTTGCACAACAGTTTTATTTTTTTTCCTTCTTCCTTGAACAAGATCTCCATTCTTTCTTTCCTTCTTCCTTGCACAACAGCTCCATTCTTTCTTTCCTTTTCCTTGCACAATATTTTCATTCCTTCTTCCCTTCTTCCTTGCACAACAGCTCCATTCTTTTTTTTCTTCTTCTTTGCACAATATTTCCATTGTTTCTTTCCTTCTTCCTTGCTCAACAGCTCCATTCTTTCTTTCCTTCTTCCTTGCACAAGATTTCCATACTTTCTTTCCTTCTTCTTTGCACAACAGCTCCATTCTTTCTTTCCTTCTTCCTTGCTCAACAGCTCCATTCTTTCTTTCCTTCTTCCTTGCACAAGATTTTCATTCCTTCTTCCCTCCTTGCACAAGACTTTCATTCATTCTTCCCTCCTTGCACAAGATATTCCCTCCTTTCTTGCACAAGATCTCAAGTCTGTCTTTCCTTCTTTCTTGTACAAGATCTCCATTCCTTTCTCCCTTCTTCCTTACACAAGATAACCATTCCTTTTACCTTGCACAAGATCTCAATTTCTTTCATTCTTCCTTATCCCCTCTAGCCCACCTGTATTGTAACAATAAATGGGGAGCAACCAATTGCTTAAGGGGTATGACATGGCAGCATTGGCAGCATGGTCAGATGCTCAGGACAAGGTAGCTGCAGGAACACACCTTAGGTTATATATATATATATATATATATATATATATATATATATATATATATATATATATATATATATATATAAATTGTAAGGTTTATTTAAGACAAATGTCCCCTTTAACAGAGGTTCCTTACATGGGTACACTTACATAGTAACAAAGTAAGTTAGGTTGAAAAAAGACACATTTTCATCAAGTTCAACCCTCCAACTCTATCTCAACCTGCCTAACTTGGATGCAATAGGTTACGGCAGAATGTTTTTTTGTCACAAGATGAAATGGGAAATTATTTGGTCAGTTAGAATCTTCCCTTTCAATCTTCATAAAGAATGAGTAAACCCAAGAAGATTATCCGAGCTCAATACCAAAGGCCATCTATATATTTAACTACATTTAGGTGCATGTTTGGTATTTTACAATAGTGTTAATATGTGTGTACTATATCTTTAATAGTGAATACAGAGCCCTTGTGTGCTTTGTACAATAACCTCTTTTGATGTTGAGGAAGGATGTGTCTCTTGCTTTCCATTTGTCCCTGAAGAAAAAGAGTTATGTTTCCAGGTTAGGGAAGGCTTTTGATGGGAACTCAGCATTTCAGGGTGTTTGAAGATCTAGCAAGATAGAAGAAAGAGCTCTTTTCATAGCTAGACTAGTTCTCTAGGGACCAGCTCATGTTAGTTTGAGTGCAGGATGTGCAGGGTTAAACAAGGTCAGCTGCAGTACAGGCATAGGATATAGAGATTTGTAGAGACTTGTTGGATGAGAATTCAGATTGGTTGTGTACTATGCCTTAAAAGAGTGATCTGCTATACAGAAATAAAAAATATTAAAAATAAAAAATCAATGCACCTTAAATGTGCATCTGTCTAAACAAATGAGGAACCAGTAAGTGAAGGTTATCTTCTTAATAGTCCCAATTCTAGTAATACAACTAATGATGCATGGTTCACACATGAGGAAATTCAAAAGAGACTAGAACATGTTAAAATTAACAAAGGTCCGGGCCAGATGGTATTCATCCCAGGGTACTTAGCGAGCTTAGCTCTGTGATTGCCAAACCTCTTTCCTCAATTTTTCAGGATTCATTGAGATCTTGCATAGTGCAGAGAGACTGGTGAATTGCTAATATGGTGCCTCTATTCAAAAAAGGATCCCATTCTCAGCCTCAAAACTATAGGCTGATGTCAGTGCTAGGAAAGCTTTTCGAAGAGTTAATAAAGTATAAGATACTTGACTTCATAGCAAATCATAATACTATGAGTCTGTGCCAGCATGGTTTTATGCATAATATATCTTGCCAGACTAACTTAATTTCTTTTTATGAGAAGGTAAGTAGAGACCTCGATTCTGGGATGGCACTGAATGTGATTTACTTAGACTTTGCTAAAGCATTTGATACAGTGCCACACAAAAGGTTAATAGTTAAATTAAGGAATGTTGGCCTGGAAAATAGTATTTGTACCTGGATAGAGAACTGGCTAAAAGATAGACTACAAAGAGTGGTGGTAAATGGAACATTTTCTAATTGGACCAGTGTTGTTAGTGGAGTACCACAGGACTCTGTACTAGGTCCTTTGCTTTTCAACTTGTTTATTAATGACCTGGAGGTGGGCATTGAAAGTACTGTTTCTATTTTTGCAGATGATACTAAATTGTGCAGAACTATAGGTTCCATGCAGGATGCTGCCACTTTGCACAGTGATTTGACTAAACTGGAAAACTGGGCAGCAAACTGGAAAATGAGGTTCAATGTTGATAAATGCAAGGTTATGCACTTTGGCAAAAATAATATAAATGCAAGTTATACACTAAATGGCAGTGTGTTGGGAGTTTCCTTAAATGAGAAGGATCTAGTGGTTTTTGTACATAACAAGTTGTCTAATTCTGGGCAGTGTCATTCTGTGGCTACTAAAGCAAATAAAGTTCTGTCTTGCATAAAAAGGGCATTAACTCAAGGGATGAAAACATAATTATGCCTCTTTATAGGTCCCTGGTAAGGCCACATCTGGAGTATGCAGTGCAGTTTTGGACTCCAGTCCTTAAGAGGGATATAAATGAGCTGGAGAGAGTGCAGAGACTAAGTGCAACTAGATTGGTTAGAGGGTTGGAAGACTTAAATTATGAGGGTAGACTGTCAAGGTTGGGGTTGTTTTTTCTGGAAAAAAGGCACTTGCGAGGGGACATGATTACACTTTACAAGTACATTAGAGGCCATTATAGACAAATAGCAGGGGACCTTTTTACCCCTAAAGTGGATCACCGTACCAGAGGCTTCCCCTTTAGACTAGAAGAAAAGAACTTTAATTTGAAGCAACGTAGGGGGTTCTTCACAGTCAGGACAGTGAGGTTGTGGAATGCACTGCCGGGTGATGTTGTGATGGCTGATTCAGTTAATGCCTTTAAGAAAGGCTTGGATGATTTTTTGGACAGACATAATATCAAAGGCTATTGTGATACTAAGCTCTATAGTTAGTATAGGTATGGGTATATAGAATTTATGTAAAAGTAGGGAAGGGTGTGTGTATGGATGCTGGGTTTTCATTTGGAAGGGTTGAACTTGATGGACTTTGTCTTTTTTCAACCCAATTTAACAGTGTAACTAACTTATGTAACTAACTATGTAACTATGTATCATTTCATATGATGTCGACAGCGATATTCTAAGACAATTTGCTCTTGGTGTTCTTCTATATAATTTGACCCCATGGCTACCAAAAATGAATCCCAGGTTTAGCTTTCAACTGTCACCTGATGCTGGAAACATCCAGAGGGTTGTGGGTTGGACAATGCACCTATAATGTTCTTCCACCTGGCAAGCCTGGGACAGTGAATGTAGCTTTTGTTCTGGTGAGGTCAGTCAGCATAGAAAAATAGAATTAATTTGAATAAATGGTAAAAGTAAGAAAACATTCTGAAGCATTTTAGTTTAGCACTTCTTAAATGTCCCAAGGTATGGTTGTTGCTCACCAAGGACGTCTTGCTTCATTCCAATTCCCAAGATGTTCTCACCATGTGGAGATTTATGATATGATTCTAACTGGTTTATCTCAGGCCTCAGTAATTGTCTAGTAGATCAGTGGATAGCCTGGTCCTCAACGTCAGCATTTTCAGCTCAGAAAAAACCCATGCCCTCCCAGCATGCACTGAGCCTTTCTTGGATTCAGCCTTTGCGCACATTGCACTTTGTTCTGTGAACAAGTGGGTGACATGGACACTATTTTACAGCTGTTCATAGGCAAAAAGAGTATGCTTCCCTTCATTAGAGACTAATGAGTGACATTACATTTAAGTGCTCGCATTAGATCTGCTTCTTTGAATTTAATGATGGGGCAATGAGGCCTGTAATTAAATAATCAAAAATCTCCACTGGGAGAAACAAAACAAATTTATCCTGTCAATTCTTTTACACATAAAATGGAATAATTCGTGAGGCCCAAGGTTTTTACATCTAAATCTAAGATTCCAAATCGATTATGATTGTTGGAAAATTAAAGTTGATGTTTTCCATCTCTCGTCTCTGTTCCATATTTCCTTTTCCCCCCCTGGCCTTGCATTTCTTTGCAGCCCAGAGGTCACATCCAGAGATTATCCTCAAGAAAAAAATAATATTGCAGGGTCTCTTCTAGGGGTAATCTATTATTGAAGTATTGCGTGTTGTCTACCAGAAGGTGACAACTAGATATGATGACATTGTACATGGCTGGGATGTCCAATTTGTTGACTGCAACTGTCAGGGCTTGCTGACATCTGTAGCCCAGTTGCTGGGATGAGGGTGAGCTTGACATTCTTAGCATATGCCACTAAAATATAGATATATTTGCTATATTAAATGAGGAGTTTAGATGAAATATTTTGTTCTTCTTTGTCATCAAATTCTGTGTGTTTGTCATGCTTCACTCATACATTTCAGAACAGGTTTTCATTTAGAGGGAGAGCTATACATCAATGGTTCCAAGTGAATCCTATCAAAGCAATTGTGCTAGAGATTAAAGTGCTATTAGTGTGTTTGATTGTAGAAAGCCATTTCAAACATGTATCTACATAAAAGCAATCATGAAAGCATCATGAGAAAAGGAGACTTTGAAATCCCCAGACACAAGAAGGACGTTTTATATCAAATGTTATGAAAAATGCTTGCTTTAGTGAGACTGGCTATTTCTCACACTTTGCATGGTGATAAAATGGCCTTTTTATTCCATTTGTATCTGTCCAATGAAAACATTAAGGGATGAATGATTAATCAAACTCTTCTTACAGGGCTTTCCCTATATTTTATAAAAGATTCCCAGAGCGATTTCAATCTTCTTTTTAGATCTTCTACCTACACCATTATAAGCTCATCCTTTTTCCCACGGACACTAGTTCCAAAATTAGCAACAGCACAGATCAATTACATAGAGGTGGCCGTATTTTTTCAGTTACCTCTATGTATAGAGGAACTTATTTTTTCTTACCCTAATCTGGAAGAGCATTACATGGGGAGGAAGGGTAAACACTGTTGGAGGAAGGGTAAACCATACTGAATTCACAAACACAGAACAAATTTCAATAACGTGGGCATGAGTTGTTCTTAAAATAAATGGTAAATTGTTATTTTGCTGGATCACATACAATCTCTCTCTCTGGTGTTACTGCACAGATGGTACAAACTTCAGGTAGCTACTTTCCTGGATAGTATTGGTCACAGGCAAGATATTGGTTACAATCAAGAAGGATACTCATAGGTGTGCTTACTCTAGGAGCATATCTATCCCTAGCCTATGTGGTTGGATTTCAACCCAGGGTACTAAGTCTTGTGGTCTCCTTGGTGGAGCTTCTGACTGCTACACTAACTATCCTCAGGTTGACTCTCAATCCTAAAGTGAGTAATTATAAATTTAAAGACTAGGTACTCCTTAAACCCCCAGTCAATCATATAACTGACAGGTAACAATAATCTGGAAAGGGAAACGGCTCCCTCTTCCCAACTCTGAATAATTTGCTATATCAACATGTATGGGCAAACTGTTTACCCTTCTACACGGAATAATACACTTATTTACATCTGATACACTTGAAAGTCGAATTTGAAGTTGATTTGAATTTGGGGCAAAATACTTGCTTTCCTATGTATTCTTGGAACTAAAGCAGTGTGGCAGATACAACTAATGTTTCCTACATCTATTACCTCGATGAGCCCTTGGACCTTCAAGGAGAGCTTAAAGGGAAACTATTGTGAAAATGAAAATGTAATATAAGCTTCATCATACTGAAATAAGAAACAATTAAAAATTCTGCATCTCTTCTGAAATAATCTAGTTTATCTTCATTATCCCCCCTCTCAGCATCTGTTTCTCTTCATTCTGTCGTCATGCAGGAGTTGGGTGTCAGATTTTCATTGACAGATAGATCCAATATTTCTTAAAGGGGAGTTCCCTTTCCAGCAGAATTTTTAGAGCTAACTCAAATAACTAACTCCAGATCAAACAAAATCTAACAAAATTCTGCATGTAGAGAGACAGGATTTCTTGTGATTTTAATAGAGTGAGCTCTAATACATCTTCTAGGCAAAAGGAGCCTCCATTTAAGATATATTGGGCCTAATTGTCAGTGAATATCTGATACCCAACTCCTGCATGAAGACAGAATGAAGCGAGGCAGACGATGATAGGGGGATACTGAAGCGTAACTTGAATATATCAGAAACGATTCAGAATTGTTACCTTTGAAACCTTCTTATTTCAGTATGATGAAGCTTATATTAAATTTTCACTTTCGTGATAGTTCCCCTTTAAACTGGCAGCGGCTGCCTCAAGTTAATGTGCCTGCTTTATTTCTGTCTTTTGTTTTTAATTTTATAAAATAAACTGTTCAGCATCAACAGAATGTAGTACAATGGCATAGTTGTTTTAATATGAAGATAGTTGCAAACTTTTTTTTTAAAGAATGCTTACCACAACTAAATTGTAAGCTCCACATGCAAGGGTATCATTGTGCTTAGAAAACCCTCCGCACAACATATAATTATCAACAAGTTATAAGAGTAAATATACATGTCTAACAGATTATTGGGTAATGGTTAAAGTAATTATTTTACCCTTATTGGGGTAACTGTGCATACAAGCAATAAAATATAATAAGAAAAATATTTCCATTGTAGAATATAGTTTTACTGCAGCTTTATTCTCACCCAGCTGCATTGTGGGAAGCCGGGAGCTGTTCTTGGATGTTTCAGGTATCTGCTAATTACTTGTTACCTGTGTCACAGCTTGTCACAATGGCATCTGTACATCAGGCTCGGCAGCTTTTGCTTCTTTCATTATGGGTGACAGTCGGGCCCTTGTTAGTCACTTATGTAAAAGACATTGTGAATCCTTCTCTCTGCACCTAAAATGATAATCCGCTCCTGTCTCAGACACTGCTCTGCAAACAGTTTAATTCTCGAGCAGAATATATAGCATAATGCATCCTCCATTATTAATATTAAAGATATAACAATTCTGTGATTCTATAAAGGGAGAGGATTGCATATGAAGACTCATTAAAAAGACAATCAACTCAACTTTTAATATCCTATGCATATATTGCTAGATATGTTACACCTTATAATAAACATGTGAAATGGGATTTGTTATTCAAGCATATAGTAGGGGAAACAGGGGGGCTAGGCAAAGCAGGATTTCTGGAGGCTATGACATAAAAAAATTATTTAAGAATGTAGTTCAAATCCTTAGCTTTTTAATTGCTGTTTGATAACAACACCCAATTCACTGTGACAGATTATTGCCTAGAGCTGATAAGAAGGACCCTCCAGGCATGATTTAAGAAAGAGTGGCAAAAATATTTTTTGGTAAGGGGCTGGGTGAGGTTAAAGGAGAATTAACACAACCACCTCTTTTTAACTAGTAGCCACTCTGCACAGATCCCCTTGAGCACCCACCCCATCTACCTCAGCCAGGCTCCCAGAATTTGCTCCTTCTCTATGTCTGTTGGGGAAATGCAGAGCAGTGCAGTACAGATGACAGTTACCCAGTCTGACTGTATTACATTCAGTGCCAAAACTCTGTTGTAGTGAATACTGAGCAGGAGCATACAAACTGGGACTTGATCTGGTCCTGGCTTCCTGTGCACATACTCCTGTTGGTGATCACTGTGACTATGAAAAAAAGAAACGAATCTGACCCATACTGTAGGTTCTGTTTTCCCACCACGTACCCTCTACCTACCCCTAATCTACAATCACACTAAGCCGTATAGGCAGGTCTGAGACCCATTTAGAAACCTCTTCACACTTATCACCCACCCCTTGTATTTCTGTCTACTGTCCTCACCAACTTTTAACATTTCTTTTCCTGGCATTATTTTAATTCATTCGATATTAATAGTTGAGTTCTAAGTTGGTTCACTGTGTTTTTGGACTAAGGGATGGGAAGGTGCTGTCCCAAGGGTCAGATCCTTTTCTTTTTTTCATGATTTATACTTCAGACCGTGCACACCATCCACTGTTTCTCGAATTGATGGAAGTTGCTCCCTAATCTATATATTTTCTTGTTTGATCACTGTGAACAAAGCCTGATACCAAATACGAAATGACCAAACATGGTGGCCTCCAGACCTTCTATGCATTTGTCAAACAGGTATGGGTTAAGCAGGCAGATTCTGGGACCCCAGTTGATTCAGTTGGATAAGGGGAACTAGAGGTATGGCGTAAAGGCTGAGGTGGCTAATATTCAGTTGGCCTTCAGATATTC
The DNA here is from genome assembly GCF_017654675.1 of Xenopus laevis. Lineage (NCBI taxonomy): Eukaryota > Metazoa > Chordata > Amphibia > Anura > Pipidae > Xenopus > Xenopus laevis. The sequence goes on along the minus strand of NC_054377.1, from coordinate 128,680,264 downwards.
TTTTCTTACTTGGCAATGTGTAAGGATTTCAAGAATATTTATTAGTTCAGCCACCAGGGGCCACCAGCCAGTACAATTCCCGCTCAGGAGCCTATATAAGGAAATGCACAAGCAAGGCACTTCCTTTTCTGCAAAACATCATCAGGTGAGACAGACATAAAATGAGTTTGTTATCTGTTTATATTACTTGCTGAGTCTAGCTAGAGAGGTAAGAGATTGTTACCAGCACATTCTAGTAGTGAGAGGCAGAGAGAGTAGCTAGCAAAGACAGCCCCACTAGAAGTAAATATTCGTGGTAGAGTCCCTGGGCGATTGTGCTCCAGCTAGGGATTGAGAGTGTGTAGAACTAGGTTAGTGGCAGTCTAGTGGAGCTGTAGTGAGACAGCTTGGGAGAAGCTTTAGCCACTGCTTGCTGGACACTGCAGAGAAGTGGGACAATTTATTGGGAGAAGGGGCCCCCCTGAATGGCTAATAACACTCTGCCAGTGCACTTCAATATGACAGAGGTCCAGGAGGCTTCACAGAAGGCAAGGTGTGTTTGTGAGAATGAGTTGATGAGAGAGGAACCTCTGATAATAAGTGTAACTCAAAATTCCTAGTCAATTCACTCCAATGCCCCAGTGAACCTGTGAGAGGGTGTTCAATAAACATTTGTCTTGGTTCATTGTATCAAGTGTGCCATGTCTGCCCTTGCTGGAAGTGTTCCGGTTATGGCTACCAACTTACACTGCCACATGTGGTAAGTTCAGGTAAGTAACAGAGACAGGCATATAAAAGTACAACTACCAGATCTAAGTTTTGCCTTTAAAAGGCTTTGTCACCTCCCTGCATCTGCCAACATACGAAACCTATAGTGAAATTCTTGCCATTCCTGCTGTATTGTGTGTCTCTCCAGCGCTGGACTACAATTCCTCCCCTCTTTGTCTCTGAAGATGTCTTAACCCCCGTACAGGAAAAAAATATTAAACGGCAACAGAAAGATGATGAGATTGAGGAAATACACTAGTAATTCTTATGAAATGGAGACCAGGAAAATGAAAGGGAAAAGGCATTTGTCTGTCCTTCAGTTTCTATATACAATTCATACAATTGCTTTCGCACTGCAACAGGTCTTATTCTTGTGCTTCTGGCATTTCAGTGATTTGCTGTGGTTCTGGCAGTAATTCATCCGTGATCATGAACATTATTATCCCACTTAGGCCAGATAAAAAGCTTCTCACCACTTTATGACCTACTATTGCTTCTTGTTATTTCATACCCTCATAAGGATACTGTTGCTGCTCCGTGTGTTTGGCACAGCTACCAGCTGGCAACATGGACACTGTGCAAAATCAGCAGGTGGGAGAGCCCATATGCCATCTTTATCCTGATTATTTCCTGTATCATACACAAACTGGTTCACTACTTGACACCTACTGAAGAGCTTACAATTAGTTTAGTGTTTGAGGAACAGGAAGCTTTAGTGACCTGCCTAGGATCATGAAGAATGGACACCAGAACTGAACCCAAAACCCCTGAAACGGATTTTCACAACCCTCTATTTTATAACCCCATTTTATTTTTTTCATCAGTTATATGAGCTGTTACTCAGGGGCATTTATTCTGGACTTTTTTGTGTTCCATGGCACTTCTTCCAGTTCCATGCTGTAGATTAGTGATGGGCGAAAAATATTCACCTGGCACGAATCCGCTGCGTTTTTCCGCGTTTCGCCGCCAACAAATGAATTTGCGAATCTCACATGAAAATGTGCCGGTGAAAATTCGCAGGTGTCAATTTCTGATTTTCAGGATTTTTTCGTGAAAATGTCAGATTTTCAGGATTTTTTTGTAAAATCCTTCAAATTTCATGATTTTTTTTAGTGAAAACCTTCAAATTTCACGATTTTTTTAGTGAAAACCTTCAAATTTCACGATTTTTGAGTGAAACGTCCGATTTTCACGATTTTTTTGTGAAAACCTTCAAATTTCATGATTTTTGAGTGAAATCCTTCAAAATTCACGATTTTTGAGTGGAATCCTTCTAATTTCACGATTTTTGTATAAAAACATCAGATTTTCAAGTTTTTTTCATGAAAACATTAGAATTTCACGTTTTTTTAGGAAACTTTCCGATTTCACGATTTTTTGTGAATTTTTTGCCGTTTTGTGAATTTTGCAGGAAACTCGTGAACGGGAGAAATTTGCCCATCACTGCTGTAGATCCCAACCGTCTTGCATAGCCAAAACACCCTTTTACCTAATCTAAATGTATATCTGAACATAAATGTGCTATATTTCATTATTCTGCTCACAAATAATTTTTTTTTTGGATCAGAAAATTATGAACTCTATTCAGATGCTAGAAAAGAGCCAAAATACTACTGGTGAAGATCTCTTCCAAACTAGGACGTTATAACCTACATACATTATATACATAGAAAACAGTCAGTCGGGGTGGCCTAACAGATGTAGAACATTCTGCTCGTGCCTCAGTACGTATGAAGGCTACAGCTGTCAGCATATTCCTATAGATAAAAGTAAGCTGTGAGCATATGTGCACAGGGAGCCCGATCTGGCTAAGTGCCTGCAGCCACTTCCAAAATCGCCTTCAGCTAAACATTGGTACTGATCTGTAATGCTGGACCCAACATGTGATCACGGTCAGCAATACCAACGCAGCATCAAGGCCACTGGCATCAATCTGAAAGTGATACTGCTAAACTCTACTAACACAAGCTGAAGAATACATTGAAGAATTGAAAAAAACTGTACATTGCAACGGGCTTTAAAAATGTTTTGGCCAGATTTTATCTTCTTGAACACAAACAGGCTGGATAATGGATCTTTCTGTAATTTGAATCTTCATACCTTAAGTCTACTAGAAAATCATGTAAACATACTGTATAAACCCAATCAGCTGGTTTTGCTTCCAATAAGGATTAATTATATCTTAATTGGGGTCAAGTATAAGTTACTGTTTTATTATTACAGAGAAAAGGGAAATCATTTTTAAAAATGTGAATTATTTGGATAAGATGGATAAGATTTGAGAGATGAACTTCTTGTATTTTGCATCCCATACCTCTACTGAGAAACAATTTGTTAAATAATTACTTCATTTCAGAATGGGGGTCAAAAGGGTTTATCTTACTTTTTGACTCTGCGTAAGGCACACCATTATAATACCAAGCCAGATTTTTATTTATCAGTTTACCAAGGTGCCCTAGGAAATTCTGGAATAAACTTTATATTAACAGCGGAAACAGGCAGTAGGGCAAGTAAATGCCTTGTGTGTAAATATCATAACTTCTAGATATCCTTTTTCCCAGTTGCTAAAGCCAAAAGTTCTTCAAATCAGGCTCCAATCCCATTGGTTGATAGGGATGGCAAGGCAAAGATGAATGACGTCTACTAGGAGCAAAACAGACCAAATTGAGAAATTCTAGTTTAGATCAACAATAAAGTTCACCATGGGCCAAACCTCCAATTGTATTATGAGACAATACTGGGTTAAAAAGTTGCTAGTTACGATAAAAAGCTGATTATTAAATTATTCAGATTAGATGGCAGCACAGAAACCAGTGCAGGTTGCATCAGAATTTAATAATCAGCCCTGTAGTATCAGCTTCTATGACTGACGAACCTCGTTTTCTTCTTGATGGTTGGCGACAACCCCTAAGCTTAGATTCTCACCAGCTGCCTAGAGCACACTGAGCATGTGCAATGCCATTAACACTCCTAACAGAATCCAAAATGGGAGCTTCTGTGATAAATTTGTCGGCCTGAATTATTGCTGTTATAAAGATATTGAACCTTTAGGGTGGTGTTGTGTATAAATATACAGCATTTCTGGTACTGAAACAGAAAAGGACCATCTTGAAACCTTTGGCACAAAGTAGGGAGCCTACAATAGTCATGCCAATTATCATGTCAGTGCAAATGCTTTTCTGAGAATTTTTTCATAACAAAAGAGAATAACCCACTCTCTATCTGGAGAGAGACAGACAGGGATTTTACTAAACGTATGGATTTTATTATGAGGCATGCTTGTGGCATTGTGGTTTTCCAGATAATATCGATCGCCATGCTTAGAGCCTACTAAAAAACACTGAAACATTAAAAAAAAGGATTTCTTTGCTATCAATATATGCCAGTGTTGTGAAGATTGCGTATAAAGTACTGTGTTATTACTACAGAGAGAAAGCAGGTCTGTCAACAATGAAGAATTGTTTGTTTAAATGGAACACAAAGGGAAATATTATTATTGCCGTATTTCTGGATAATAAAGTTGCTGGATGATGGATACCTCTGGCTAAAATAGTGTCACCTATTTAAAGAAAGAACCCTTAGGGTAATGGCAAACAGAAGACTTTTGTGCACTTTTTAATAACTTAAAAATACAGGGCCTAAGTGCCCGAAACTGTCCTCCAATAGACTCACTCATAGATTCACTAAGAGCACTTGTCAAGTGATAATTACTTATGTGAATTCCCATGCAATTACAGCATGATGGTCCCAAGCTCTTATAGGTGATTTCAGTGTGGGGGCGGATGTGGGTGCTTTGGTGCTACTTAAATATTCACTGCCATTATGTTAAAAAAAGGTAGCCCCAAATTCACACTGCTATAGCATCTATGGATGCACTTGTGCTCAGAAGAGGAGGCAAGGGAGACACAATGGCAATTGGCACATCCACACACACGTCTTATACCCCTTCTCCTTTTAGATTGTAAGCTCTTTTGGCCATGGCCCCTTTAACCCTGTATTGGTTATCAGATTTTTTGTTGTAAGTACTTCGTATACAGGTATAGGATCCATTATCCAGAAACCTGTTATCTAGAAAGCTCCAAATTACAAAATGGCTGTCTCCCATAGACTCCATTTTATTCAAGTAATCCAATTTTTTACTTAAAGTATGAAGATCCAAATTACAGAAAGACCCATTATCTGAAAAACCCCAGGTCTCAAGCATTCTGGATAACAGGTCCCATACCTGTATTCATTTTATACACCCATTAATTGTACAGTGCTGTGGAATTTGTTGTTGCTTTATAATTACTTTCCTACTACAAACAACTGTATGAAAGTGCAAGAAGTGCGTTTGGATACAAGTACCTTCAATTAGTGCTGTCTAAAAATGCAACATTTGTATCCAAGTCTGAGATTGAAAATGACCTCTATAGGCTGTGTACATGTAATTATTTGTTGCAGATAGTTGTCATATAGAGATCGTTAATACAGCTTTGGGACCTCTTATCCAGAATGCTCAGGATCTGGGGTTTTCTGGATAACAGATCTTCATACCTTAAGTCTTCTAGAAAATCATGTGAACATTAAATGCACCCAATAGGCTGGTTTTTTCTTCCAATAAGGATTAATTATATCTTAGTTGGGATCAAGTACAAGTTACTGTTATTATTGCAGAGAAAAAGCAAATCATTGAAAAAAATTGGATTAACTCTGAACTTTCTGGATATCGGGTTTCTGGATAATGGATCCCATGCCTGTATTATCAATGTTTATTTTAACCCTTCCAGCTTTTTCCTTACACACCAGAAAGAGAAAAATAAGAAAACTGTACCCAACCAATGGAAACACACAGAGAGTCTTGATTGGGAAAACATAACGCAGAACCATGGCACATAAAAGCATGAAAGCGGTGACCTTATCAGGAGCTACTGTATATATAGGACAAAAGCCAGGCCTTGTCTCCATCATCGCTAACATATACCGTAATTACTTTTCCCGTATCAAAGTAATCTCCTACATTAGTACAACGTTGTTAGCATATAATTGGAATGTGTCACCTTATTGATCCTGCTTCCTGCTACAAAACAAGGACGATTTGGACCACAATGGCTCATATAATTGAATTAACTCCCAAATGACATGCAGTTTATTATCCTTTCTACACAACTTGCTCTGATCTAGGTAGAGTATGCCTCACTGATAATCTAGTCCAGTGCTGTCCAACTTCTGTGGTACTGAGGGCTGTCATTTTTCTGCCCTATGTGGTGGAGGGCCAAAAATGGAAGCCAGTGTCAACCACAGCCTGTTGTTAAACCACACCCACTATAAAACCACACCCATGTTACATAAGACCATGTCCACATTATTGATGGTCGCACACAAAAAACCAAATGGTTGGTGCTCACTGCAGGGATATCACTCATCATCACTCATATGTGAAAAATGTAAGTTATATTATAACATACCCTTTAACCCATATGCATTCCCCTCCCTTGTGGATAACACAGCACCCCCAGCATATGTTTAAATATCTAAGGGAACAACAATTTCAAAATGCTAACAAAACCCCAGAACAAATCCTGCCAGGCTCACGTCCCGCAGGAAGCATAGGGCAAGCAGAGTATGGCACATGCAGGGAGCATAGGACAGGCAGAGTATGGCACATACATAGAGCATAGGACAGGCAGAGTATGGCATATACAGGGAGCATAGGACAGGCAGAGTATGGCACACACAGGGAGCATAGGGCAGGCAGAGTATGGCACATACAGGGAGCATAGGACAGGCAGAGTATGACACATACAGGGAGCATAGGACAGGCAGAGTATGACATACACAGGGAGCATAGGGCAGGCAGAGTATGGCACACACAGGGAGCATAAGGAAGGCAGAGTATGGCAGATACAGGGAGTATAGGACATGCAGAGTATGACACACACAGGGAGCATAGGGCAGGCAGAGTATGGCAGATACAGGGAGTATAGGACATGCAGAGTATGACACGCACAGGGAGCATAGGGCAGGCAGAGTATGGCACATGCAGGGAGCATAAGACAGGAAGAGTATGGCACACACAGGGAGCATAAGGAAGGCAGAGTATGGCAGATACAGGGAGTATAGGACATGCAGAGTATGGCACACACAGGGAGCATAAGGAAGGCAGAGTATGGCAGATACAGGGAGTATAGGACATGCAGAGTATGACACGCACAGGGAGCATAGGGCAGGCAGAGTATGGCACATGCAGGGAGCATAAGACAGGAAGAGTATGGCACACACAGGGAACATAGGGCAGGCAGAATACAGGGAAGCCTATCAAGACCACTACACTGACACAATGCTGGTGCCCCTTCAGCAGATTGTATGAATGTGAACAGGTGAGGTGAACAATGTGGCCAACAACAAATTCTGCAAATTCCAGTTTTGCTTCAGTTAACTGTTCATTGTTTACCTCCAGAATGATGACAGTATCCCCCATGAGTAGCAGCGTAGGAAGCTTGAGAAGATAAAGGGAAACTAGACCACTAAACACTGTAAGTCCCTGTAAATATCTCACATAACACAGCCCATATGTAAAGCGCTGTTTCTATTGTGCAATAGGGAGCAATATTTCCCGCACAAAGGGTGCAGGCTGCTAGCATTCTTGCTGTGCCTCAGTTTGCAGAACGTTGACACCAGGCAAATCGTGCTCCCCGGCACTGCCCTAAGTGCTTGTCACAATGTCACTTAGAAACGCTGGCAGTGTCAGGCTTCATAAGGCCCTGCTCCTCACTGATAAGAAGCTTTATTCTTGCAAATTGACTGCCTACTGTGAGCCATTTTCCCATATTACTGCACTGCGGCCTCAGCAATATTCCTTTTAAATGGAAACACACCTCTCATTTATGTACCAGCCTCCAGTGATTATTAGGTAGAACCTGAAGTATTCTTCCATGTTCCGTACGTGCCTCCCCCAGGAAAATGGACCTACCTTTCCAAGTCCTTGAGTCGTGTAATCATGTGTCAGAGCAGAGTGGAATGTCTGTGCTATTCAGTAGCAGAGATGTGGAACTCGTGTGCATCATCTGTTTCCAAGGAGCAATCCTTGGCATTAGTGATGATCGAATCTGTCCCGTTTCGTTTTGCGTAACGGTGAAAAATTTTTTACGCAAGCCATTTTTATCTCTCTGCAAATGCTAGTCAATGGCCGAGTTTTCTTGTGGCGACTTTTTTATGTCAAATGCAAATTATTATGTCAAATGCATATTTTTTATGTTAAATGCAAATTAAGTTCACAAGTTTCGTAGATGTCAAAGTGCGTCATTTCGGCGCTAATCTATGCCTAGCAAAAAAACTTTGCTCATCACGACTTGTCCTCCTAAGGAACTAGGCTGGAATGATGGAGGTGCTGAACATTAAACATAAGGATAGTGGCTCTTCGTGTGACCTTTAGTTGTGGCCATGTGCAGAGAAAACAAATGCATAGTCCCATTATATATTTAAATACAGGTATGAGATCCTTTATCCAAAAACCTGTTATCCAGATGGCTCCAAATTACAGAAAGGCAGTCCCCATAAACTCCGTTTTATCCAAATAATCCAAATGTTGAAATATGATTTCCTTTTTCTCTGTAATAATAAAACAGTAGCTTGTACTTGATCCCAGCTAAGATTTAATTAATCCTTTTTAAAGGCAAAAAAATCCTATTGGGTTTATTTAATGTTTACATGATTATGTAGTAGACTTAAGGTATGAAGATCCAAATAACAGAAAGATCGATTATCCAGAAAACCCCAGGTCTCGTGCATTCTGGATAACAGTCCACCACAGTCCACTCCAATCTGTGGCCCTTCATCTTAAGTTTACCAGATCACAATAATAAACATTGTTTACAGAAGTCAAAAATAGAAAATAAGAAAATGAAGAAAATGTTCTAAATATTTTTGAAAGATGGTCTCTTACTAGTGATCGGCGAATTTCTCCCTTTTCGCTTCGGCGAAAAATTTGCGAACCACGAATTCCGATGCTGGCAACAATTCTGACTCCGGAGACAATTCTGATGCTGGCGACAATTCTGACGCCCATTAAATTCAATGGGCACCTAGAATTGTCACCGGCACGCAATTGTCGCCGGCGTCAAATATATTTTGAAATTCGCTGGAATTTTAGCGGAAATTCGTCCATCACTATCTCTTACCAGTGTAACCCCCAGTCCATGCGTTTGCTAAATATTTGGGAAAATACAAAGCTTTCAGATGTAGTAAGAGGTCGGTCATCTAGCAGTAAAGCAGTAGCCAAAGGTATTTTTATAAAAGTAAAACAATCTTTATAAGGCATATGTAAGGCTGACGCGTTTCATGCCTGAGGTGGGCACTTACTCATAGACTAGCTATGCATGGCTGCAATGCATTACTAGATTGACGCAAGCTGCAAAACTCACCACTGCAGCAAGTCCTCATTTTGTGTAGACTTTCTCACACAAGTAGTCAAGGTTAACTATCCCTAAGGCATTGCTGATGGACTTACCCTCATGTCTGCTCAATTGCTGTGGCCATTACGTGTGTATGTATCTCACACTAGGTGGTATTTGACTGGCTTTGTTTGCGGTAGCAGTATTCCTGCATGCATAAAGATAACACTGTCACAGTTAATGTCATATTATGATAACACTTACAGTGAATGGTTTCTCACATCTCCAGCAGTCATAGTATCATACAAGGACTGTACACATTGATGGGGTGTAATTATTATTTTTTTTAGCAAGCATTGAGTATACACGTCTATAAATACTGTATAATCACTTCATCGCCCATATCTCCTTATAGAAGGAAACAGGTCTTGCAGAATACATTCCAGCAGGTCGGACAAATGGTGTTCTTCTGAAAGATAGAACCGCAATTATTCATCATAGTCCCAGAGGAAAACAAGTTCTATCTCAGCTAAATTAGGAAGAGCCACGATAAACTTGGCCAACCGGGAGCCGTAGAACCTTTTCTTACGATGACAGAAGTGAGGAGAGATATGCCCCACAATCGATGGAGAATATAAACAACGGCCTTATTTATAGATTTTACTTTTTGTTTTCATCAAAGATTTGCTGTTAGACGGCCTTGCTGTTCTGTCTGGCCTCTCCATGTCCTTGTAAACACATGATTTTTGAGTAAAATTCTGAAAAAAAAACCCTAAACATTAACTTGGTACAAGCATATCTGAGAATTGGGTTTTGCAAAGAGATTATTGTCTGACAGATCAATGAGACCAGTAGGATCAGTTTTATAATCATTTGTAACACGGGTCACTGTTTCTCTGGAATATCTTCTCTGGAGATATTTCATTGTGCCTTGACAGAGAAAGCAGTGTGGCATGTGACATGCATATTGCTATATAATTACTGACTGTACATATATATATAGAGGAAAACAGATATAAAACCTACTTATTGATTGTATATAGGGTCCCTTCTGGCAATGGCAGGCGGGACATTCTATTACCTGCTCTAAAGTCAACAAACCATCTAAAAATACCTCTATTTTGAAGTCCATCTAAATCTCCACCAATAAAATATATGAATCACGTAAACCTGTGGAAATACAGGAGAAGGCAATTTTGTGTGATTACACTATTGAAATGCTTTACCGATGGAGATTTAAATGGATTTCAATACAAAAAGTTTTTTTTTTACTTTTTTTCACCTGTGCTAAATTTTCGCTCAAAAACTCGATCAATTCGAGATTATAGGCTTTTTTTTGCAGACTTGTGTTGCTATACAACTTTTTTTACATTTGAATTTGGCTCGCAGGAAAAATTGTTGGAGACCCCCATCCAGACTATTTTTAGGGTAGTCACCTTTCCCTGTCAGTAACTTTGAGCAGGGTGGGGAGAAATGACATAACGGGGAGGGACAATGACGTAATGGAGAGGTGACATTGTGGGTCAGGGCATCATCATTTATGGGCAGGGCTAGGATGTGGAGATCAGTGATTGGCCGATCACCGCGTCAATCTTAGAAAATCCTGTCATGTTTTCCGGGTTGTGTGAGTTAAAACTGGACAGGTGGTAACTCTAGCTATTTTTAAACATTGTGGAGCATATTGAGCATATCCAATTCCTATACTGTATAGCTGGCCATACACGGAGAGATCTGCTCATTTGTTGATGTTGCCAAATGAGCGGATCTCTCTTAGATATGACCACATTGAGGGGAGCGATATTGGGCTGCCAATTTGTGGAGGTGGATCACATCTACGAACAGATACAGCCTGCGATCCAATGTGATTTTTAACCCTACTCGATGACATCTGGCCAACTTTCGGCCGGATATCGTTCGGGTAAGCCGAGGGCCCCTACGTACGAGCCAATGAGCTGCTGACTCGGTCTGACGGCAGCTTTTATTGGCCTGTGTATGGCCACCTTTAGGGTAAAGGCACACAGGGAGATTCGGGGAGATTTAGTCGTCCGGTGGCTAATCGCGATAATCTTCCCGAACTGCCTTCCTGCTGGCTATAATAAAAAATTGCCAGCGGGATGGCACTCGCAGTGCTTCGTTTTCCGAAATAGCCCGAAGTTGCCTCATGAGGCAACTTACCCTAAGACAGATCTTTTGCTTTAAGGGTAAGGGCACACCTGGCGATTCAGGGAGATTTAGTCACCTGGCAACTAATCGCCTCTTCTTTGGGGTGAGGTGAAGTCTTCTCGTGAGGCAACTTCAGAAAATAAAGTGCCACGTGTGCCATACCGCAGGCAATTTTTCATTATAGCCAGCGAAAGACAAGGGGGAAGCCGTTTGGGGAGATTAGTCACCCCGAAGAAGAGGCGATTAGTCGTCAGGCAACTAAATCTTCCCGAATCGCCAGCTGTGCCCTTACCCTAACAAGCTCTGGTCTGGAGATGAAGATCCTGAGATAACCACAGTTAAAGGGCCTTGGCTTTAACAAACAGTGTATAGTGTATTTTTAATATATGAGATTCTAGAACATATTGAATGTATCTATTTTATGAACTGAATCCGTGTCTTTTATTCTCTGACTTCAAAGCACATTTGTTTGTTCCCAAGTTCTCTGATTACCTCCTGTTGTTTGCTGAATACCTTAAAGGAAATGATCACAAAAAGATAAATCAGCTTAATTGAATGCCAGTGGCGTGTAACACATGCTTTCATTTGGAAAAGTTATAGGTGTATGCTGATTCATGACTAAAAAAGGTTTGTTTACAGCTGAATCTTGTATTGATGTTGGTGCCATTCCTAGTTCCTCCCTCTTGCAGAACAGCAAATAATGCAACTAGTATGATGAGCTTTGACTCGTTTGCATTTAAAAGGAGGGGTGGACTATGATGCCCTCTTGAGATATGTACAATAAACAGCACTCCTGTCTATGGAAAAAGGTATGACACATATATCTTGGAGTCCATGGTGGACACCAATATCTTTTCATTTATGGAACTGGAAAACTGCACCGGCCCGGGGTTATACCAGTGATCACCACAGAGAGATCTTCTTCCGTCTTCTTCTTTCTTTGCGTGCTTGCGCATGCTCAGTGGAACGAAAAGCCGAACCTTAACTAAAAAGTTGGCTACTTTGTTCTACTGCGCATGCATTTTGCCGGGGAAATTCAAAGCAAGAAGAAGTCAGAAGAGGATCAATCTGTGGTGCTCACTGGTATAACCCTAGGCCGGTGCAGCTTTCTGCTGATAGGAGCACTGGCCCGGGCTTTCAGTTAAGTAAATACAATCACTTGGGGGTGCCTAACATTTGGCACCCCCAAGTGCAAACAGACTTTCCTTCTCCTTTAAAGAATGCATTTTAGTGGTACAGGTATGGGACCTGTTATCCAGACTGCTCCTGAGGTCCTGTATAAGTCAATGGCAGAGGTTACTGTACATTTGCAACTTGAAGATATTATGGTCTGCGCTGGGTTTTGTACTATAATCCGAACATTTCGGGCTTTTCCGCTGATTCCATGAAAAATTCAGACTTTTCGGGCGTCAAATCCGAAAAATTTGGATTTTTTTGCATGACAATCTGAAAGAGTTACAGTTTTCGTGCGACAATCTGAGAAAGTCGATTTTTGTCTCGATACGATTTTTTGGTGTTTTCTTTTTATGATAAATAAGGTTAAATAGTGGATTCTAGTTTGGTTGGACTTTTTTTATTTAAAACATGAGAAAAATTAGGACTTTCATAAATATCCCCCCTGGGCAAATTTGCCCGTGGGAAGTAACCCATGGAAACCAACTAAATTGTTGCATTCATTGTTTTACCTGCAGCTGGCTGAAAAAAGCCACTCACTAATTGGTTGCTATAGGTTACTGCCCATGGGCAAATTTGCTCAGTGTTAATAAATGAGCCCCCTCATTTCCTGAAGGATTCGGGATGTTTGGCCGAATCCAAAATAGTGGATTCGGTGCATCCCTATTTAAATATAAAAATCAACCCAATAGGATTGTTTTGCTTCCAATAAGGATTAATTATATCTTATCTGGCATCAAGTCCAAGGTATTGTTTTATTATTATAGCGAAAAAAAGAAATATATTTTAAAAAGTCAAATTATTTGATTAAAATAGAGTCTATGGGAGATTGCTTTCCCATAATTTGGAGCTTTCTGGATAATGAGTTTACAGATAATGGATCCCATAAACAATTTGAGGTTCCATTTCTCTTTCTATAGATCTATAAAGGGCATCCATTACTCTTGAATCCTTTGGAGTTAAATCTATAAAACAAAAAAAAACAAAAAAAGTCATAAACGAGCCTTGTTTAGTGTTTAGCATATCTGCAGGGTGGGGTTGTGCATTGCACCCTCAGCTGCGCTGCACATTCTGCTGTGACAAGCAACAGTTTTAGTCTGTGTTATAATTGTACTTGACACCCAATATGTTTTATTGCTTTTAGCTCAGTTATGTTAAAATCACATTTTGGTGATAGTTCCCTTCTTTATTTTAAAAAAAGCAAGTCAACGTGACAAAATAACAATCAAGGGCGGCAAAGCAACACCAATTGCTGGAGAAAATAATTGTGTATTTATAGGCTCTTGTCTGTGGGATTATTTCCCAGAATTGTGTTTATGGTTAAACAGACCCTTAATTAGCTGGATGGGGTAGAAAGAAAATGACTGACTACACAGATATTCATTTTATTTCATTTTAGTTCTTTAATGAAGCATTGTGTTTTATTTCCTTAGAGAGGAGTACAGTTTAACAAGCTGTTATCCCATGTTAATCCCCACCATAGTCAAGGGGAATTACAATGAGGTGACTGGCTGCTTATTGTTACCAAGCTATGAAAGATGCACAGTAGGCATTGTGTTCAGATTTTTTGAGCATCAGCATTTTACAGAGCCCCAGACCAACTTGATGTATGCTGGAGACAAGGTATAAGGGATACAGGTAGAAGATCTGTTGTCCGTAAACCCATTATCCAGAAAGCTTCAAATTACAGGAAGGCCATCTCCCATAGACTCCATTTTATCCAAATAACCCATATTTTAAAAAATGATTTCCCTTTTCCCTGTAATAATAAAACAGTAGCTTGTACTTGATCCCAACTGAGATATAATTAATCCTTATTGGAAGCAGAACCAGTCTATTGGGTTTATTTAATGTTAACATGGTTTTCTAGCAGACTTAAGTTATGAAGATCCAAGTTACAGAAAAATCCGTTATCGGAAAACCCCAGGTCCCAAGCATTCTGGATAACTGGTCCCATACCTGTATATGATGAAGCCACAGACGATATACCTCATCGGTAGGGCACAGTCATGATTCATGAAAGTTTTGTAAATATCCAATCATAAATGTATGGTCTATAATGTACTAACACAGAAATGAGGGAGAGGTAACAAATGGCAATTAATCATGTGCATTATTAAAATAAGAGATTTGACCATTTTTGTCTCTGACAGAAAAAAATCCACGGCCCCAAAAGGTAAATACTCCAAATATCTAATAAAAGACCGAAGCTCATCTGGCATAGAAATTGACCTGGGTGCAAGGCCCCAGGTCCATCTCTTAAGGGTTTAGCATTCTTGGAAAAACAATTCAAACAATATAAATGTTGTTTGCAATCACAGATGAAGAAAGGTGACTTTTTCCAGCTTTCAAAGGGAGGGGGTCGCTGACCCCATCTAAAACAAAAGCTCTGTATGTCTACGCATTTATTGTTTTTTCTACTTTTTATTACTCATCTTTCTAGTCAAGTGCTCTGCTGTTCATATTTCAGTCTCTTATTTAAATCAATGCATGATAATTTGGACCCTAGCAACTAGACTGCCAAAACTGCAAACTGGAGAGCTGCTGAATAAAAAGCTAAATAACTCCAAAACCACAAATAATAAAAATGGAAACCAATCCCATAAAAATGTCAACTGCGGCTCCTGGCTACAGGAATCACTAAACAGTTTATTTTTATTCTACTATCTACCAGCCAAGAGACCAATAATGCTTTGCATATTCTGTGCTGAACAGACCTATGAAGAAGGACAATCATGGAAGTGAGCCAAGCACTACAGTAAACAAGGAGAGAAGCCACCAGGTGCCCTAATGTGGAAATGGCTACACCTTACCTAAAAGTGGTTAATCCTACAGCAACCGCAGTAACATATAATGGGGAATGTTTACTAACATTGGACATCTTTGGAAATATTGCCCATGGCAACCAATCAGTCCCCTACAAGTTAAAAAACAAAATCAAAGATCTGATTGATTGCTATGGGCAACATCTCCAGAGATCTCCGGAGATATTTATCTCCAATGTAAGCATGTGCCCCTAAACTAGTACCTGAGGGCCCTAACTAAGTAGGTCAGCCAAGGGGGTAAGGAGTATGCAACTCATCAACTGGGTGGAAAAATATCATAGGAACCCCAAAACACTAGAGCATGCATGTGTCAAGAATGATATTTTGACAGAACAAGAAAAGCCTTTTATGACAAAATATGTGTAGAAATGTATAACTCCACAAACTTCTTCAGGGTATCTTATCTATGAATTACATTGTGGATGGCATGAATGGCATCGGGGATTGCCGGAGATAAGAAAAGACACCTGAGTCAAGAGGCCATTAATCAAGAGGCGAGGAAAATATTTGACATGGGAGTCATTTGGGAAACCCATAGTGATGCCCAAGTCTCAATCTCAAAGCTATATGAGTCTATAAAGTTCTACAATGACTTCTGCAAGCTAAACAAGATCTCTAAATCTGATGATTATCCCTTGCCTCTAGAGGATGAACTTATTGATAAATTGAGTACAGCATATCATAAAACAACTCTGGACTTAGCCAAGGGATATTGGTACTTGATACTGCATTGGTTTGCATGGGGCTCCTGCAACACTGCAAACTAAGATGGACAATAACTTGATGACACATAGACAATGTGCATCTGCCTACTTGGATGATGTAATTATACCAAGTCCATATGGGAAGCTTAAAAGTGTAGGATAGTCTTAGTCTTAGAAGAAGCTTCATACTTGGACTACGATGCTTAATTAAGAAATACCGTAATACATTTTACAGTAGCCCACACAGAACTGGTCAAAATATGCAACCAAAAGCAGGTACAAGCTTTTCTAAGAATCAGGGGTGTTTTAGTCTTTGATGCTGCACCTTCTCAGGTCTTACTAATGGCAAAGGTTGTGTCATGGTTACATGGACCCCACATACATACAAAACCTCGGAGGTCCTCAAAACAAGCTCTTTGCGCACAGCTAGTGTTGGTGACACCCAATTTATCCAAATACTTTGTGGTCCAAAGGGATTACTTGGAGTAGGGGCAATATGGTCTCAAATTAGAAATAACAAGGAGCTTCTAGTAGTTTACCTGAGTGGGAAATGTAATACACTTTGAAAATTTTATGCTAAGTAGAATAAAATAGAACACGGCAATTAAATCGGCCTTAAAAGTACTCAACTACTTTCTCTTGGGGAGACAACTGGCTTCAGATAATGCACCTCTTTAATGGATGTGTGACAATAAAGAGAGAAACAGTTGAGTAACAAGATGGTTTTTAGCACTTCAGGCTTTTAAGTTCTCAGTAGAACACAGACCAGGGAGACTATAGGGATACGTTATGTGCTTTCAAGAGTCTATTGCTGATTCTCATATAGTGCTGCCCTTGCTCAGCCGAAGTGCCCTGAGTGTTGGGGAGGTATCAGGGGGTTGAATGTGTAATGTGAGAGCAGGAGAAATTATGGAAAGGAAAGAATGTTATGGGAAGAGTGTATATTTTAATCTACCAGATTCCTGTTATACTGTAAATCTGGTAAACCTTCTATTTAAGTCAGGCTATGGCTATTGGTCATTGTTTAGTAAAGTGCACAGATTACAGCTTTTTAAAGTGAACTATGTATTCAAGAGACTTCATATAACCATGGGGAGATTTTCATTAAGGCTTGGGGAGGCTAAGTATGATCTAATCTGTCTGGCACTTAAAAAAAAAAGAAAAGAAGGAAAAAAATGCTGTACCCTTAGTAACTGCTGGTAAGTTTGTCTCCTGATGGGGGGTGTTATTAGTAGCCGATTGTGTCAGTGGTGGGACCAGGGCCGCCATTAGAAATCACGGGGCCCCGTACAACAAAATTTTTGGGGCCCCCTGGGCCCCGCCCACACTGACGACCAAGCTCCGCCCCATATCCCGCCCACATCGCAGTTAAAAGACCACACAGACATCAGCGCTAAAAAAGTAACCCCCCCCCACACAAGTTGTAAAAAGCTATTGATGGTCAGGGCCCCCTTATAAAAATTAAATTTTTTTTTTTTTAAAAACATTGGTGGCAGGGGCCCCCTGTTAAAAAAAACTTGGGGCCCCAACAAAAAAAATGTAAAAAAAACTAAAAAATAAACAAACATTGGTGGCAGGGGCCCCCTTCTAAGTTAAAAACAAATTGGGGCCCCAAAAAAAAATTTGAAAAAAAATTAATTTTTTTTGAAAAAAAAAAAAAAACATTGGCGGCAGGGGCCCCCTTATAAGTTAAAAACAAATTGGGGCCCCAAAAAAAAATTTGAAAAAAAATTAATTTTTTTTTGAAAAAAAACATTGGCGGCAGGGGCCCCCTTATAAGTTAAAAACAAATTGGGGCCCCAAAAAAAAAATTTGGAGAAAAAAAAATTTTTTTGAAAAAAAAAAAAAATGGTGGCAGGGGCCCCCTTACAAGTTAAAAACAAATTGGGGCCCCAAAAAAATTTAAAAAAAAAATAATTTTTTTTTGAAAAAAAAAAAAAATGGTGGCAGGGGCCCCCTTACAAGTTAAAAAAATTTGGGGCCACCAAAAAGAAAATTAATTTTTTTTTTAAAAAAAAAACCCAAAAAAAAACAATGGTGGCAAGGGGCCCCTTACGAGTTAAAAAAAAAATTGGGGCCCCAAAAACAAAAGTTTTAAAAAAAAGATTGGTGGCAGGGGCCTATAGAATATTAAAATAATACATTGGTGGCCAGGGGATTAAAAAAAAAAAAAACACAAACTGGTGTTCAGTAGAATTGAACTCATGGCTTCAGTACTTCAACTTCGCCTCCTTTCGTGACTTCGGGTCTTTTCACCGCTTCAGGACTTCGGCTTCGGCTGTTTTCGTGACTTCGGGTCTTTTCGGCGCTTCGTGACTTCGGGACTTCGGCTTTTTCCGTGACTTCGGGTCTTTTCGTCGCATCGGCTTCGGCATTTCGGCACTTCCGCATTCGGCACTGAAGAGGCAAGACGTACGGCTCGGGCGCTCGTAAGGGGGGCCCGGATCTTCAAAAAAATGCAGCGCTGCCGGGCCCCCCTTCATGCCCGGGCCCGGTACGCTTGTCCCCCCTGTCCCCCCCTGATGGCGGCCCTGGGTGGGACAGTTAATGCAGTGCCTGACTTCATTAAAAAAACTTTTCTTCTTTTGCATCTGCTGCAATTTCGGTATTGCTGCTTTTCCTTTTATAGTCCCAGGACAGCTGCACGGAATCAGATTGGCTAGAGAGTGACCTTAGGACCTCTCTGCAACTAGTCACTGTACATGGGACTATGTGGGCAAAAGCAGCAAAAAGAAGATACTTAACTTAAGGTCAAAAAAATAACAAAAAGTGGTGTAAAGGTGATACCTTTATTGACTAACTATGATAATCATAGCAAGCTTTCAGAACATTTTAGTTCCTTTTTCAAGCGGAATATAATGAAGCTGGTGTGTTCTCATTTTTGTCTCGTGATTTTTTTATCGCAGCAAATTTTTCTGTGGCAAATTTTTGCCGCAGTTTCACGAAAAAAAAATGCAGATGGCGAAATGCAGATTTTAACCGCAAATCCATGGCTGGAAAAAAATGTATTCATCACTACTCATAGTAGCTCAAATGACTAACAAAAAGGAATGTCCATTTCTGACGTTCAGACCCAGATTACAGACTGCTTAGTACTGTAGTTATCTCTTCCTGAATTAACCAACGCCACCTCAATTTGGCCAAGACCGAGCTCATGTTCTTTCCACCCAAACCTAGCCCATCTCTTCCTTTCACCATTACTATTGATGGCAAGACAATTAATCCGGTTAACTCCGCACGCTGCCTGGGGGTCATCTCTGACCAGTCCCTCTCCTTCTCTAATCATATTAATAATACTGCCAAAACTTTTTGCTTCTTCCTCCGCAATATAGCAAAGATACACAAACAGCCAAAACACTAATCCATGCCCTTATCTTATCCTGTTTACACTATTGCAATCACCTGACTCTTCCTGACCCCCATCTCTCTCCAATCTATCTTAAACTCTGCTACAAGGATCCTTCTGCTACCTCCTAAAAGGGAACCTGCTCAACCCCAACTAAAATCCCTAGCGTGGCTGCCTTTTAAGCAAAGGATCGCATATAAAACCCTTCTAATAACATGCAAAGCCCCTCACTCCTCTGCTCCTCACTGCATTTCTTCTCTTGTCTCACTGTACGTTCCTGGTCGTCTTCCCCGCTCCTCTCAGATTCACCTTCTCTTCACACCATTCACATTCACTGCCACATTTCGTCTCAAACCTTCTATCTCAAGGTCCCCATAGACGCAAAGATTTCTCTTGCCAAACGACCGATTTTAGCAAAGTCCGACCAATCCTTCGAAATTATCGTGCAGTTAGAGGGATTCGAACGATCGAACATCTTACAATCTTACATCTGTCAGGAAATTGATTGGCCAGGTTAAAAAATCTTTGTCGGTCCCAGTGCAATCTATCTATGTTTGCAGGGCCAGCTTTACTGCTCCTTATCTCTGGAATCCCATCCCTGAATTCCTTCATTAGGAATCCTCTCTCAATCTCTTCAAGAAAAACTAAGAGTCTACCTTTTGGAGCACTAGAACATTACCCTAATCCTGTCCCTACTGACTATGCCTTATCTTGTGCACCTTTTCATCTCCAATTTGTGCCTGTATGTTAGCCTCCCATCCACTTAGACTGTAAGCTCTAAAGGGCAGGGACAGCCTGCCCACTGTGTCTCTTACCACATAGCACTTAGGCTCTTTGTTTTAATATGAACTCTGTGTATATTCATTGTGTGATTTGTCTTTGTTCTGTGTATATTTTTATATAAATATTGTACTTTTATGCACTGTTCAGCACTGCGGCTCCTTATCAGCTCTTTACAAATAAAAATATACATACATACATTTCTATATGAGGTGTTAACAAAGACATATACAAGGGTACATGCAAGAGACAACCAGATATGGTACAATATAATGTGGATCACTGATGTGTAAAGTAGCCAGGCTCTGCATTAACTGTTTGTCCCCCCACTGATTCTGAAAATGACCTATGACTGCAGCAACTGAACGGCTGCCATTATCACAACCCCAGCACCTACATTATTTGCTAGCGAATTGGCGCCTGTTAGTGAATTGGCGATGTCCCTGCGGGTGGCAATGCTGGTGTAAACTCGCTAGTGTTATTTGCTTCGCCCTTTAGTGAATCTGCCCCTTGGGGTACTAGTACCCACTAACTATTATTATATTTAATGTGTTTGGGACAGCACCCACTGACTTTCTGTATAAAATGTTTGTGGTACCTCTTGGGCCTCACTCTACAATGTTTTGGTTGTCACTTTCTGCTGTCTTTCACTGTGTATAATGGCTTTGGGTGTCTAGTACCAACTTCATCTTCTGTTTAATGGTATTGCCAGTTCTCACTGCCTCTGTCTTTACAGCGATTGTGGTGCCAGTATAAACTGTTTCTCTCTATATAATTTACTTGTGGTGCCAGTATCTTATGCTTTCTACTATATAATGAACCAATGAAAGGCCAAGAGTAGCAATCTAGATATTCGGGCAAGTGTCAGAGGGGCTTTTGTAAGCAATGTGCTTTATTTTGGGATTGTGGAGCACTGCCTAGGCACCAGAGAAAATGGATCCAGTATAAACCTTGATCCACACATGGTCAGTGCCCACCCCTGTTTATCGCTATTGCTTATGTCATATAATGCTGTATAGCATATAATTAAATTTCAGTGCCCACTGCTTGTCACTATATAATATAGTCTGGTTGCCGGCATACACTAGCTGTTTGCTTATCAGTGCTATCAGAATAAATTGCATGTCTATAGCAGTTGACAACCGAAGGTATGTTGCGTTCTTATGTGCCGCTCATAAAGACATAACAAAAAAAACATCCATTGACTTTAATGCATTTAAAATCGCCATAAGAAAAAACGTCAGTTGACTTTAATGCATTTGGAGCGACCTCAATTTGCTTTGCGAATTTTTCGCAGTTTCTCAATTTTTCCCAATTTTTCCCCAAACTTAAAACTCACTCTCCGCCTATGCCCAATTTGTAATTGAAATTTACTTAGGCACCTGGTTCAGCATCATCCCTAACTCATTGTTAGAAAGAAGTTGTATATAGTTATGGCCAGATTAGTAAGAGTTTATTTTGTGACTGTATTTCTTTTTAATGATTGAGGCAGACATGAAATAAAACTAGTTGTCAGTCAGTGTCAGCTGCTGCGGCTCTATATCCATATTTATCTTTTATGCACAGATGCTGGATATACACTGGCATGGTGAGACAGAGCAAGAGAGCTAAATGAGAATTTTGGGGGTAACTGCAGGAGACCTTTGTATCTGTTTTGAATTCACCAGACTATGTAGGCCCGGATTTCTGATTTGGGTGTCCCTAGGCCAGAGGGTCCTGTGACTGCTCCTCGCTGGAGCCCTGTGGATTAGGTGTGCAGGAGATTTAAAGGAACAGTAACATAAAAAAATAATTTTAAATAATAATTAAATATAATAACTGCACTGGTAAAACAACTGTCTTTGCTTCAGAAGCACTACTATTGTTTATACAAATAAGCTGCTGTGTAGCAATGTGGGCAGTCATTCAAAGGAAAAAGGCTCAGGTTTCACAGCAGATAAGCTCTGTAGAACATAATGGTGTTATCTGTTATCCATTATTTATCCTGTGCCATATAACCTTATTTCAATTTCCACCATTGCTACACAGCAGCTTGTTTATATGAACTATAGTTGTGTTTCTGAAGCAAACGGATCAGTTTTACCAGTGCTTGGCAACACTACATGATATTTTCATTACTTTAAAACACATAAATTTTTTGGTGTTACTGTTCCTTTAAAGAGCTGTCAAATCTCCTGTGCCTCCCAAATGTTTCCAATACATTAGAATGCGGCTGGCATGTCACCCCTAAAATATTGCTGGCCTGGGCCCGAACCTTTGTGACCTTCCCACAAACCCAGGCCTGAGATCAAGTCCAACCCCATGCCACTGCTTCACTTTAATGGATATTATTAGCAGACAGCACCTCTCCTGGTACATAGATTTATTGCTGATTTGCTGTATCTATTTACTCTGTTTCCAAACTTGTAATATAAATAGGTAGAAACGTTTCCACTAAACTGGGCCAGGCTTACTTTACTGTGCCTACAGTAAAGCTCCAGAGGGACACTAGTGTTTACTACCACTGCTTATTCATCACACAGTTCCATCCCTTCATCTCCTCTAGATGAATTTGGCTCCTGCATACATGTTTTGGTGAAGGAGTTAAGATGTTTAGTGCACCCACCTGGGAAGGATTCCAGTGTAAACAGACAGTGTATATAAAGCAGACTTTTCTTATTGATTTAGCAGAAATCCGTTTCTAG
The DNA here is from genome assembly GCF_017654675.1 of Xenopus laevis. Taxonomy (NCBI): domain Eukaryota; kingdom Metazoa; phylum Chordata; class Amphibia; order Anura; family Pipidae; genus Xenopus; species Xenopus laevis. Next base: position 128,657,470 of record NC_054377.1, on the reverse strand, counting down.
TGCAGAGTGCTGTTCTCACCTCATCAGTGTGAATTATTTAGCTCTTATCTCAGCCTCCTAAGTCGGAGTGGGAGAAGCACCTTTTGGCAATTTTATTTCTGAGATGCTGACCTTGTGTCACATTGCAATATTATAAAATCATTAAACAACATCTGGACCAGACCCAAACCATAGTTTATCTAAAGGCTGTGCTTATGACATGGAAAGCATTTTGTTTCCCCTCAAGAACTGCAGAGGTGATGTACTAACAAAGATGTTTTATTTATTAGTATGTTTCTCCGTCAGCTGCTTTGTGCATCTGCACAGACATACTGGGTCTTAAAACAGGGGCACATTTTGCTACCGTTGCAGGTTTGGGAAAGTCAGAAACAAGCCAGATTCCATGAGAAAGATAACAAAAGAACATCTTCTATTATTCCATTGTTCATCAGTTCTCTGAGGGTCGATCCTGAAAGGAAAGAATAATATGTACTTGTGTAGAGTATTCAACCCTGCAAGCTGTAATTTCCAGCATTCCAAAATAGTTCATCTTCTTCACCAATGCCTTTTTGGACTCTTGCTTAATATTGAATATGCTACTCCATTTGGCCTCCCTGAGACCCATCTAGCTCAAGAACAAATTAAATATGTAGAATCCAGCCAACAGTCAAGGAAGGCAGAAACAAAGTGCAAGGCAGAGGCCAGTGTAATTGTGGTAAAGGCCCAAACAAGGCCAGTAAAAAGTGATAACCTCTTTTTTTTCTTTTTAAAGGCTTGTAAGGTATAGAACACCCATGCTCTTGGAAGGAACATGGTAACCTTGCTTGAATTTAATAGCATTGCTCAAAATTTTCACCTTTAAAGATAAAGAAAGAGGTACCATCTTGGAATAGGGCAGAAACCAATCAAATACGACTACCAGAAGAATAGAATGTGACTATGGAAAGTATGCAACGGGGGCAAAGAGAGAGCCAGACTATTAACCCGTTGTTACCTTGATGAACCACTGCCCATTGGGTGGGGGAAACCTGGATGAAGACACAGCAGGCAGGGAATTGCAGTCAAACACGTCCTTCTTTATTCGTCAGGGCATACATCAGCACAGCAGTTCACAATTCTTGAGGGAGAGGACAGAGTGGGTTAGAGGAGGAGGAGAATGGATTCTAAGTGATTAAGGGGATGCTGCAGCCTTACTGTTAACCTTTTAACAACCAGAGTGGCAGGTATATAAAGATTTCAAAAAGACTGTTCACTGATTAAATTTGTGTGGGGGGTTTACTTGTCCTTTAAATCAACCGTACACATCTGATGGAAGTCTCTTCCATGCTGAACACTTTGCACAGGATTTCTTTAAAACAGTTTGACAAAGCTTCCTGATTCAGTGGAAGTATGATGTATGATTCCTCTTGGTGGAACAATCCCCGGCAAGAGGTCCGGAGCACCTGAGAATGCCAAAAGATTTACAAAGAGAATATATAACTTGGCATACATGTAAGAATGTTCTCAAAAAAGAAGCGTTAATTCCCTCTGGGTATCAGTTCCTTTTTTTTTTTTTTGCCTGTATGACTGATTTACTCCAAATGATTTTGCAGCTCTTATAAGTTATAGAAATGTAAAAAAAGAGAATTGTATATATCATGAGGACCCTAAATGCGGACTGCAGATATCATGAGGTTCCTAACTGAGATTTGCATGTATCATGAGGTTCTTAAAGGACATGTAAAGTCTAAAATAGAATAAGGTTAGAAATGCTGTATTTTGTATACTAAATATAAACATGAACTTACTGCACCACAAGCCTAATCAAACAAATAATTTATGCTTTCAAAGTTGGCTACAGGGGGTCACCATCTTGTAACTTTGTTATACATCTTTGCAAGACTAAGACTGTGCACATGCTCAGTGTGGTCTGGGCTGCTTAGGGATCGTCATAAACAAAGCTGCTTGAGTTCTGCATGGCTGGGAAGTAAGGCGGGGGCTCCCCCTGCTGTACATAAGTATGATTGTTTCCCTGCTCAGCAGTTAGGGACCATCTGACAATTCCTATCCACAGCAGTAAATGAAGGGAGAATTTCACTGCATACAGTCAGGTTGCTTATAAAAACAGTACACATGTTTTAATTGAAGTATATTGGAGATAGGTTTCTTTTTCATTAAAGAAAGTAAAAATGGGATTTTATTTATTTTCCTTTACATGCCCTTTAAATGAGAATTTTATCTATCATGAGGTCCCTAACAGAGAATTTCATGTATCTTGTGGAGCCTAAATGAGATTGTTATATATCATTAAAGGAGACCTGTCACCCTAAGAGATAAATTCAAATCCTTTTCTACCCTGTTAGTTGAGCAAAAGAAACTTTACTTACATTATATAAATCTTGTCTTCTTCAGTCTGGGAATCCACAGCAAGCAGGCATTTATTTGCCATTGGTTTTAATTTTTTATTATTTGTGGTTTTTGAGTTATTTAGCATTTTATTCAGCAGCTCTCCAGTTTGCAATTTCAGTAATCTGATTGCTAGGGTCCAAATTCCCCTAGAAACCATGCATTTATTTGAATGAATTGATTTGAAGAGACTGGAATATGAATAGGAGAAAGATGAATAATACAAAGTACAAATAACAATACATTTGTAGCCTTACAAAGAATTTGTTTATTTAGATGGGGTCAGCGACCCCCTTTTGAAAGCTGGAAAGAGTCAGAGGAAAAAGGCAAATAATTAGTGATGGGCGAAACCCCCGCAAAAACCAGCGCAAATTCGCTGGTGAAAACCCATTTTTTTCAAAAAAATGGACGACGGCATCAAAAACTGGTGCCGTTACACAATTTTTGGCGGTTTCGCAGGAAATTTGCGAATTTTTCGGCGAATCTCCACCAATTCGCCCATCACTACAAATAGTTAAAAAAACTATAAAAAATAAATAATGAAGGCCAATTCAAACTTTTTTTTTCAGAATTGGCCATGCTATAAAATATTAAAAGTTAGCTGAAAGGTGAACCACCCCTTTAAAAAAAAGCTTTGTATCACCCCAAAATCTGGTGTATGTACCAGAGGAAACCCAGTGCACAGGCCCTACACAGGCCACACAATTATAGACCTTGAGGAGGGGGGATAAGAAGGCTGCAATGACATCTAAGTGCAGAATTGAAAGTGAAAGTAATTGCCTGCCCCGCCTCTATGTCATAGGCATAAAGGCAGGGCAGGCAATTTATGATTGACAGTTCAGATTTTTAAATACATTTATGACAGGTATGGACATTTTAATTAAAAATAGAGTGTGGGTTTTGTGTTTAATTCGCAAGGACCTTTTTATTATACAGTTTTTTATGTCTGGGCGACAGGTGCCCTTTAAATATAAATCTACAGAAAACTAGCACTTGCTCACAACATATTTTTATGTTTAACACAAGATCCTGCAAGGCTTATGTGCTGTTGCTATCAAAATGAATCCTTGAATTCAAATGGGCATGTCATGTTTTGAGCAGAAAGAATTAAGCAATGAATATTTTAATGAATCATATGAAATGTTTTCCCCACCAAGTATCACACAAGTCGCTAATCACCGGTCGGGCATAAATGCATCAGTCGAGCAGACCTAGCGCTATTCTCCCAGTGACCCGACCTGAAACGAAGCGAATGAGTGAAGCGGACGTGATTGCATCAGCAGACAGTATCTAATTTGAATCAGGAGGGTCATTTGTCCCAGCTGTTAGAAGGTAAGCAAACATATCTTTGTCTCCCTTCCCTACTTACTGTCACATCTCATTTCAATCTTATATTTACATCCCAATGAAGGACTTTCGCATGTTATACTTGTTTTTATATATGACATGACTATGAGCCATCCTTTTGGTTTCAGAGTTTTTACATTTAATTTAAATAAATACGCATTTCACATCATTTTTTTTATTATGAAATGTGATTTTAGAAGGGCTATGTTTTTGCATTCATGCCTAGTTATCTTGCACAGCACAGAATTCGATTTGCTAACGATGCTTCTTGTTTTTCTTAAGATGAGCAAATGCATTGGTTGCTGAATCCGTCAGCCCCGTGAGTGTTATTCATATGGAGATTGGATTGAGGAACAAACGCAAGTGCAGGCACTGTATCTATGTTAATGTAAAGTGATGGGCGAATCTGTGCGAAACGCATTAAAACTATTGATAATTTTATACGGGCGACTATGTGGTCCAAATACAGTAAAGTCAATGGGCATCTGAATAATTTTGACAAGCGGATATTTTTATGCGCGCGACTATTTTGACACGCGTCAAATTTTCTTCGGCGAATTGTTGCTGCAGTTTCGCACATTAATTGCCTTTATGGCGAAACTTTGGGCAACTTTATTCTTTATTCACCCATCACAATTAGGGGCAGATTTATCAAGGGTCGAAGTGAATTTGAGGGAATTTCGAAGTAAAAAAATTCGAAATTCAAAGTAATTTTTTGGATACTTCGACCATCGAATAGGCTACTATGACTTCGACTTCGAATTTGATCTAAAGTAAAAATACTTTGAATAGTCGACCATTCGATAATCAAAGTACTGTATCTTTAAAAAACTTCGACTTCAATACTTTGCCAAATTAAACCTGCCGAAGTGCTATGTTAGCCTATGGGGACCTTCTAGAGCATTTTTCGACGTTTTTTGAATTCGAAGAAAAATCGTTTGATCGTTGTATGAAATACTTCGTATCATTCGATTTGAAGGACTTCATTGTTCGATAGAATGATTTTACTTTGACCGCAAAACTGTCAAATTCTGTGAAAAAAACGTCAACTTCGAAGTCGAAGTAAAGCCATTCGATGGTCGAATTTCTAAGTATTTATCACTTCGAAATTCGACCCTTGATAAATCTGCCCCTATATGTAGCTTTTCTTTCTATTTAAAGGGTTTGTTCACCTTTAAGTTAACTTTTAGTATGTTATTGAATAGCCAATTCTAAGCAACTTTTCAATTGGTCTTCATGTTTTCTTTTTATAGTTTTTTAATTATTTGCCTTTTTCTTCTTACTCTTTCCGGCTTTCAAATAAGGGTCACTGACCCCATCTAAAAACAAATGCTCTGTAAGGCTGTAAATGTATTATGATTGCTACTTTTTTTTTCCTTAGGCCCTTTTCTACTCATAGTCCAGTCTTTTAATTGTCATCTCATGGTTACTAGGGTAATTTGGACCCTAGCAACAAGATTGCTGAAATTGCAAACAGGGGAGCTGCTGAATTAAAAGCCAAATAACTCAAAAACCACAAATTATAAAAAAAATTAAAACCAATTGCAAATTGTCTCGGAATATCACTCTCTACATCATACTAAACGTTAATTTAAATAACCCCTTGATAAAAAAAGATATTGGTGGCCAGTAGTATGGTAATTAAAGGAGATTATGATTTATATCACTATATCTCTGCCACAAAATAAGTTTTTCTAAGCATAATACAATACCACTAAATTGTGCACATGGGCAGGTAAAGGAAACCACATAACACAGAGGGAATATCCACAAGTGTAAAAAAGTACTTAAAGTACCCTAAAATTTACATCTGAAGACAAACAATTCTTTGAAGCTGAACACAATGACACAACTGCAACACTGAAGAACGTTTGGGGAGCTGCTGGTCTATTAAGCCAGAACAACCAATCCAATGTCAAAGAGGGTAAATCTAATGAGCCACAAAGGTTTAGGAGGGAGAAGCTCAGGGACCATGGAGCACTAAGGTATTTCTGTCCGTGAAACTTAATTCATTTGATTAAATGATTTCGGTTAGACCTGGTTCTGACTGGTAACTAGAGATTGGCGAATTTGTCCCGTTTCGCTTTGCTGAAAAATTTGAGAATTTAGCAAAGCGGCAAAAAATTTGAGAAACACATTGAAGTTAATGTGTATCCAAATTATTTTGACCAGTGTCAATTCCCGACACTTTTTATACAAATGTCCAAATGCATTAAAGTCAATGGGTGTCCGAATAATCTTGATGCGCAACAATTTTTATGCATGTGACTTTACTGACTTGGCCATCATGGGTTACTGCTCCTGGGCAGATATAGTGCCTTTTATTACATAACCCAATACCTAAGTCTAAATGAATACATGTTTTCACTTTTGGTTGGTTAATAAAAGAATATATTTTCTGTTTCCAGACTGCTGGCAAATGCTGGGTCGGTGCATGCTTTCCCTTAACACGAGCTGATTAAATGAGCCCATGCCGTGGCCCAGGTCTTTGTCAGGTCATTAATCCTTTATTACTGTGCTGTACAGATTATTAATATGCTGTTTACATTTTGTTTTGGCTTTAATATAATTGCAATAAAAGAACAAGCATTTACATTCTCGTGCAATTTAAATGGGAAATATTCCATTTCTGAGGCTGCGTATAAATAATGCAGGCACAGCATGGAGTGAGCACAGCAGGCAGAATGCTAAGGAATAAAGGAGAAGTGAAGTGTACAGTGGGCAGACAAGAGAGCAATCACACAGGCACAGTAACACAATGATGGAAACTGGCATTGCATTTACACTGCAGTGAAACAAAGTATGGCACGAGCATGAAATAGAATGAATGGGAAGTGGAAGGCATCACTGCAGAGTTAATAAAACCCAATGCAGGAATGGCAAGTACCCCCCCCCCCGAAATCAGAGGAAAAGCAACCACTGTTGAGGGATGCTGGGAGCCATAGTTCAGGAACAGCAGTGCTGCCGAATGCTGACATAGTTACAGGAAGAATCATGCATTTTGAAGGGGAATAAAAAAAATGTAAATCATCCCATATTATTCAGTATAAATTGCCTGCCATGATCACAAGTGGTAGAAATCCACTGGGATTTAGGAGAACACTTGAGAAAGGGGGTAGATCCCTTGAAACATTGTGTGGAGATCTCAATGAACCAAACGTATTTAGCAAATTTTGCATGCGTGAGTGCTATCTGATTCCCTTCTTGTTCTGCCTGTAATAGGAACCCCTGAGCAACAGATTTCCCAGATAGAGCACCACCTAAGTCACCAGGCAGAATCTGCATTTTTGTAAAAATGCACAGGGATTTAACCTAAAATGGACAAATTTTTCTTATTTTTCTTGTTTTTTAATTGATAGGCCTCAGGGTGTGCTTCTGACGATGATGTTAAGGTGGCCATACAAGGGCAGATTTAAGCTGCTGATTTGGGTCCTATAGACTGGTCTGCCTGTGTATGGGGCCCTCCGACAGGCCTTCTGTAAGGAGAGTACCTGGTGGCCTAGCGGGGTGCAACAGGGAGGTCTCTGATGAAGTGCAGTGACACGAAATGCATCAGACCTCATGGCGCTGTATAATTTGGTGTACCAAGATGTGTGAATAAAGGAAATCTGTTCTAATGCTGAATTGAAAATGAGCGATTCTGTTCTAAGAGGACTCTGGAGTGCGCCGCCCAACCAATATACCTCAAGGGTGCAACAGGGACGCACGTTGTACCCAAGGCAGGGACGCTAGCCACATTCTTTTTCTCCCCATGAGTGCCAATGCACATTCCCTTGCGTCTGAATAGTAATGACGCGCATTATTTGCTGCTTCCTGGTTTGATCGCCGCTGCAGCATGAAATTCAAATATAAGTGTTTATTGCCCAATGTAGGTCTATCTTTGTAGTTCCTGGGGTGTCACTTCTAGTTGTTTATCCTGTGTCTGACCTTGCCTGTCCATGTTATTGCCTATTGCTGCCTGTCCTGACTCCTGCCTGTATTTGACCATTCTCCCGGATCCTGATTTAAACCGACTATATTGGTATTCCAACTCGGCCTGCACTCGGACTACGCTCCTGTCTCTCAACTCTTTACTGTGCTGCCTGATTGGTATTCTGACTCGGCCTGTGACCCCAACTACGCTCTTGCCTCTTTGCACGTACGTTCCCTTGCTCGCCCAGAATCTTCTCCTTGGTCCTCTTACATTAAGACCTGTCGGCATCCGAGTAGTGAAGGACTCCTCCCAAAGTGATAGGTGGTTGTTAAAGGCAGAACAGTGAGCCGTGACCGTGACCTTGGGGTTTGTTCTGGGTTCAGGATACCTAACGTCACACCTCCCCAATCGATATCTGGCCAAAAATCAACCTAATGTCGATCAGGCAGGCTTAATTTTTCTAGCTCATTGATGTGGTCCTTACTTTGACTTTAGCACGAAATCGCCCACCCAAGGTGGACATATTGAGGGAATGATTTGCTCATTTGGCGACTTCACCAAACAACCAAATCTTACCAAGTATGGACACCTTAAGCAATGGATAGAAGCAGGCCTTGGTTGAGGTGCAGCCTGACCCTGCTCTGCCTCTTGAAGTGTCCCATGATTAGTATAGAGGAGATTAGCATTGAGGGGTGGAGTTGGGAGCTATTTAGGACTAAGTCAGAAGGAGCAGACCTCCATTTAGGTTGGCCAGCACAAAGTAATGCCCCTTCCCACCCTCCTATAGAACAGGGGGAGGATTTTCTTGTTTTTTGTTTTTCGTAGGTGTCTCTCATGTGGATTTGAAGGGTTGTGGGTATTGGTCAGTCAGCTAAGAATTGTGGGGATGTTAACACGAAGGTGCAACCAATTGGTCCTTTTAAAGGCTCTCTTGGTGGGTCCTTGTCAGCTTGCCAAGGTTTTAGCTGGTGCTATGAGCAGGTATATGTTGGGGTAGTGTCTTAAACAATAAGGTGGGTGGTCACAGCTGGTTGTGATTTATATGTCAGATGTTTCATTGTTATTGTTAAACATATGAATGTAAGCATTTACATGTATGTTTTTATTATGTACTGAATGATCGGTTGATTGCCCTTGTTTGTACACAATAAAGCTGTGCGCAGTATCAGTCCAAAAGATGACTTGTGTCTTGTATTTCAACTGTCAGCTAATTAGGTGAGTATAGGGTAGATGATACAAGGGGCATGTGTTTCTAAGTAAACCTATAGGTATATGTATATATTAATCAGTGTTTGCATTGTGGGCTGTATAATTGTGTGTACAAATAATTGTGTCATTGAAATGAATAGAATTTGAAGCCAAAAAAGCCATGTAATATCTTTTGAAATATGTCATTCCATCTGTTTCTAAATGCTTGATAAACAGCAGAAGGAATGTGTGTGCAAGTGTCTTTGTGGGAGCGATAAGAAGAAGAAGAAGGAGGGAAAGAAATTTGCCATAATCGTCTAAATTAATACCTTAAAGCCTCAACAGATAAAAACAGCAATTGTATTGTAATTCTTAATGCAAAGCAGAGACACTATTGGATGGGATAGACCTTACTTCTGTCAGAGGCTCAGTTATACTGGGGGTTCTGGTCAACAATAAAATTGCGAAATGGGTGTGAGTAGGTGGGGGGTGGGATTCGTTGGATGGGGACGAGATTGGTTGGATCAAGGATTCTTGAATACTGATCTGGCAGAGAGCTTGTGGGTAGCTGACAAAACAAATATTTTTCAACAGTCTAGAGGTATTTTATGTCAGGAACCTAATGGCACTACTAGTTTAGTACAGATTATCAGCAACAGTAGATCTACAATCTGGTTCTCCGCCTCCTTCTTCTCTTCTTAATTATATCTTAGTTTGGATCAAGTACAAGCTACTGTTTTATTATTACAGAGAAAAAGGAAATCATTTTAAAAAATAGAATTATTTGATTAAAATAGAGTCTATGGAAGATGGCCTTTCTGTTATTAGGCGCCATAATTAGGCATCCCATACCTGTTGTTATGTTAAAGCTAACTTGCCAATAATAGATTAACTTTGGCCTTTTCAGCCGAACGTGAAGTCTTTTTGAATGTGTTAGTAAGGAGGGTATATTTTTGGGAGGTTTGACAACAAAAAAAAATCCTCAGCATTGATGCTGGCCTTGCCATGATATCTATATCACCTTAACTTCCCTCTCCCCAAGGCAGAAATGGCTTCAGCTAATCTATTCTAACAGGAAATGGCTGGAAAATAACATTATCAGAAAAATTCAATACACTGAAAATAACACCGAAAACATTTTTCACACAGACGTACTTAGTTAAATATATTGGTACCTGGATGAATTTACATTTGTATTCCAGTCACATTACAAATCTAATTAGAGTGGTGGAAAATACATAACCATGAAGGAACATTGTTACAACATGACTTATCTTTAAACATTAAAGCTATTCATTTATTTCCCGCTGACTGAAGTGAAGTTTTACAAGGATTTACTGCTCCAGCAGGTGTGGCCTGTTTTTTCCTACAATATAATTATAATGGGTACAAAGCTGGTGACATGGATCATATGACTTAAAGGGCATGTAAAGTCTAAAATAGAATAAGGCTAGAAATGCTGTATTTTGTATACTAAACATAAACATGAACTTAGTGCACCACAAGTCTAATCAAACAAATGATTTATGCTTTTAAGGTTGGCTACAGGGGGTCACCATCTTGTAACTTTGTTAAACATCTTTGCAAGACTAAGACTATGCACATGCTCAGTGTGGTCTGGGCTGCTTATTGATCGTCATAAACAAAGCTTCTTGAGTTCTGCATGGCTGGGAAGTAAGGCGGGGGCTCCCCCTGCTGTTCATAAGTATGATTGTTTCCCTGCTCAGCAGTTAGGGACCATCTGACAATTCCTATCCACAGCAGTAAATGAAGGGAGAATATCACTGCATGCAGTCAGGTTTCTTATAAAAACGGTACACATTTTTTAATTGAAGTATATTGGAGATAGGTTTCTTTTTCATTATAGAAAGTAAAAATGGGATTTTATTTTTTTGCCTTTACATGCCCTTTGAAGACAGTAACGCTCTGTAGGGGTCATTTACAACATGCCTTCTGCTATTGCAGGTGATAGGCCTGAGGCTGCTCAAAACCATATAGTCTTGTCTGTGTTTGGCATTGCTTCATTCATGAGGGACAGGAGGTGAAAAGTACCTTGGTGTCACCGCACATTAAAGGGGTGGTTAACCTTTAAAGGAGAAGCAAACCCCCCTCCCTCCTCCCCCCCAGCCTAAGTGTTACCCCGGCAAATGCCTCTAACTCTTTACCTACCCCTCAATTCAGATTCAGGTTTCGGCATTCACGGGCGCCATCTTCAGCCGCTTCAGTAATCACCGGAATGAGAACGGTGCGTCTGCAATTTTTGTGAGTTTTTGTGCATGTGCAGTTGTCGTGAAGCAGAAAATTGCGCAAGCGCCGCTGCGCTGGTCTCATTCCGAAGATTACCAAATCTTTGCTTGTGAAATCCAATGCCTGAATCTGCACTGAGGGGTTAGTAAAAAATTAGAGGCATTTGCCCGGGGGAACACTTAGGCTGGGGGGGGAGGGGGGTCTATGTAGGGCAGGTAGGGTTTTTTATAACTTCAGGGTTTGCTTCTCCTTTAAGTTAACTTTTAGGGGCAGATTTATTAAGGGTCGAAATGAAAATTCAAATTTGAATTTGAATTGTTTTTTATGGTCAACACTGTCAATTTCGGCTAGGCAATTATCAAGACTCGGTTCAAGTTTTTTAAAAAAAATCTAATTCGATTTTCAAGATTTATCATACTCTGGCCCTTTAATAATTCAACTATTCGCCACCTAAAACCTTCCAAATTACTGTATAAGTCAATGGAAGAGGTGCAGTGACTAATTTGAGTTTTTGAATTGATTAAATTAACATACATTTTCGATTTTATTAATAAATAGTCTAATATTTGAATTTCGAGTAAATTGGAATTCATGTGAGTTAAAAAAAACTTGAATTTGAAATTCAACTCTTGATAAATATGCCTCTAAGTTTGTTATAGAATGGCCATAATAATAAAAGTTATTACAAAAAATTATATTTTTTTACTCATTATTATTATTAATCCTTATTGAAAGCAAAACAATCCTATTTTGTTTAATTAACATTTAAATTATATTTTGGTTGACTTAAGGTATGGAGATCCAAGTTATCCAGAAAGCCCAAGGTCCTGAGCATTCTGGATAACAGGCCCTATACCTGTACCATGTTTACCACCACCCTCAAGTAATTTGAGGTGTATATAGTGTTTGTTGAAATATAAAGAACAGCTGGTCTTTAACCCCTGACAAACTTCTTAAAACAGAGGTGTAGGTTCATGCCACATTTTTTGGAGCAACATTTGGTTGAGGCTATTCATATTATTATTATTGTATAAACATCCAGCATTTCTTCTCTGGGAGCAACAGGAACGACAAATTAGAACATATTTAAGCCTCACACTAACTGGCCTTTGGGGTGTCCTCCATTCACTGATTTTTTTCAGGGAGACAGTCACATATTGTAGAAACCACTGTCTTAGGTTTTTTCTCTTGCCCCACCCGATGGCATTGGACACATTGTAATCTTCATAATATTACTATTGATTGGGAAATAGATGTGCGCTGAGATATACAACTCCTCTTAGTTAGAGCAGCATAGAGGTACCTTATGCCATATTATTACCTTTGCTAATGAAGAATTGATTGCCAAAGAGAATATTTCTGCTGCTAATGATATCTTTTGAGAGTATTTTGTCAATTTATTCTCTCCGGCGTTTTCCAAGCTCCATAGAGCATCCTCAGAATTTCCCCTGCTCCTCTATACATTTGTAAATATGTGTGAATTAATTGCATGCCACAGTTGGCAGCCATATCTCTGCATAAACTAGACTGAATCAGCAAAACCCTACTATTGATGGGGCTCAGCATGGAGATATGCAGCACAAATAGTGGTATTGTCCTAACTGGGGTTCATTGTCCAGCAGGAAGACAGTCACATATTTTAAGAACCTCTATCATAGAATTTTCCCTCTTGCCTGGCTCCCTATAGTAATACAGGGACTGGAATCAACATGGCATTATGAACCATGTATGGTGGTTTCGTCCTCTATTGAAATTTCAAGATCTGAGGGCTTGAGTCAAAAATATTGCCTTTTACCTCTTACCAGAAACAGCTTTGTTTGGCATTCCCCCCATTAGAGTTCATGATATAGTCTGCACAATGCTTGGCATTCTCTTTGTTAACATGTCTGGGATATCTAGAAACTGAAAGCCTTCCAGCTTACCTTTCTGTTCCCCATAGATAAGATAAACATGAATTGTTTGTAAGAGATTTGCTGCATTCTCCTTCAACTTTGTAGACCTGCTTTACAAAATATGGGGTTCATGGATGGATATTTAATGAGTGTCATAAATTCCTATGTTTCTTCAGAACAGAAAAAAGAACAAAGTAAAAAATGGCAATATAAATGTAAGCGAAGACCAATAGCAGCAAAACAAATTATATGCAATCAGAAAAAAGCATAATAACTTGGCATCATCTTATAGGATACACCATACACTATTCTGCATATTGTCTTCCCTATGCAATTTGCTCCTTATTGGGGTAAATGTGAGGTCACTGTGTAATATTGTCAGTAAATTTTGCGGTAACCCCGTTGACATGTTGCAGTTTTGTTAATCTCTGTGGCCGTTCATATTACACATGGTCATGATATTTGGGGGCTGATTCACTAAGGGTCGAATATCGAGGGTTAATTAACCCTCGATATTCGACTAGGAATTGAAATCCTTCGACTTCGAATATCTTTTTTTAAAGAGACAGTACTTCGACTATCGAATGGTCAAATAGTCGAATGATTTTAATTCGAATCCTTCGATTCAAAGTCGTAGTCGTAGTCGATGATCGAAGTAGCCCAAAAAATACTTCGAAATTCGAAGTTTTTTTACTTCGAATCCTTCACTCGAATTTAGTGAATCGGCCCCTTAATGTCAGTGGTAATCACTGCTACTTTCCCCACTGTAAAAAGATCATTTTCAACTACATTTTTCAGCTATGTAACACAAACACTTACCCGCTGGCATTGGACACGCTGTAATCTTCATAATATTACTATTGATTGGGAAATAGATGTGCGCTGAGATATACAACTCCTATTAGTTAGAGCAGCATAGAGGTATGCCATATTATTACCTTTGCTAATGAAGAATTGATTGCTAAAGAGAATATTTCTGCAGCTAATGACATCTTTTGAGAGTATTTGGTCAATTTATTCTTCACATTTCTCCCTGGCGTCTTCCATGCTCCATAGAGCATCCTCCGCATTTCCCCTGCTCCTCTATACATTTGTATCCATTGTTTGTGTAGGCTAATGTCTGCTAAATATGTGTGAATTTATTGCATGCTGCAGTTGGCAGCCAAATCTCTGCATGAACTAGACTGAATCAGCAAAACCACATTTGCCATTTACAGATGCAGTGACCTCTGCGACACCTCTCAGCGTGCATAGGGAAACTGGTAACACGCAGAGGGATCTCAAGGATTTAAAAATAGGATGGGAAAATCATAAAAAGACAGAGCAAGGGAAAATTGTATGTTTCCGCTACTGAATGTTATTTGTGATGACAATGGAAAAATTAAGTTTAAGATAACAAATGATAGGATAAAGAGCAAATATAAGGAAGGCTGAGTACTTCTCTTCACCATTCCATGTGATATATTATTTCAACTCTCACTAAAATGTCACACTAATTCAACATAAATCCTTTTGGGAGGTTTGGCTCCGGCCACCAATAATTTTTTTAACTTGTAGGAAGAGGGCTCGCTGCCAATACATGCTCATGTATTTGTGTTTTTTTGACTGTGGTGTGGGGGTGATTTCTAATGGTGGCCCTGATTGTGGGGCAGGGTGAAAGGTGCAAAAAACAGATGCAAATCAACCCCACATTAGTGTTCCTAGATGGTTCCACCATAGATAGGGTTTATAGATAGAGATGTCGCGAACTGTTCGCCGGCGAACTTGTTCGCGCGAACATCGGGTGTTCGCGCTCGCCGGAAGTTCGCGAACGTCGCGCGACGTTCGCCATTTTGGGTTCGCCATTGTTGGCGCTTTTTTTTGCCCTCTCACCCCAGACCAGCAGGTACATGGCAGCCAATCAGGAAGCTCTCCCCTGGACCACTCCCCTTCCCTATAAAAACCGAAGCCCTGCAGCGTTTTTTCACTCTGCCTGTGTGTGCTGAAGAGATAGTGTAGGGAGAGAGCTGCTGCCTGTTAGTGATTTCAGGGACAGTTGAAAGTTTGCTGGCTAGTAATCGTTTTGATACTGCTCTGTTATTGGAGGGACAGAAGTCTGCAGGGGTTTGAGGGACATTTAAGCTTAGGTAGCTTTGCTGGCTAGTAATCTACCTTCTACTGCAGTGCTCTGTATGTAGCTGCAGTGGGCAGCTGTCCTGCTTCTGATCTCATCTGCTGACTGCTGCAATAACAGTAGTCCTTGTAAGGACTGCTTTTATTTATTTTTTTGTTGTTTTACTACTACTACTACTACTACTACTATAAGAGCCCAGTGCTATTAGTCTAGCAGTGTTGGGGAGTGGGACTGGTGTGCTAATCTGCTGCTCCTAGTAGTTCAGCAGCACCAACTTTAATTTTTTTTTTTAATATTCATTTTTTTTTTATTTTACTTTTTTTTATTTTACTACCGCTGTAGTAGTGTATAAGTTGACCTTTTAGGCATTATTTGCCCTGTAGGCATTATTTGCACAGTGTTTTCTTCAACCCGCCATCTAGCTGTGTGACCTTGTTCACATTCTGTCTAAATATCCATAATATTACCGTCTCCAGAAAAAACACCGGAGTGACTTTTTTCAAGCAGCCATAATATATTTTACGTAATCCGTATCCATCGCTGTAGTAGTGTATAAGTTGACCTTTTAGGCATTATTTGCCCAGTTTTTTTGGCCGCAGCCACTGAAGCACAGAGGCCAGAAAAAATATGCCATATAAATGCTGAAAATAGTCATTTTTTGCCATACGTTGACTCAACGTATATGGCAAAAAATGACTATTTTCAGCATTTATATGGCATATTTTTTCTGGCAACTGTGCTTCAGTGGCTGCGACCAAAAAAATGCATATTTTCTGCATTTATATGGCATAATTTTTCTGGCCTCTGTGCTTCAGTGGCTGCAACCAAAAAAATTTATATTTTCAGCATTTATATGGCATAATTTTTCTGTCAACTGTGCTTCAGTGGCTGCGACCAAAAAAATGCATGTTTTCTGCATTTATATGGCATAATTTTTCTGGCCTCTGTGCTTCAGTGGCTGCAACCAAAAAAGTTTATATTTTCAGCATTTATATGGCATAATTTTTCTGTCAACTGTGCTTCAGTGGCTGCGACCAAAAAAATGCATATTTTCTGCATTTATATGGCATAATTTTTCTGGCCTCTGTGCTTCAGTGGCTGCAACCAAAAAAATTTATATTTTCAGCATTTATATGGCATAATTTTTCTGGCAACTGTGCTTCAGTGGCTGCGTCCAAAAAAACTGGGCAAACAATGTCTACAAGGTCAACGTATGGCGAAAAATGACTATTTTCAGCATTTATATGGCATATTTTTTCTGGCAACTGTGCTTCAGTGGCTGCGTCCAAAAAAACTGGGCAAACAATGCCTACAAGGTCAACGTATGGCAGTTGTTTAAAGAGAACAGCAGATTACTAGCCAGCAAAGCTACCTAAGCTAAAATGTCCCTCAAATCCCTGCAGACTTCTGTCCCTCCAATACAGAGCAGTATCAAGCAGATTACTAGCCAGCAAACTTACTATCATCTGTCCCTGAAATCACTAACAGCTCTCCCCCTACACTATCTCTTCCAAGCACACACAGGCAGATTTTTCAGATACATTTTTGCCCTTGATCCCCCTCTGGCATGCCACTGTCCAGGTCGTTGCACCCTTTAAACAACTTTAAAATCATTTTTCTGGCCAGAAATGTCTTTTCTAGATGTTAAAGTTCGCCTTCCCATTGAAGTCTATGGGGTTCGCGAACCGTTCGCGAACCGCTCGCGTTTTTGCGCAAGTTCGCGAATATGTTCGCGAACTTTTTTTCCGACGTTCGCTACATCCCTATTTATAGATAGTTCCACCATTCAGGCACACAGGTTAGGGAGCAATAATTGGTGGAGGAGAGCTGCGTCTTGAAGCTTGCACCAAATTTAGTGCAAGGTGCAAAGAGCAATCCTCAAGTGCTCTATAGCACTTGGGGATTGCACTTTGCACCTTGCACTAAATTTGGTGCAA
The DNA here is from genome assembly GCF_017654675.1 of Xenopus laevis. Taxonomy (NCBI): domain Eukaryota; kingdom Metazoa; phylum Chordata; class Amphibia; order Anura; family Pipidae; genus Xenopus; species Xenopus laevis. Next base: position 128,640,469 of record NC_054377.1, on the reverse strand, counting down.
GCTTCAAGACTCAGCTCTCCTCCACCAATTATTGCACTTCTTAGTGCTTGAGCACTTGACTCATTTAATAGTTATAAGTAAAAAGCCCAAACTTAAATGTAAGTTCTAGTTGGAATTAATCACAGGCAGTTTTGCATTGGGACTCCTAACATCCTACCCCTGAGTAAGAGAATTGAGTTTGCCACCACTATTTAGGCAGGTATAGTAAGCTCATTCTTTGTGTTTGGATTTGCTCACGTCACCAGACTAGAGAAATGACTGCATGATTTATGGCACTGCTCGTTGTTTAATGCATAGAGGTCAAGTATGTTGTACAAATAATTATTTCATGTGCTATGCAGTCATTGCATGTTTTCTGTTACAAATCAATCACTTTGGGAACCAAGTTACCAACATCATGAACAGTTGTAAAGCTTTACTGGATATGAGGACCTGAGGTCATGGCGCAGACATTCTTCCCACACTGTTTGAGTGGTCTAACAAATAATAATTTTAATTACAAGGCAGAAGTACATATTACGAACATGGGCTTGGAATGGTGGAACTAACAGGGGAAATGACAGGAGTTGACCTTTACCATTTGAGTTCCACAGTAGTTCTGAGGAATATTCTTTGGAAACCTGGCATTTCTAAAGTCAAGCCTCTAGGGCATCTCTAAAGAGTTCTTAATAAAATTCTGTAAAATATATATATACATTTGTCCATCAAAGTCAACCTCACTCCAAAAGAATGGCGAATATATTAACAATCCTATCAGGAAAGGGGAAATAAATTACTTCCTGGATGTAACAGTTGCTGGTATTGTTCCATGATGGGGAACACCATCTTAATCTCATTAGGAGGAGGAACATTTATTTAAAATCTATTTCAGTTTTCGTGAATTATCTTGGTTATATTGCATGTGTATTTTAATATAATTCTTTGACATTTAGACAGAAAAGCAAGGAGAAAAACCCATCAAGACATTGGGACATCAAAGAAAAAGAAAGAGAGTACAGACAATATGGGGATAATAGTCTTCATGGGTTGTTTATGCTCTACAGATTATTCTTTATGTTGATTTCCTTTCATGCTATTCAGATATTAATACAGAAAATAGAAGAACGTGAAAATGTTATATGTGGAATGTTACATGTTTTTTAAGATTATCACATTTTAGGAAAAACAGTTCACGTTTTAGCTAGTTGGAATTATAGATAGGGTAAATCCTTTTGCAGAAGATATTTGAGATGAATTTTGAAATCACAACTAGAGCATGAGTGACTGGGAATCTATCCTACAGGAGTCGAGAGATAAGAAGGAACTGGACTGATAAAAAGAAACTAAAGTAAGATGAGCAGGAATTCATCAGTTCAGCATCTTGTATGGATTCAAGGTGGGTCCAACCATTTGTTCTGAGACAAGAAATAATAACGGATGGAAAAAAAACGGAATCAGGGCATTTATGAATGATTCAGTAGCAGAAATATCAGAGGGGGTGTAATACCTGTGCTTTGAAGGGAAAAGGGGTAAAATTCAGGAGAAGAAAGAGTGATCAAACTTCATATTGCTGGTACTGTAAATTTTGGTAGAAATGAGAGAAGGAGACAGGGGCACCTATTGTAAACGAGACAGAGAAATGCTGATTAGAGATCTTTTGCAAGAAGGATAACATTCATAAAATGTATATGCATTTTTTGAATCAAAACATAAATTAAAATATAATCAATCTTATTCTTTAGGGGGTATGAACATTCTTTGCATTATCTACGGTGTTGCATTTGGATTATTCATTTCTAACGGCAATGGTGTCTTATTTATACAAATGATAAATTCTTCAATAAAGAGAATATTCAGAATGATAAACCAATGGCAACATAACAAAATGTTATGTGCCTAACAATAACACGTAGGGGGTTATTTACTAAACAACAAATGTGTCTGGTTGAGCTTTTTGTGACAAAAACAAACATTTTTTGTGGAAATTATTTTTAAAAATTTTCAAGATTTATTAAACCCCAAAGGTGGGAAAAATGTTTTTTACTTCCTTGTTTTGTGACAAAAAGTTACGTGCTTTCCATTCCCACACCTAATTTACATATGCAAATTAGGATTCGGATTCAGTTCGGCCATGCACAAGGATTCGGCCAAATCCTGCTGAAAAAGGCCGAATCCTGGCCGAATCCCAAACCGAATCCTGAATTCGGTGTATCCCTTATTTACACACAAGATTTGACAATATCTCTCAATTTACAGATTAACAAATTCTACACAGTAAATTTGTTTCAAGGAGTCAAACTCAAAATTAGTAAAGAAATTCATTAGAGTGACATAATTTAAAATAATTTAAAATAAAAAACTGAACTATTTGCATGTTTGCCACCTTTTTTAGTTTCACTAAATTCCATTGTTAATTCCAGCAACCCGTTACACCCTACTGATGCGCCATGTATGTTCAAACTAAGTTTAACTGTAATATCACACACTGACCTAGTTATCTCATTCACCCCTCATTGTTATGTTTACTCATACATTATTAAGACAATATATTTATTATGCAGTGCAAACATCAATATTATGGAAAAATCCATTGAAGACCTCCTAGCACTTTCTCATAAGTAAGGCTCACCAATCAAACACAGGACTGAATTCCATATCTATTATCTATTGTGTAGTCCAAACTTCCCCCATAAACGATTAAATCTGATCTAATTCTAACAAGCTCACCAATAGACTCCAATTATCATTACCCATACCAGCTTCCACCAATTTTTGCCTAAATCAGTTAAGTCTAAAACAACTGGACTTTCTAAGTTTTTTTGAAAATGGTTTACCATTCATCAGCTGTTTAACTGAAGAAGCCACTCCGATGAGCTGTGAAATGTTTTTAAGATTACTTAGATAGGCCAGTTGTTTTAGACTCAACTATATACTGTTTATCATGACCTGGATGAATGAGAAAATCTTTATAGACTTAAAGGACGTTCAGTAGACATGAGTTCAATTATACTTTATTAGCGTTGTACTGAAGATACAGATACCATGTTATATTTATGGTTCAGAACACCTTACAACCTGGATATTTATGTCCTTCCGCGTTAGTTACTTATATTGTCATAGTAACCATGGTCTTGATGTATAAATGGGGGGGTCTCTCTTTATCAATTAGTCACCTTGTCACCCGACAAGATTCTGCTTTGTACTTATTTATGGACTCTACTCTACCAACTGAACCCCAAGAAATGTTAAGAAGTTTTGTTCCTTTTGCTTGTGGTTTACTGGATTATACCAGAGGTACCTTTTTAACAGTAAGGGGGCTATTTACTAAACTCCGAATGAAAAAATCACAAAAAAATTGTGTTTTTTTTTTTTGTAAAAATCATGGATTTTTCGGAATTTATTAAACCCTGAGGATGGAAAAGTCCGAATCTGAAAATCCGGCATCTCAAAACTGTCGAGGTTGCTTATAATTCAATGGGAGAAGTCCCGATGATTTTTTGACGTGCACTGGCAATACCCCGAAGTTGTCTGCGTTTTCGCGCAAAATTTTTTTATTAATTTTTTATCAAATTATTTATTAATACACTTTCCCAAAAAAAAAAAAAATTCGGCCGAAAAATCTGAAAAAATCTTGAAAATCGGATGAAAAATCCGAAAAAATCATGAAAATCTGAAATCTGAAAAAAAATTGGATTTTTTCCTGCAAACAAAATTTTCGGGAAAGTGTATTAATAAATAAGCCCAAATAACCTGTGCAGATTTATAACCCTGTACTGTTATAAAGGTCCCTCTGGTATATTCCAGTAAACCACAAGCAAAAGGAACAAAACTTCTTATAATTTCTTGGGGTTCAGTTGGTAGAGTAGAGTCAATTAATAAGTTGAGTTTTTTTCAAAAATATTGAGATAAATTCGGACTTTGATAAATAACCCCCTATGGTTCAGTGCCCTTAAATTTCTCCTGTTTTCTTTCTTTTGTAGTCATGATCATTTGTGACGTGATTTGAGATAATCACAGCTAAAACATCACAAATTCTAAAAAAAAATATTTTGCAGCTAATCAATGAGAGGTGCATTTTCAGAATTCAAGTGATTTAATTTTTCAGGTTTTTAAAAATATTTTTTACAGGCTCAGATAATTGGAATACGATTGAGTTTCTCTTATGTAAGTTTTTCATAAATATTCTAGTGTTGGAAAGAAGCTTGATAAAGTTTCTCTGTGATTTGAATACTGAAAAATTGATAAAATGGTATCAAATATGTCTTAAAAAATTCAATATTTTATTTTTGACTTCAATCTAACTTTTTTTTCCTGCCACAAACAGCTCACTGGTGCTGTGAGTCACAGACTGGTTTCCTCTGGTCTAACAAGGCAACTCCTGTATAAATCAACCTTATGAAGTGCCCAAATGGCTTCCAAACAGCATGACAATCATCTGCCAAACAAGGGATTTCGGGAGAGAACCATATTTGAGAAACCGACTTATGGGTGCATGTTTGTAACATGTATTGTTAGTTATTGTTTATAAATGAATTTCCAACCTGTTGTCCCTCCTGCTGTTGAACTGTGCATCCCACTGCAAGACCAAGACCAATTTTATTTTAAGTAAATATAAATTTATATAATTAAACAACAGAAGGATAGACACACATGACCTCCCTAATTAATGGACCCTTTGCTGTCTTTCATTGTTCTGACCCCCTCTAGGTCTGTGTCCCTTCATGGTCTTGATCACCGGCAGTTTACTTTTCCACTTACCGATTATATGCTCTGCTGTTTGAATAAGACCACCCTAGCTGTAATCCCTCATCCACTTCTGAGCAATACTGCCAAGTCTAATTAAGTCCTCCTAATTAAATCTGTGTGAGAGGAGAAGAAATTAATGGCCCCATCTCTGCTATTTGTTTCTCTCGTTTGAAAGTGGCCTGGAAAAGAATTATTGCAAAAATCTCCCAGATGCCTTATATCTTGTCATGTCCTTTAGCCATTGGATAGCTATTTCCTTTCTTATATTAGCTCCGATAACTTTCCCTTCATTAAATCCCTCATTTAGTTGTCCACTTCCATTGTTCTAACATTCATTTCTCTTTGATTATGTTTTCTAATGCAGGGAAGTAGATTAACCAGTGTCCCTAGCCATTCATCTTTTAAATTGGGAAAAAAAATATTCTTTTTTTAAGTTGCTGCAGAGAAATGTATTATTAAAGCTCGACTTTTCCCCTTATATCAGTATTGTGTTGCCTTGAATCAAAATGCACACACACAATTTTTTTATTTAATCTGGTCCATTTCTGACGAAGTGTATGATACTCAAGTGCTTATGTTGCCTGTTCCCCAAATAATTTGTTAATACCGTATTTTGTACTTGATCCAAACTACGATATAATTAAAGGAAAACTATACCCCCCCAAAATGAATACTTGAGCAACAGATAGTTTATATTATATTTAGTGGCATATTAAAGAATCTTATCAAACTGGAATATATATTTAAGTAAATATTGCCCTTTTACATCTCTTGCCTTGAACCACCATTTCATGATGGTCTGTGTGCTGCCTCAGAGCAGAGATCACCTGACCAGAAATACTGCAGCTCTAACTGTAACAGGAAGAAGTGTGGAAGCGAAAGACACAACTCTGTCTGTTAATTGGCTCATGTGACCTAACAAGTATAGTTTGTTTGGTTTGTATGTGTGCACGGTGAATCATACGATCCCAGGGGGCGGCCCTTATTTTTTAAAATGGCAGTTTTCTATTTATGATTACCCAATGGCACATACTAAAAAAAAAGTATATTATTATGAAAATTGTTTATTTACATGAAACAGGTTTTTACATATGAGCTGTTTTAAGCAATATCTTTTTATAGAGACCTACATGGTTTGGGGGCTATAGTTTTCCATTAATCCTTATTGGAAGCAAAATCAGCCTATTGGGTTCATTTAATGTTTACATCATTTTCTAGTAAACTTAAGATATGAAGAACTAAATTATGGAAAGATCTATTATCCAGAAAACCACAGGTCCCAAGAATTCTGAATAGCCTTCTATTTATTTGCAGCTCTTCTACAATACTGGTATAGGTATGGGACCTGTTATCCAGAATGCTCTGGACCAGTGGTTTTCCAGATAACAGATCTTCCCATAATTTGGGTCTTCATACTTTGTCTACTAGAGAATCATGTAAACATTAAATAAACACAATATGATTGTTTTCCTTCCAATACGAATTAATTATATCTTAGCTGGGATCAAGTACAAGCTACTGTTTTATTAAAACAGAGAAATAGGAAATTATTTTCAAAAGTTTGGATAAATTATATAAAATGGGAGTCTATGGGGGGTATTGGGGTAAATTCACTAAAGGGCGAATTTTCGCCTGCAAATGCTCTGCCACACTCTGCGCCACTTCATCGGGCACAAATTTGCTGTAGTTGAACGATGACAACGTTTCCCAAGGCTTAATTCGGCAGTGTGAGCATTGCAGACCAAACTTACGCTAATGTTCATTTGTGCTTAGTGAAATTTTGTTAGTACACTTACGCTTAGGTCAATCTGAATAGGGCAGGTACATATAAGTCATATATATTAATATATTAAATAAATATCCAAGGAAGCAAAATAAAGACAAATGAGATCCTCTAATGCCCTAGACATGAGCCCACCCTAAAACAAATGTGGCATGCCCCTCAAAAGGTAAAAAAAAGTTAAATACAAACATTTTTAATAGTTACAACTTTTAAAGATAATCCCACTTTAAAATATGAAAAAACACCAGCGTGTTTTAATCATTTTTATGACTTTTTGGCTCATAGGATATGATGTCACTAACATAAGATGGTGGAAGATGTAGCTTCGTCTTATCAGTTCGCCTGGTCTAAGCAGGCGAAGGAAACTCTGGCGAAAGAGGTAACGTTCTGTTGAATTTGCAGAGTAACGATCATTTACAAGAGCAAAAATGTGCCTGGCGTTATTGCATGAAACTTTGTTAGCGATGAATTCTTTCACTATGCTTGTTGGCGATCTCCCTGCAGATGGGATTTATGCGAATTTTCACTAGCGACGGCCGCTTCCCCATTTAGTAAATCTGCCCCATTGTGTATTTTATTGAATATCCTGGGAAAAATACAAGGAGATGTGCTGTTTATTCGCTCACCCAAGACGAAGGAGGAAAGCCCAATGGACTGGAAAAGATGTGCTACACTGCTCAGCAAACTGTACCCTGGACTGGAGCATTTTTTATATTTTGCGGGAAAATTATTCTAAGTCCCAAAAAACACTGGCGACTTTTCATTTTTCACGGTGATAGGTTGAAAAATAGCGTTACATTTTTTTGGGGTAACCGCCTTCCCCCCTACATTTCCTAACATATGGCACATAAACTATACACTGGGCTCATGTGTAGGGCAATATAACAACTCTATTTTATTTTATTAACGTTTTCCCAGGCTTGTGTAGTGTAATGTATTTGCTGCAACATATACGTCCATTCAACATGAACTTCCCGCCGTATGCAAATTAGCCAACGCTAGCGCAACTTCGATTTGCTTGCCGCAGCAACGCTATAGCTACTTCGCCAGCGTTCGGCGCCCTGGACTCAACTTCGGATTTTAGTGAATCCTGGTCCTGGTGAATCTACGCCTGGCGAAGTGTTGCGCTGTGAGCGAAGCTGTCGCTGGCGAATTTTCGAAAGGTTAGTAAATTTGCCCCTTAAAGTCATGTGTAACCCGCTTTTCTGTCATGCTAATCCACATGACCCCCTGGTCCATACACAGCCAGTATAGGGCTAGTCACTACAGCAGGCATCAAGCGGAGTCACCATAACTTTATAATGTTTTATTGATGTGCACCTGTCTGGGGACCTGTAAAACAGTAATTAGAGCACTGGCACTTTTCAGGTACACCTACATCACAACAGGCAGTTAATTCAACATATCCCCATTAACATATTACAGGATTTTTAAAACTGGGAGAAAAAGCAGCGTAGCTGATATACATGACACATTATGATATAGCAACCTCAGCACATTACAATAGGCAGATTACCACAATCAGATAATAGTGTGAGGATTAAAGCCTACAGTTTTTTTCCATGGCAAACATTTTAGATACATGGGCTCTGCCTGTCTCCATTACAAACTTTTGGTAATATGCTACACACTACTAAAACTTCTAAAAGCATGACGTTGCTATAGCTGGAGGTAAACAAGTCACTTCAGCAAAGAAATAACCTTTAAAATCAACTGTGTATAACATCTGAGGTGATTAGAGCATTCCAAGACATTTTACTTCTGTGGAGCTGAAGCACTGAAGAGGGACCAGACCAGGGTTGCCAGGTCTAATTTTCAAAACCAAAGTCAGCTACACAACCAGCTCAAAACTAGCCAAGAGGCACTTCAAAAGTAGCACAAAATAGCACAATATGTGCAGGGAAAAAAAAGTCTAAAAAACAAATTAATTTTCAATTTTCACTGATTTGCACATTTTTCCGTAAAGAAACTGGGAAAGATTCGCCCCCTTCAGCAGGGGCGTAACCACAGAGGGGGGCTCAGGAGGGATAGGGGCCCCATGAGGCAAGAATATATATATACAATTTCAATAAATATTGGTAAAACAATTCAACCTCTAGACATTTTAATGGCCAAAAGAATTTTGCCCCAAAATTGTCTGAAAGTGAGGAAAGTCAACAGAAAATGCAGGAATACAGAGCCCAAAATCTGGTAATCCGCATCTTCTACACAAGTTAGTCAGATTGCATGCTGGGTATTGCATGAAAACTTGGCAGTTGGCAAATTATTATACAAAAGCTGCATTACCCAACATGCATTGGGAGACGAAGGCTTGGCACATAAGGGCAAGAAAAAACTTTGGCGGGTTTCCAAAGTAAAAACCAACCAAAAAAGCCCAAATCCGTACCTTGGCAAGTTTCTACTTTCAAAACCCGTCTGGATTTTAAATTAGTAGCCCAATTTGGAAATTAGAAACCAGCCAACCTGGCAACTCTGGATCAGACCAATTGACAGGACATACAAGGGGGTTTAGGGAAAGTCCATTAAGGATTATAGTCTGGCAAAGGTTCTGCTCAGTGTGTGGCTATGATTTTCACATAGAATTTAACTGGTCTGGAACTATTTATTACTTGATCAGAACCTAATAAACAGCAAAACTTACAAACTTATATGTTGCACTCCTCACCAGTATATTTGTACAATCCAAATGAATCGTCCTGACAGGAGTTTAACCTTTTACAGATCAGAGATATTTGGCGAATATTCATAATATTTAAGTCAACTGTTTTACACATTGTCATTCCTAACTATGAAACAATAGTTTATTAACAGTGTTGTACTGGGATGCCAGGGGCCCACCAGAAAATCTGGTGGGCCCACTTTCCAAACTATTATTCCTCCTCTCCTAACTTAACCTCTTTATTATTTATACTCTTATTTATACTCTATTCGTCATCATTACGCCTCTTTTTTTCCCCATAAAGAAATAGGGAATGACATGAAATAGGCCAAATAGTTAGAAGCAAGAGGCCCACTGGCACCTGGGCCCACCGGGAGTTTTCCTGGTATCCCTGTGGGCCAGTCCAACACTGTTTATTGAATAAAAAAGTAATTTCTTTGTATACTAAGTATTTGATACAATACAGAATACAGACAGAATGTACTCACATATTCAGCTGGGTGGTCATGGATAGGATGGAAATATAATCTCCCAGACAGGATGGACGTCACAGTGAAATGGACCCCTCTAGTAGAGGCCTCTATTCAATAAACATAGCCTAATTCCCTTTCCAGCTGTGCTCCCTACACCAAGCTCTTGCTTACTAGCCCTGACTATATTACACCCCTGGGGTGTGTTATGACAGGATTTAAGTCTGTCATTGTCTGGTCCTTGTTTATTCTCTCCATGCACCATGGATTTACTACTCCTCTACTGAGGCTTACCTCCACCTCAGACTCTCTAGCAGATTCACCTCCTGTATTATTTGAGTCCATAAAGAGTGTGCACATTTTTCATACCCTTTTTTACAGTTGGGAACTGGTACTTTACCCTTGGCCACTGGGAATCCTTTCCTCCAATAGGAGAGTAAGTTATTAACCAGGGATGGTAATTCATTATATCTTCATATGACATCTAAATGACTAATATATAATATATAAACAATTTACAATTCTACAATCTTTCCAGCATTTGTGGATTTAGAATAAAAAGACCAAATAATCACATTGCTGGGATATGCCTACATGCTTCAAAGCCCTGTTTTATATTGCAAAACATGTCACTATTCTAATGCTGTTTTAGAAATAATCAAGCTCATGCAACCACGGAGATTGGAATTCTGCATTCTATTACCCCTGAAAAAAAAGTTATTAGTGTATCAAAATGATTGGTGTATTCCGGGGGGAAATGTGGAGCTGGAATGGGTAATACATTTATCACAGGTATGCTACATGTTTATATAAATGACATTGCTCCCTGAGCAATAAACTACAGTTTTTACTTACCAATCAGATGACCATAGTATGCCCCACTATTACCAGCTCGTCTATATGTGCCCTGTGCTCCTGCTTTGATTCATGAATTTGACGTAAACGTTGCATTCTTATAGCATAAATGGCTTAGACAGAGGCAAACTAGGACAATTTAGGCTGTGTTGGTAGTTTACTAAGTTTGTTTGTGCCTTATCTGTCGACCATCGGCCATTCAGAAAAAAAAACTCTCTGTTACTGTGTCTCTGTGTTATTATATAGTTCCTCCGTCCATCCTTCCCTTCAAACTCTTGGGGGCAAATTCACTAACCTCCAGCGACGGCTTCGCTCACATCGCAACACTTTGCCAGGCGTAGATTCGCCAGGACAACTCTAATTCACTAAAATCCGAAGTTGCGTCCAGGGCACTGAACTCGGGCGAAGTAGAGCTAGCGTTACTGTGGCAAGTGAAGCGAAGTTGCGCTAGCGTTGGCTAATTTGCATACGGCGGGAAGTCAAAGTTGAATGGAGGTATATGTTGCAGCAAATACATTACACTACACAAGCCCAGGAAACCTTAATAAAATAAAGTAGTGTTCTTATAATGCCCTACACACGAGCCCAGTGTATAGTTTATGTGTCATATGTAAGGAAATGTAGGGGGGAAGCCGGTTACCCTAGAAAAAAATTACGATCTTTTGCAGCCTATCACCCTGAAAAATGAAAAGTTGCCAGTGGTTTTTTGGGGAAGTCCAATCTACTCTATTGCACTCTATGGTATGTAACCATAGAGTGCATTATTTAAAGAACTACCCTAAAACCTTCCTGTTGTAGCAAGAATAGTACAGGGGAATACCTATGCTGCCATATTTTTATGGAATCTCTCTGTACACTCTATGAGCCACCTTAGGGACTGTTCCTGCTGAATTGTGCTTAATACAGGGAATACCTATGCTGCCATAGTTTTATGGGATCTCTCTGTACAGACTATGAGCAAACTTAGGGGCTGCTCCTGCTGAATTGTGCTTAGTACAGGGAATACCTATGCTGCCATAGATTTATGGGATCTTTTTGTACAGGCTATGAGCAAATGTAGGGGGCTGTCCTGTAGAATTTAGACCATCCCCACTTGAGAAACATTGAAAATATAGATAGCTAAGCAACTATTTTAAGTCTTTCAAAGCACAAATCTAAGAAAAAATCATTCTGAGAAAAAAGCCACTGATGCAATTTTTATTTATAACTCCCAAAAACATTTAGCAGAATGAACCTAGTTGCAATTCCATGTATAATACCCCAGAACTAAAAGCAGGATCAACACAGTGACAATTCCATGTATAAAGTGCCACAGAGGCAATTTCATGGACAAATGCCCCCAGAACTAAAAGCAGGGTGGTACAGAGCCAATTACATGTCCAAATACCCCCAAAACAGAGAGCAAGGTGGCAAAGTGGCAATTTCATGGACAAATGCCCCAAAACTCATAGCAAGGTTGAACAGTGACAGATTCATAGATAATAAACCCTGAACACAATTATTTTTTGTACAATGACCTCAGAATGTGTATTACAATAAATAAATATCACATATCTAAGCTGAAGTTCTTGCCAGCATCAGTTCTTCCTGCACTGACAGTTTGGGTGGGGGAAGAGGGATTTTAGGAAAGTAACTAGCCAACAAGTTTTTCCAGAGCATAGAGTGATGAAAATTCTTTCCCGTCCCTTCAGATAAGGACTCAATGTGTGGGCGGGAAGTTTAAATCACTGTCAGAGAGTTAGTAATTCGATGGCTGCAGCTCTTCCGTTCCTCTGATATTCTTACCACTGCTGCTTACTCTTGCCTGACGCAGCCAAGTCTGGAGACAGGAAGATCACATTCACAGGTAGGAGGGGGCTTCATACTGCATGTGAAGTAACCAGAACAGCTGTACAGAAAGCATTTTAGGACAGCATTCTGTATAGCTGAATCTTGAATCCCTTGTGAAATATTTGGCTGAATACTGAACCAAATCTAAACTCAAATTTTCATACTTAAATTAGGGAAACAAGGAGGGAAGAGAACTGAGTGCGCAATGTGCGGCTAAAAATTCTTGACTTTCTTGTTTGTGTGCCATGAGATTTTTGAGATTTGGTTCGCCAGGCACTTTACTGCTAAAAAAGGTTGAATCCTGAACCGAACCGAATCCTGGATTTGGTGTATCCCTATTGAAAAGTGGAAACCCTATATGCAATAATTGTTTTTCTAAACTAATTTCGAGTTTTAACTGTAATAACATAATAATAGCAGAGTAGCAATTTTAATCATTATCAACAATTTGAGAAATGATGAAATAGGTGATCCAAAGTCTGAATGGCGCACCTGGGGGCTGGGTTTAGCCCACAAACAGGAAGAACACCAATTAAATCCATTAGATATTGGTAAACATGCAGCGACTAAAGCTTTCTAGAAGGATCTAATCAACATATGCTCATCTCCAAACTAATATTTCATGCTTTTTTAAGCAAACATTAATTTACTGTTGGGGTAACTTCTACAAACTTTATACAAGTGTAGGATTCAGTTAATTGATTGTGGGTCATAAAGAGAACTTTAGAAGAGAACGCCATGCTGTTGATCCCACCAAGGGGATAAAAGAGCTGAATAGAGATGTCGCGAACTGTTCGCCGGCGAACTTGTTCGCGCGAACATCGGGTGTTCGCGCTCGCCGGAAGTTCGCGAACGTCGCGCGACGTTCGCCATTTTGGGTTCGCCATTGTTGGCGCTTTTTTTTGCCCTCTCACCCCAGACCAGCAGGTACATGGCAGCCAATCAGGAAGCTCTCCCCTGGACCACTCCCCTTCCCTATAAAAACCGAAGCCCTGCAGCGTTTTTTCACTCTGCCTGTGTGTGCTGAAGAGATAGTGTAGGGAGAGAGCTGCTGCCTGTTAGTGATTTCAGGGACAGTTGAAAGTTTGCTGGCTAGTAATCGTTTTGATACTGCTCTGTTATTGGAGGGACAGAAGTCTGCAGGGGTTTGAGGGACATTTAAGCTTAGGTAGCTTTGCTGGCTAGTAATCTACCTTCTACTGCAGTGCTCTGTATGTAGCTGCAGTGGGCAGCTGTCCTGCTTCTGATCTCATCTGCTGACTGCTGCAATAACAGTAGTCCTTGTAAGGACTGCTTTTATTTATTTTTTTGTTGTTTTACTACTACTACTACTACTACTACTATAAGAGCCCAGTGCTATTAGTCTAGCAGTGTTGGGGAGTGGGACTGGTGTGCTAATCTGCTGCTCCTAGTAGTTCAGCAGCACCAACTTTAATTTTTTTTTTTTAATATTCATTTTTTTTTATTTTACTTTTTTTTATTTTACTACCATTGTTTGCCCAGTTTTTTTTGGCCGCAGCCACTGAAGCACAGAGGCCAGAAAAAATATGCCATATAAATGCTGAAAATAGTCATTTTTTGCCATACGTTGACTCAACGTATATGGCAAAAAATGACTATTTTCAGCATTTATATGGCATATTTTTTCTGGCAACTGTGCTTCAGTGGCTGCGACCAAAAAAATGCATATTTTCTGCATTTATATGGCATAATTTTTCTGGCCTCTGTGCTTCAGTGGCTGCAACCAAAAAAATTTATATTTTCAGCATTTATATGGCATAATTTTTCTGTCAACTGTGCTTCAGTGGCTGCGACCAAAAAAATGCATGTTTTCTGCATTTATATGGCATAATTTTTCTGGCCTCTGTGCTTCAGTGGCTGCAACCAAAAAAGTTTATATTTTCAGCATTTATATGGCATAATTTTTCTGTCAACTGTGCTTCAGTGGCTGCGACCAAAAAAATGCATATTTTCTGCATTTATATGGCATAATTTTTCTGGCCTCTGTGCTTCAGTGGCTGCAACCAAAAAAATTTATATTTTCAGCATTTATATGGCATAATTTTTCTGGCAACTGTGCTTCAGTGGCTGCGTCCAAAAAAACTGGGCAAACAATGTCTACAAGGTCAACGTATGGCGAAAAATTACTATTTTCAGCATTTATATGGCATATTTTTTCTGGCAACTGTGCTTCAGTGGCTGCGTCCAAAAAAACTGGGCAAACAATGCCTACAAGGTCAACGTATGGCAGTTGTTTAAAGAGAACAGTAGATTACTAGCCAGCAAAGCTACCTAAGCTAAAATGTCCCTCAAATCCCTGCAGACTTCTGTCCCTCCAATACAGAGCAGTATCAAGCAGATTACTAGCCAGCAAACTTACTATCATCTGTCCCTGAAATCACTAACAGCTCTCCCCCTACACTATCTCTTCCAAGCACACACAGGCAGATTTTTCAGATACATTTTTGCCCTTGATCCCCCTCTGGCATGCCACTGTCCAGGTCGTTGCACCCTTTAAACAACTTTAAAATCATTTTTCTGGCCAGAAATGTCTTTTCTAGATGTTAAAGTTCGCCTTCCCATTGAAGTCTATGGGGTTCGCGAACCGTTCGCGAACCGCTCGCGTTTTTGCGCAAGTTCGCGAATATGTTCGCGAACTTTTTTTCCGACGTTCGCTACATCCCTAGAGCTGAATAGGTTTCTATTTACTCAATAAAATAATATGCATATTGACATTAAGAAGTGTATATGAGGTTGTAATCCGCCTCTTCCCAGCTGTTATTAATTAAAGAAAATTATTCCCTAAGCTTCTCAGAAACTAACGATTTTATTAATATACTAAAGATTGTTCTCACATGTTCAATTTGCAAAAATAATTGTCTGTGAAGATTGACTGTCTTTAGGTCTGTGAAACACAAAGTGTTTATACCGTTGGCTGTGGTTTTAAGTGCTGCTTCATTATGTTGTGATATACAGTATTGGGTAGCCAGTTCATTCCTCAGAGCCTATGGCACATAAAACCCACTTGTCACCAGTTGTCCTAGAGCAGGGGTCTCTAACCTTTTTATCCCGTGAGACACATTCAAATATAAAAAGAGTTGGGGAGCAAATACGGGCTGTGGTTGGCTATTTGGTAGCCTACAGGAGGCTCTGTTTGGCAGTTTCACATGCTCTGGGCTTTTGATCAGTTACCTGACCTTATAGACCAACTTACAGTATATAGTATATATATATATAATGTAAAATTCATAATAAAAAGTTGTTTATTTAGATGTAACCTCATTTTCGGTTAATGTTTTGATGACCCCTAAGCAGCCCAGAGTATGTACAGTAACACTATCTCAAAAGATGGCCTAACAAGATCCAATATTGGGAGGTCCTGTGTACAAATTTGAAGGCCTGCATCATATTATAGGGTTGTTGAACCTCTGGGTTGGTACAGTAAGTAGAGTATATGAAAAACAACATTTCTAGGGTTGGGCAAGGAGTATTACAGGGGAGGTGTATGAGCACTGAAGTCACCAGTGGGGAGAGGACCTGCAGAAAATTTGGCCCACCCCTGGTACTCCTGCCTAAAGTACATGTAAGCCTGGGAGTCACATGGATAGGGCCTGATCCACATATCACTGCAACTTAGATGTTGTATCTCAGTTTTTAGAGCATAAATAGCCAGAGAGCTACCGCCCCTGAAAATGCAAAAGACATTTAGTAATTACCCAATCAATAGCATTAGCTCTGAGAAATTCATTAGTTTCTATAAGGACAGATTAGGTAGTGCAATAAAGTAAGCAGCCTTAAAACAGAAAGGCCTGAGTGGTCCATTGCACCTTCAATTTAACAGCAGAAGATGCAAGAGGCACAGCTAATTCACACAATAAGGCCTGTTTACAGCTTTCGATAGTTAATTGAATTAATCCCCATATCTTACTCTCATTAGACCTTTATCCTCCTTTTTATTCACAGCAGCCAGAGTTTAATTGAAAAAGCTTGCTATAGTATAAAGCAAGTGCTTGGCCAATTTATAGGGTTCCTGTCATCAAAATAAAAATGTTTTATTTGGGATTGAAATCAGTTTGACATATCCAGTAAAGTCCTTTGCTTCAAAAAAAGTTATTTGTATTGGAAAAATTATAGCCGCTCATGTGACTTTCTCCATTTCCTTCCCGGCAGAAACAAAAAAAGAACAAGTAATACAGTTTTATAGACATTTGGCTAGATAACTAGATACAGAAAAGCGCAATTGTCATACTTAACTAGCAAATCCAGGGTTTGTTTATGTAAAAGGATAAGGGCAATGGTCCACACGGAGATTGCCTGCTACAAATTTCCTCTTCTGCGGGCGACTAATCTTATCTAAATGCTTTCCCACTGGCAATGGAAAAACCCATATGTCGCATCAATCTTCCGAAGTTCCTGAGGTTGCCTCAAGAGGAAACGTCAAGTTATTTCAGAAGACTAAAGGGACACATGGGTTTTACCACCAGTGATTCAATTTTTCACTGGTGGGAAAGCACTTGGAGGAGGTTATTCGTCTGCAGAAGATGAGATTTGTCGCTGGTGATTAATCTCCTAGTAGACCGCAGTCCTTGCACTGCTGTTGCTGCTGCTGGTAGGGAACACTAAGACAAGGTAGAGGACCTTTGCATTGACTCAACTGCACCTGCCAACCTTCATCTATACAGAGCAGTTTGCACCTAAAAGAGGCTGAAGAACTCCAGTTTCCAATGAGATAATGGCAAAAGGACAGATAAGGAAAAGGACAAGGAGAAAAGAATGGCATATGATTCAACTGGCATGGACAAGAAAATGGCAAAAAGGGCAGTGGAAAAGGGAACTGGAGCAACAGGGCAAATAATAAGAAGACACACAAAAAAAATAAAGGATAAAGTGGCACATGGTTACATAAGCAAACGGGAAATTGGAGGCAATGTGTTTGATGAAGGATATTATAATGGTGCATGGGGAAAAATAAATAAGAGAAAGAGGAGAGAATTGTGCCTCTGGAGAGGAATGAGGGGGGATGGCTCAAGGTGGCAACATCAAGAAAGTAGGAGGGCAAAGACATGATGAAGAAAAATGTTAAAATAATAAGTGAAGAAGAAGGAGAGAATATCACAAATGAAGATGAAAAATAGAAAGGACTGAGAAGGAGAAAGAGAAGAGCAAGAGTACTGGAGGAGAGAATGAGAATGAGGTTTTGGGGGGAAAGGGGATGGACAAGAGAAAAGTATAATGGGCACTGTGAAGAAAAGATGGTAATGTAATAAAAAATATGGTATGAGAAAAGAAAGAGAAGAGATGATAAAAGGGGAGAGCAGAAAAAAATAGGGGAAAGTGAATTAAGTGGTATACATGAAGCAGACTAGACTAAGAGTGAATAAAAGGGAAAAAGGAAACACACACAAAAATATTTATATCAAAAGATATATATCCCAAGGCTTGTTTTCAGTAAAAAATATTATTTATTAGCATTCAAAGTTTAAAAAGTTTACGATACATACTGACCCCACATGGCCCACCTTACGCGTTTCGCACCCTCCGGCACTTAGTCATAGGTGTCTCTATCAGCAGCATGTTCAACACATAATTTAAACTCTAGTAATCCCTCCCATTTTCGTTTAAAACCAATCAAATATCAAAAGGGGGGATTGCCCTCAAAAACCAATCAAGAGACAAAGGGGATTAACCCCACTTGCTCTACATCTAGTCACAGTTTAGCCTCTATGGGGCATTTGTATCATATCTTTCACAACGTTCTCCAACAGCTTGCATGTTATATTAATTTAAACTTTTTAAACTTTGAATACTAATAAATAATATTTTTTACTGAAAACAAGCCTTGGGATAATATTTTTGTGTGTTGAGTGCCCTTGGAACCAGGGCTTGTCCCTCTGGCTATTTCTATAGATATACGGAAATCAGGTGTATGGACTCCCAGTCACAAAATGGAAAAAGGAAACACAGACATGAAAGGGTAAAAGAGAAGGAGGGAGCAGAGAAGAGAAGAGAAAATAGATCAGAAGTAGAAAATGAGATGTATATAGGTGCCATATGCATTTGCATTAAATCCATATTAGTACAGTACCATAAGACCTTCAGCATTTTCCTTTCAATGGAGCAATTTGACCTGTTCCCCACCATATTTAATTGCAGTACATATCTTGGTCAGGTGTATCTTAGTTTCCAAAAAAAATGTATTGAAAAAATTGGAGAAAATTGCCCTTTTCCTCCCCGGTAAATACACTTCGTAGTGCTTAATGTAATTACAGTATAATGGAGCTGCCATTTATCATCATCTGTTCACGCAATTGACATATGGATGAAATAATTGCTGGTGCTTATTTGTGATCTACCCATTAATCATTTGTTAATAACCCCATTATTTAATTAATTTCATTTAATTATTTAATTAATGAATGGGACAGTTTCCTTTCTATAATTAGTTTTAGGGGTTTCCTATCTGTAAATGGTTAGTACATAGTTGCCCAGAATAACATGTCTATTATTGGGTCTTCTTTTGTTCACATTACCCCAATGCTAATTACTACAAAAATAAGCTTTGTGAAAACCACTTTTTGAGATCTAATAAGTGTTTAGATTTTTTCAGCTCAGCACTTTCCCAGGGCCCTTTCACTTCAGTTTTCTGCTTTATGAAAGTTTGATGGATGAGACTGCAGAAAACCGAGCTGTGGGATATGTAAACATTAAGGTTGGGGAACACAGGTAACGAAAATGGAGGATTCCCATAGAGCAATTAGAAATGAACATAAGCCCTTCTATTCCTTGCTTTTTAATTAAGGTTGAAACATTGGACAGGTTCATCTGCATAGACCTCAGCACAGACTGATCCAAGTTGTAGGAGAAGTGGAAAAATTTTTTAGCTGCTTTTCTATAGCCGAGTTCCTGAAAGGATAAGCTCCTTCACTGAGAAAAGAAATACATAATTAAGGTTGCGATTTTTTGGATTAGTCACCTGGAACCTTTTGTTATATATAAATTCAAATCAATATATAATTACTCCTAATTATACAAACAGTAAGTGCATCTTCTATCAGAGGAAAATGCCAATACTGGAAGAGATTAGGGTTGGATCCAAAGTTTCCTCCACAGAACCTCAGTTTGTAGCATAAAGATACACTTGAATCTTAACAGTGGCTTAATTAGTGTCCTCCAGTCTCCCCTGCAAATCTTTGGAGGGGCCCAACACACAGCAATCCCTGTAGTCATCAGCTGTACAGTAAGGCTCCACTGAAAATGAAAGGATGAGTTGGAGTTTGTTTAGGCAGCAGCCAAAAGATAGTGGAAAACAGCAGACCTGATAAGCATAGCACAAAAAAAACTATGGGGGGGGGGAGGTAACAAATGTGATGTAAAAAAATATGTATATGTATTAGTAAGAGCAAAATTTTGTATTTTGCCATGCAATGTTCTGGCTGAAGATTCACCATAAAAATTGAACATTGTGCATATTTTTTTCTTTTAAAGGGCATGTAAAGGCAACAAAAATAAAACCCAATTTTTACTTTCTTTAATGAAAAAGAAACCTGTCTCCAATACACTTTAATTAAAAAATATGTACCATTTTTATAAGAAACCTGACTGTATGCAGTGAAATTCTCCCTTCATTTACTGCTGTGGATAGGAATTGTCAGATGGTCCCTAACTGCTGAGCAGGGAAACAATCATACTTATGAACAGCAGGGGGAGCCCCCGCCTTACTTCCCAGCCATGCAGAACTCAAGCAGCTTTGTTTATGATGATCCCTAAGCAGCCCAGACCACACTGAGCATGTGCACAGTCTTAGTCTTGCAAAGATGTTTAACAAAGTTACAAGATGGTGACCCCCTGTAGCCAACTTTGAAAGCATAAATTATTTGTTTGATTAGGCTTGTGGTGCACTAAGTTCATGTTTATATTTAGTATACAAAATACAGCATTTCTAGCCTTATTCTATTTTAGACTTTACATGCCCTTTAAAGGAAATGTAAACCCTCAAAGCAAACTTGCTCAACATGCACTTTTGCAATTTACACTGATTGTTTGAAATAGTTTACACTATAATAGGAGTTTTTACACAAAATAATGAATTTGAAACAATAGCACTACCAGGTTTTTTTTTTTGAAAATCCGTAGAATATTAAGTTAGTGATAAATGGTAAGTCTTGTGATATTGCTCTACTTGGAAAATTTAGTTTGTGACCAGAGAAGAGTCACCCGACATTCTAAGCAGAGCATGGATATATAAAAATAAATCAATATTTTGTCAGGTCAGATAAAGAATAATCATTTCATTTGTTGTGCTACTTTTAAAGCAGAATTAAACATGTAATAGTCAGGCTAGAGGGACATGTTGCCTCCGTTGTGCCACTGTATTCTAAGCTTCTAATAATAAAGTTATAAATGCTCCATATAAAATCCATGTTTCTGTAATAAAGTTAAAAACCCTACTGAATAGCCATTTAATTGTCATTTACTTCTGCATTTACCACAATTCTGCATCAGATTTAGAAAGGATTATCGCTTTATTAAATAGGAACTATCTCAGATGAAAAGTTCTAATATACTTTAAAGAAACTAGTCTAGTGTAATTATAAATTCAGAAGCTATAAATACTTTAGTTCAGTGCATTCCAAATGCTTTTTTTCAGGAGGTTCTTTCACCCTCCCAGCTCAGATAAGGGAACGTGATATATCTGCTCTTCTGTGAGCTGCACAAATATTCATTTCCTTTAGTATAGGCCCATGTTCTCTAAATGGAGATATCTTTTGCAGATATCCCTCATATATATGCGTGGCACCCACAACATAGGAATTTTGGACGGCTGTAATTGTTAATAAATGTAGATTCTATAAAAAAAAAGGAAGTAATGGCAGCCTGGCGTTTCCTGCCACAGAAGAGACCAAACTGTAGGTAGACAGAAAGAATACGACAAGCAAGAAATTGTCACTCAAATAAAGAATACAATAAAAAAAGCCCCTGGCTACTCTCCCTGCTTCCCCCCGCATAATTCATTACCCCTCAAAGTGTCCTGAATACATTGCTCATGTATCGGTGCAGAGTAAGAGTAGCGGAGCTCATGAGTAAGTGAGCGCCATATTGGTGCATGCGCAGTTGGAGCAGTCTTCCAGTTCGTAGCAACTGCGAATGTGCCAGAAGTGCCGTGAATTACCGAAGGGAAGGAAGAGGACCCGAAGAAGACTGAAGACCCCGTTTGAGGCACAGCGCCCCTGCTGAAGTGGAGGAATTGGCAACTTAAATCTGCCCGTGCATGGCCAGTTTTATACTTAAAATAAATAGTTTTTCACATATGTAATGAGTTAATATACTGTAAGTTGTCACTGAAGCAGCACAGTTGTTCTACAATACAACTTTATTATACAGTGGTGGAATTATAACATTGATTGAGCTCATTGTGACTAGGTTCCTCCCAGGGGCTGAGACAACCTCCTACATCTTCTCTTCTAATGGGTATTGGAACCTATTACATATGTTTTGGGAAATGCCGTAACATTTTACATGTCTATTGAAAAATATCATAATATGACCTTTCCTATCAAAACAATTTGCCTTAAAGTTTTACGTTGCCTTTGAACTATGGTTTAAGTTTCCCAGCTGCGTGAGTTTTTATAGAATTACACATATTTCCAAATTGTTGTTGTACTTGCTTTGCATTTGTTAACCTTTCCTCACTCCCACACTGATATTTAATTCTATTAAGGTTTCTGCATGTAATGGTGCTGCAGACAATGTAATGACTGTGACTTTCCCGACAGAGAATCATTTATCTTGCCCTGACTGTTACTTGTCTGTGTACTCTGTTATAAAACCGAAATAAAAAAAAAATCCAATAAAGAGCAAGAGGATCTGCTCTGTCACCGAGTGAAAGACTTAGTGGCGGTGCCAATAAGTTCTTCTATACAGGAGAGATTATGAATACCTGGGAACATATAACAAATGAAATAACAGGAGCAAACAGAGTTGGAGAAGTGAGATAAAGGCCTGTCCTTTGCAGATGGCTATGACAAGGCTGAAATACAAAAGTCAAATAAAAAGTAAGAATTCCAGGGCCTCATAATAAAAGAACTGTGTTAGTATTCCCTAAAGCTCTCAACATTCTAGATGTATATACTTAAAATATCTCGTAAATGGAACATAAAATGCACTTTGTGCTCTTAGCATTTTTCTTGGATGGAAATATTCTATGTAATAAAAGTTCCAAAGAGTAAAAAATGGACAAGCAGGAATAAAAATTTGCATTTCACAATGTTATACAATATTCTTAATAAGACCATTAATGCATTGCAAAAAACACTGGGCAAATTTGCACATGGCCAGTAACCCATAGCAACCAACCAGTTACTGTCTTTTTTCAGCCAGCTGCAGGTTGAACAATAAAAACAAACATTGTTTATTATTGAGCTCAGTCCAACAACTTATTCAGTAAGAGGTTTTATTACATATGCAAACTAGAAAATTCCCAATTATCTTTCACTGTTGGAAATGGTCGCCAAACAGTTTCCGGATATGCAAAAGCTATATTAAATTTGTGCAAAGAGAAATTTTTTACAGAGGCATACATTTTCACATTGTGAATATTTTTGGCAATTTAGGGGTAAATTTACTAAAGGGCGAAGTGACTAACGCGGGCAAAAATTCACCAGCATGACGTCATTTCGGTACTTTCCAGATTTACTAACGGTCGCTGGCGCAACTTCGCTTGCAAAGGAGAGAGACTCTAGCGGTACTTCGCTCCCTAATGCCTGGCAAAGTTGCACTCACAAATGGACGTAACTACACAAATTCACTAAGATGCGGATTTTACTGAACGATAGGACTTACTAAAAAAATAGTTGAACATTTTTTTGGGGTAACCAGCTTCCCCCCTACATTTACTAACATATGGCACATAAACTATACACTGGGCTCATGTGTATGGCAATAGAACAACTTTATTTTAGTGTATTAAGGTTTTCCGGGCTTGTGTAGTGTTACGTGTAATGTATTTGCTGCAACATATACGTTCATAGAACTTTAACTTCCCGCCGTATGTAAATCAGGCAACGCTATCGTAACTTCGCTTTGCTTGCCACAGTAACGCTAGAGCTACTTTGACAGCGTTTGGCGCCCTGGACGCAACTTTGGATTTTAGCAAATTATTGCTGTCCTGGTGAATCTACCCCATGCAAAGTGTAGCGATGTAAGCGAAGCAGTCGCTGGCGATTTTTTTGGAGGTTAGTAAATTTGCCGCATAGACTTTTATTCTCCATATACAGGCACATTACAGTGGCTCAATAATGGTATTTCTGTAGTGTCATAGTCATGTACTGGCAACTTATATGTCATGAAGGTCTCCAAACACCAAAAGCTTCTGTTAATAGTTTGACCTACAGTGCTTAGTTGTCTCTGCTATTGTTATTGTTCCATAGTTGTTATTCATTCTCACTGACTGGTGTTTCCATATCTTGACTTGTCTTAGAGCAAGGGTCCCCAACTGTTGTTAACCAAGAGTTATATTCAAATGTAAAAAGATTTGGGGAGCAACATGAGCATGAAAAATATTCCTGGGCGTACAATATAAGGCCTGTGATTGACTATTAAGCTGTCCTATGTGGACTAGAAGACTACAGGAGGCTCTGTTTGGCAGTACACCTGGTTTTTATACAACTAAAACTTGCCTCCAAGCCAATTCAAATATAAGCACTTGCTTTGAGACCACTGGGAGCAACATTTTTCTATAATAATAAAACAGTAATCCTTATTGGAGGCAAACCAATCCTATAGGGTTTATTTAATATCTAAATATTTTCAAGTAGACAAGGTATGGGAAGTCCAAATTATGGAAAGAGCCCTTTTACAGAAAATCCCAGGTCTTGAGCATTTTGTATAACAGGTGCCATACCTGTAGTACATGTAAAAAAGTCAATTTCCTGTTTTTAATCACCGGTCCCAATTGTATCCCAGTTCCTATATCCACTCTACAGTCATTAAGGGCCAGTGGCCCCTGATATAATTTTATGGTTAGTCTCATGGTCCTGACAAATGGCCAATATAACATCCCAATCAAAACTAGTCCTTCTGTCATGCCAAGTCCCCATAAAAGTGCTGTAGTTGCACAGTCATAATCTTATCAGCCTTAGGGAAGAACTTATATTGCTTGAGGTCCAAAACAACAGATGCGCCGGCATATGAAAATTACTCTAGTAATGATTATTAAATAATGCACAAAGTCTCACAATGAACATAAACATGTACAGGATGCACCTGATTCTGAAATAGCTTTGCTAAAAGGAAAATACATCTATTCTTTAGCTCTGTTTTCTTTAAAAAATTATGTTTACATTATATTTAAAGAAATATATGAATGTATGGTTCACTATGTGAATTGTCTTAATCGAGATATCTGAATAATTCATATCTGTATATACTTACATTATGCTACTTAAAGTATCCTGACACTTACCTCTTCAGCATCTCATTCCACAACAAACAGTAGATCATGATCATGATTATGAAGCTGGTTCTGCTTTTGCTGTTATAAAAGCATCTAATTTACTAGGAAGGCTTTCCACTAGATTTTAGAACATTGTTGATTGGAATTGCTTTCCATTTAGGCACAAGAACATGAGTGATGTTGGGCACTGACGTTGGGGATCAGGCCTGGCTTTCAGTCTGTGTATCAGTTCATGCCACTTGGGTTGATGTTGGGACTCTGTGTAGGCCAGTCCCAGCCATCTCAGCAAACGTTTTGTACATGGAGGCATTATGGTGCTAAAACAGAAAAGTTCTTTCCCCAACAAACTTTAAAGAATTGTCAAAAATGTCATTGTAATGGGCCGTTAGGCCATTATAAGACCTGATTTACACCCACAAACGCTGTGAGCAAAGTACAATTTGAGTTTTTCCCATAATGCTACATTTTCCCCACTGGTTACAAGGGAGATTAGTGCCTGATGTAATTGCTGGCAACATGTCAACATTAGAACAATTGCACTTTAACGTCACTGCAATTGTGCTAAACATTCTGTTTTGTTGGCCTCATTTCCAGGGATGTGTGCATCCTAATCTTAAAATGCAAGTTGACTGGGCCAATTGATACAGGTCATTGAAGGAATCCTGGAGCTACTGCCTGGTCCAGAGGTGGCAGTAGCTCCAGGGTTCCTCTGCGTCAATACATGCAGCAACACTCAATTCGGTACAAGAAGGGGGAAACTCTATGTGCAACAATACAGTGTAAGGAGCACATTTTGAAAAAAGTACCTTTAATGAATGGGTTTATAAGTGCAACTGACTGCAGGGAAATGTGTGGTTGTAAATTTGCCCTACGGTGTTTATGCATATCATTGTTTGAATTGTATAAATAGAAAAAAATAAATTTTTCATCCAATTCTGAATTTACCACCTGTCAATGTCCAAGATCAACTTGTTACACACAGTACAAAGCCACATGGCAGTTTTTATGTAAAAATACAATTCAGCAGAGATGTTATTCTCTGTGTACCCAGTAGAACTGAAACATGTTCATACCCGGCTGCTCATGAATAAGGGTCACTTTATCCAAGTCTAGGCTGTATGCGAGCCGCAGGTTGTAAATGACTGCAGGAAAGTATAAGAAGACAACGAGTAAAAAAATATCTTCTGAGGCCAACGTTTGAGAGAATTTCCCTTGATTCCCTTAATTTCATTTCTACCCAGAGTTTAGTTTTGGCAGCCTTTTTACACCAGCAGGAGAAAGAGATGCTCCGCGGTGTTTGACACTGGATTAAATGGCTTAAAGATTTTTTTCGAAAATAAGAGGTTGGCTGGGGGAAGGGGCCATGGTGCTAACAACACTTAAAATTCCTATTGGCCATCTGCCATTTACTGAGTGCTCGTCAATAGGGATCTGTCATGCAATTAACTGCTAATAAATAGCCACAACAGGGCTGCCTCACTTGGCAAGAGTGGGGCATTGGAAGAAAGTGTTTATTTTGCACCTGCAGGCATCACGGTGCAACATCACCGCTTACGATCAATATGCCCTCAAAAAGTTGGAAGCCTTTTCTTGTGTCCTGAAATATTGAGTATAATGTTGGGTAATATATGTGTAATGTGACATTGCGTAACGCAATGCGGTATTGTATTTAATTCTTTAGGACCAGAGGCAGAAACAATGGATTGGAAAGGACGTCTGAGATTCAAAGAAAATAAAGTTTGTATTTGTACCTGATAGACAAAGTGCAATGTTTAATAAGACAGTGACATTTAGAAAAATGCTTAGTTATATTGGCTGTACAAAAAGTTTGTGCTTACACAGAGAAGTGACACTAAATGGTTAAGTCGCCTTCCTTTCTCTCCCGATGCAGCAGTTTTATGATGCTTTATGCATGAGACTAGAGCTGTGACGGAGCAGACTCACCACAATGATCCAAGATCCTGCCTGAACCACCTCCTCAACAGTTTGATGGACATTTAGAGGCAGAAAACTCCCCAGCACTAATTAAAACTGCATTAAAAAAAAAAACTAAAAACTTAAAAGAAAAACAGGATGATAATAGCCCTTTAAACCATTTATGTCTGAAAATGTAGCTGGCTGAAACAATCATAATCAATATCTACCTACAGTATCCTCAGGGGTGAGTCTAAATCCTGATGTTTATAATCATCTGTCATTTGTGAAGAGGTTAGCATGTATAGCCCAGATAGGAAAAGGGAAAGAGGGAATATATTACAGATATTAAGAGGTTTCAGGAAAGAAGCAATTTTTCAGAAGGGACAGAAAGAAGGATGTACAATAGAAATATATCAAGTAATGTATAAGTATTTGTCAACCCATATGGATCTGTGAATCCTTTTGCATTTAGAAAAATTCCAGTAATATAGGTATGGGGGTCTATTATCTGGAATGCTTGAGACCAGGATAAAGGAATTGTTCCATCATTTAGATCACTGTACCTTAAATCTACTAAGAATCATTTAAACATGAAATTAAAGGGGACCTGTCACCCTGAGAAATAATTCCAAATCCTATTGTATGACGTTATTCAAGCAAAACAAACCTTATGTACACTATATAAAATATTTCAGTCTTGTTGCTTTTAGTCTTGAAATACATAATCACAGCAAGCAGGCAGGAGCCATTTTGTGGACACTTTTATTAATGGACAAGGACAGTCTAAAATAGAATAAGGCTAGAAATGCTGTATTTTCTACACTAAATATAAACATGCTGCACCACAAGCCAAACAAATGCTTTATGCTTTCAAAGTTGGCTACAGGGGGTCACCATCTTGTAACTTTGTTAAACATCTTTGCAAGACTAAGACTGTGCACATGCTCAGTGTAGTCTGGGCTGCTTAGGGATCGTCATAAACAAAGCTGCTTGAGTCCTGCATGGCTGGGAAGTAAGGCGGGGGCTCCCCCTGCTGTTCATAAGTATGATTGTTTCCCTGAGGAGCAGTTAGGGACCATCTGACAATTCCTATCCACAGCAGTAAATGAAGGGAGAATTTCACTGCATACAGTCAGGTTTCTTATAAAAACGGTTCACATTTTTTAATTAAAGTATATTGGAGATAGGTTTCTTTTTCATTAAAGAAAGTAAAAATGGGATTTTATTTTTTTGCCTTTTTGCCATCTGATGCCCATGTACTGGCTACACAATTAAATGATGAGGAGGGATGGGCAATTTGAGGAGTGCAGTGACATCTAGGAAGTACAGAATGGAAAGTGAAAGCAATTGACTGTCACACCTCTATGCCCAAGGCAGGCAATATATGATTGAAAACTAACCGATTTAAATGATTTTATTAGAGGTTTGAATGTTTTAATAAAAAAAAGAATGTGGGTTTCATTTAAAAATGACTTTTATTATATATCTTTGGTTACAGGTCCCCTTTAAATCAACAGTATTGTTTTGCCTCCATTACGGATTTGTGTAGCTAAGTTACCATTATGTATAAGGTATTGTTTTATCATTATAGAGACAAAGGAAGTAATCAGAAATAGTAGAATCATTTGTTGAAAATGGCCTCCCTATAGTTCAGAATTTTCTAGATGCCAGGGTTCTGAACAGGAGATCCCATACCTGTATTGAAATAATTCTGTATGATATATTGGGGCATTCTTCAGACATCCCAGTCTCTCCCCTTTCAATAGTTCTTGTTCTTCTAAAACTTCTTACTTACATTCTTTTTCCACCATCTTTGGTGCTTCCTGTTTAAGTTGTCCAATGTTCAAATGGTACTGTGCGTCCATGTTGTTTGGAGAATCGTGTCACCTCTACAGAGTAAGATAGAGCAGTGCATAAGTAGAAGAACAATGAAGGGCAAAATATGGAAACACCTCTTTAGTGTTGATCACTGGCAATTATAAGATGTGCTGAGAAATAATACAGTGAAATGCTGAAAAGAAACTGATTGTATATAAGGTAACAAACAAATAAAACTATTGGAAAAACAACAGAAAAAAGACTAAGGGGCCGATTCACTAAGGGTCGAATATCGAGGGTTAATTAACCCTCGATATTCGACTAGGAATTAAAATCCTTCGACTTCGAATATCAAAGTCGAAGGATTTAGCGCAGATAGTTCGATCGAACGATCGAAGGATAATTCGAAGGATTTAAATCCAACGATCGAAAGAATATCCTTCGATCAAAAAAAGTTAGCCAAGCCTATGGGGACCTTCCCCATAGGCTAACATTGACTTCGGTAGCTTTTAGATGGCAAAGTAGTTGGTCGAAGTTTTTTTTAAAGAGACAGTACTTCGACTATCAAATGGTCGAATAGTCGAACGATTTTTAGTTCGAATCCTTCGATTCAAAGTCGTAGTCGAAGGTCGAAG
This sequence comes from Xenopus laevis, assembly GCF_017654675.1. NCBI lineage: Eukaryota > Metazoa > Chordata > Amphibia > Anura > Pipidae > Xenopus > Xenopus laevis. The sequence continues at coordinate 128,611,326 of NC_054377.1, read as the reverse complement.
TAGCCCATTCGATGGTCGAAGTAGCCCAAAAAAAAATTCGAAATTCGAAGTTTTTTAACTTCGAATCCTTCACTCGAAGTTAGTGAATCGGCCCCTTAATGTGCCAGTTGGTTCTGTTATTATGTCATGAAATTCCGTTGCAGTGGAACCAGATAAGCAGCTGTTGACTCAGAAATGATCGTCTCCCTGTTAAACTGAGAAGTAAATTATGAACAGAAATAAATGAGCGGGAATAAAACCCAGCTGCTGCGACACCTCTTGTGAAGGAAGGAACTTTCATATGCTTCTGGTATCATTAAGCAGTAGAGTGACTGACAGTTTCTCCTCCTAACAAATATGAAGTCACATATAGGCTTATTATTACACTGTGTTGGAGATAGGCCCCCGCTGCCCGCACGGTGCAATATCTCATCAGTTCAAAGCACATCTCATGTCCCAGACATCCAATTATCATCACCTTCTTCTCTTTTGATATGTAGCACCAACATTGCTCTGTATATCCCCCAGTCTCTGACATCTATCATGGTGACAGGAATGAGGGCATTAGTAACCGGCTCTATGCATGACAATACTGTACACGCCTGTGTGTTTGTCACTGAGCCTCCGAGGAATTCTATATCTTTAGATCTTGTTTTGTGTTATTTGCACATTGTCAATCTGAACGGGGAGATGTAGGGACAGGATAAGATCGGTGTCATTATGGTTTATTAATCAACAATGCAAACTGTTAGTAATCCATCTGGCTAAGTGGCTCCTTGTAATGTAAACATTTCTGAAATGGCGGGGCAATCACAAAATGATATTTATCTTTTCCTCCTCCTTCCTCTCTTTCTCGCTCTGTGCATTATGTGGCCTTTCAGATTGCTGAGCAAAGCAAATGAGTATCAGAAAAGCGGGATACTGGGATAATGTCATCTCCCTGCCACTATGTATCAGAACGGATCTGCAGCTTCTTTGGGTAAATGAAAGTTGTTTAAGACCTTCTATGAATCATCACTCCCACCGAGTAGCAGAAACTGCTTGTTAGCGATGATACGAAGATAATATTTAATGGCTGCAGAAGTGAAAACCCTTGATTTACTGATCAGAATGACACACGAAAAATTGAAAGGGCTTCATATATGTTTATATCGTATGTACTCTGTTGAGCAAAAACCCAAGACTATGATTTTTCCACTGAAATTTCAAGACTCAAATTTCTTTATTAATCAAAGTTCAGAAATAATTATACAAAACCATATAAAACTCATTACCATGGAAACAGTAAGTTGAAGTCAAACCTGTATCAGTGCCAAAGTCAAACATACATAAAAGAGGTGGTTCACCTTTAAGTAACTTTTAATATGTTATAGAATAGCTAATTCTAAGCAACTTTTCAATTGGCCTTCATTTTTTATTGTTTATAGTTATTTGCCTTTTACTTCTGACTCTTTCCAGCTTTCAATGGGGGGTCTTTAAAAGCGAAATGCTCTATAAGGCTACACATGCATTGTTATTTCTACTTTTTATTACTTATCTTTCTATTGAGACCCTCTCCTAATCAATTACAGTCTCTATTCAAATAAACAAATGGTTGCTATAAGAATTTAGACCCAAGCAACCAGATTGCTAAAACTGGAGAGCTGCTGAATAAAAAACTAAATAACCCAAAAACCACAAATAATAAAAAATGAAAAACAATTGCAAACTGTCTCAGAATATCATGTTTTAAATCATACTAGAAGTTAATGTAAAGGTGAACAAAACTGATGGGCGAATCTGTGGCGTTTTGCTTCGCCGAATAATTTCGCGGGAAATTCGTGAAACAGTGAAAAATTTGCGAAACGGCGCCGGTGTCTTGTTCATTTTCTTTATGACGGCGCACATTCATTGACGAAAATGCACCGGAGTCCAAAAAACGGACGCTGGCAACCATTTTTTTGGACGCTGGCGAATTTTTACGCCAGTTTTGCGAATTTATTCGCTGGCAGCGAATCGCAGGAATTTGCACCTGGCGAATAAATTTGCCCATCATTAGTTAAGGTTTAGGTAGCAATGTCATTGAAGTTCAGGGTCAGAAGGATACCTGTGCAGAGTGAGTAACCATACCAAGTCCAGTTGATGGGCCATTGGGGTGAAAGGGGACAAAGTGTAAAGAGAAACTACAACAAAGAAGATGTTAATTAAACTGTGCTAAAGAGATACCAAGTACTAGGGAGAAGAACTGACTAAGAGAATATATTGAGAGTAAAGGGCTGGAATCTGCAGACCAATACCTTGTATATAGGTGTACAATGGAAACATTGAGCCATAGTATGCAGGACACCATTGGAGGCAGTTGTTGAGAAGAATTGTACACTCTGATGGTGTTTGGAGACAGCAATACTGGACAGAGTATAAATGTCATAGAGTGCTGGAAAGAAGAGTAGAGTTAGGATGACAGGACAGAGTGCATGGGAAGTGGGCTTGAGATACAGAAATGCTGGAAAAAGTATTGAGCCATGAAGAGTCCTCCTTTACACCAGAATCTGAAATATGGGTTTGTTTTCCCCCAAAGTTACTTCCCTGTCTTCAAATGGTAAATAATTAAAATATATATGTGCTTTCTTAAGCCTGTGCTTCTGTTTATCTTTAAGGCTGTAACATCAAAAGTCTTCAAAAGTCTTCTTCCCAAAAAATTTGAGTTTTTGAGGGTAGTATTCAGTTTTTCGAGATTTATTATTCCCTGAAGCTGGAAATAGCTCAAATCCAAAAATACTCTGTCCTGTCACGGTCATGTAGTAGTCAGTGGCAGAGGTCCCTTGAACCATTTGAAGATGTTTGTAGCCTTCATGGTGTTTTCAATTTTTTTACCCCAAATGTACTGATTCGAGTTTTTTTTCATTCGATTGTTTTTCATAAATAAGAAAACATTTGAGTTGTGAGTTTATTCAAGGTATACACAAACCTCACAGACTTGACCTTTGATAATAACCCCTTAAGTGTTTGTAAGACCAGAGATCACCCATATTGTGGTGTTCATGTAAGGTCACAGAACACCTAGCATAGAGATATTTGTAAACAGCCTATACTGCATGTGTGGTTGCTGGAGTATGTTTTATGACTTCTCTAAAAAAATTCATAGGTGTTTCCATCTATATAAGTGTAATTGATATTACTAATTAGTAAAATACATTCTGCAAAGAATATGTTCTGCAAAGAACTGATATATCATAAGTCAAACCCCATTCCCAAGAACTTTCCTTTCTAGAAGCCCTGTCCCATTCTAGTCTTTTATGAGCTACAACCAAATTCTACCCCCTCCTCACATTTTTGCCCCTGCACCATCTCTAAAATATAAAACTCTACCCCAGTTTTATTTTAATTTTGCTCCATTTCATCTGGAAAATTGTTCTGCTTCTGCTGTTGCCTTCTCCAGCTCTTCTCCCATTCTTTCCACATCCTGAACCCTCACCTTTACATATAACAATTTAGCAATATTATGGAATGCTTTTTCCTTCTTAAAGCATATTAAATTCCAGGTAGATTTGCCAACTAGGAAATGAATATGAATTTTGATTCTCATTATCAACCCTTTCCTGGCTTCTACCTATGCAAAATATAAAACATGCCTGATGCCTATAAATTAAACAATGCACAGAGGCATTGGGAGTTTGTCTATATAGGTAGGCATTGACTTTGCTCTTTACACAAAGGTCAGCTACACCCCCACCCTCAAGGGCCATGGCAAAATTATTCACAGTACAAAAGTCAATATTAGTAATAATTAATTGGTTTCTGTATTTACTTCCCAACCCAACATTCCTTCACCCCCTCACATTTGCTGTCCTAGTTCAATATTATACCCACTTACATTGTATATACAGTAGCAGTTCTATCACTATTGAGTGGCACAAGGGTGCACACTGATGAAGATAGCACTGTGAAAAATTATGTGTGGTTTTCATGCAAATTGCCAATCAACGTTTTTCTTGGAACACATCGAACATAGAGAATGAATCAATATATCTTATATTTTTGCCAATATATTCAACCTCAGCATGTATACTCCACTTTAATGTCAGAAAAGCCAGAATGAAACAATACATACAAGCTTATTCCCAAAGCCATAGTTCTATGCATTTTCTAAATTCCATTGCATAAATATATTTTGGTAATTGAATCACTTTTTGTTTTGGTTTAACTTTTTTCTGAGCTTCCCCATTGTTACCATCCTCATTCTTATTTTATTCTTTTATTCTTTTAGTCTTAACTAATAATATAACCCAGGGTGAATCACACAGGTCACTGGACAATGATTGGATCACACTGCAGGAGAACTGAGACTTATTGTGCAAGGACCACTTCAACACCCCAATGAGGTCCTTGCTAGATGGGATTTTAAACCTTTTTATAGAACAAGGGTACCCAGCCTTTTTTTTTACACATGAGCCACATTCAAATGTAAAAAGAGCTGGGGACCAATACAAGCAGGGCAGCCATCAGGGGGGGACAGGGGGGAGAGTTGTAGGGGGCCCGAGGGTTAGGGGGGCCCGGCCACGCCACACCTACTTGATTAGATGGACCCCCAATCTTTCTAAGAGCTGCTGACTTCGGGAAAGGCGTGGACGTTTAAGGGGCCCTGGCCACCAATTTTCTTATAATGGGGGGGGGGGCTGGCCACCAATTTTGGCCACCAATTATTTTTTTCTCATGTGAGGTCCTAGCCACCAATATTTTTTAATGGGGGGCCCTGGCCACAAATGTTTTTTATGGGGGCCCTGACCACCAATATCTTTTTATTTTTTATTAACATGTGGGAACCCTAGCCACCAATATTTTTTTTTTGTTTTTTTTTACTGTGTGATGGGGAGGGCGGACCTGTAGGTGGAGCTTGCAGTGGGCGCAGTCCCGGGGGCCCAGGAAATTTTGTTGTATGGGGCCCTGTGATTTCTGATGGCGGTCCTGAATATAAGCATGAAGATGTTTCCTAGGGTTGCCAAATAAAGAAATGGTTAGGATCTGGTAGCCCTATGCTTATTGGCAGCCTACAAGAGACTCTTTTTGGACATGAACCTGGTTTTTATGCAACCAAAACTTGCCTCCAAGCCAGGAATTCAAAAATAAACACCTGTTTTGAGGCCACTGACAGCAACATCCAAGGGTTGGTGAGCAACTTGTTGCTCACGAGCCACTGGTTGGAAACCACTGCCATAGATATTTTCATCAAGCTATCATCTTGGCTGGCAGTACAAAGCTCTCCATTGTCTGGTGTGGACGAGTCAGCAGATGTTATCCCCCGTATATAGACAACTTAATACCTTCTCAATGTAGTGCCATGAGTTTTATGGGTAGCACAGAAAGAACTTATTATGTAAGAAGAGACATAAATCATATACGGTAGATGAATGGATGTTCTTAGGGGTGTAATCAATCACAAAAATAATTTTTTTGAGTACAATGTAAAAACCTTGTACCCTAGCAAATAAATCCCATTGTCTTTAGATTTGAGACAGTTAGCGATGAATATTAATGCATATACAAGACCTGCGTGTAGGCCTGAAGAGCCTTAATGCAAAGAATTACAACATCCTCCAGTGGGGGAAAAAAACTATCATGATGTATTCTATTGTTAGCATTGACTTAGGGCTAAACACATTTTCTGCTACATAGAACTATGACTTTCAATAAAAGTAGGAGACAATTATACTGCCAGGAGCAGGGTTTCTGTAAATTCACACGAGAACTTCTCCCTGCAGTCTCCGTCTTCTATAAAAGTTGCATGTACTGACTAATCTCTTGACTACCAGGAGCTAAGCTTCAATAAATTACTGGGTATGGTGGTCTAACCTGACCCAGATCCTGACTGCATCGCAGACATCAGCCTAATGGAATGAAATATAGGTGAAGTGAAGAAATAACTTTTGAAGTGAAGGGAGTAATTACCTTGGATCAGGACCAATTAAAATAATAGTAAACCCTATATATTAGTGGAGAAGGCTAACGTTCAAGTGAAAACTTATTTGATTTTAAGCTCATAAACTCCATATACTTGGGCGTAGCATGTGGTGCAGAGTTATCCCTATCACAGGTGTGATGTTGCTCTTTGTTTCAGTCTTCTGTTGTTCATTGCTATGGATTTACATTCTGTGTTACGTCTGGTTAAGCTTGATGTTCTGTAAGGATCCTCTCTGTATCACCTTTCCATTTATATCAGTTGTGAATCTGATGTCCCGTTGCAGTTGAAAGTTGATTCTAGCCAAGTGCTGGAGATTTGCTTGATGCCACAGTAACATTTACTGGCAGAGTCTCATGAGAATCTCAACTGATGAAAGATCCTTCTCAAATTCTCTGTGAGTTCTGACAAAGGGGATATCTGTTTTCAGAGGAAGAAAGGGGCACATGTTTTGAAAATGCTACCAAGGGTCTATGAAGTGAACTGATGCACTTAATTGAACATGCTCCCCTTAATGCCAGGGCAATTAACTGAAATCACTGTTCTTAACTCCTTTGGTGCCAAGGCAATCTCATCATCATGCTGTCCTTAGTCACTTAACTGCTGATGATATCACCTGGTTTTGTAGGTATTTGCCTTTATGGAAAATCCTGCTTTGTTTTGTGCCAGGGGTGTTTTTGGTGGTAGAGGAGCCTGTTAAAAAAACTGATTTTGTGCAACCCTGAAATTTATATTAATGAAGATTATCTAATGTGATAATTTCAACAACAGTTGAAGGGCTGAAGGTTGTTCATCAATCAAATAAAGTTAGTGTCACTGTACTGCCCTACTTCATCTGCTTTCTCCCTGCAATAGTCCCTTCCCAGAGACTATTACCCCACTACTACTATAGGCACCATCTCTCCCTACTATACCTGCTATCTCACAGCCACACTCCCTTCCCAGAGACTAGTATTCCACTGTTACTATAGACACTATCTCTCCCTACCATACCAGCTATCTCACAGTCACAGTCCCTTCCTAAAAACGATTATCCTACTGTTATTATAGGCACCATCTCTCCCTGCTATACCTGCTATCCCACAGCCAAAGTCCCTTCCCAAAAACTATTATCCCCACTGTTACTTTAGACACCATCTCTCCCTACTATACCTGCTATCCCACAGTCACACTCCCTTCCCAGAGACTATTATCCACTGTTACTATAGGCACCATCTCTCCCTACTATACCTGCTATCCCACAGTCACACTCCCTTCCCAGAGACTATTATCCCCACTGTTACTATAGGCACCATCTCTCCCTGCTATACCTGCTATCCCACACTCCCTTCCCAGAGACTATTATCCCACTGCTACTATAGGCACCATCTCTCCCTACTATACCTGCTATCCCACAGTCACACACCCTTCCCAGAGACTACTATCCCACTGCTACTATAGGCACCATCTCTCATTACTATACCTGCTATCCCACAGTCACAGTCCCTTCCCAGAGACTAGTATTCCACTGTTACTATAGACACTATCTCTCCCTACTATACCAGCTATCTCACAGTCACAGTCCTTTCCAAAAAACAATTATCCCACTGTTATTATAGGCACCATCTCTCCCTGTTATACCTGCTATCCCTCAGCTAAAGTCCCTTCCCAAAAACTATTATCCCCACTGTTACTATAGGCACCATCTCTCCCTACTATACCTGCTATCCCACAGTCACACTCCCTTCCCAGAGACTATTATCCCACTGTTTCTATAGACACCATCTCTCCCTACTATACCTGCTATCCCACAGCCACAGTCTCGCCCCAGAGACTATCATCCCCACTGCTACTATAGGCACCATCTATCCCTACTATACCTGCCATACCTTTTCTAAAGTATATTATCACCACTGGCAGTGGCGTAACTAGAAGTTTCTGGGCCCCTCAACAAATTCAATTTAAGACCCCAGAAATATTGATAAATTGGCCTAGTCTATCAAATAGATTAAAATTGCTCATTATTATGGAATCACTGCCTCCCCCCCAACTGAAAGGTCTTGTTCCTCTGTACTTACACCCCTCGCCATTGGTATAATATTTAGGGCTGCCTAAAAATTCAGGAGTATTATTTCCAAAACTTTTCCTTTCTGTATATGAGGAACCCCTTCACCTATAGACAGCTCCAATTATTACTCTTTTATAAACTTATTGTGAAGCAAAAACTCTAAAGAATTCTGTATGAAGAAGGAATCATTTAACTGCCTCTATATTAACAGACCTTGCAGAAAAAAATGGAACAATATCTTAGCTGGAAAAACATAATATGGTGAGATTTCCTCAAGTTAATTGACAGACTGCTGTGAATGTTAATTGTCACAAGGGGACTCAAGAAGTGTCCATATTCCCCATTTCTAGTTCTTTATTGAGTTTAATGACTATTATGGTTACTTGTGCTCCAAGGCAGATTCTCATTATCCAGCCTGATGCTCAGGGTTACGGCGTTGAGAGAGAGAGAAAAAAAATCACAGCCCCGCGAGCATGAAGCAAGTTCAGTGATTGCTGAACACGGTATCCTGTGGCTCCTAAAATAACTATCTGCTCTGTGGGGACCCTTTGCTAAGTCCATAGCATATCATGGCTCACTTGGTTAAACCAAATGCATTTATCCTAAAGCTACATTGACGCTTTTTGATGAAGCTCTCCTCCTTCTGAAATGCTGAGATTTGCTTCTTTATAAATCATTGTGACGCTATCTAGAGATCAGGCAATTACAGATGATATGGAAATATCATGCACTATTAGTTCATTTGCAGCACTGTCAATAATTGCTAAAGTTTAATATAGAGTCTTGTGGTTCCCTATCCCCACTTAATTGTGACGGAGTTTATGGTTATATTTAATTTGTAGGGTTGGATCACCCTCATTCTAGGTGACCACTAGTTGTGGGTGCTTATGGGCCTCCTTAACTTTAACCTTAGGCTTGAGATTTGTCTGCAATGCTTGCAGCGAGATGTTTGCCCCTAACATCAAGATTGTGCTCTCGTGGTGTACAGATAACCACTACTTGGATGGATTCCATGGCAACACATTATAGCAAATGCAATGTCAAAACATTGGATTAATTGTTTGCAGGGTGTCTTGCAATAGGGAAGACACCAAGTATTTGCCTATAGTTCTTTATTAATGATTCACCAATTGTGCTATTTATGGTTATGCTATAGAGATAAAATCAGATTGCCTCTTTCTCAGAGGCTGTTCATTTAACATTGTGGACAGGCCAATGCAAGAGAGGGTCTCAACTGCATCAAAGAAGAACTTAGCAGTTAGGTGGCTCACTTTGGACCATTTTGGTGGGTCCTTGCAAGGTCCATAAGAGCAAGTGGCAGACCCCCAAAGTGATATTGATCCTTATTGTCCTTGTTGGCAGATGGCATGTTGCATATTTGTTTACATAATTATACTTTTTGCATTTTGTCCCCTCCCCTGCCAATAATCTCAGATTTTTTAAAGCTGGAAGTGGTAATACTAACAGGGCCCATTTTGGTCAAGTAACTTACCATGTTTGAAGGCCAAACCTGAACTGCAACAGAAATGTATATCTTGAAAAAATATTAGGCATTGTATGATTATCAAAAAGGGATACTATGTAAATCCTTATTTGCAAAATAGATAAATAAAGCACCAACATATTCCACAGTGCTGTACAATAGAAGAGTGTGTGCATTTGCATTTGCTTTGTGGTGCAATACTTTCCATTTAGCAGTACTGCACACAGGAGGGGCTGTAGGTGTGTGTGGCAGGTGGGAGCCCCTAGGACGTCTCTAGGAATGTCTCTATCCAAAAATGTGCAAGTTCCAGAGTGATTACAAGGCTCACTTGGGCCTGTATGAGTTGTGCTCTGCATCTTCCATTCAACTAGTAGCCCAGTGCAAGGTGCTGCTGCCAAAGGAAAAAGTGCAAGTGCTCAATAGAGAGGCTTGAGGGGCCATTAAAGGTACTTCTGTGCAATTCAAAGGTGGAGGTAGCTCCACTGTGCTAGGTCAAGACTTGAGACTAAAGATTTAGATGCATAGGTTATTTTAAGACAAAGCACCATTAACAACACATTCCCGACTCAGCGCATTGGACACAATTGTATTAAGCATTCCGTAATTCACCCAGTGATCTACAACCGCACTGTATTTGGCTCACAGCCTGGGGGGGGGGGATTTTGCACCTTCTTAATGCACCAGCAATTGTGCCCATAGATTTAGTAAATGAGCTTGTATATGTTATCCCTGTTTTCGTTCCACATTACAAAAACATCCATTTAGGTTACTCAATAAAGTAACCTAGTTTACATGTGTGTTATTGGCATGAGCTAGGGAAATTAGACTGCAAGTTCCTTTGCGGCCAGGAAAATATATGAACATTTAGTTTTTTTTTTATTAAAGTCCGAATGTCAATAACTCGAAAAATGTAAGGTTTTTTTTTACTATAAAATCCGAGTTTTTTGCTGGAAAAAAACCCTCAAATTTTTTCGAGATTTATTACCCCCCGAGTATTTGAAAAGTCTGAATCTGAAAATCAGGCATCTCAGACCTGCCAAGGTTGTAAATAAGGCAATGGGAGAGGACCCTATCCTTTTTGGAAGTTTCTGTGGTCTGAGCTGGAATTAGCCCGAAAATCCAAAAACTGTTTGCTGTTTGCGAAAGAGCCCTGATCCGATTATATCATGCTTTTTAAATAATAAATAAGTCCAAATCATGGATTCTAGTTTGCTCTGACTTTTTTTTAATAACATTATCAGAAAATGTTGGATTTTGATATACAAGGACCCCCATGTCGCTATAGGACTATAGCAAATGTTCTACCTGTATAAATAAAGAATCATATTTAAAAAATAATGATAGCTCTTAAATTAAGGCTTTCTAATATTTATAATAATAATATAATATTTATAGCCTCTGCATTCAGATCCAGCATGTCTATGATGTATATTAATCAGGGTGTCCCCACCATAAACACATGGATCTTTCTTGCTACCCTTATGCACATGGCATTCGTTGTACAATGCAGAGGGAGGTCATTGATCCAGAATTGCATTGTAGCCCTGCTCAGCCCCTTGTAAATGGTTATTTTGAGTTACATGGAAGAGCGAATGTAAAAGAGACTCATGTTAGGGCATGTAGGTCGCACACACAGCGCCGGATTTCAATGTGGGGCGCCCCTAGGCCGCGCGGTCCGACCAGGCAGCCGCGCGGTCCTAGCGCCCACCTCACCTCCCCTTCCCAGCGCGCCGGCGAAAAAATGCCGGCGCAGCTGCTGTAATCGAATGGGGACGCACGCGTCCCCATAGTGTGGCTGGGCGGCATGCCGCCCCTATTTTTTTGCCGCCTTAGGCCCGGGCCTATGCGGCCTTGCCGCAAATCCGGGCCTGCACACACAGCTCTCCAACCTGCATTTTCTTCGTGAAGATGAATTTATACTGGGAAACTTGCCCCTTTCATATAATTATCTTGCCACCTCCCTTCTGTAAACCATATACAGTAATTGCAAATCCCTTAAAATAAACCTTGAGCCAGTTTATAGCCAGAAATCCAGTCTCCACCTCTCCCTACACCTCTGTCCAAGTTCCCATTGTGTTTAATGTAGTGAGAACGGGGAGGACTGAACTCTTCCAGCTTTTGTTCATCACATCCCCGGTGGCCCAGACAATTACCAGCCACTGCACCTGATCCTCAGGAGCTCAAGTGAATGCATCGGCATAAAGAGCCGCCCTTGTTTATTTGCCTTTGCAGAGAAGATTTATTCACTCTTTTGCTTCAACCTATTTCCCTTTCTTATCTCTTCACTTCACTGTTCACATTTTACCCAGCTGATTTTTTTTCTTCACTCCCAGAAGTCAAATTTATTCAGGACCGTGTGTGAGTGAAGTCTGAATGCTCTGGCCGTCCCTGGCAAGTGGAGAAATGTCTTCCAGATGAAAGGAGAAAAAAAACTGGGATTTGACGAAGTATCTCAGCGCTTAACTATTTCTTGGATTTAGAAGTGTAAATACAGATGCTCCACTTCCTTGTTGTTTGTAAAAAGCAAAATAAAGGAGCCGGGATCTCGGCACAAGCACCATGTAGGTCACATTATAAATTAATATATGGCAAAACAAGTCCATGAGGAATGACTAATGGGCTAGGATTTAGTCCATTAAGAACACCTGTGGCCTTCAGTGGTTGTTGAACCAATTCTGCTGCTGTATTTGCTCTAGCTGGAATCTGCCAAAAGGGGATGCAATGCTATAATGCTAGCTGAAATAGCACAGCACTACAGGGCTCATTTAATAACAGGCAGTGAGATATTCACTAAGCCTCTTCCACAGTTAGCACCAGGGATAGGTGTTCTGGCACCTAAAGGAAAGTCATTAAATGTGCCACCCTCTCAAAGCATTCACAGCAGAGACACCAATACCCTTGTACTGAGACAAAGTCACTTGTACTATATTAAAAAATCACACTTAAAAACAGGTGTGCGTGGCCTCAAACAGGTAGATAAAAGCTTTTTTCATACTGGTATGTAACTGCACTTAAACACACAAAAGCAAAACAGAAGACACATCTATGTACTTTCATATCTACCCAGACTCACTAATACACAGTAGATTACCATCAGATACCTCCTAGTGTCACATTAATGATATGAGGCCCCTAGGCTACACATTTCACAGCCCCCCTAGCAAGGTGTTATTGTGGTCTGGTATAAGTTAAATATGGAGTAGACCTTTAGGCTGGGGCCACAGAGGGGCCAATATCTTATAGCTGAAATAAGTAGGACTGATTTTCTGTAATGCATCGGAAGCAGTGCAAACAGACCAGCAGTTTTCAGCTCAAAATGCAGAGACTGGCAGTTCTTTGCCGAAATCAGCCGAGTCTGCTTCTGATTCATTCAATACTTCTGAATGCTGAAGAGAGAGAGGAGGCTACTGCCCGCAATCACCCAGTGTATTTCATTAAGTGAATTTTGGACCCCTGTGTAGCCTTACCCTTGAAGCCACTTTTTATAGTGCAGGCAGGGGTAGATTAACTGTGACTCTCTGTCTTTTTTAATTTGCACTGGGTCAGGATCATAGGTGCACATGGAGACACAAAAGCCCATCTTGGTTTTTTTACAATAATTATTTGTATTTTCCTTTATATATTTTAAATTTTTTTGCACTGTGCGGGGCCTGGGTGATGTCACTGGTGAGCGCCCAACATAACGTGCCTTTGAGAGATTGTGCACACACACTATACAGACACTCAGGGGCGGATTTAGTGGGCGGGCGCCCCGAGATCGCGTGGTCCTGGAGCCCGCCAGTATACCACCCTCTGGTGCGATCGCACATGCGCGCCTGCACTGGAGAGCTGTGCTCCCCGGTAATCGTCTGGGTGGCTTGCTGCCCCTATTATTCTGCCGCCCAAGGCCCAGGACTTTGTGGTCTCGCCACAAATCCGGGCCTACAGACACTGCCAGAAGCAGGTCATATTGACATCCCGAACATTTCACAGCTTAGTATGCGCGATTCTAGGGAGATAAACTAAAGAGATGGCTTGCGTCACTCTGCTGGATGAGTACTATGCGGAAGTGATGCATGCGGATGTGACATCACATCCCCAGAAGTCAGTTACACACGCAAAACTGGAAAGGTTAACTGGAAAGTTATTGCCAATTGCAAGCACACCAGTAGTGATGGATGAATGTATCCCGTTTTGCTTTGCCGAAAAATTAGTGAAACAGCGAAACTTAGCGAAAAAATTTTGAAACTCGAAAATTGTCAGAAAAGTCGATAGCGTCAACTTTGACTCTGGCGTTAAAGTCAATTGTCATCTGAATAGTGTTGACGGTCGGCAGTTTGACGTGAGTGACTTTTCAGAAGAGTGTCCAACATTTTATGACGCAGGCAAATTTTCAGCGATGAATTTTCGCGGGAGATTCATAAATTTATGCACCGGTGACGAAATGCATTAATTCACCACAAATTCAATACAGGCTAATTTATTTGCCCATCACTACACACCAGAATTTTCCTTGATAAAGGCTTTTTCGTCTAAACATCGGGGTGATTCTCATTCTCTGGCAAGAGCGTCTGCTCACTTGTTCTGCTTACTATTTGAGTTACAATTTGGTGGTATGTAAATGCAAAACGTTTTTTTCTAATATGTTAAATGCTTACATGCAGCGTTGATGGGATGCGACATGACTGTCGGATGCAGACGCTGCACCTGCATCTGACAGTCGTGTCGCATCAACAATGCGACACAATCCCACAATAGCATTACTTACCTTATTTCCGTCACATCTGATGTGATGCCTGCATTTTTGCGCAGCACGGCGGATCGCGGCGGAATCGGCCGTGGAGTCATGCTCTAAGGGCGAAATGCGGTGAAGGCAACGCTAGCGGATTTTCGGAAGTAAGTAGGTTTCCCCCTAAAGTTAACATAAAGATGAACCATCCCTTTAAAGGGGTTGTTCACCTTCCAAACACTTTTTTTTCAGTTCGGTAATTTTCAGATTGTTCCCCAGAAATAAAATAAAGACTTTTTTCAATTGCTTTCCATTATTTATTTTTTACTGTTTTTCCAAAATCTAAGTTTAAAGTTGAATGTTCGTGTCTCTGGTGTTTGAGTCTGGCAGCTCAGTAATTCAGGTGTAGGGATGTAGCGAACGTCGGAAAAAAAGTTCGCGAACATATTCGCGAACTTGCGTCAAAAATGCGAACGGTTCGCGAACGTCGCGAACCCCATAGACTTCAATGGGAAGGCGAATTTTAAAAGCTAGAAAACACATTTCTGGCCAGAAAAATGATTTTAAAGTTGTTTAAAGGGTGCAACGACCTGGACAGTGGCATGCCAGAGGGGGATCAAGGGCAAAAATGTTTCTAAAAAATCCATTGTTGACACAGCGCTGCGTTTTGTGCTGTAAAGGGCAGAAATCACACTACATTTCTAAACCTGTGTAATAAAATGCTTTAAAACGTCCGGCGTCTACATGCCAATCAAGTCGTGTAAAGGTTACAGCCTGTTCACACGCAAAGACGAAACGCGGTGCTTACTGCAACGCAAAAAGACGCAAAGAGCTTTAATGAATGATACCGTTAAGTGAGCAAATAATAGTTTTTAATTACTAGTTGCTTGTCACCTCCAGGATGTTCGTCCTGTTGGTGGCAATATTTCTGTAGTGGTGTGTTTAGCAGTCACCGTGCTTGTGCGCACGTGCACTGTCAGGCAGAGGTAATTCAATGTACAGTGAAGTGAACCAAAAAACACTGATTCTGCAGTGTGGGCCCAGTTTTGGTCTACTTTATTGATCACCTGCGGTGACCATAAAAGATGCGATTTTGCCACTGTTGCAGAACCCTGAAAAATTAGGCATGTGTACTTTCCTGAAAAATTATGTTTTTTTTGTCGCAGCCACTGAACCAGAAGTCCAGAAACAATATGCCATATAAATGCTGACAATATTAATTTTTTTTTGTCGCAGCCACTGCAGCACAGAGGCCAGAAAAAATATGCCATATAAATGCAAACAATATTAATTTTTTTTGTTGCAGCCACTGCAGCACAGAGGCCAGAAAAAATATGCCATATAAATGCAAACAATATTAATTTTTTTTGGTCGCAGCCACTGCAGCACAGAGGCCAGGAAAAATATGCCATATAAATGCTAACAATATAAATTTTTTTTGTCGCAGACACTGAAGCACAGAGGCCATAAAAAATATGCCATATAAATGCTGAAAATATTCTGTTTTTTTTGTCGCAGCCACTGAAGCACAGAGGCCAGAAAAAATATGCCATATAAATGCTGAAAATATTCATTTTTTTGTCACAGCCACTGAAGCACAGAGGCCAGAAAAAATATGCCATATAAATGCTGAAAATATTCATTTTTTTGTCACAGCCACTGAAGCACAGAGGCCAGAAAAAATATGCCATATAAATGCAGAAAATATTCTGGTTTTTTTGGTCGCAGCCACTGAAGCACAGAGGCCAGAAAAAATATGCCATATAAATGCTGAAAATATTCATTTTTTTGTCACAGCCACTGAAGCACAGAGGCCAGAAAAATATGCCATATAAATGCAGAAAATATTCTGTTTTTTTGGTCGCAGCCACTGAAGCACAGAGGCCATAAAAAATATGCCATATAAATGCTGAAAATATTCATTTTTTTGTCACAGCCACTGAAGCACAGAGGCCATAAAAAATATGCCATATAAATGCTGAAAATATTCTGTTTTTTTGTCGCAGCCACTGAAGCACAGAGGCCAGAAAAAATATGCCATATAAATGCTGAAAATATTCATTTTTTTGTCACAGCCACTGAAGCACAGAGGCCAGAAAAAATATGCCATATAAATGCTGAAAATATTCATTTTTTTGTCACAGCCACTGAAGCACAGAGGCCAGAAAAAATATGCCATATAAATGCAGAAAATATTCTGTTTTTTTTGGTCGCAGCCACTGAAGCACAGAGGCCAGAAAAAATATGCCATATAAATGCTGAAAATATTCATTTTTTTGTCACAGCCACTGAAGCACAGAGGCCAGAAAAAATATGCCATATAAATGCAGAAAATATTCTGTTTTTTTTGGTCGCAGCCACTGAAGCACAGAGGCCATAAAAAATATGCCATATAAATGCTGAAAATATTCATTTTTTTGTCACAGCCACTGAAGCACAGAGGCCATAAAAAATATGCCATATAAATGCTGAAAATATTCTGTTTTTTGGTCGCAGCCACTGAAGCACAGAGGCCAGAAAAAATATGCCATATAAATGCTGAAAATATTCATTTTTTTGTCACAGCCACTGAAGCACAGAGGCCATAAAAAATATGCCATATAAATGCTGAAAATATTCTGTTTTTTTGGTCGCAGCCACTGAAGCACAGAGGCCAGAAAAAATATGCCATATAAATGCTGAAAATATTCATTTTTTTGTCACAGCCACTGAAACACAGAGGCCAGAAAAAATATGCCATATAAATGCTGAAAATATTCATTTTTTTGTCACAGCCACTGAAGCACAGAGGCCAGAAAAAATATGCCATATAAATGCAGAAAATATTCTGTTTTTTTTGGTCGCAGCCACTGAAGCACAGAGGCCAGAAAAAATATGCCATATAAATGCTGAAAATATTCATTTTTTTGTCACAGCCACTGAAGCACAGAGGCCATAAAAAATATGCCATATAAATGCTGAAAATATTCTGTTTTTTTTGGTCGCAGCCACTGAAGCACAGAGGCCAGAAAAAATATGCCATATAAATGCTGAAAATATTCATTTTTTTGTCACAGCCACTGAAGCACAGAGGCCATAAAAAATATGCCATATAAATGCTGAAAATATTCAATTTTTTTGTCACAGCCACTGAAGCACAGAGGCCAGAAAAACTCAGGATTTACCTGGATTCAAATTAAACCAGTAGGGTTTGCACCCTAGTTTGTAACGGTGGTGGAGGGAGGAGGACGCTAAAGGACAGCTGTATGTGGAGTCATGAGGCGTGCAGAGAAGGACAGCTGCATGGGGAGTCAGAATCAGAAACTCAGCACAAGTCTTCCGGCGTGCAGTAACCCTCCGAGATCCACCCCTCATTCATTTTAATAAAGGTCAGGTAATCCACACTTTTGTGACCTAGGCGAGTTCTCTTCTCAGTTACAATCCCTCCTGCTGCACTGAAGGTCCTTTCTGAGAGGACACTTGAGGCGGGGCAAGACAAGAGGTTCATGGCAAATTGTGACAGCTCTGGCCACAGATCAAGCCTGCGCACCCAGTAGTCCAGGGGTTCATCGCTCCTCAGAGTGTCGATATCTGCAGTTAATGCCAGGTAGTCCGCTACCTGCCGGTCGAGGCGTTCTTTGAGGGTGGATCCCGAACGGTTCTGCCGCTGCCTTGGACTGAAAAACATTTGCATGTCTGACGTTACAGAGTGGCCAAAGTGCTTTGTCCTTGCAGGTGCGCTCGTGGCAGGATTACTGGCACCTCTGCCCCTGGAATGTTGATGAGTTCCTGAAGTGACATCACCCTTAAAAGCATTGTACAACATGTTTTGCAGGCTGGTTTCTAAATGCAGCATCCTTTCAGACTTGTGGTATGTTGGTAACATTTCTGCCACTTTATGCTTGTACCGAGGGTCTAGTAGAGTCGCGACCCAGTACAGGTCCTTCTCCTTAAGCCTCTTGATACGGGGGTCCTTCAACAGGCATGACAGCATGAAAGACCCCATTCTCACAAGGTTGGATGCAGAGGTATCCATCTCCGCTTCCTCGTTATCAAGGACTGCATCATCCACGGTCTCCTCCCCCCAGCCACGTACAAGACCAGGGGTCCCCAAAAGGTCACCACTAGCCCCCTGGGAAGCCTGCTCCTGTTGGTCCTCCTCCTCCACAAAGCCACCTTCCTCCTCTGACTCCACTTCTGACACCTCTCCCTGCGTTGCAGCAGGTGCCTGGGTTCGTTCTGGTGATTCCGACCAGAAATCGTGCGCTTCCTGCTCCTCGTCACGCTGGTCTACAGCCTCATCTGTCACTCGTCGCACGGCACGCTCCAGGAAGAAAGCGAAGGGTATTAGGTCGCTGATGGTGCCTTCGGTGCGACTGACCATATTTGTAACCTCTTCAAAAGGGCGCATGAGCCTGCAGGCATCGCGCATAAGCACCCAGTAACGGGGTAAAAAAATCCCCAGCTCTGCAGATCCAGTCCTACCACCCAGTTCAAACAGGTATTCGTTGACGGCTCTTTGTTGTTGCAGCAGACGTTCCAACATGAGGAGCGTTGAATTCCAGCGAGTCTGGCTGTCGCAAATCAAACGCCTGACTGGCATTTTGTACCGCTGCTGAATGTCAGCAAGGCGTGCCATGGCTGTGTAGGACCGTCTGAAATGGGCCGACACCTTCCTGAACTGCCTGAGAACGTCCTGGAATCCTGGGTACTTTGAGACAAAACGTTGTACTATTAAATTCAGAACATGTGCCATGCAGGGCACATGTGTTAAATTGCCCAGTCTCAGTGCTGCCAACAGATTGCTTCCATTGTCACACACCACTTTTCCGATCTTCAGTTGGTGTGGGGTCAGCCACCGATCGGCCTGTGACTGCAGAGATGACAGGAGTACAGATCCGGTATGGTTTTTGCTTTCCAGGCACGTCATCCCCAAGACAGCATGACAACGGCGTACCTGGCACGTCGAATAGCCTAGGGGGAGCTGGGGGTGCACAGGTGTGGAGGAGGAGGACCCAGCAGCAGAGGACGAAGAAGAGGAAGAAGACGAGGTAGAGAGCGAAGGAGGAGTAGAGGTGGTGGCAGAACCGCGTGCAATCCGTGGCGGTGACACCAACTCCACTGTCGTTGTTGAGCTACACATTCCCTGCTTCCCAGCCATTACCAAGTTCACCCAGTGGGCAGTGTAGGTGACATACCTGCCCTGACCATGCTTGGAGGACCATGCGTCAGTAGTCATATGGACCTTTGGCCCAACACTAAGTGACAGAGATGCGGTGACTTGGCTCTGCACATGGTGGTACAGGTGTGGTATTCCCTTTTTTGAAAAAAAATTGCGGCTGGGTACCTTCCACTGCGGTGTCCCAATTGCTACAAATTTGCGGAAGGCCTCAGAGTCCACCAGCTGGTATGGTAAAAGCTGGCGGGCTAAGAGTGCGGACAAGCCAGCTGTCAGACGCCGGGCAAGGGGGTGACTAGCAGACATTGGCTTCTTACGCTCAAACATGGCCCTCACAGAAACTTGGCTGGGGGCAGATGACTGGGAATGGGAACTGGTGGTCAAGGTGGAAGGCGGAGTGGAGGATGGTTCAGACGGGTGAAGGACAGCAGAGGTAGAGCAGTAAGATGCTGGACCAGAAGGAGGGAGGCTTTTAGTTTGCCTGTTGCCTTTGAGGTGTTGCTCCCAAAGTGCTTTGTGCTTGCCGTTCATGTGCCTTCGCATAGAAGTTGTACCTATGTGGCTGTTGGGCTTCCCAAGACTCAGTTTCTGACTGCACTCATTGCAAATGACAACGCTTTTGTCAGAGGCACACACATTAAAAAAATCCCACACTGCTGACCTTTTTGAGGCTGGCAATCTGGCGGTAACAGTAGAAGTCGGCGGCGTTGGCGGCGTTGGCGGGTGCGTTGGCCGGCTGACCACAGGTGCCGATACATGTTGTTGCCCTACTGTTCCCTGCGAGCTGTCCTCCCTGCTTCTTCTAAGTCTTATTCTCCTCCTGCCTCTCTGACTCTCCGTCTCTCCATCTGAACTATCCTCCTCTTCCTCTCTTCTACTGGGCACCCATAAAACATCAATCTCCTCATCCTCATTCTCCTCAGATGCATCAATTTCTTCTAACAGCTCACAGAAGGAAGCAGCAGCGGGGACCTCCTCATCATCACTCATTATGTCCATCTCTGTTGTGTTCTCTGCCAGAATTAAATCTGGTGTAACGTCCTCATCTCCTTCATCTTCTTCTGCCAATAATGGTTGCGCATCACTCAGTTCAAGAAACTCATGTGAAAATAACTCCTCTGACTCCAGTGAAGAAGGGGCGCCGGTGGTGGAGGAAGTGTTACGTGCGGTGCCCATAGCAGTGGAGGATGAGGATGTTGTGGTAAAGTTAGAAACGGTAGAGGATGGGGTGTGCTGTGTAAGCCAGTCAACTACCTCTTCAGCATTTTGGGAGTTCAGGGTCATTGCCTTTTTAAAACTGGGCAATTTCCTAGGGCCACAGGATAGCATAGCAGCACGGCCCCTTGTGCCTCTGCGTGGTGGCCTGCCTTTGCCTGGCATTATTTTTAAAACAACAACAACAACAACTCAGGTGGTGTTTCTAGAGACGGTATTATTATTGATATTTAGACAGAATGTGAACAAGCTCACACAGCTAGATGGGAGTTGTTTGAAAATGAAGAAGAAGAACACACTGGGCAAACAAGGCCTACAAGGTCAACGTATACACTACTACAGCAGTGGATACGGAATATATTATTGCTGCCTGAAAAACGTCACTCGGGTGGTGTTTCTAGAGACGGTATTATTATTGATATTTAGACAGAATGTGAACAAGCTCACACAGCTAGATGGTTGTTGTTTGAAAATGAAGAAGAAGAACACACTGGGCAAACAAGGCCTACAAGGTCAACGTATACACTACTACAGCAGTGGATACGGAATATATTATTGCTGCCTGAAAAACGTCACTCGGGTGGTGTTGCTAGAGACGGTATTATTATTGATATTTAGACAGAATGTGAACAAGCTCACACAGCTAGATGGTTGTTGTTTGAATATGAAGAACACACTGAGCAAATAATGCCTACAAGGTTAACGTATACACTACTACAGCAGTGGATACGGAATATATTATTGCTGCCTGAAAAACGTCACTCGGGTGGTGTTTCTAGAGACGGTATTATTATTGATATTTAGACAGAATGTGAACAAGCTCACACAGCTAAATGGTTGTTGTTTGAAAATGAAGAACACACTGAGCAAATAATGCCTACAAGGTTAAC
This sequence comes from Xenopus laevis, assembly GCF_017654675.1. Classification (NCBI taxonomy): domain Eukaryota; kingdom Metazoa; phylum Chordata; class Amphibia; order Anura; family Pipidae; genus Xenopus; species Xenopus laevis. The sequence goes on along the minus strand of NC_054377.1, from coordinate 128,589,911 downwards.
GTATACACTACTACAGCAGTGGATACGATATATATGATTGCTGCCTGAAAAACGTCACTCGGGTGGTGTTTCTAGAGACGGTATTATTATTGATATTTAGACAGAATGTGAACAAGCTCACACAGCTAGATGGTTATTGTTTGAAAATGAAGAACACACTGAGCAAATAATGCCTACAAGGTTAACGTATACACTACTACAGCAGTGGATACGGAATATATTATTGCTGCCTGAAAAACGTCACTCGGGTGGTGTTTCTAGAGACGGTATTATTATTGATATTTAGACAGAATGTGAACAAGCTCACACAGCTAGATGGTTGTTGTTTGAAAATGAAGAACACACTGAGCAAATAATGCCTACAAGGTTAACGTATACACTACTACAGCAGTGGATACGGAATATATTATTGCTGCCTGAAAAACGTCACTCGGGTGGTGTTTCTAGAGACGGTATTATTATTGATATTTAGACAGAATGTGAACAAGCTCACACAGCTAGATGGTTGTTGTTTGAAAATGAAGAACACACTGAGCAAATAATGCCTACAAGGTTAACGTATACACTACTACAGCAGTGGATACGGAATATATTATTGCTGCCTGAAAAACGTCACTCGGGTGGTGTTTCTAGAGACGGTATTATTATTGATATTTAGACAGAATGTGAACAAGCTCACACAGCTAGATGGTTGTTGTTTGAAAATGAAGAACACACTGAGCAAATAATGCCTACAAGGTTAACGTATACACTACTACAGCAGTGGATACGGAATATATTATTGCTGCCTGAAAAACGTCACTCGGGTGGTGTTTCTAGAGACGGTATTATTATTGATATTTAGACAGAATGTGAAAAAGCTCACACAGCTAAGTGGCAGTGGTTTGAAAATGAAGAAGAAGAACACACTGGGCAAACAAGGCCTACAAGGTCAACGTATACACTACTACAGCAGTGGATACGGAATATATTATTGCTGCCTGAAAAACGTCACTCGGGTGGTGTTTCTAGAGACGGTATTATTATTGATATTTAGACAGAATGTGAACAAGCTCACACAGCTAGATGGTTGTTGTTTGAAAATGAAGAACACACTGAGCAAATAATGCCTACAAGGTTAACGTATACACTACTACAGCAGTGGATACGGAATATATTATTGCTGCCTGAAAAACGTCACTTGGGTGGTGTTTCTAGAGACGGTATTATTATTGATATTTAGACAGAATGTGAAAAAGCTCACACAGCTAAGTGGCAGTGGTTTGAAAATGAAGAAGAAGAACACACTGAGCAAATAATGCCTACAAGGTTAACGTATACACTACTACAGCAGTGGATACGGAATATATTATTGCTGCCTGAAAAACGTCACTCGGGTGGTGTTTCTAGAGACGGTATTATTATTGATATTTAGACAGAATGTGAACAAGCTCACACAGCTAGATGGTTGTTGTTTGAAAATGAAGAACACACTGAGCAAATAATGCCTACAAGGTTAACGTATACACTACTACAGCAGTGGATACAGAATATATTATTGCTGCCTGAAAAACGTCACTCGGGTGGTGTTTCTAGAGACGGTATTATTATTGATATTTAGACAGAATGTGAACAAGCTCACACAGCTAGATGGTTGTTGTTTGAAAATGAAGAACACACTGAGCAAATAATGCCTACAAGGTTAACGTATACACTACTACAGCAGTGGATACGATATATATGATTGCTGCCTGAAAAACGTCACTCGGGTGGTGTTTCTAGAGACGGTATTATTATTGATATTTAGACAGAATGTGAACAAGCTCACACAGCTAGATGGTTGTTGTTTGAAAATGAAGAACACACTGAGCAAATAATGCCTGCAAGTGCACTACTATTGGTGCACTACTATGAAGAACAGCAACAGCACTGTACACGTTAAAGAACAGTAAGATAAGTAAAAGAAAAAAAAAATATATGTATATTAAAAAAAATATTTTTCTCGGGTTGGTGCTGCTGAACTACTAGGAGCAGCACAGTAGCACACCAGTCCCACTCCCCAACACTGCTAGACTAATAGCCCTGGGCTTATAGTAGCAACTAGCAAAGTAAAAAAAGAAAATAAAAGCAGTCCTTACAAGGACTATTGGGTTATTACAGCAGTCAGCAGATGAGATCAGAAGAGATCAGTGCCCACAGCAGGCAGCTACATACAGAGCACTGCAGTAGAAGGTAGATTACTAGCCAGCAAAGCTACCCTAAAATGTCCCTCAAATCCCTGCAGACTTCTATCCCTCCAATACAGAGCAGTATCAAGTAGATTACTAGCCAGCAAACTTACTATCAACTGTCCCTCAAAGAAATCAGTGAAATCAGTAACAGCTCTCTCCCTACACTAGCTCTTGCAAGCACACACAGGCAGAATGAAAAAACGCTGCAGGGCTTCAGTTTATATATGGAAGGGGAGTGGTCCAGGGGGTGTGGGGGTGGTCCAGGAGGGAGAGCTTCCTGATTGGCTGCCATGTATCTGCTGGTCTGGGGTGAGAGGTCAAAAAAAAGCGCCAGGTAAGGCGAACCCAAAATGGCGAACGTCGCGCGACGTTCGCGAACATTCGGCGAGCGCGAACAGCCGATGTTCGCGCGAACAAGTTCGCCGGCGAACAGTCCGCGACATCCCTATTCAGGTGCAGACTCTGAACTGTTACAATTTTGCAACATTAAGTTGATCCATTTCTCAGCAGCATCTCTGGAGTATTAGCAACTATTGTATCAATTCTAACAGCTGCCTGTAATGAAACCTAGGGATTCAACTAAAGATATCAACTAAAGAAAGCTGAACTAAATGTATCAATTTAGAACAGTTTACAGGGTCAGCGACCCCCCCCTCCTAGAGTTGCTTTAGAAGGTGAAAAATTACACTTTACACTTCAATATGAGAAAAACCGTGACACATAGAAAATTGAAAGAATTTGGAAAAAGTCATTATTTCTGGTGATCTATCTGAAAACAACAAGTTGTTTGAACTTGGACAACCCCATTAAAGGTCAAGGACAGTCTAAAATAGAATAAGGCTAGAAATGCTGTATTTTGTATACTAAATATAAACATGAACTTACTGCACCACAAGCCTAATCAAACAAATAATTTATGCTTTCAAAGTTGGCTACAGGGGGTCACCATCTTGTTACTTTGTTAAATCTTTGCAAGACTAAGACTGTGCACATGCTCAGTGTGGTCTGGGCTGCTTAGGGATTGTCATAAACAAAACTGCTTGAGTTCTGCATGGCTGGGAAGTAAGGCGGGGGCTCCCCCTGCTGTTCATACGTATGATTTTTTCCCTGCTCAGCAGTTAGGGACCATCTGACAATTCCTATCCACAGCAGTAAATGAATGGAGAATTTCACTGCATATAGTCAGGTTTCTTATAAAAACGGTGCACATTTTTTAATTAAAGTATATAGGTTTCTTTTTCATTAAAGAAAGTAAAAATTGGATTTTATTTGTTTGCCTTTACATGCCCTTTAAGTCTACTAGAAAATAATGTAAACAATTATCAAACCCAATAGACTGGTTTTGTTTCCAATAAGGATTAATTATATCTTAGTTTGGATCAAGTACAAGCTACTGTTTTATTATTACAGGGAAAAAGGAAATCATTTTTAAAATTTTGAAATATTTAGATAAAATGGAGTCTATGGGAATGACCTTCGTATAATTCGCAGCTTGCTAGATAGCAGGTTTCCAGAAAATGCATCCCATACCTGTATGGTTTGTTAAATACTTTTCTGCCTGGCTGGTAAGTCTTAAAGGATGTGATTAAATTTGAACTGTTTGAACTCTATAGTTCAGTAAATAAATTTACTTTTTTTGACATTCAGGCACAAACAGGTACAGAACCAGACATTCATCAAAATGATATTTTGGGCAATCATACACACATTTCCATGCAATTATCCTTATCTGGTCTTTCTAGCTAATCGACAGGGAAAGAGGAAAATGCCACAAACAATCTACCATCTTAATTTAAAGGTACTTGTTAGGCTCTTGATTATTTTGAAGATTTTTCTTCAAACTGTTGCCCAGGAGACAGACGAAGAGCTTTGCTTGCAGTTGCATGTGGTGCTGGCCAGTCTGAATCCAAGATCGAAGCTAATTGGCACGGAGCAGGATTCTCATCCTGAAGTTGTACAAGGTTTTCTGCTTTTTGCTTGCTTGCCCTTTTCAAACCTTGAAAACAATAGATGTGACTGTATGTCTGTCCTGCAGGCCCATAAACAATCGAATGAACTGCAGGCGATAGGGATAATTGTATTATGAAAACCGGAGAAAAATTCACTTGGTTTTTTTTCCTTCAGATTTAATAATTAAACCCCCAAGACTTAATTAATTTGAAAGTGACAGATCACATTTCATTTTGAAGAGCCACATACGTGGCGCCGTGTTGGGTAATGTGATTGAAACAACACAATGAAAAAGTCCCAGCAGCCGAGAATAGAAGCAGGGCAGGTCTTTGTAAATTGGTGACATGAGGAAATGGCAATACAATGCTAAACAAATTTAATGTATGACCTGTATTTCATGGGAAATCTGCATTTCACACTCAACAATCTTCCTCCATCTGATCACCATTACTCCCTACTATATCTGCTATTCCACAGCCACAGACCTTTCCTGAAGACTATTATACCCACTGTTACTATAGACACCATCTCTCCCTACTATACCTGCTATCCCACAGTCACACTCCCTTCCCAGAGACTATTATCCACTGTTACTATAGGCACCATCTCTCCCTACTATACCTGCTATCCCACAGCCACAGCTCCTTCCAAGAGACTATCATCCACTGCTACTATAGGCACCATCTCTCCCTACTAAACCTGCTATCCCACAGTCACACTCCCTTCCCAGAGACTATTATCCACTGTTACTATAGGCACCATCTCTCCCTACTATACCTGCTATCCCACAGTCACACTCCCTTCCCAGAGACTATTATCCCACTGTTACTATAGGCACCATCTCTCCCTACTATACCTGCTATCCCACAGTCACACTCCCTTCCCAGAGACTATTATCCCACTGTTACTATAGGCACCATCTCTCCCTACTATACCTGCTATCCCACAGCCACAGCTCCTTCCAAGAGACTATCATCCACTGCTACTATAGGCACCATCTCTCCCTACTAAACCTGCTATCCCACAGTCACACTCCCTTCCCAGAGACTATTATCCCACTTCTCCTATAGGCACCATCTCTCCCTACTATACCTGCTATCCCACAGCCACACTCCCTTCCCAGAGACTATCATCCCACTGTTACTATAGGCACCATCTCTCCCTACTATACCTGCTATACCACAGTCCCTTCCCAGAGACTATTATCCCACTCTTACTATAGGCACCATCTCTCCCTACTATACCTGCTATCCCACAGCCACACTCCCTTCCCAGAGACTATCATCCCACTGTTACTATAGGCACCATCTCTCCCTACTATACCTGCTATACCACAGTCCCTTCCCAGAGACTATTATCCCACTCTTACTATAGGCACCATCTCTCCCTACTATACCTGCTATACCACAGTCCCTTCCCAGAGACTATTATCCCACTCTTACTATAGGCACCAGCTCTCCCTACTATACCTGCTTCCTGCAGTCCCAGACCCTTTCCATAGAAAAAAAAACTTCACCAATTTAGCCTATTTAAATATTTGTTAGTATATCTGTCTGTGTGTAACAACCTTTGACATTGAAGGGTCTAGAACCAACCGATAACCATACAGTATATCACATTCATTCTAATACAGTTCTACTTGCTCAGGTCCCTGCCTCAGAGATCCTAATAATAAGAACAATCACTGTAATAAAACAAGTACCTCCATCTACCTGGATGTCCTGGATTTTTCACACAACACAGTAACTTTAGTGTAACCATTTGTAGTACAGATATGTGACCCACTATCAGGAAACCTGTTATCCAGAAAGCTCCGAATTATGGAAAGGCCATTTCCCATAGACTCCATTATAATCAAATAATCCAAATTTTTAAACATGATTTCCCTTTTCTCTGTAATAATAAAACAGTACCTTGTACTTGATCCAAACTATGCTATAATTCATCCTTCTTGGAAGCAAAAACCAGCCTGTTTGGCTTATTTAATGTTTACAAGATTTTCTAGTAGACTTAAGGTATCAAGATCCAAATTACGGAAAAACCTGTTATCAGGAAAACTCCAGGTCCTGAGCATTCTGGATAACAGGTCCTGAGCATTCAGGATAACAGATCCCATTCCTGTACAGAACAATTTTGAGTTAATTAGAATACTCTCAAACATTAAAAGACCCAACTGCAATTGAAACTACAAAAAAAAAACCGTGAAACAAATCTCTGGCAGACAAAGTTCCAACTTGTTTTATTTTCAGCACTTTATTGGCTGCCAACCTACTGTATAAGATGCTGCCAACTTAAAAATGTTTTTGCCTCACCTGGAAAAGAGTGTAACTGAAACAAACACAAAAGGCAGAAGAGAATACAAAGAATGGAATTAGAATATGCAGAAGAAACAAATAAACAACAGAGGGAACATTTAGGGTGGAAGAACGGGACTAACACGAGAACAGTGATGCAGAGAGATTTAGATTAAAACAAAGCCATAAAAATGATGAATGGTTCCGATAAAGTGACACTCGTCTTACAAGGCTGGATATTTAATTTGAGTAAAATGTCACACTTATGGTGCGTTAGCTTGGGGCTCCTATGAATCAGGCCTGGCAGTTTTATTTCTTTCCAAGCAATGGGCTGACACAACAGTGACCAGAAAGTAATTAATGACTTTAATATCGGAACTTCAACATCTGGGCTTCTGTACGGCAAAAGGGAGAACTGAGCTCTTTTCATTCTATGTTGAAAACAGAGCTGAGTGGTTACTGTATATGTACGTGACACAGAGGCCATTAAGAACTTGGGGGGGGGGGGGAATCTGTTGCATTAATGACTATACAGAATACTTACACTGAAAGCAATGCATCTTGCTGACGGCCCAAAACTAGGAAAATTAAATCCACCCAGAATGTGACATTGTTGCAGGGGGGATCTTGACAAACTGCGGTCTGGGAGGATGAGATTCAGATGAGATAAATACTGTATGAGGATTAAAATGTGGGATTTAATACCCCGACTATTGATATTCTTCGTGGGACTAAGTTAGACAAGTCCTTGATGGAGGAGGAGGTGGGGGTAAATGTGGACAATAAATTTATCTATAACTAGAAGTACCAGTCAACAGTAGAATGGGACTCCCAGGAAGAGAGGATCATTTTTAGCTTCTAAAAATCATAAGTAAGGCTCCATCTATGTTGTGCAGTTTTGGTCTTCAGTGCTCCATAGGGACATTATAGAAGGTCCAACGGAAAGCAACTAAGTTGACAAAGGGTATGGAAGTCCTTAGTTATAAAAGGATGGCCAAGATGGAATTGTTTACACGGAATATCAGAAAAATATCCCTGATAGACAGGAACATGATTTGACCCATGTGTCAAATTACGTCAATGGGGCAAATTTATTAAATGTTCTTTCTTAAACTTTTTAGCACTAAAAATCTTGCGTCGGAAGAATGGTTTTAAAACGTAAAACTTTCAATATTTATTAAAGGAACAGTTAAGTATAAAACTGGATAAATAGATAGGCTGTGCAAAACAAAAAAATTGTAATATAGTTAGTTAGCCAAAAATGTAATGTATAAAGGCTGGAGTCATTGGATTTCAGCTCTCTAACTCTGAGTTAGTCAGCGACTTGAAGGGGGGCCACATGGGACATAACTGTTCAGTGAGTTTGCAATTGATCCTCAGAATTCAGCTCAGAATCAAAAGCAAACTGTGACCCCCCCTCAAGTCACTGATTGGTTATTGCCTGGTAACCAATCAGTGTAAACGAAGAGAGCTGAAAAGCAGGAAGTAGTGTTCTGGCTATTATGTTAGACATCCAGTCACTCCAGCCTTTATACATTACATTTTTTACTAACTAACTATATTAGAAACAGTTTTTATTTTGCACAGTCTATCTATTTTAGGGATGCACCGAATCCAGGATTCGGTATGCGATTCAGCCAGGATTCGGCCTTTTTTGGCAGGATTCAGATTCGGACGAATCCTTGTGCCGGGCGAACCGAATCCAAAATCTAATTTACATATGCAAATTAGGGGCAGGGAGGGAAATGGTGTGACTTTTTGTCACAAATCAAGGAAGTAAAAAATGTTTTCCCCTTCCCCACCCTAATTTGCATATGCAAATTTTGATTTGGATTTGGTTCAGTATTCAGCCAAATCTTTCTCGATGGATTCGTCAGAATCCAAAATAGTTGATTCGGTGCATCCCTGTTTACCCAGTTTTTTTTTTTTTTATACTGAACACTTCCTTTAAGTGTGAAAAACATGAAAAACTCATGTAAAGTACGTCAATGAAAACCTGCCATGTAGAGGTCAATGGTGCTCATTTACTAAAGAGCGAATTGTGTTTTCCTGACGAATGTTTACTAAAACAATTCACAACGACATTGCCTATTTACTAACACAGTTCACTAGCAAATTAGCTTGACACTGGCATACTCTTGCTGTGTTTACCCAGGCAAATTTTCACTACGGCGAATGATTGTAAATCCACTAATTTATCAATGTGTGAAATTTTAAATTTGTTACCCTTTTAAGCAAAATCTATTTTGCCAGGTTCTGACAGGAGAATGAATTCAATGAAGCTACATCCTCAACATTATAATGTCAGTGACATCATTTCCTGTATTTCAAAAAAGTTATTACTGGTAAGTAAAATACTCTGCTGGAGACTTCTGAAGCGAAAATTAAGTAAGTATGTGCCCCGATGGGAGCTGTCCTTAGCAAACTTTAAAATAATTAGAGGCCCATTTACTAAAGGGCAATTTTTAATGGTATTAGAGCTTTTTCAAAACACACAAACTCATTTTCTCTAAAATCATTTATTAAATTTATTAAAAGATCAGAATATAAAAGCTTTTTTCAGGTGATTAATAGCAAAAAAAAAAAAAAAAAATCTGAAAACTCTTTTATAAGCCTGAATGGCTAAAAAAAATGGGATCAGCACAGCACCCATTGACTTCTGTAGGACTTTGACCCTTGTTACTTAGCAAAGTATTGTATTAGGGTTTTTTGAGTTTTTTCAACTAAAATCTCAGATTTTTAGAGTTTTAGAGAAATAAAAAAAACGTGAATTTGGAATTTGGATTCATGAAAAAAAATAGAAATATGAATGTTATTAAATTGGCCCCTTGCAGGGGAACTAAATTCTAAAATAGAAACATGCTAGAAATGCTGTATATTGTATACTAAACATATTCATGAAACATAAAAATAATAATAAAACAAATGATTTATGTAGGTTATATAGGTTTCTTTTTAATTATAGAAAGTAAAAATGGTATTTTATTTTTTGCCTTTACATCCCCTTTAATTAATTTGAGGTTTAGAATTTTTAAAGTGTTTTCCCTTGTTAATACACAAACAATTGGAGTAAACAAGGATTTTGAGGTTTTTATATCTTTTCTTTAATCAGCATTTTTATTCATTTCTGCCTTTTATATTTTCATTGTTTAATAAATAAATAGACATTTGTGCATTTTTAAAATGTGACTTTAGTCATGGTTGAAAAAAAAAATCTAAAACTACACAAATTAGAATTTTAATAAATAGTCCTCAATAATGTGCTTGATTTCTTTGATCAGTTGAACACCACTCTGTTCTATGGGGTGTCCAAGTCCAGTGATGCTGAGCTCTAATATCCCCCAGCATCATTAATCCCTGATGCAAGTTGCAAGGGTGGAGTAACAATTCACAAAATGATTTTCGGCGCTGGAACTAATCGTTACAGCGCAGAGGATATTGATAAATCTGAAATGACCAGTATTTGTTTTACCGAGCAGTAACCAACTATTGTTATCGCTCAATAAAAAATATCAGATGGTTGGTAAATCTTCCCCATAGACAATGTGTGCAGCTCACAGGTATTGATCTTGGAGTAATTTGAAGGAAGAACTGTTGATACAGCACTTCTTACTGAATTTCTTCAAGATCAATACATTGCAGCTGTATCTACTTTTTTTACTTCGATTTTTACTGGTAGCCGCTGTTTAATTCAGAGCACAGGTGCCACATCACTGCAATGGACGTGTGAGTTCCCAGTAATGCTAAATGTTTTTTTGTGCAAAATTAGACCAGGCTTCTATAGTACAAATCCCTAAAATGTAAAGCATACAAGCAAATATTACATGCATTTTTGCTGGTTGCTGCTGTCTAGTGATTAGTACATCTGTCCAGTTTCGCTGAAAAATTCACAAAAATGTAAAAAAAATTCACAAAGCGGTGAAAAATTGGTGAAATGCATTGAAGTCAATGGGTGTCAATATAATTTTGATGGGCAACAATTTTTATAAACGCAACTATTTTGTCCAAATGCATTAAAGTCAATCGGCGTCCGAATAATTTTAACGCGTGATTTTTTTGCTGGTGAATTTTCACCGCAGTTTCGCAAAAACATACGCCAGCGGCCAACCGAGGAAATTCGCTGTGAATCCATACCTGGCAAATTTATTTGCCCATCACTACTGCTGTCCAATTCAATTTTTTTTTAAATTTTTTCAAGGAAAAAATTATTATCACAAACAAACTCAATTGAGTTTGTGGCTTTTCCCCCCCCCCAAAAATCAAGTTTTAAAGAAGTTTTGAAGAAACTTGAATTAAATTAAAACTTGAATTGAATTAAAATGAGGCTAAAATATAAAAATGCAACAAAAGGTATCAGAACTAAGATAAAGTAATCTAACATTTCTTGAGTGGAAAATGTTTTAGAGATTTAGAAAAACATTAAAATTGATAACATTCTTTTTAAACCTTTGTTTTGGCAGCAGTTCCTGGGTCAACTATTAAGAAATAAATCCTCCAGGTCTGGGTTGCTGGAGGGAATTGCTTTTCAGTTATTTCTTCTCATTTATGAATTTATTGAATTAGCTTTGGAGTACAATACCCCACCCCTTTTTTTTAGGCTTTAAGGTCTTGGACCTGCCAATCAAAGTGAATTATCTAAAGAGAGAGAATAAAACCCTTCACCTAATGTGAAAGACAGTCAACAAGGGCAGCGGTTATAGGGAAAATATAACGGAAGAAAAGAAAAACTTTAGAGATAATCATAAAAGTTGCCACAATTGCTCTCTCTATATAGATGACATTATGAATACATGGTGCATTTTGGGCTCTAACAAAGGTTATAGAGGAACTAACACAGGGTTCAAGAAAAGTCAATCAACTTGATGATCTTATTAAGACTTATGAGAGTTTACAATTGTTTATGCCTCTATAAAAGAGGTATGTAAATGGAGATATGATCAACATAGATATATACAAAAGTTTCAAATTAAATTGTCTAATTAAGTTTTCATTTCATGGAAAGTTGAAGGTAACATAAGAGCATCCACCAAGATTGGAAGGAAGAAAATGTCACAAAGAGCACAGGAGGTTTCTTTTCTTTACTTTACTTTAAAGGCCGTCGTATTATGAAATTCCTTATATATTATTTTATTTTCTCTACATTACACTGACAAAAAAACCCTGAACACACATGTGAGTATGGAGCAGAGAGTTCCCATGGATCCAACAAACAAGGAAATTGGAATCTAGTGTGGAATCTAACCCCACCATGTGATAAAAGGCACTACAAGTGCTATTAGACTTTGGCAACCAATAAGATATTTGCTTTTAAGAAGGTGACCAGTAAATGCTACCTGTTGATTGGTTACTATAGGTTACTGTACTATGGCAAACTTAGGGGTGATTTAAGAATGCCCATGCCTTCAGGCACTAGGGATGTAGCGAACGTCGGAAAAAAAGTTCGCGAACATATTCGCGAACTTGCGCAAAAATGCGAGCGGTTCGCGAACGGTTCGCGAACCCCATAGACTTCAATGGGAAGGCGAACTTTAACATCTAGAAAAGACATTTCTGGCCAGAAAAATGATTTTAAAGTTGTTTAAAGGGTGCAACGACCTGGACAGTGGCATGCCAGAGGGGGATCAAGGGCAAAAATGTATCTGAAAAATCTGCCTGTGTGTGCTTGGAAGAGATAGTGTAGGGGGAGAGCTGTTAGTGATTTCAGGGACAGATGATAGTAAGTTTGCTGGCTAGTAATCTGCTTGATACTGCTCTGTATTGGAGGGACAGAAGTCTGCAGGGATTTGAGGGACATTTTAGCTTAGGTAGCTTTGCTGGCTAGTAATCTACTGTTCTCTTTAAACAACTGCCATACGTTGACCTTGTAGGCATTGTTTGCCCAGTTTTTTTGGACGCAGCCACTGAAGCACAGTTGCCAGAAAAAATATGCCATATAAATGCTGAAAATAGTCATTTTTCGCCATACGTTGACCTTGTAGACATTGTTTGCCCAGTTTTTTTGGACGCAGCCACTGAAGCACAGTTGCCAGAAAAAATATGCCATATAAATGCTGAAAATAGTAATTTTTCGCCATACGTTGACCTTGTAGACATTGTTTGCCCAGTTTTTTTTGGTTGCAGCCACTGAAGCACAGTTGCCAGAAAAAATATGCCACATAAATGCTGAAAATAGTCATTTTTTGCCATATACGTTGAGTCAACGTATGGCAAAAAATGACTATTTTCAGCATTTATATGGCATATTTTTTCTGGCCTCTGTGCTTCAGTGGCTGTGGCCAAAAAAACTGGGCAAACAATGCCTACAAGGTCAACGTCGTTGACCTTGTAGGCATTGTTTGCCCAGTTTTTTTGGCCACAGCCACTGAAGCACAGAGGCCAGAAAAAATATGCCATATAAATGCTGAAAATAGTCATTTTTTTGGTCGCAGCCACTGAAGCACAGTTGCCAGAAAAATTATGCCATATAAATGCTGAAAATATAAATTTTTTTGGTTGCAGCCACTGAAGCACAGAGGCCAGAAAAATTATGCCATATAAATGCAGAAAATATGCATTTTTTTGGTCGCAGCCACTGAAGCACAGTTGACAGAAAAATTATGCCATATAAATGCTGAAAATATAAATTTTTTTGGTTGCAGCCACTGAAGCACAGAGGCCAGAAAAATTATGCCATATAAATGCAGAAAATATGCATTTTTTTGGTCGCAGCCACTGAAGCACAGTTGCCAGAAAAATTATGCCATATAAATGCTGAAAATAGTAATTTTTTTGGTTGCAGCCACTGAAGCACAGAGGCCAGAAAAATTATGCCATATAAATGCTGAAAATATGCATTTGTTTGGTCGCAGCCACTGAAGCACAGTTGACAGAAAAATTATGCCATATAAATGCTGAAAATATAAATTTTTTTGGTTGCAGCCACTGAAGCACAGAGGCCAGAAAAATTATGTCATATAAATGCAGAAAATAGGCATTTTTTTGGTTGCAGCCACTGAAGCACAGAGGCCAGAAAAAATTAAACCAGTAGGGTTTGCACCCTAGTTTGTAACGGTGGCGGAGGGAGGAGGAGGACGCTAAAGGACAGCTGTGTGTGGAGTCATGAGGCTTGAAGAGAAGGACAGCTGCATAGAAGTCAGAACAAGTCTTCCGGCGTGCAGTAACCCTCCGAGATCCACCCCTCATTCATTTTAATAAAGGTCAGGTAATCGACACTTTTGTGACCTAGGCGAGTTCTCTTCTCAGTTACAATCCCTCCTGCTGCACTGAAGGTCCTTTCTGAGAGCACACTTGAGGCTGGGCAAGACAAGAGGTTCATGGCAAATTGTGACAGCTCTGGCCACAGATCAAGCCTGCGCACCCAGTAGTCCAGGGGTTCATCGCTCCTCAGAGTGTCGATATCTGCAGTTAATGCCAGGTAGTCCGCTACCTGCCGGTCGAGGCGTTCTTTGAGGGTGGATCCAGAAGGGTTGTGGCGCTGCCTTGGACAGAAAAACATTTGCATGTCTGACGTTACAGACTGGCCAAAGGGCTTTGTCCTTGCAGGTGTGCTCGTGGCAGGATTACTGGCACCTCTGCCCCTGGAATGTTGATGAGTTCCTGAAGTGACATCACCCTTAAAAGCATTGTACAACATGTTTTGCAGGCTGGTTTGTAAATGCCGCATCTTTTCGGACTTGTGGTATGTTGGTAACATTTCTGACACTTTATGCTTGTACCGAGGGTCTAGTAGCGTTGCGACCCAGTACAGGTCCTTCTCCTTAAGCCTCTTGATACGGGGGTCCTTCAACAGGCATGACAGCATGAAAGACCCCATTCTCACAAGGTTGGATGCAGAGCTATCCATCTCCGCTTCCTCATTATCAAGGACTGCATCATCCACGGTCTCCTCCCCCCAGCCACGTACAAGACCAGGGGTCCCCAAAAGGTCACCACTAGCCCCCTGGGAAGCCTGCTCCTGTTGGTCCTCCTCCTCCTCCTCCACAAAGCCACCTTCCTCCTCTGACTCCACTTCTGGCACCTCTCCCTGCGTTGCAGCAGGTGCCTGGGTTCGTTCTGGTGATTCCGACCAGAAATCGTGCGCTTCCAGCTCCTCGTCACGCTGGTCTACAGCCTCATCTGTCACTCGTCGCACGGCACGCTCCAGGAAGAAAGCGAAGGGTATTAGGTCGCTGATGGTGCCTTCGGTGCGACTGACCATATTTGTCACCTCTTCAAAAGGTCGCATGAGCCTGCAGGCATCGCGCATAAGCACCCAGTAACGGGGGAAAAAAATCCCCAGCTGTGCAGATCCAGTCCTACCACCCAGTTCAAAAAGGTACTCGTTGACGGCCCTTTGTTGTTGCAGCAGACGTTCCAACATAAGGAGCGTTGAATTCCAGCGAGTCTGGCTGTCAGAAATCAAACGCCTGACTGGCATGTTGTAGCGCTGCTGAATGTCAGCAAGGCGTGCCATGGCTGTGTAGGAACGTCTGAAATGGGCCGACACCTTTCTGGACTGGGTGAGAACGTCCTGGAATCCTGGGTACTTGGAGACAAAACGTTGGACTATTAAATTTAACACATGTGCCATGCAGGGCACATGTGTTAAATTGCCTAGTCTCAACGCTGCCAACAGATTGCTTCCATTGTCACACACCACTTTTCCGATCTGCAGTTGGTGTGGGGTCAGCCACCGATCGGCCTGTGACTGCAGAGATGACAGGAGTACAGATCCGGTATGGTTTTTGCTTTCCAGGCACGTCATCCCCAAGACAGCGTGACAACGGCGTACCTGGCACGTCGAATAGCCTAGGGGGAGCTGGGGGTGCACAGGTGTGGAGGAGGAGAAGGAGGACCCAGCAGCAGAGTAAGAAGAAGAAGAAGACGAGGTAGAGAGCGATGGAGGAGTAGAGGTGGTGGCAGAACCGCGTGCAATCCGTGGCGGTGACACCAACTCCACTGTTGTTGTTGAGCTACCCATTCCCTGCTTCCCAGCCATTACCAAGTTCACCCAGTGGGCAGTGTAGGTGACATACCTGCCCTGACCATGCTTGGAGGACCATGCGTCAGTAGTCATATGGACCTTTGGCCCAACACTAAGTGACAGAGATGCGGTAACTTGGCTCTGCACATGTTGGTACAGGTGTGGTATTCCCTTTTTAGAAAAAAAATTGCGGCTGGGTACCTTCCACTGCGGTGTCCCAATTGCTACAAATTTGCGGAAGGCCTCAGAGTCCACCAGCTGGTATGGTAAAAGCTGGCGGGCTAAGAGTGCAGACAAGCCAGCTGTCAGACGCCGGGCAAGGGGGTGACAGTCAGACATTGGCTTCTTACGCTCAAACATGGCCTTCACAGAAACTTGGCTGGTGGCAGATGACTGGGAATGGGAACAGGTGGTCAAGGTGGAAGGCGGAGTGGAGGGTGGTTCAGACGGGTCAAGGAGAGCAGAGGTAGAGCAGTAAGATGCTGGACCAGAAGGAGTGTGGCTTTTAGTTTGCCTGTTGCCTTTGAGGTGTTGCTCCCAAAGTGCTTTGTGCTTGCCGCTCATGTGCCTTCGCATAGAAGTTGTACCTATGTGGCTGTTGGGCTTACCAAGGCTCAGTTTCTGACTGCACTCATTGCAAATTACAATGCTTTTGTCAGAGGCACACACATTAAAAAAAATCCCACACTGCTGACTTTTTGGAAGTGTGCGATCTGGCGGTAACAGTAGAAGTTGGCGGAGTTGGCGGTATTGGCGGCAATGGCGGGTGCGTTGGCCGGCTGAACACAGGTGCCGATACATGTTGTTGCCCTACTGATCCCTGCGGGCTGTCCTCCCTGCTTCTTCTAAGTCTTATTCTCCTACTGCCTCTCTGACTCTCCGTCTCTCCATCTGAACTACCCTCCTCTTGCTCTCTTCTACTAGGCACCCACAAAACATCAATCTCCTCATCATCATTCTCCTCAGATGCATCAATTTCTTCTGACACATCACAGAAGGAAGCAGCAGCGGGGACCTCCTCCTCATCACTCATTATGTCCATCTCTATCGTGTTCTCTGCCAGAATTAAATCTGGTGTAAGGTCCTCATCTCCTTCATCTTCTTCTGGCAATAATGGTTGCGCATTACTCAGTTCAAGAAACTCATTGGAAAATAACTCCTCTGACCCCAGTGAAGAAGGGGCACCGGTGGTGGAGGAAGTGTTACGTGGGGTGGCCATAGCAGTGGAGGATGAGGAGGATGTTGTGGTAAAGTTAGAAACGGTAGAGGATGGGGTGTGCTGTGTAAGCCAGTCAACTACCTCTTCAGCATTTTGGGAGTTCAGGGTCATTGGCTTTTTAAAACTGGGCAATTTGCTAGGGCCACAGGATTGCATAGCAGCACGGCCCCTAGCACGGCCTCTGCGTGGCGGCCTGCCTTTGCCTGGCATTATTTTTAAAAAAACAACAACAACAACAAAAACTCAGTTGGTTTTTCTGGAAACGATAATACACACAGCTAGATGGCGGGTTGAAGAAAACACTGTGCAAATAATGCCTACAAAGTCAACGTATACACTACTACAGCGGTGGATACGGATTACGTAAAATATATGAATGCTGCTTGAAAAAAAGTAACTCAAGTGGTTTTTCTAGAGACGATAATATTATCAATATTTAGACAAAATGTGAACAAGGTCACACAGCTCGATGGCGGGTTGAAGAAAACAGTGTGCAAATAATGCCTACAAGGTCAACGTATACACTACTACAGCGGTGGATACGGATTACGTAAAATATATGAATGCTGCTTGAAAAAAAGTAACTCAAGTGGTTTTTCTAGAGACGATAATATTATCAATATTTAGACAAAATGTGAACAAGGTCACACAGCTCGATGGCGGGTTGAAGAAAACAGTGTGCAAATAATGCCTACAAGGCCAACGTATACACTACTACAGCGGTGGATACGGATTACGTAAAATATATTATGGCTGCTTGAAAAAAGTGACTCCGGTGTTTTTTCTGGAGACGGTAATATTATGGATATTTAGACAGAATGGGAACAAGGTCACACAGCTCGATGGCGGGTTGAAGAAAACAGTGTGCAAATAATGCCTACAAGGCCAACGTATACACTACTACAGCGGTGGATACGGATTACGTAAAATATATTATGGCTGCTTGAAAAAAGTGACTCCGGTGTTTTTTCTAGAGACGGTAATATTATGGATATTTAGACAGAATGGGAACAAGGTCACACAGCTCGATGGCGGGTTGAAGAAAACAGTGTGCAAATAATGCCTACAAGGCCAACGTATACACTACTACAGCGGTGGATACGGATTACGTAAAATATATGAATGCTGCTTGAAAAAAGTGACTCCAGTGTTTTTTCTGGAGACGGTAATATTATGGATATTTAGACAGAATGGGAACAAGGTCACACAGCTCGATGGCGGGTTGAAGAAAACAGTGTGCAAATAATGCCTACAAGGCCAACGTATACACTACTACAGCGGTGGATACGGATTACGTAAAATATATGAATGCTGCTTGAAAAAAGTGACTCCGGTGTTTTTTCTGGAGACGGTAATATTATGGATATTTAGACAGAATGGGAACAAGGTCACACAGCTCGATGGCGGGTTGAAGAAAACAGTGTGCAAATAATGCCTACAAGGCCAACGTATACACTACTACAGCGGTGGATACGGATTACGTAAAATATATGAATGCTGCTTGAAAAAAGTGACTCCGGTGTTTTTTCTGGAGACGGTAATATTATGGATATTTAGACAGAATGGGAACAAGGTCACACAGCTCGATGGCGGGTTGAAGAAAACAGTGTGCAAATAATGCCTACAAGGCCAACGTATACACTACTACAGCGGTGGATACGGATTACGTAAAATATATGAATGCTGCTTGAAAAAAGTGACTCCGGTGTTTTTTCTGGAGACGGTAATATTATGGATATTTAGACAGAATGGGAACACGGTCACACAGCTCGATGGCGGGTTGAAGAAAACAGTGTGCAAATAATGCCTACAAGGCTAACGTATACACTACTACAGCGGTGGATACGGATTACGTAAAATATATTATGGCTGCTTGAAAAAAGTGACTCCGGTGTTTTTTCTGGAGACGGTAATATTATGGATATTTAGACAGAATGTGAACAAGGTCACACAGCTCGATGGCGGGTTGAAGAAAACAGTGTGCAATAATGCCTACAGGGCAAATAATGCCTAAAAGGTCAACTTATACACTACTACAGCGGTAGTAAAATAAAAAAAAGTAAAATAAAAAAAAAATGAATATTAAAAAAAAAAAATTAAAGTTGGTGCTGCTGAACTACTAGGAGCAGCAGATTAGCACACCAGTCCCACTCCCCAACACTGCTAGACTAATAGCACTGGGCTCTTATAGTAGTAGTAGTAGTAGTAGTAGTAAAACAACAAAAAAATAAATAAAAGCAGTCCTTACAAGGACTACTGTTATTGCAGCAGTCAGCAGATGAGATCAGAAGCAGGACAGCTGCCCACTGCAGCTACATACAGAGCACTGCAGTAGAAGGTAGATTACTAGCCAGCAAAGCTACCTAAGCTAAAATGTCCCTCAAACCCCTGCAGACTTCTGTCCCTCCAATAACAGAGCAGTATCAAAACGATTACTAGCCAGCAAACTTTCAACTGTCCCTGAAATCACTAACAGGCAGCAGCTCTCTCCCTACACTATCTCTTCAGCACACACAGGCAGAGTGAAAAAACGCTGCAGGGCTTCGGTTTTTATAGGGAAGGGGAGTGGTCCAGGGGAGAGCTTCCTGATTGGCTGCCATGTACCTGCTGGTCTGGGGTGAGAGGGCAAAAAAAAGCGCCAACAATGGCGAACCCAAAATGGCGAACGTCGCGCGACGTTCGCGAACTTCCGGCGAGCGCGAACACCCGATGTTCGCGCGAACAAGTTCGCCGGCGAACAGTTCGCGACATCTCTATCAGGCACGAGCGTGCAGCTACTAAAAATACACAAGAGTTCTTAAACGCCTAATTTTTGTCATTGGTGCAGTGAAAAGCACAAAGATCAGCTCAGATGGGCATAATGCATCCCTACCATGAGCAGCACCTTGTGTCTCCTAGTGCACCCCAGCTTACACATTTTCTGTATTTGTTTCAGAATGCAAAACATTGCAATAGACATCTTTTAGAGCACTGCAATTTAAGGTGAAGAAAAACAAAACTGCATTTTTATTAATATTTCTGATATTTTTCAAAACTCACTTTTTAGATATTTTACAAGTAGAAAAGTTACTTAACGCTGTTCAGAAGAGTTTTGGAGCGAGGTGGAGGGGAGAAGTGTGTGAGTGGTGGGATGCTGAGCAAATGTATATTGACACGAGAGGACTGTGCAAACAACATTCTGGTACAGACTGGAGAGAGTGATCTAACACTGGGGATATCTAGCGCTTAAGAGAGAGAGTGTGGAAGGGGACACCCCATACCAAAACAACCATCCTTTGAATCGCTTAACAGTCTTGTGTCTAGTTACATCATTAATTGGATCACACTGAACACATTTACTAAGCTCGAGTGAAGGATTCGAAGTAAAAAAAATTTCGAAGGTTTTTTGTGGGTACTTCGACCTTCGACTATGACTTTGACTTCGAATTGAACGATTCAAACTAAAAATTGTTCAACTATTCGACCATTCGATAGTCGAAGTACTGTCTCTTTAAAAAAAACTTTGACTACCTACTTCGCCACTTAAAACCTACCGAGCACCAATGTTAGCCTATGGGGACCTTCCCCATAAGCTTTCTAAGAAATTTGTGATCGAAGGAAAATCCTTCGAACCGTTCGTACAATCGAAGTCAAAGGATTGTACTTCGATGGTCGAATATCGAGGGTTAATTAACCTTCGATATTCGACCCTTAGTAAATGTGCCCCTATTTGTGTAATTAAGCACCAAAAGATTCTTAAAAGTGTGGTTCTTATAGATGTCTATTAGACAAGGAGCTTGATTCCCCATTATTATTTGGACAATTTGGAAACTTTAAAAACTATTATTTTTTAACTGCTTACACTTCACCCTGGTTAGTTTTTTAAGGAAATGAAATATAACGTTTTTGATTAATTATTCATATGAATTGAAATGACCAAAGATATTTATGAAATAATGTTTTAGTGGTCTTACACATCATACATTGTTCTTAATTTTTATTTATTGGTCTGGCCAGTCAATTTGTTTTATTTTTTAGTTCAATTATTGTAAAGGGGACGATAATATTGAATTGAAATATTTATAAATTGGTAATTGGATTATTTTACCCATGGTCTTCTTTTTAAAGTATTGTTTGAAGAGACATTGAGGTAGCTGATGATCAAAAATATTGATAGATTAAAAAATCATTTTTAAAATATTTATTATCAGTTCTTATATCTTATATCTTATCAAAGTTCTATGGAGATGTTAAAAAGAAGGTGGGGGATAGCATTGTCTTGTTCTTCTGTATATAATGTAAAAGATGATCCTTCTACTGTAACACTGGCTTGTGGGTTAGTATTCAAAGACTTAATTTAGCAAATAAAGCCACAATACTGTATGACAGTATATTGAAGAAATGTTTCCAGGAAATTATATCAAATGCGTTTATAAATCAATGAGGAATTATGACAAATTGTGTTTGCTGTCTTGTTGAAATAGACAGAAAGTCCAATAAGTTATAAACATTTTAGTTTTTACTACTTGTTACTGGAGAATTTAATAATTTCAGGTCCTTCAATGAGATTTTTGGAAAACCTGTCTGTTGAAAGGACCTCTAGCTTAATTGTTTTGGGAGCTTAGAGAATACAGTTCTGATTATATTGTCTGAAGATCTTAACTTCTTCTATAGGATTCAAAGTTTGATATTCATCTTTTTTTGTCTAGATATTGGGTTTTCTTATTTCCCAGTTCTTGTTGAGATCGGAAAGGAGCTTGTTGGCTTCATATCTGTGCTTAAATATTATGCTTTTTGTTTGGCATTAAAGAAATCGTTTTAAACCACTTTTATTGACGATTTCAAATTCCTTTCTAGTTTCTTTATTAGCTTTTATTTGAAATTCAGTGTATGGTTTTCTTAAGTGCTTAGATGTTGAAAAAAGGAGTTAATTGTTTTCTCAAATAATTATTTCTTAAAAGAAATGATTTGCTCTCTGATGACTGCCTTTCAAGTATCCCAAAATAATGCGGGATAATAGCAGTGCTTTCTATTTTTTGAGAGAATTTTTTCCATTGAATCATCACATTAAAATCTATCCTGGATGATAAAGAAACCCAATAATTTCCACAGACTATTACATTTCTTAACATTGTGGATCGTATGTCTTTTTTTATTGGAGAATATTTGGAGTAGTAAAAATGACCTATTTCCCTATTCCTTATTTTTTCTATAATATCTACAGTGGTGAGATAAAGATAACATTCAAAAATATATGTTTATGGGATTATAGTCATATATATATCTCCAAACATCTTGGAAAAACTAGAAACCAGTTTGGAATTCTGAGATGCTGATTGATTAGTTTTATCCAGGCCGAGATTTGTGGCAAAGCCATAAAGACCTGGGCAGCAGAATTTCCGGGGCGGCATGCAACCCATCTTCATCCAAATTAGGTATGAGCACTGGAGACTGGCGTGCAGGAGATTTTAAAATCGTCTGCATTTCTCTAGTGCTGGACCAATTAGACATGCGCATGCCTTCACACAAAGGAAGGGGAGGAGCAGGGGACAGGGAGGGCAACGGGCATAGCAGACCTAGGGGTGCATGCAGCGCCGATCCGCGCCTTTATGCTGCCTGAGGCGGCCTTCCGTTGCCCGGGGTCGGGGCGCTGCACGACGCTAGTGCAGAGAGTGCAATTGCGCTCTCTGCACTAGAAGAGCAGAATTTCTGGGTTGAAAACCGGAAATTCGGCTCTTAGTTACCAGGAGCGGTAACCAGGGGGGCGCTGCCGTCTGTGGCGAGTGTCTCAACTCGCCTCATTGGTGGAGCGCCCCTGGGTGCATGTTAGTAAATCCAGGCCTGGTTTTATTAAGTGACCAAATATAGACTTAATTGAAATCATTATTTGGAGAGGATATATTATTTGGAGCGATTAAATTTAAGTTTGTTTATTTTGTCATGCCTCTTTTTTCCCATTCGTGTAATATCAAGGAAATTTTAGTTGGGCAGAATATTTCATTTATGGTCCATGAAATCAAATGTTAAGAGGGTTGAAATTTTGGAGGATTTTTATCATGAGGCTTTTCTGGAAATCACTGGGCAATACAACAAAAGCATATAATAACAAAAGAAGAAAATGAAGGTGTGAACAAAATATTAGAACTAGTAACTATTATAAAATAAAGGTTAATTTTTTTTTTTTTTTGCTGCAATGCAATTTTTGGGCTTTAGTTATTAAGTGGTAGCTGATTATTGTGATCTATCGAGTGTTGTGGAGTCTCAGCTGAGTATGGCTTTTTTAAAGCTTAGGGGCAAATTCATCAAGGGTCGAATATCGAGGGTTAATTAACCCTCGATATTCGACTGGGAATCAAAATCCTTCGACTTCGAATATCGAAGTTGAAGGATTTTGCTCAAATACTTTCGATCGAACGATCGAAGGAATAATCGTTTGATCGAACAAATAAATCCTTCGAATCGAACGATTCGAAAGAATTTAATCCAACGATCGAAGGATTATCCTTCGACCAAAAAAACTTAGCCAAGCCTATGGGAACCTTGGGTTCGGTAGCTTTTAGGTGGGGAACTAGGGGGTCGAAGTTTTTTCTTAAAGAGACAGTACTTCGACTATCGAATGGTCGAATAGTTGAACGATTTTTAGTTTGAATCATTCAATTCGAAGTCGTAGTCGAAGGTCGAAGTAGCCCATTCGATGGTCGAAGTAGCCAAAAAAAACACTTCGAAATTCGAAGTATTTTTTCTTCTATTCCTTCACTCGAAGTTAATGAATTGGCCCCTAAGTGTTATTATAGGGAAAATTTGTGCTGTGGATCCAGGTTTTCCTGCTAAAACAGAATGTGAATGCATTGCCTTTATACTTAGAGGATATAAACCCATTAACTGATGGAAAAAGATGAGCACTTTTGCAACCGACCTTAATTTTTTCAAGCTTTTGATTTTAGACTGCTAATACTAAGCTTTTTAGCTCAAGTAAGAGTCAGAAACCCAAAGGTCAACTGAATAGTGGAAATAAAAAAGTGTATAGATAGTTAGGGTCTCTGACACTCTGGGCCTTCAAAAAACTGTTGAGCTGAAAGACTGTCTAGCAGCATAAAACAGTCTAAAACTGCTAATATCTCAGAAACCACTTAGATTTATCAAGGGTTGAATTCCGAAGTAATGGGAGTTTTTTTGAACTCCCATAACTTCAAAATTTGAATCAAAAAAGTAAATAAGCTGTATTCGATAATTCGATTCAAAGAATTTTTTAAAAAAAACCTTAGACTTCTCAAAGTCCACCAAGTGACTCCAAATAGGTTCTAGGAGGTCCCCATAGGTTACACAGAAATTCACCAGGTTTTAGATTGTGATTTGCGAATGGTCAAAGTCAAATTTTTAAAGAGACAGTACATGATAAATTTCAATATTCAAATTTTCGAATCAAATTTGGACTATTCCCTAGTCGGAGTACACAAAAATAGCTCGAACTTTGAATTTTTTTACTTCGAATTTTCAATTTGACCCTTGATAAATCTGCCCCTTAATATAGAAAATTTATGAAATTGCAAGAGCACCCTAAGTTTATACAAATTTATTTTTGGGGTTAAAATCCTCTTGTATGTTGTGATGTTTTTCATAATTTTAGAACATGAAACCAATAATTCATAAGAAATCCCCAAGGATTCATGCCATCATCTCAAAGTTCTGTGGTCTCTCCCTCCCCCATAAATCTTTTCCATAATTGGTTAGTAGGGAAAAAGCTATTCATACAAAAAAATGAGTAAGCAGAGAACAGGATAGTTTCTCTTAACTCAAGAATTATTATCATCTACGGTTAAATTCACACAGAGAGAGAGAAAACTTGTAATGAGAAAAAGGAATGATTGGAATAGTGGATGATATATGGGCTCTCAACGTATTTGGTGGAAAGTGCCTCGTTAAGAGCTCATTTTCCTCATCTAAAGGTTCACCTCAAAGAGAATAAAACATTGACTATTTCTTATTAAAACATCACATCAGTTTTATCACAGAGAAACAACTGTATCCATTCTCAAATTGTGCAATTTATGTTAGAATCCCATTCAATGGCGCCTGCACAAATTTGCATTATAGTAATTTGTTTCATCATTGTACTTTGTGCTGAATATATGGAATCTTGTTTCTCTGTCAATCTATCTGTAACACATTTGTCATTTGTCTACTTTTCTATCTATCTTTTATCTATCTCTTGGAAAGTTATTATGAAGGTTTTGCTCACAAAAAAATGGTATAAAAGGAAGAAGGGCAATGAGATCTTTATAATAATTAATGAACCCTTGAACTTGTCCATATCAATATCTTAGAAGCCTAAGGCACTCAAGTTATAACCTAGCTACCATACACAAATGTTGCCCCTTTAACACTATTGTGGGCTAATCCACTTTGTGCAAATCATTGGGGCTAACATTAATTCTTTTTGCATTATATGCACAGAAGATTTACACCAGAAAGTATTTTCCTTCTGGTTATTGTAAAGCCTAAATAATTACATTTTAGAAATTATGAAACATAAAATAGCCCCAGAGGAGATAATAAAAGCATGATGAATTGCTTTATCCTATAAATATTATGGCTGTGGCTTATGCAGCAAAAATGTTATCTAATATCCAATGTGACAAAATGGAAAAAGAACAAAGGACTGCAAGTGGCGTAAGATGGATATTACTATCACTAGGTGGCAGTTAGTACTTGGGGGCAGATTTATCAAAGGCAGAGATGAATTTTCGAATTAAAAAAATTCGAATTTCAAAAATTTTTTGTCTACTTTGACTAGGGAATAGTCGAAAATTTGAAGATCAAAATTTATTACGCACTGTCTCTTTAAAATTTTGACTGACCATTTGTCATCTAAAACCGGCCAAATTGCTGTTTTAGTCTATAGGGGACCTCCTAGAACCTGGAGTCAATTGGTGGACATTGAAAAATCAAAGTTTTTTGGGGCAAAACTTCTAATCGAATGCGTTATTCTTTCGATTCGTATGATTCAAATTCGTCCGAATACGGACCTATTCAATCGAAAATGGACCTATTCGACCAAAAAAAAACTTAATTTTCGGTTGGTCTTTTTGAATTCGAATTTCGAAGTTTTTTGAATTTGAAATTCGACCCTTGATAAATATGCCCCTTGGTGTCAGTTTATAAAAGAACTGCTTCCTTACAGTTATGCTTGAGCTCAGGGGCGATCCTGGCCCCTGCCTGTGGAGGCTTGCTGCTGCCACCCCCTCCCCCCTACAATCACCTTATTGGACCTGGAGGGGGTACAGGGGAGGATCCACAATGCTGCCAGGGGGTGCAGGATGCACATTTTTGGCTCTCTGCACTAGAAGAGACACATTTCCAGTTTGAAAACTGGAAGTTTGATTCTTAAAGTTACAAGGAGCAGCATTTTTGCCGCCCCTGGTAACCAGTGGGGCACTGCTGCCTGAAGCGAGCTTCTCAACACGCCTCATTGATACAGCACCTCGCTTGAGCTATTATTATCACTTATACCTGTTTTCAGAGTTGGACTGGACTGGTGAGACACCAGTAAAAAAACAAGGTTGGCCCCGCCAACCCAGGCCCTGACAAGCCAGGCCCTCTCTCCACTGTGCTAGCAGCTGCATGGGGGGCCCTTGAGATTGTAGCCCCAGTGGGCCCCAGACAAACCTGTTGGACACTCCCTTTTTTTAAAAAAAAAAAGAATATTTTTATTTAAATTTTTCATAACAATATAAAATAAACAGTCATGAAGGTACATAAATTCCGTTGTCATTAGAGATAAACAAAAAGAACACCAAGAGCCCCAATAGTGTAATATGTATTGGTAAGGGATAATGAAATAAGAGTAGATAACATATACTCACAAACCAAGGTTACCAATAGGCAACCACTGTAAAGGCAGGTGGGGAGATTGTCCTGACCCCACTCAGGATTAAGAAGTCGCTCTCTGTAGATAGAAAAATGGTATCAACCTTCCAACCAGGGTGGACTTAGTATTGTATAAAAAGAACAGAGGCGCCAAAAGAATAAAAGGATATAAACGAGTTAAAAAACAAAAACTTGGTAATCAGAGGAGGCAGTAGTGGACTTACCTCCTCCAAGCAGACACAAAACGACTGTAATTAAGCAGTCAAAATGTATTAACGAACAACGCGTTTCACGGGCTCAGACCCGCTTCTTCAGGCAATAAACATAGGAGTTACAGCATCTGGCAGTAGTTTACACACTTAGCGCCATTGTCATTAGAGTCTTGACGATTAACAATGATAATCAAACTATGAAAACAACTTAGCTTAATAGAATATTAATCTTCCCATCATTATTTCCCACATCCAATGCCCAAAGGTGCTTATTATAAACAACTTGTGGCTAACATCCGATTCATTTGGTGACTCCTGGGGGGTAGCCGTGGGTTCTGTTCCTGTAGTCAGTGAAGATTTTGAATATATAGGTCTGTTTCTGGTGCTATAAAGTTTTTAGATAATAATTCTGTATCATACCAAGAGATGCGTCTGAATGCATGGATTGTAAGATGTCTGATATGTGTAGGGAGTGAGGATATGTAACCCATCCAGGTTAAAAAAAACTTTTCTGTATGTAGTTCTTTGTTTGTAGTAGATTACAAGCAATCCATGTGAAAAATATAATGTCATTTCTGTTTAACTAGTGAGAGCAGGGCCGTTCCTGCCAGGAGACAAGATGAGCACCTTGCCTCAGACGGCAGTGAACGGCTAGTTACAAGGGGCGGCAAAAAGCCACCTCCTGTTATTTTAAAAGACGAATTTCCATTTTTTAAACCGGAAATTCAGCTCTGCTAGTGCAGAAAGCGCAGTACACGCTCGTTGCACTAGCGATGCAGCCCCTTTTTTTTTTGTAACTTAGATTTTATTCTTCATCAAAGAAGAAAATACAAAGCAATAGCAAGTTTGGTACAGTCATTACACGTGGATCAGAAGGAACAATATGAGGTCTCCGTTACACATCAATGCCCAGTGCTTATTCTCACAGTCCGTGTTATACATGCTAGTCTGTATATGTACCAATTAGCATTAAAACAGTTATATAAAATTATACAATAAAAGAAAAAAAGAAAAAAAAGACAGAGACCAACTAGAGAGAGAGGGTCGTGGACCAGTAGGGAAGGGGGTCCTAGTTCGCTAAATGCAATTGATATTGCTAAACTGTTTGTAAGCTAAGTATCTTGCAGAGTTGAATTTGAAAGTAGTTCCCACGGAGACCAGATCTTAAGAT
Organism: Xenopus laevis; assembly: GCF_017654675.1. NCBI lineage: Eukaryota > Metazoa > Chordata > Amphibia > Anura > Pipidae > Xenopus > Xenopus laevis. Next base: position 128,562,047 of record NC_054377.1, on the reverse strand, counting down.
ATAAGGGGACTTTATTTTGCAGTCTAGCCAAATTATATTCATGATGCAGCCCCTTTTGACCCACTCCGACGCTGAACTTTTAAGCGCGGAGTGGAGGGCGGCATCGGGGTTGCTGCCTCAGGCGGCAGCAGCCCACGGATCGCCCCTGAGTGAGAGTGGGGGTGCAGATGAGGAAAGCCCATGATGGAGGATGGTTTTGCTAGCTGCCGCAGTTAATCTTTATGCCAGGCATCTCTTGTGAGTTTATTTATGGGGGGGGGGTATTCCAAAAAGTGCCCATGACAAAGTAAAGGGACTTGTCTGCTGTGTTAGAGATTTCCAATATTCCTGAACTTGCTGACAAAATTGTTGAATTTGGGAGCAAAGCCAAAGGCAGAGCACAAGATCAGCTTGGGTTGATGGCATCTCAAACATTTACCCGTAATTAAGGTATCCATACGATGCCTCCTAAGTGGTGTAAGATATGAATGTTGTAATATCTGTAAAGACATTTCCTGGTATTTACTAGCAGATAAAGTTTGCATAGTTTTTGCATGATATCAGGTTTGTCTACTGGTAATGTGGTCCTAAATATACGATAAATTTGGGATATCGTTTTTCCCGTATTACATTTAGGCCATAGTGTGTTTAACGGATTGTCTTTATCTGCCTGAGAGAGGTGTTGTAAAACTTTTGTAGTATAATGTGTAATTTGGATAGAGAGCATATAATCATTTGTCAAAAATGGAAATTTCCGAACATTTTCCTTGGTTAGAATAGTAGATGTATCACTAATAATATCTCTGACTGATCTTAAATTTTGACTTTGCCAATCTAAAAGAGTCTTGTTGTTTTTCCCTATTGGAAACATTGGATTACCGAACCATGTAAGATAAATTGAGTATCCAGGTGTCAATTTAAATCTGCGCCTTACTGAATTCCAGGTTTTGTAAGTATCTATAAATAAAGGGTGTTCATGTAAATCTCGGGGAATGTCTTTTGATGATGAATGAGAAAGTTAAGGGAGAGACCTGCTGTCAAGAGTTGGTCGAGTTCTGCGGAGGTTTATGTCACTCCCTTTTTTGAACATGAGGAAATTCATGGCAACTATTGATTCTGTTTGCACATTTCCTTGATTTGATGACTGGTAATAGGCAAATCTGTTCAGTTTTGATTTGCCGAAAATTTCACCGTTTTTCAGTGAAATTCGCAAAACGTCAAAAAATTTGCGAAACACATTGATGTCAATGGGCATCAAAATAATTCTGACGTGAGCGACAATTTTTATACATGGGACTATTTGGTCCAAATGCATTCAAGTCAATGGGCGTCTGAATAATTTTGACATGCGACAATGCTTATGCGGATTTTTCGCTGGTGCAAATTTGTGTTATCACTATTGATGATCTCTCCTTTTACTGGCCTTGGCTTCATCAAACTAAAAATGGGGAATCAAGAAAGATTTGACCTAAATTCCTTTTAGCAACACATTCCTATCTGCCAGGATAAATATTCTGAAAAAGCATTGTTGAACCAGTGCAGTTACATGTGTCAATTCATCATGTGCAAATCGTATGTGGGGTATCGCATTATTGATAAGTTGGCCACTTGCTAGTTTTTCTTCCTCCAATTTTTTCAGTAATTTAAAGGGGTTACAGCGCATTGCTTCAATAGGTAGCACTTCTGCCTTGGAGTGCTGAAGTCCTGAGTTTGATTCTGGCCTGGGTACTATTTGCAAGAAGTTAATTATGTTGTCTGCATGGGTTTCTGTCAGGTACTCTGGTTTTCTCCCACACTCCAAAAACATAAAGGCAAGCTACCTGGCTTCTGATTGAATTAAATAATGGTGTTTGTGATAGGGACCTTGGAGTGTAAACTCCACTGGGGGCTGATGTGAATGATAAACAATCTCTGTAATGTGCTGAATCAATGTATTGGGACAGTATACATAATAAATACAGTTGGCTTTGTGCAAAAGCAAGACAGTCAGGTGAGTATTTATTGAACTGAGGAAGTGGATTAAACCCACCTTGAGTTATAGCCACGGAGTACTCAAGGCAGAACAAGTTTAAGAGAGAGATACAGCAGCAGCAAGTGAGTTCATAGCAGATACCAAAATGTTTTTTTCCTTTTTATTGCCATTATAGAATGGTCAGTAAAAAACTGGGGGGACAAAAACATAAATCTCTTAGCAAGTGAAGTCAGATACTTACCATGACTGTCCATTTCGCCTTATTGCTGAAGCTTCTCTTTACTGATGCTCTAAAGGAATTCTGCAGATTTCTGTTCATGGTGAATTTTTTTGTGCAAAAGGTATTTTTTTCTAGTGAAATGTATATATATATATATATATATATATATATTTTTTTTTTAATAATTGCCTTTTTTTTGTATATGAAAGCAGCATGCTGGCATTGTTTCTAATGGAAGGGCATAAGGAGCAAGGTTACAGGACGCCAGAGAAGTGAAGCCTGGAAAGCAATTAATAAGGAAAAAGAGCAGTAATGATGCATGGAAGCCAGCATAGGAGCAAGTGAGCACAGGGCAAAACCAGGCCTAATTGGCGAAGAAATGCTGGAGTGAGACATGAAACGGCACTGAAATATGCCACATGGTGTGCAGAAAGCACAGGGCACTAATGAGGTGATGAACAAGACAAGTGCCACAAATGGTTGGGAATAATGCAGGAAGAGGACAGATAGCTCTAATAACAGAAAATTATATAATATTACTAAATAACAAGTAGGGTTTATTTGCCATGTATTTCGATAGGAAGGCAACTAAAATCCAAAGACAATAATACATGCGTGAGTATTAAAAAAAAAACAAAAAACATCATCAATGTTAATTTTAATTAGTCTAAACTAAAGCACATATTAATAACTGGATTGACAAACTGTCACAAATCGGCACCCAGAATCCAGAACCAATGCTAGGCTCCATGGTCTTGGCTTTTGCTTCCGCCTTTTAACAGCCGCCTTTTACCTCGGGAGGAGCCCTCGGCTAATTGGTTGATAAGAGAGGAGCCAAGCGAGGGTTCTGGACGGGCAGAGGGGCACGATCGTTTAGCAAAGTCTTTTGGGCAGAAGGTCACAATTCAAAGGATAGACGAAAGCGTCAAAACAGGCCGGGTCAGTGCGGGCAGAATTCAAGCGGAGTCAGGCAGTCAAGGGTCAAAACCGGGAGATCAATCAAGAGTGGTCAAACAGGCACTGGTCTGATTATGGAGTGCAGAATAGTCATATAACAGGCCAAGGTCAGGATGACAGAAGTCAGGAAAAGTCAGGCAGGCAGGGGTCAAAACAGGAATCAGATTATCAGGATTATCAGAAATAGCACCCAGTAACTCATGAGGATGAACCAAACAACTGGCAAAGGACTATACACTGAGTTCCCTTCAAATAGGGTTTGAATTTCGTGCCATTGCGCACTGACGTCATCACTCCAGCGTCAATCCGCCTATAAAAACCGGCAGTGCGCGCCGCTGTGCCAGCTAAGAGGAAAGACCATGTGGCAGGCGTCCCTGCTGGAGTTGAGGCGGATGTCCCTGCAGACCCCCTAGACCACCAGGGTGAGTGTTTGTTACACAAACACTGCCAATGTCGAAGTGGGTTTAATAGGGCCCACCAGAGAGCCTGACATCCTTGGCCCTGGGATGCCAGTGGTCCACCAGAAGACCTTAGGCTGAGGCCCCACTGTCCAAACTAATAAACCTCCTCTCCTCACTCAAACTCTTTAATCTCCTAGTCTATTTTCTCTACATACTATACTCCATTTTTAAGCCTCTTTGTTCCCATAAAGAAATAGGGAACAACCAAATGGTTAGACACAAGAGGCCCACTGACAGCTGGGCTCACTGGAAGTTTTCCTGATATCCTGGTGGGCCAGTCCGACATTGGGGCCAATGGCCATTTTTCTAGACTGGACTAGACTGGGAGATCTGGTATCCTGGTAAACCAGCCAAACCTTAGTCACTGCCTTTTATGCTTCCTCCACAATAATACATACTCTTATAGTTTTATGAATCCCAGATAATTTATCATCAATTTAACATCTCTCAAAGTGTTCATAATACACAATGTGCTGCCCTGTGATGCTGCCACCAAAGTAGTACAATGTAAGCTTTGCCTTAAAGGTGTGGTTCCCCTTTAAGTTAACTTTTAGTATGTTATAGAATGATCAATTCTGAGCATTTTTTCAATTGGTCTTCATTAATTCTTTTGTAGTTCTTTTTTTATCGTTTGCTTTTTTCTGACTCTTTCCAGCTTTCAAGTGGCGGTCACTGACGGCATCACGCTGCTGACCATAGGAAGTGACTCAGAAACCCTTTGGGTACAACTACATGGGCGTTTTGATTTATGAAACCTTCCATTCCAACGCAACACGAGGAATCGCAGGTGTCACGTTGGAACGCGCCGAATCTAAGTTAAGTAAGTAAAGTAATAGGAATGTCGAAGGTTGTCACATTGTGCATCCGACACAACACTACTTTCAAATGCGAACACTGCATGTTGCGTCTTCATCCGACAGTCGTGTTGGTGCGATTCCTTGTGTCGTGTTGGAACGGAAGGTATCGGATGTCAAATCGCCTGTGTAGTTCTGCTTTTAGACTTAATTAAAAAAAATAAAAGGGCATTGTTTCATATCCAATTCAAGATGCAGTAATTCAGTATACATGTTAGATTTACAGAAATCTTGGTCTTTCCATTTGGGGAAATGTATGCCCAGTTAAATGAGTGATGACTCTTTTTAGCTTTCAAATGGGGAGGGGGTCACTGACCCAGCCAGCTAAAAACTATTGATCTGTGAGGCTACTGTGTGGTGATCGGTTTAATGCCTATTCAGACATAGGCAGGGAGGAAGGACTTTAAAGGGCATGTAAAGTTTAAAATAGAATAAGGCTAGAAATGCTGTATTTTGTATACTAAATATAAACATGAACTTACTGCACCACAAGCCTAATCAAACAAATAATTTATGCTTTCAAAGTTGGCTACAGGGGGTCACCATCTTGTAACTTAGTTAAACATCTTTGCAAGACTAAGACTGTGCACATGCTCAGTGTGGTCTGGGCTGCTTAGGGATCATCATAAACAAAGCTGCTTGAGTTCTGCATGGCTGGGAAGTAAGGCGGGGGCTCCCCCTGCTGTTCATACGTATGATTGTTTCCCTGCTCAGCAGTTAGGGACCATCTGACAATTCCTATCCACAGCAGTAAATGAAGGGAGAATTTCACTGCATACAGTCAGTATTCTTATAAAAATGATACACATTTTTTAATTAAAGTATATTGGAGATTGGTTTCTTTTTCATTAAAGAAAATAAAAATGGGATTTTATTGTTTTGCCTTTACATGCCCTTTAAACTATAAGTTTAATGTGTTCTCTATGTTTTCTTATTAATGAGTCATGATACTGATACTAAATGTATGACTATTGTTATAAGTCAGACAAGTCCACTTTGCTTCTTACAGATGCTTAATTCAACTGTTATTGATCAGTAAAGCCAAGCCAGGTTCCTATTATTTTTTCATGATGATTTGGCCACTGGGGGGTTACTGTTTAGTTGGATTAGATTGTATTTGACCTCAGCGAGGAGCAGTTTGTCTTCTCCCTCTTCTTAATAAGGCCCTCTGTGCAGAACAGCCCTTTGTTCTACATATTTACTGCCAATGAAAGGAACGGTGCTTATGAATATATTTCTCATATCATATGGAACTCTCAAGGAAAAAACATTTGGAGATATGTTAAAACAGCCTGTCAGAGATATGTATGATATATATATATATATATATATATATATATATATATATATATATATATATATATATATATATATATATATATATATATATATATATATATATAGAGTGATCGTATTGATTAAAGGGGAACTATCGAAAGGGGTTGGTCAAGAGCAATATAATTATTTCACAATACAAGTATTGGATCTATTATCCAGAAACCAGTTATCCAGAAAGCTCAGAATTACGCAATGTTCGTCTCCCGTAGACTCCATTATAATCAAATAATCACAGTTTTTAAAAATGATTTGTAATACTACAACAGCAGCTTCTACTTGAACACAACTAAGATATAATTAATCCCAATTGAAGACAAAATAAGCCTATTGGGTTTATTTAATGTTTAATTTTTTTTTTTAGTAGACTTAAGGCATGGAGATCCATACAGACAGATCCATAATCAAGAAAACCCCCAAGTCCCAAGCATTCTGGATATCAGGTCCTATAGCTGTAATAATTGTTTTCATGATAGCACCCCTTTAAAGGAAAGCTCTTTGGTAAGTGATAGCTATATTGGCGCATGGGCAGTTGAAGTAGTCTTCCAGTATGTAGCAACTGCACATGCACCAAAAGCGATGGAAATTGCCAAACGGAAGGAAGAGGACCCGAAGAAATCCGAAGAGCCGGAAGATGGCGCCCACAAGTTCCGCTGCACCTACTCTGAACTTATTGGCGTTAACATAGGTTAATATAGGTTAAAGATTAGGGGCAATTACAGGTGTTAACACCTATGCAGGGGGACTATGTAGGGTACTGGCTAGGGGTTTTTATTAGTGGGGGGTAGTGATGGGTGAATTTAATCGGCAGGCGCAAATTCGCAGCAAAATCCCGTTATTCGGGCAAATAAATTTGTGAAAATTTGCTGGCATCAAAAAAATCGACGCCGGCGTAAAAAAACTGAGTTTAGCTAATTTTTCACCGTTTCGCGAATTTTGCAGGAAATTCATGAATTTTTCGGCGAAGTGAAATGCCCCATCACTAGTGGGGGGTTGAGTTCTCCTTTAAGAACTGGATCATTATTACATCCCAGATTTGTTTGTCCGCAACCATACTTATCACCTGACTGCCATAACCTTCTTCCAGTTCTATAATCCCTTTTTATGAGAAGTCAACAAGCAGATTGCCCTATTAGGTTGGGGGCATAATGATAGGCTGCACTGATCACAATAATGCTGCTGAGATATACCAATAAACTCTGTACCCTATACTAAGCACAATCCATCTATAAAGATTTAGAGCCATGAGGCCCTTTAATTAAACATTTTGAACCATTAAAGTGTTATATGTAGTTCATTTTACAGCAGCATTGGATAGTCATTAGACCTCCCTTGATTTACAGCAACACTTGCCATAAAAATGAAATTAAAACCTTGTTGTTAAAGCAAGACTTTTTTAGCCTTTTTATGGCGACACTTTAGCAAACATCACCTCGTACAACTGGGTTTGTGAGCTGTAAATCAAGAGACACAGCACTGGTGGAAAGTGAATTCAGAAGGGAGCGCAAAGGATGGAGGGTAGGCAGAAATAGCCGGGCTGAAACGATTATTTAAGAATATATCCTTTCTTGTCTGTGTTACAGGTTTTAGGAAATGTTTAAGCTTTTAATATTTTGGGGTTAAAGATACAGGTCCAGTTAATCATGGCCTCGTTTAAATACAATAATCATGGGAAGACATACAGTACAGCTTAAAGGGGTGATTCAACTTTAAATTAACTTTTAATATGATGAGTGATAATTTGAAACAATTTGCAATTGGTCTATATTTGTTATTATATGTGGTTTTGGAGTTTTTTAGCGTTTTATTCAGCAGCTCACCAAATTGCAGGGGTTTGTAATTCATCACCATCAGTCATTTCCTATTATAATTTAAAGCTCTTATATTATAAAGCGGGTACCCTGATAACTTCTGGCATGCATTATGCAGCTATAACCCTCTCGGCTCCCAGCCCTGCATGACTTGTCTCTTGTCTCACAGCTGCACCATTTCTGCCTTCTAATTAGCCAATTCCTTTTCCAATCACTCCTTATTGTTCCCAGAACTTTTCTTTGCTTTTTACAGAATTCTATCATTTCCGATTAAGTTTACATATGTTTGATAAATGGAAATGTTTTTGCCTGCGAGGCTGGATCACAAGCCACTCAATTTATGGCTATTGTATATCACTTAAATGAACTGTAATTTAGAAAGGAGGACTGATTCTGTAAACTGCACCTTTCCAGCTCTCTGTATCATTACCAGGAACCAGCAGCAGGAAATCTCTATCCTAGATCCAGACTAATGGCTTTAAATCATCTCAAATAGATTAGTGCTTCTGTGCTGCTCCAAGCTAAGCATTGTTTAGCCATGGATGTCCAAGCACCCCAACAGTCAAATGTGAAATTTACAGAAAATAATATGGAATATAGCACCAGTAGTATGGAACTCACATTATATGTGTTGCCCAATATGGAGCCATAAATTCGCAGTGCAATGGTGCAATGGGGTGGCGGGGTTCTGGGTTCAATGCTTGTTCTACATCACTGCTGTCCAACCGGCGGCCCATGAGCCCCCCACATGAAAGTCTGCCTGCAGTGACTGCTTACCTTGTGTGAGCTTTAAAGGGTGTCAGTACTGAGATGAACTGGCCCCTGCATTATTTACACCTCAAATTCAGATTGTAGCCTGCATTGTTCACATGTGTAACACCTCTATTGTTCACACCATAAAACCCTGTATTGTTTACACCTCAGACCCAAGATTGTACCCACATTGCTCACCTGTTCACACTCATACAAACTGCTGGAGGGGGACCAGCATTGTTTAACTGTATGTAGCACAGTATGAACTGTTCATTTTAGAGTGATAGATTACCCTGTTTCCTGCTATATTCTGCCTGCTCCATGCTCCTTATGTGTGCCATACTCTGTCTGCCTTGTTTCTGCCATACTCTGCCTACCCTATACTCCCTGTGTGTGCCATACTCTTTGTCCTATACTCCCTGTTTGTGCCAAACTCTGCCTGTTCTTTTCTCCCTGTGTGTGCCATACTCTGCCTGCCCTATGCTCCATGTGTGTCCCATACTCTGCCTACCCTATGCTCAATGTGTGTGCCATACTCTGCCTGCCGTATGCTCCCTCTGTGTGTGCCATACTCAAACTGCCCTATGCTACCTGTGTATGCCATACTCTGCCTCCTCTATGCTCCTTGTGGATGCCATACGCTTAGTGCTAAATAAATAAATAAACAATGATAACAATGCTAGTGTCCGGACCCGGCAGCCTTCCTAAGGTGAAAATTAGGACCAAGTAGGAAACTGTAGCACAGGCACACTAAGGGTTAAGAAGCTCAACTTTAAAATCCATGCAGAAGTCAGGGCAAGAAGTGATGAGTAGTCAGGATCAGAGTAGTCGGAATCAGAGCAGATGGTTGGGAACCAGAAATCAGGGAAAGCAATTTAGACATACACAGGAACTCACAGAAGTAAGATCTATGTTTGAGCATTGAACCCAAGTCTTCTGAGTCTGAATCATTAGGTTTTTTTTTTCTCCAGGTCTATGTTCCTTTATGGGAAAGAAATGCAGTGGCCCAAGGAAGTTTGTACTGCAGTGCCACCATCTTTTTCTTACCTTTCCGAGACATTCTTCATGAAGACAAATCAGAAAATTTTACTCTTATGTGCATACACATGTCTAAGTCATCTTAGAGACTCTTGAGAAGGGTAATAAAGATGGCTGTATGACACTGCTGTAGGAACTGCCACTAGATGCTGCATTGATTTCGGTAAACATGCTGCCAACTTTCTTTAAGAGCCCTTTAACACTGGAATGCCAAATGATTGTTTGTTTTTTTTAAAATTGGACAAAGAAAACCCTCATGCTCAGAGTTACCAAAATCATCTGATGATTGGAGGACACTTTAACAAAATGCGATCGATGGTAGTTACAGTGATTGCAAGCTGATGGCATTTGGACTGACAGCAGGGGGAGGCTTTACTTCTTGGTTATACTATCAGAACGAATACTAAGAAAGTGCTGTACTTACACATATTTTGCTGAAAGTATTATCACAAGGGAGTTTGATAATATTTTAGGATTCTTTCTACACCATGCACAGTAAATGAATTAGTATTTAGCCATGCAGCCTGAGGCTTTTATGTGCTCCTTGTTTTAAAAGGGTGGTGCTGAGGTCAATGCATGTAGGGTGAATTGGCCCAGGAACCTATTTTTGGGGACATTAAAAAAAGAAAAAACATGATCTTTTCTGATTTTGGGAACCAAAAGTAGTAGAGAGTGTATAGAGGGATCCCCAACCTTTTTTTTTTTTTTTTTACCCCTGAGCCACATTCAATTGTAATAAGAGTTGGGGAGCAACAAAAAAATGAAAAAAGTTCCTGGGGATGCCAACTAAGGGCAGTGATTGGCTAATTGTTAGTTCCAATCAGGGCCTGAACTATGGGTAGGCACAGCTGGGGGGGCGCCAGGAACGTAACTTCTCTGTCTCCTACTACTAGTCTGGTCCCCTCTCTCCTCTCTGGACTGTGTGCATCAATTCACGATTGCGCTTCTACTTCGACGTCAATTCGCGTTTGTGCTTCTGCGTAAATTTGCGCATGCATGCAAGCATCTATTCATGCATGCACCCAGTCAGCGCCGCAGCCAGCCAGGTTGCCTAGGGCGTCTGGCCGGCTGGGACCAGCACTGGTTCCTGTGTGGACTGACAGTTTCAGTGAGGGTCTGTTTGGCAGTACCCCTGGTTTTAATGCAACTAAAACTTGTTTCCAAACCAGGAATTCAAAAATAAGCATCTGCTTTGAAGCCACTGAGAGCAACTTTTAAGGGGTTGGTGAGCAATATGTTGCTCACAAGCCATTGGTTGGGGATCACTGGTTTATAGTAAGGCAAATGTCAGTTACAATTTATGCCAATGTGGTCCAACTTGCAGTCTTCAAAGGGGTCAAGGGAAACATTAGCCCTTAATTTCCCCTGGTGGCTTTTATCATTGGCTGCATCCTGTATTTGAATTTCTCCTAGATTCACACTAAGTGCAAGACACAAAAAGTATAGTATGGCAGCAAAAAAGCTTCCCTAAGTAGTCAATTCCAGGGATCCCATCAAGAAAAATTGATAGTGCAGATTTGGTCATGGGCAGGTTTGGTCACAAAAATGCTATAGGCAATATAAGGCCACATGAATAATGTTCTGTCTAGCCTTTCTGAGTCTCAAATAGTAGGGACGGGATCATGGGAATAAGGCACTTGTGAAGCCAATTGGTGGCATAAACCAGTATGCTCATTTTGAGGGACCTTAGGAACTTGATTGTTTATGAGTCCCTCATAATTTCCCTCAAACACAAAATTTTGGACTATAGAATGCTGATGGCTACACATGGGAAATGTAAAGGTCTGGTCGAACTAAATAAAAAAGTACATACTTATATATCTAATTTGTCATCAAATATATTTGCTATAATTTTGTTCTTTAAGCGTCTCTGACTAGGGTTGACACTTTTTCTGAAAAATGAATTTCAATTACCTGTCTCTGCTATCTTCCTTCCCTATTAATAACATTGGCATTAAGCAGTATTTGTACCTGCTGGGCTGATAAAATACTGGCAGGTGGCCACTGTATCCCAGACCCCAGCCTGCAACATACTATTCTCTAATGAATAATAACAATTTTAGGGAAATGGAACAAAAGTTGTAAACAGAATAAAAATGTGCTAAGTTAAAATAGACAATGCAATTCTGGTTGTTAATAATTATTTAAAAACCTTTATTGAATTTCTTTTAACCATGCAAGTACTGGGTGGAATAGAGAGGCAACTCGCAGTCCTACATTACATACAGTAGCTGCACTGATGGCTCAGCTCAATCTAGTCAGTGGTTGACTCAGGATATGATCCATAAAGCTTTAAAAAAAATTAATGTAAACAAGGCTCCAGGGCCCGATGGCATACACCCCCGGGTTCTAAAAGAGCTTAGTTCAGTTTTAGACCAGCCCCTATTTCTGAATTTCTCAGATTCACTTTCATCTGGTATGGTACCTATGGATTGGTGATGTCATTCCAATATTTAAAAATGGATTACGATCTCAGCCTGGCAATTATAGGCCAGTAAGTTTGACATCGGTGGTGGGCAAATTATTTGAAGGCTTGTTTAGGGATCACATTCAAAATTTTGTCCTAGTGGATGGCATTATGTGCAGCAATCAGCATGGCTTTATGAAGAATAGAAAAAGTAATCCCAATAGACCTATAACATGGATGAAATGTTTTAGTATGCAGAACTACTCGCAAAAGCCTTGTAGTTAGCGTGCCTGTGTGTTTTAGGACTTGCGTCGTGTATGGTGGTGCCTATATGGAAAAAGATACAATAGTGCAGTACAGTCGGTCTAATTTTTTAACGGCAGATTACCGTCCACGCTTACCCCTCAATGGTGCGGTGGATGCGCATGTAAGTATCACCGGTCCGATTCTCAAGTTGTCCTTCTCAGAGTTTTATTTGTTCAGATGGGCTTTGGAGCGGCTTTTTCGGTTGGAGACAGCGGATGCCGGTTTTGCTGCTTTGCGTCCTGCACGACCACTTGAAGGTGATCTTTAGAACCAGAGGTAGGAGTCAGAAAATGCTGGTCAGAAGGGAAGGTTTGGGTGCTGCTAACGGTCGCACGCAGTATTGGAGACCTCTGGTTCTAAAGATCGCCTCCAAGTGGTCCTGCTTTTTCTTGTCAGATATAGAGATCGAAACACTGTTGTCTAGCGCACCTATTCCCACTGACTTTTTTAATTCACACATGGACCAGTGGACCCACATACTATAGATGCTGCTCGAATACCATTTTGGACAAAATTGCGGTTTCTTCACCATTGTATATATAGACTTTATGAAGAATAGGTAATATCAGACAAATTGGATTGCTTTTTATGATGATCCTTGCAACAGGATCTTGACAAACTGGCAATTTGGGCAGCTAAGTGGCAAATGAGATTCAATGTTGATAAATGTAAAGTCATGCACCTGGGATGTAAAAATATCCAAGCCACTTATACCCTTAATGGGACTGCACTAGGCAAATTCATTATGCAAAAGGACCTTGGAGTCCTTGTAGATGATAAACTCTCTCTAATGCTTTATTTACCAGTAGGTATTTCCAGCTGAAACATGGTCATCCATTGCGATTAGAAGAAAAGTGGTTTCACCGAAATATTCGGAAGGGGTTTCTTACAGTGAGAGCTGTGAAGATGTGGAATTCTCTCCCTGAATCAGTTGTACAGGCTGATACATTAGAAGATAGCTCATAGTACAAGTTGATCCAGGGACTAGTCTGATTGCCATTTTGGAGTCAGGAAGGAATTTTTCCCCCCTCTGAGGCAAATTCGAGAGGCTTCAGGTGGAGTTTTTTTGCCTTCCTCTGGATCAACTGGCAGATAGGCAGGTTAAAAAAAGTAAAAAAGTTGATCTTGATGGTACTATGTATTAAACTCAGACACATTAGGCCACATGTACGTACACAAGTGCAGTGAACAATGGGGGTCTCTGCAGGAGCGGTGATAATCCTGCACCCAGCCCGCCATTGCCTAGTTATACCACTGGAACTTATTTTGATGCCTCTAAAGAAATTGGTTTTATGCTCAGCTGACTGCAGGGACCACAACTGCAAACGTACATGAGCCATCTAGAATCTATGGTGCTAACATCTGTCAGTGCTGTAGATTTGTGGGGTTAGGACTGGGTGCAAAGTGCAAAAAAATGAGTGCAAACTTATGGCCTGCCATGCACTTTTCTTACAGTTGACAACAGACACAAGGGATTTTTAAATGAGAACTAAGGGGCATCATTTTGCATTACTTTTTGCTCTAGCACTTGTGTCCAGGGTCATAGTAAATTACCCCTGTAATGGTATACAGACGGTACTGTATTCATGGAGGCATAACCCCAACACCCCCACCCATCCCCTAACTTTCCCATCATTCAGACTTGCCACAACGGAGCCCTGGGCTTACCGGGTACCCTATGGCAAATGATACTTGCAGAGCAGCCTTGTATGGAGCAGAGATAGACCCCAGGCAAGTGCAGCTTTTGCATCCCTTAGTGCTCTGGTTCTTGCATCTGGGGTCATAGCAAATTACCTCTTTTATATTCTATAGCAATAAAAGAGTATAGTGCACATTGGTGCACAATAAATGTGCAATCAGAGACAAGTTAGAAGAGTGGCTAAACCTTTTTGCAGGCTGGTATAATTGATAATAAATAAATGATAATACACTCAAAATAAACATTGTTAGCATTGGGCATATTTCTTCGATTAATGACTTGTACTGCCTTCTCCCCCAGGGAATCTCTCCCCACATCTGCACTGACTCTTCCTAGCAGCAACCCACAGGCCCATCAAATAAAATGAACTTCATATTACACCAGGCATTTCCAGAAGGCAAACAACATCAATAAAATAATAAACAAGAAACAAGCAGGTGAAATACACCAGCGCCAACTGTTTTAAATAAGAATCCTACGGATTTAGGATCAGTAGGTAACAGTTTTGCAATTCATATAATTGTGAGGTGCTGAAATCTAAATAGAGAACTGCAGAGGCTCAGCAAAAAGCCAGAGCTGCGAAGCTGTGGGTCTGGGGTTTTGTGTTTATTAACTAAATTACAGTGTCAGGAAAGTAACGGGATGATGGGGCTAAAGCTTTCTTTAGGGGGGCCAAGCAGGACCCTTGTGCCCTTGGTCCATTCATTTTGTCCCTTGATGTGTTATCTTGGCTGTCAGAGGACACACACACTTAAACATGCACATATTTACATTCTCTCCCCTAGTATCCAATATATTAAGTCTATTCTCTCTTTCCAGGATGGAACCAGTGTGTCTTAAATTATACTTCCCTTTACAAGCACAAAAAGTGACTTGAAATGAGAAGTAAAGGTTAAAACACTAGGGAGTTGCAACCCCCTATTGATTTAAATTGCATAAGCTTGCGGTACAGGTATAGGATCCATTATTTGGAAACCTGTTCCAAATTACGGAAAGGTCATCTTCTATAGACCCCAAATAATCCAAATGTTAACAAATTATTTCCTTTTTCTTTGTAATAATAAAACAGTAGCTTGTACTTGATCCCAACTAAGATATAATTAATCCTTATTGGAAGCAAAACCAGCCTATTGGGATTATTTAATGTTTTACATGATTTTCTAGTAGACTTAAGGTATAAAGATCCAAATTGAAGTGAGGAATGCTCAGACTTATACGTGGAAGAAACCAAACAACCGTTACACAACCGTATGGTGCAGCAAAGGAGAGCTAGCTCTTCTGGTCAGGACTCAGCTGTGTACCTAAACCTAAAGGAAGAAGGACACACGCTTGAAGACTGCCAAGTTGAAATTCTGGACAGGGAAGAGGAATGGTTCAAAAGAGGGGTGAAAGAAGCCAAGTTTGAACAGAGCCGGATGGGGCTCAACATCTATTGTTGGCCACATACAATGCTGTTTTGGCACCTCTCCCTGGATTGTTTTATAACACCTCTTAGCTCCAACCATGTTAATACCATCAACACTTTTCCTTCATGAGGTCTCTGACCCCATGCTGGTTTTGCTAAATAGATTATGCTGATTGGCGTAAGATTCCAGGGTATATATAACCAGAAATATTTTGATACAGGACATTCTGAATTGAGAAAGATCGGTTGATGAATGAATGAGAACCTTCACAGTCACACAAATCCCAAGCATTCTGGATAACAGGTCCCATACCTGTACTAGGTACAGTATCCAGATTCAATTCAATTCAGTATACACCCCTATAGTCAGATGATTTTGGAGGTGTGCCCCTTTGTAAAATGTCATTTGGATTGAACACAGTCACATGAAACTCTTCAAGAAAGTACCTGGAGCCTGTGCAATGTTTCATGGAAGATGTATAAAGGCCCCCAGGATCAGTCCGGCCTACTGAAATATATATTGGTGGGTCCCAGTACTGTAGTGCTGGCCCTCTGCGCTTACAATGTGTCCCCTAACTGTACTAGTGAGCCCCACACCAGGTTTTTGTACAGGAAATACATTTTTATCCTATTTGTCAGTCTGCCATATTGTCTGCTCATCCCCCCTAACACAGACATAACAATGTAGAGTAAACAACTAGTGATGGGCGAATAAATTCACTAGTATCAAATTTGCTGCGAATTTCCTCGTTTTGCTGCCAGCGAACAAAATCTGGGAAAATTCACTGGGGAAAAATCTGCTGCGTCACAAAAATTTTGGCACATCAGAATAGTCGCGAGCATAGAAATTGTTGCGCGTCAAAATTATTCAGACGTCCATTGACTTTAATGTATTTGGACAAAATAGGCGCATGTATAAAAATTGACGCACATCAAAATTGTTTTGACGCCCATTGACTTCATTGCATTTTACAAATTATTCGCCGTTTCGTGAATTTTTTGGTAAATTCGCAAGTTTTTCGGTGAAACAGGCAAATTTGCCCATTACTATAAACAACACCTTTGCTGAAGGCATATCTAGCTTTGCAACTTCTGCCTCTTGGCCAATTAATACTCCACTTGCTTCAACTGACAGAAATGCAGCAAAAAAGTGGGTGAGACATGATAGAAAAGAAAGACATAAGAGTTTCAGGAATGAGTCTGAGTGATGGAAATGAGAGGGTGAAAGGGATAAGGGCAGGGTCATACTGGGTTGTTGGGACACTGAGAAAAATCCCTATGGACCCCAGCCCTCATGGGCCCTGCTGGCTCAGGCCCCCTCCCACAGCCTCATATATATACTATGATACCAGTACCCCTTTAAATGAGAGAGCAGGAAAGCCCAAATTGATTCCTTCATCTGCCTTCCCGCGAGTCTATATTTAGTGCCAAATACTGAAGTATTGTAATTGCAAACATAAAAAAACATTGGCAGGTAGACTCTACTGATGGCAAAAACTGTAATTCAGCACAGATTAGTCTGTTGTGTATTTTCTATGGGAAAACAGGAACTTTAATCGAGTTAATGGCTTTATACTGGAATGCTGGCAGCAACATGGGAGTTTCTAATGACAACGCTGGAAAAATGCATCTGACAAGGGAAAATATAAAGATAACGTTATAGTTTATCGGGAATACTATTGTTTTTTGTTTTTACATAGCACTGTTGTGACCCACCTAAAGTAACTGCATGTGGCAGTGCTGCTGTGGTTGTACTGGAACAGGACAATAACAGTGAACATAAAAGTCATCCAGAATATTGTTAAGCATTGTACTTACTCTATATAGTAGTTTGGATATAGTTATGCAGAACAATAGTTATCTGGCAAACAAATTCGCTCATTAGTGTTACCTCTTTCTAACATGTTTGTGCTTTAGCTGCTGCTAAGGTTGCCCCATGGCTGTTATGTACCAGCTTGACCAGTAAGTATGATGCTTGATGCAAATGTAATTAATGGAGAACTGTCAAAAGTAAAAAAGTAAATCAAAACTGTAATATGAGTTATTTTTCTGTACTCAGCAGTCTGTGCCTCTATATTTGGACTTTTAGGCAAATGTAATAAAAGTTTTGCTTTAAACAGACCAGTAAAGGCTACATGTTGTTTGGTTGCTCTAGGTTTACTAGATCTGTAGCAGATTTTGAAACACTTATTACAGTGCACCTTTACCTCAATATGTAATAGCATAAGGTGTTTGCTACTAAACATTCAAACGGTAAATGCCCATATGGGTTTCTGCATATGGGCAAACTTAGTAGGGTCATTTCTAAAGTGCAAGGCAAGGTGCCAATTGCAAATAATGGGAGCCATCCACACTTTACTTTCTATACGTTCTGCAGTCCTCACTAGGAATGAGTGAGATATGTTTCCATGTTTTGCAGCAAAAAAACACCCATAGACTCTAAGGTATAGTTAAGGTTGCCACCTGTCCAGTATTTCACCAGCCTATGTAGCTGCCGGTAAATTTGTAATCATTAGTCAATCTACGTCACCACGCCCCTGTGACATCACTGGCCTGCCTATTTACATCACAATCCTCCCCCTCACGGACCCCCTGCCCTGGCTGGTAAAGATTTCCCAAAAAGTTGGCAACCCTCGGAAAACACCAATTCCATTCCACAAATATTTACTCTCCCACCCCATGTGTCCCTTAACTTGTGAGTCATTCAGATGTTCAAGTTAGTTCAGTGCTGCCAGATAAAGGCTGCAGTGGAACCCTTTCTTTACTGCCTCCCCTATGGGGATTGTCCACCCAAATGATTATTTTGTTCTATCATCATATTTGACCAATAAATGTAAGCAGCTCCTGTCCAACTTCAGCACTAATCAGCTAGAGATCTAGTAGCTACTGTGTCCTTGGGAATATTCTGGAACTGTGTGGGAACCAAACAAAGTTAACATCCTTGGTGTGGCCTCCTGACCCCCCTCCGAACCACACCACTGCATTCCCCCCAATACTACCAGATTATTATTTCCTGCGCAGAGAAGTGCAAGGTTGGAAGGTGCCATCTCGCTCTGCTTAATCTCCTTCTGCAAGCGACTGTTGATACTGAGCATGCTCAGCTGATGCTGAATCGGACCTACTGAGCCTACTCTCTGTTTGTAATCAGTCTGACCTTTATAAGAGGCCCACAGATATTCTGTTGACTCTGGTTTATCAGTGGAGTGGAGTTCTAAAAGGCTTGAAATCTATATTTTATACATTAGCATTCTAACCTATTACCTACTTGACTATTCTCTGCCCAGTGTGAAGGATGAACGCAAAGCCTAGCCATGGAACGGGCAGGCGCAAGGTTCAGAAAATTCAAGTACAATTGCATTTCTTTATGGCATTGGAGAGTTCAAACAGGTGGGAAGGGCATAATCGTAAAGTAACAAACAGACAAAGTTGTAGTCTGCTCCCCACCATTACCAGCAAGGATTGACTAAAACAAAGGAGCACAATATTTGTTGTCTATTTGTAGAACGATGCTTGCAATTACAAATGATAGTGGTAGAAAACAGTAGAGGATGAATGTTTGTAATTATTGTAAATAGGAAATGTATAATTTATTTTAGGATGTAAAGTAATTAGGCTGCTTATTACAGTATATTTGTGCAACGACTCTCCGTGCAGAACAGCAATGATGGAAATCCTTAATTCTGCCAAAATTATAAACAATTCTAATTTAGCTATCAATTCATAATAACTCTTAGAAACCTATCCACTGATATTAAGCCGACAGCAGAGCATGATTAATGTGTCCCTCAAGATGTTCCTGAATTGCAACTACCAGAAATAACCAGCAGACTGTTGATGGAATGCTGGGTTTTCTAGTTTTTCAGGAGGGCCATTTGTTACCTCAAAATGAGGTCACCAAATGAGTCCAGAGGTGGCAGTAGCTCCAGAGTTCCCACAGATCAATGTGCAGACAAACACATTGGCGACCATTGCATATTTCTGGGTTACTTTGTGGTTAGTGTAGTGTAGGGGTCTCTAGAGTGGTTTTCCCCAACCTTTTATACATGTGAGCCACATTCAAATGTAAAATGAGTTGGGGATCAACATAAGCATAAAAAAGTTCCCAGGAGTACCAAATAAGTGCTGTGATTGGCTATGTGGTAGCCTCTATGTGGACTGGCAGCCTATAGGAGGCTCTGTCTGCAATTACATCCGGTATTATGCAACCAAACGTGCATTCAAGCCAGGAATTCAGGAGCAAAATCAACAAGGGGTTGGTTGGGGATCATTAAAGAATATTATTAGTCCTTTGCAAAGTGCAGAAGAGAATAAAGTTCCATGGAAGGCATGGGAATTATTAAAGCCACCTATCACAATCCAAACACATGATAATTTTTTTTAAAAAAAGTTCAATACCTTTATTCTCGTAGCATGGTTTTTATTCAACGGAGGAAGCACATTTTTTTTTTAAATAAACTTTGATTTTTATTCATTTTTGGGAAACAAAAATTCAAAAGCAAAATCTGAATGGAGTGTACAGAGGAAGTGAAGAGAACATGGTAAGGCCCATGTTACATAAAGAATAATCCAAGGTGGACCAGCAAATATTCTATGTAAAACAATATTGTATCCAAAAAGTGACGGGAGATCAACATGGTGGAAAATCCCAACCTTAAAATGGAAGGAGATATCGAAGTGAGTTCATGAAATATGGGTCAGCCCTGGACACAAGTTTAACCATTATCATATTGTAATAAAAATGACCTGGGATCTGGAATAACAATCAACATCTAGGGAGATAATGTGAGGGGATCAGGCTTCCCAGATTTCTGAGAATTTATCATGGGTATTTGAGAGGACACAGGTCAGCTTTTTGTTAAAAATAGAAATAAGTTGAGCCTTGAGAAGAGGGCTAAGAGGAAGAGTGTAAGCCAAGGCCTGGCTATGAATTGCTTATCCGCAGTGAATAAGAAAGTCATCAGTCTCCAAGAATGACAGTTTGTATTTTGCACTTGTACCTTCTTTTCTTCTTCTTTAAAGTGGGATGGAGGGATTATATGTACAATGGAAACACCTTGTGGAGATTTGGAACTAGGTACCAACATGATAGTACTTTCTAGGGGCTCTCAAATTGGGCACTTTACCAGTGTATCCCACATTCTCTGCTAGGCTTTAGGGACAAAAATTTGGCCCAGTTCCTGTACCCAGCATTTAACATAAGAAGGTACCACGCTATGCGCTGTGTCAATAAGCGATTGATACAAAAAAAGACAGCAATACTTTAGAGCAGTGATCCCCAAAGAGTGGCTTGTGACCAACATGTTGCTCCCCAACCCCTTGAATGTTGCTCCCAGTGGCCTCAAAGCAGGTGCTTATTTTTGAATTCCTGGTTTGGAGACAAGTTTTGGTTGTATAAAAACCATGTGTACTGCCAAATAGAGCCTCCTGTAGGCTGCCAGTCCTCATAGGGTCTGTTAATAGTCAATCACAGCCCTTATTTGGCACCCAAGGACTTTTTTTCATGCTTGTGTTGATCCCCAACTCTTGTTACATTTGAATGTGACTCATGGGTAAAAAAGGTTGGGGACCTTTAGAGGAAGGAAAAGAAACACACTGTGTAGGTGGACCTACTGTAGGTGGCATGTAAGGACTTCTATAAAAAGGTGACATAATGGTATAACTGATAAATATGGTATTTCCTAGGCAGAAAGCTCATTTTGAAAAAAGTTGAATGGAGTTATAAAGTTGCAAAAAAAAGCAGCTTGTCACATGTATTTGCTGAAACTTATGTGCTTCTTTCCATATACAAACTTCCTTGCTGACAAAATGGCTAATGGGTGATTGTTTTCCTGGATACTACAGTCATCTCCCCATCCCCATGTTCCATATGTTACTGGCAAGTATTTACCTGCTGTTAATTAATCTTCAAAATCACATTTCTATAGTTTTAATAACAGACGTTAAATCTGTGGGGGATCTTCCCACTTTCCATTGAAAAACCATTATGGATGTGCTACAATGTGCGGCATGCTGTTCAATAAACTGTACATATTACATGCATAAATTGTTAAAGGTTTCAGAATCCGTTGCAATGTTGACTATATTTTAATATAGGTGTAGTTGTATTGGTTAAATGCTGAGTGTGGCGACTGTCATAAACATCACTCATTAAGTTTAATTCAATCTTATGCTGCTAGTGCCTCCTGTGCAGTTTACATCAAAGGAATGGCATCGGTTATCTGGAAACCCGTTAACCAAAAAGCACCGAATCTACTCCCATAGACACGATTTTAACCAAATAATCCAAATTTTAAAAATGATTTCCTTTTTCTCTGTAACAATAAAACAGTAGCTTGTAGTTGATCCAAACGAAGATATCATTAATCCTTATTGGAAGCAATAACCAGCCTTTTAGGTTTAATTAATAAATTATTATTTAGTAGACAAAATATTTAGATACGAGTTGTGGGAAAGATCCCATATCTGGATCCCCAGGTTGCAAGCATTCTTGAAAATAGATCCCATACCTACACAATCATGAAGCACAAATCAAGTTTAAAGGAGAATTAAACCCTAAAAATTAATATGGCTAAAAATGACTGACCTTATTGCACCAGCCTAAAGTTTCAGCTTGTCAATAGCAGCAATGATCCAGGACTTCAAACTTGTCACAGGGGGGTCACCATCTTGGAAAGTGTCTGTGACACTCACATGCTCAGTGGGCTCTGAGCAGCTGTTGAGAAGCTAAGCTTAGGGCTCGTCACTAATTATCAAGCAGAAAATGAGGTTGGTCTGTAATATAAGCTGATGCTACAGGGCTGATTATTAAATTCTGAAGCTAGTTGCACTGGTTTCTGTACTGCCATGTAGTAATTATCTGTATTAATTACTAATCAGCCTTATATTTGTGATATTTCTATTCTATTTGTACTGTATATTGTGAGCAGCACAGAGCATGTGCAGTGAATCAGCAGAAATGAAGATGGGGAGCTACTGGGGCATCTTTGGAGACACATATATTCCCTGCTAAATGGCTTTGATTGCCTTGGGCTGGTACAGAAGTCCAAAACCTAATGTACAACATTTCTAGCCTACTTCTATAGTTTAACTTTCCTTGTCCTTTAAATCAAATTTGAATCTACAGTAAATCTTGTTTTTCTGACTAAAACCAGTTCAGATGGCTTTGCATCATCATACCAGCTCCATTTCTAAATATTATAATAATAAAATCAGAAATAATTATTTTACTAAAACAAGACTTTTATTTGGCTAAATTCAAAGTAAGGGACATGAACAGCACACATTTTATTTTGTAGATTGTACTATGGAATAGATCTTATTCTTCTTGCCTGTAAGATCCCTCAGTGCAATTATACTGTAAAGCCTATGCAATGTAGCCTTAGTCTTAGGGGCAGATTTATCAAGGGTCAAAGTGAAAATTCTAATTAAAAAAAAATAGAATTTCAAGCTATTTTTGTTTCCTTCGACTAGGGAATAGTCGAAATTTATCATGTACCGTCTCTTTAAAAATTCGACATCGAGCATTCACCATCTAAAATTTGCCAACTTGCTGTTTTAGACTATGGGGAACCTCCTAGAACCTATTTGGAGTCAATTGGTGGGAAAAAAACCTTTGAATTGAATTCAATGTTACGTTGATTCGTACGATTTTAATTCAATGTTAATTTTGTTAATTAAACAAAAACGGCCTATTCACCAAAAAAAACTCTATTGTTTAAATAAATTTCTGTTGGTCTTTTTTTATTCGAATTTCGAAGTTTTTTTTTATTCGAAATTCGACCCTTGATAAATATGCCCCTTAGTGTATCATAAAGACTGTTGTTGTTTGTTCTTTGTGGGACCTTAATTTTGGTGGTTAGATGTTAGGGCATCAGTCATCATTGTTCAGTTAGTTTTGAGCTAAGAGTTAATGGTGAACTAAACACTTGCTCCATGTCTACTAAAGGGCCCAAGCCTAAAGAAAAGATACATAGGATATACAGTATTTTACAATATATGGTATGTGGAAACCTGTCTGTCCAACATCTCTTTCCATTACCATGAATATTAACACGACGTAGGCCCTCAGTGATGCTGGGAATCAGACCTGGTGAGCAGTCAACATTCCAATACATCCCTCAGGTGTTGAGTTGAGTTTAAGTCAGGGCACAATGCAGGCCACTCAAGCTCTACCACTTCCATTTCTGCAAACCAGTTCTGTATGGACTTATTGTGTGTATGGGCTTATTGTCCTGCCTTCCCCAAACTCTTGACACAAGGCACTGTATGAAACACAGTTTTGTCAAGAATGTCATTGGACCATGTTGTGCCACCTGTGTTGACAATAATGGGTGTGGCTTAAATAGGTAATGACAATTAGAACATGTAAACAAAAGAATTCTAAACAGTTTGTTACAAACAATTATTTGCTGTACTATAGAAAATACTTTATATCATTCCATGGGTTTGCCACTTTGATTTATATTTCTTCCTTTCCAAATTAAAAGATTTGACTTGTGTTCAATATACAACTTAGGAAGGTTTTTTGTGTTTCCAACCTACATTTTCCCATAAAGGGGGAAAGAGGAGAGATACTGAAAGCAAACTTGCTAATGAAGGCAATCTATTTCGCTGTGCCTGCCCCAGGCATTTGGATCTCAAACCTCTGAATCTACACTTATCATTTACCCTATTATACATAACATTCCATATGGCCTATAGATTTGGGAGCTCTCAGTTTATTATAACCATATGTCACTGCATTGGATTTTATATTAATGGGAATGAGTTTTATATTGTTAATTGCATCTTTTATTCAATTTGAATATACAAATAGATGACAGATATGGCAGATGCTTATATATATATATATATATATATATATATATATATATATATATATATATATATATATATATATATATATATATATATATATAGTCAAATACAAGAGTCCTCTGCACTCAACCCATTATCAATATATTTAAGACAGCGACATTTTGTGCATATTGCTACTGAAAAATGCCTTACCCTTTAAACAAAACAAGGATTGTTTGTCCATATATTGCAATATATTTAAGCTGGCCAACTACGTCAAAGTCATCCCATATCTGGCCAGTCCTACACTCAATTTTCATCTGATTCATTAAGAATTCTATTGCTTCATTATACATTTTACACAGGGACTAGGTTTTACCTGCAACTTACTTGCTGCTTTCAAAGTAAAACTCCCAAACTTGGCTGCCCTTTTATTAGACACCAGTGGGATCACCTGACTATAGCTGGGAAGGGTGGGAGCTACAACATGGAGCTGGTCACTGCTCCTGTATAACTATAACAAACAAGGGAAAGTTGTGCTCACCACTAATTTTTAAAACCATTAGGCGGGGGTGCAATGAGGCTGTGAACACAAAATACATATAGTCAAATACAAGAGTCCTCTGCACTCAACTCATTATCAATATATTTAAGACAGAGACATTTTGTGCATACTACTACTAAAAAATGCCTTACCCTTTAAACAACACAGGGATTGTTTGTCCATATATTGCAATATATTTAAGCTGGCCAACTACGTCAAAGTCATCCCATATCTGGCCAGTCCTACGCTCAATTTTATCTGATTCATTAAGAATTCTATTGCTTCATTATACATTTTACAAAGGGACTAAGTTTTACCTGCAACTTACTTGCTGCTTTCAAAGTAAAACTCCCAAACTTGGCTGCCCTTTTATTAGACACCAGTGGGATCACCTGACTATAGACTATAATGGTTTTAAAAAATAGTGGTGAGCACAACTTTCCCTTGTTTGTTATATATATAGTATATAGGAAGAAAGCACTCACAGCAAATAACTGATAAAAGGAAATATAATGCTTTACTGCATCACAACAAATTGAGTCTCAGTTGTTCTGATGCAGTAAAGCATTATATTTGCTTCTATCAGTTATTTGCCGTAAGTGCTTTCTTCCTATATATGAGTGCCGGTACCAAACATATGAACATATATATATATATATACATATATATGTATTTATTCTCCCATTACTAGGGATCAGCTTTCTGGGGGTGAAGCAGCCCACTGCACAGTCAAAACTTATGAAAGTGTAATATCTTTCAGGCAGTTTATTTTGACATGCAAAAAATAAAGACAATACACAGTTAAAAAAAAATCTGCACCACAAGCCCAATCAAACAAATAATTTATGCTTTCAAAGTTGGCTACAGGGGGTCACCATATTGTAACTTTGTTAAACATCTTTGCAAGACTAAGACTGTGCACATGCTCAGTGTGGTCTGGGCTGCTTAGGGATCGTCATAAACAAAGCTGCTTGAGTTCTGCATGGCTGGGAAGTAAGGCGGGGGCTCCCCCTGCTGTTCATAAGTATGATTGTTTCCCTGCTCAGCAGTTAGGGACCATCTGACCATTCCTATCCACAGCAGTAAATGAAGGGAGAATTTAACTGCATACAGTCAGGTTTCTTATAAAAACGGTACACATTTTTTAACTAAAGTATAAAGGAGATAGGTTTCTTTTCATTAAAGGAAGTAAAAATGGGATTTTATTTTTTTGCCTTTACATGCCCTTTAAGTGAAGAACTTTGCCAATCACAGAGCTAAGCTCACTAAGTACCCTGTTATGAATATCATCCAGCCCCAGACCTTTGTTTATCTTAACATGTTCTAGTCTCTTTTGAATTTCCTCATGTGTGAACCATGCATCATTAGTTGTATTACTAGAATTGGGACTATTTAAAAGGAAACATTCATTAACTGGTTCCTCATTTGTGTAGACAGACGAATAATATGAGTTCAGAATCTCAGCTTTTTGTTTGTTCTCATCAACCAGCTGACGTCCCTCTGATATTAAGGCTCCCACCCCTTCCTGCTTTTTTTACTCATGTTAAAAAGATATATAGTGATTGGTGAATCTGACGTGTTTTGCCAAAATGCATTGAAGCCTACGGGCGACAGAATTTACTTGATGCGCGACATATTGAGCAACAAATTTTGGACGGCCAACAATTTTTTTTCAACCACTGTTGTCTATGGGCATCATTTACGTGACAAAACTTATTGAATGATTTCGCTCAAATTTCGAGTCAAATATTAATCGGCTGTAGGCAACACTTAATCACATTCTTGTTAAGCTTAATGTGATATTGACTTCAGTCCTTGTAACTCTCCCTATCCGTGCCACCAGGATTGGACAACCAGCCTGTTGTCAACATATCTTTGCTCCACTCCAAATGAATTTGTGCCCCTTTTCCTTTAAATCTGCCACCAAGAAAGCCAGCTGTCAGAAAAAAAATGGCTCCAGTACTGATTATTTTCTTTTCTTACAATACAGTTTATGTCTCTCATATTTTTGCTTTTGGAAACATTACCTTCACCTCTTACACGTGCTATGGTTTTGAGCTTATTTCTTTTCCTAAACATACTGTACCTCATGTTAGGTCCTCATCTCTTAGCAACAGTCCTCGCACCTTCTGATTATCACTGTCAATGACCAGTCTGTGAATCTGACAACTGAATGAAAATAGTCAGCTGTTTAACTTGTTCTTGGTTTCAGTTTCTTCTCTTTCTTTTTTATGTGGAGACTTCACCCTTGAGCCAATCTCTCATGTGTCTTATTCACTTTGGATCACAATATTCCTGAACTTCTCAAAGAAATGATATCTGTTATCTGCATCCACTTGAAAAGAATTGGAATATTTGCAGGTAAATTCTTCACATTGTCCATAACGATAATGGGTAGTGTTTGTAGCCAAAGGCTTTCTGTAAGAGTGTTCCCTCAATGGTGATTGATAGAATAGATTGCAAGACTTATTTTAATGTCAAATAAAGGTTGATATCAAGAAAATAATATGTAAAGATACGGTATTGATCGCCATGCTATTTAATAGCAGAAAGAGACTAGATACAAGTGTATTGACATCTTTTGCAATTCATTCTAGCATTTAAGCACTTCTTATTGCTGTCAGTTTTGACAGTTCACAGAGAGTTTATAGGATTTTGCAGACGTGATGCTATTGAGTATTTGCAACTTGTAAAGTTAAATGAAATGCCTGGTCTTCCAGGTTGTTTAAACACCTTAGCTATTCTTTTTATACACCCTCAAAAATGAATCAGCACATGAATAGCAGTGCCATGCACCCTATGATTATTGCATTTCTGTGAGTACCAGGTTTTGTAAATAATGTATTTTCTTAGCGGCAGGGGGCTCTACTAAATCTATATGCTCATGACATAAGCATACCTTGCTCAGGCACACATAGCCAAAGCAGCTGATCAGATATTTAATTTCATCTTTCTAACTGCACTTGAACCCAATGCTCTTCTGTAAACATGTACTGGGCCAGGCTACTGTTAAAGGTGTAGTTCACCTTAAGTTAGTATGGAATTGACTCTCCTAATCTGGGCAACTTTCCAGTTGTCTTTGTTTTATTTATTTCTTTTTTTGTTTACTGGTGTTGTTTTGAAGTAACTTGCCTTTCTCTTCTGTCCTCTCTTTAGCTCACAATGTAAAAATGCTATCTAACAGTCACTGAGGATACAATTTTATTAAAAACAGCTTAAAATTGCAAACTGGAGAGCAGCTGAACAGAAAGCTAAAATAACTGAAACAAAAAAGACAAAAAATAAAGACCAGCTGCAAATTGTCTCAGGATATCACTCTTTACAGCATAATACAAGTTAATGTAAAGCTGAACTACCTGTTTAACACGCAGTCTAGCAATCAATGCAATATACAGTAGTGGCATCCATGAGTCCACTTGGTAGTACAACCTTTCTCCTATATAAAAGATCTTTCGTGCAGACTACGTAATTGTCAGCGTTACCATGTGCTCATTTGCTCCTGCTGAAAATTGGACGCAAGATACAGTGATTCAGTGAACATTTTTCAGAGTGAATTTTGGATCATTTCTGGCACTTCATTAGATCAGACAGGCTCATTGGCACTTGGCACTTGGCACTTTGGACAACTATACGGAAGTTCAAGGAGAACGTTTGGACTCAAGTACCTTTAATGCAGTACTTGATACCCAACATTTGCTTCCATTTTAGTATTTGTACTTGTAGTCTTAAATGAGACGTCTACTTTCTTAATAGTATGAGAACATGCACTTCTAGCCTACTGGTAGTATTTGCTTGTACATTGTCAATTTGGAAGGTAGCTTGCAGCCGCTATCTTGCAAATTATTCAGTTTACTATGGGCTTTGGCCAGCTTCGGAGTAGGATGGGGGGGGGTCTAGGTGCACTGGGGCTGCCACATCAGGGTCCCACCTCCACACCACGGGCCCCCTGCCCCAGCCGCAATCCCTTCTCCCACCAGCATATACCTTCATCTTCATGTGGCCATGATCGAGCAGGAGGAGGCAAGGGAGTTGTGCACAGTCTCAGGTGGCCATGGGGAGCGGGTTTAGGCTGGCCAGCCCAGTCCGATCCTGGCATTGACATCCCAATTATCTCCTCCATTCTTAGCTGAGCAAGGGCCAGTTCCTTCCTGCTTCTTTATGGGGACTCAATAGTTCACATGTAAGATTATGCATTGGTTTTTTATTTTGAGCTGGAAAATTTGCTTTACATTGGGTGTTAAATCTCATGGGCTGCTTTTCTTCCCAGTATCTTTAGTTCAAGGCTTCCAACTGACCTTGCCTGACACCTCCACATTCCAGTCAATTAGACTGCTCCCTGCTTGGTGACAGTGCTGTCAGTGGTGACTGGGAGCACTAAGGCATGCCGTGGATTGTGGGTGCAAGTTTGGTCAAGACCTCTATGCTACAGTATGTTATACCAAGTGTCCCTCACATTTTGCAATGTGTTTATTGCACTGATTCAGTTATATCATGAAGCATACTCAAGCAGAATTATGTTATCCAATATAGTTGAGTCTGATTGTTGAGTTCACATCAACAGCCTTGTAGGATAGGTTCTCCCACAAGATTGCTTATGCCTTTCAAAACAATAAAAAAAAATCATCTGTCATTCTTGTGGATTTCTCTAAAGTTACTGAACTCTGCTGTCCCCTTTGATGTCCAAATACCACAAGTTTAATTTTATAACTCTGTACTGGAGCACATTGACTTCTTAACCAGCCTGTTATCAAAGTAACCCAAAAGCCCCTGAGAACTTGACCTGTCAGCTAAAATAACTGGATTCTCTGAAGAATCTGTTGAGGGAGCAGAACATTCCCTGCTAGGATATATACATCAAAGTTCTGTTTCTATTATGTTTACTCCTGAAGGGTCTCAGAAATATATATATATTATTTTGTATCCTGAAAATAAAGGGATATGAAAATAAGCCTAAGGGTCTGTCTGAGTTATGAAGTCTCACTGAAGCACATGGGTACATAAAAACCTCATTGCTTTTAAACAAGGATTTCCAACTTGAGGGCCCCAAGCTGGTGTTGAAGTTCAGCTCCCAAAGTCACAGCTGAGGCTGGAAATAATGCATGAATGAAAGGTGCACAGGTAGGCCATTCCATTTTTACTAAATAAGGATGAGGCCCTTTTATACTGTGTTTCAGGAACTGCTTAAAACATAGAAATCAGCTTTGTGCACATTTATTTGGATCAGCATCGGCCACTGGCATATTACCTCTGCATCTGGTTTATTATTGCATTCTCTCACCAGTTTCTTGTTGATTGTCTGCCTTCCAGTTACTTGTCAACAGGACAAGGCCTGCCACCTCCTGTTATCATTTCCCTTTGCTCTACCTCTTCATGTCCTTTTTGTCATGCTGCTCTGTGTAATCCAAGGCATTCTGGGCATTCTCCCATCGGCACATTCATTACTGATACTTTCTTTATGCTCTCCCTACAATCAGCCCTGGAAGATTAGGAAATGCTATAATATTGTTCTGGGACACTGTATTCCGCATAAACAGAGTCTGTCTACTTGTGCAATGTATACATCTTCTATTGCCTGTCTACCTCTTAGCTCATCATGTATGTCTGCTTAGCAACACTACAGACATGAAAGAAATACGGTTTAAATACTAAGGGGTCATAAGAAGATAAAATATCTGCTTAATGGTATAACAAACGTGTATGTTGAGGATACTGATTAATGGGTCGATCACATTTATCCATTCTTGTGCCTAGACATTGGAGATTCTATAAAATTCTAAGTGTATTCTATAAAATTGCAATTGTATTCTGCTTTTTTGTTATGGTTATTGTATTTAGTATCAAGGCAGGGGATATTTTTTTATTGAAACACAGCAGAGCAATCAGGGCAATCAAAGTTGTCCTCTTCCAAGGTCAAAGCCAAAGCCTGCATTCTGACTACTGCTGATGAGCAGCTAGGGGTTGGAACACTGCAATAAGCCACCCTACCACATGGGTTCGGCTGCAGGATAAAAGGGTTCTGACTTAATTCCCAGGTATAAAAGCAAATATAAAGGTCCATGCAGCCCGAGATATTCTTTCCAGATGAACAAATGCTGGAGCTTTTAAGATGATTATGATGATATCATAGGACCACCACCATGGTCTGTTTATGTGGACCAACATAAAAATACCATTGGGTATGTACATATTGTGCCAAACCACATATTGCCAATAAGAACATTAAACTTAAGGTGGTGGTTCTCAATCTTGTTCCACTAATTCATTGCTTTTTTTATCATAGTCAACAACAAAGATCCGTATTATATCACAGTCAAATTCCATAACAGGTATCCCACAGATATCACAGCAATGTCATTTTTAAAGGGATTCTGTCACAGGAAAAACATGATTTTTTGAAAACGCATCAGTTAATAGTGCTGCTCCAACAGAATTCTGCACTGAAATCCATTTCTCAAAAGAGCAAACAGATTTTTTTATATTTAAAATCTGACATGGAGCTAGACATATTGTCAGGTTCCCAGGTTTTTTCAGATAGCTTATCTGAAAGCAGTTCCATCATAAAGTTCTGGCTCTTTCTGAAAGCACATGGCCAGGCAAAATTACTTGAGATGCACCTACACACCAATATTACAACTTAAACAATACATTTATTGGTTCAGGAATGACATTTTATATGGTAGAGTGAATTGTTTGCAGTGTAAACAGTGTAATTTAGAAACAAAAACCACCTCATAAATATCATGACAGAATCCCTTTAAGTTTCCATTAAAGTAACGGCTCTAGTCTAAAAACAACTGGACTTGGTAAAATGCTGTGTTTGGTAGTTGGTATTAATAATACACCCACAGGCTATGGATAAACATTTCAGGCATATATATAATATATATTTCTCAGCTGTCATGCTGGAGGATAGATGCAACCATATAAGCTTTTTTGAAGGCCCCAGAGCATTTCCAAGGAATCTTTGCATTACATTGTTACACCATATAAACAGTAGTACAGCACTGATATGCTTATATTTGTTCTATGTTACAGAAACTGGCAGACCCTTATTTTAAAATAATGGTTACTTATCTAATTTATCTTTAGTAATGATTAAATATTTCCCCTTTAAGGGATATTTCAGGAGCGAAAATTATAATCTGATGTTCTTGGTATATAAGAATGTCCCATGGAACTTCATCTCTGATTACAAAATCCACGTTACACGTCACCGGCTGCCAAGGAAAGATGTATGGTTGTCCTAGATATATCTCTTTTCTCTTATGGAATCAGCTTCTCTTGGGTCTTGATATAATTTCACAGCTAACACAATGATAACATATCCAAGATCTCAACCTCAGAGCCGCCCATCTGTTGGAAAGTACATCTTCCTATCTAGTGTGGAATGTAGAGATCACAACAGCTGGAGGGAAACAAGCTTGACAGCCCTAAAGTGGACAATTAATATATTATTAGTATAATTTATAGAACTAAAAGGAGTTCAAATGCATTGTGCAGTGCTGTTAAAGCATACAGAAGATAGGCAGCAAAGTTCCATAGAAAGGTCTTACAATGAAACATGAAACCTACAGGGCATTGCTTGCAGTAGATTATAATTGAAAGGGTCAGTAACAGTTTGGTCCCATGCACAGCAGCTGATAATTGAAAGGGTTGGGAATAGTTGAAACATAAGGTTGCTCCTGGCAAGTTTTTATTATGTCATGGAGAAACCATACTGTGCCATATTTTCGCCCTTGAATGACGATTTTACTGTAGCCTAAGGGCAAGTATGCAACATGAGTTGAAGACACCTGTGGTCAGAAGCAAAGTATTGGCTGAATGTATTTGGAAATAAGGAGTAGAAGAAGAGAATCTCGCAACCACGGTGGCACAGTGGCACCTGAGCGTTTGGCCAAGAATGCTCCATCTTTAGGGAAAATCTGTTAAACACTTAAAACTAACATTCAGAAAGCTCTGAATTATGGAAAGGCCATCACCCATAGAATAAATTTTCAACCAAATAATCCACATTTTCATGTCCTTTTTCTTTGTGCTAATAAAACAGTACCTTATACTTGATCCAAACCTTATTGGACAAAAAACCAACCTGTTGGGTTTATTTATTGCTTCCTTCATTTTCTAGTAGACTCAAGGTATGAAGATCCAAGTTACAGAAAGATCCATTATCTGGAAAGCCCCAGGTCATGAGCATTCTGGATAACAGGTCCCATACCTGTACTGCAGTCTGCGGCAGCAAATCAGTATAGGTGTCTTGTACCCCAGTGAACTGGAGTACAAGACTGTAAGGGAGAAGATACTAAAGTGTGAATTGTCTCCTTGTCTAACTACTCCAAAGTTCACCTCAATAGTTCAGGTGCATTTTTTCATATTTATTTAAAAATGTATGCATGCTGTTGTGAGAGTAATGTGGCACATTTTCTTTTGATGTAAATTCTCTGTGAAAATTCACAAGCATATCTTCCCCCCAAACAATTGTACTAGTTCTTCTGGAGAAAAGTTTTTGCAATAAAGAAAATGATCCCCAAACATTGGCTCATGAGCAACATGTTGCTCACCAACCCCTTGGATGTTGCTCCCAGTGGCCTCCCAAGAGCTTATTTTTGAATTCCAGGCTTGGAGGAAGGTTTTGGTTGTATAAAAACCAGATATACTGACAAACAGAGCCTCCAGACTGCCAGCCCATTTAAGGGCTACCAAATAGCCAATGACAACCCATAATGGTCTCATAGTGATTTGAGGCTTCATAATGAACTTAATGGACTTTACTTTATAGACGAAGGTGAATGCTTTGTTTATTAGGCTGAAAACTCTTTTCTACAGCAGCAACAAGAGAGAGAACAAGATGTATGCAATATGTGTTCTTCTGAGAACAGCAAAGGAAAGGACCACAAAAGCAAGACTGTTTCCAAAAGAGAGTTAAATTAGTGAAAGCCTTTAGAACAGACTGAAATGCTGAAATGTGGTTGCTACAATCCCAACAAAGTAGTAAGTTGTTTTGGTTCAGCAGTGAATTGATATGCCCATTATTCTATTTTCCTACTTTATCTAATGTGCTTGTCAAAATCTCCAAATACCTGACTACTCACCTATTCCCATAATTTTCTATATACATTTGATAACCAGATATTTCTGCTCACCTTTCTAGAAGCTTGCCAACAACAATATGGCATGAACCACTTCAGATCTGGGTGGCTTTAATAACAATTAATTTCCTGCCCACAGCTTACTCACACCAGTGCTCCTCAAACCCTGGCTGCTTCATGCCAACGTAAACCATGAACAAGGAAAAGAAGAAGGTATATGGAAATCTTAGTGGCCTATTACCATAATGCATTATTGCAAAACAGAAAAAGAAGGCATAAGCTTTAAAGGCAACCCCCTATGCTTAGGCAATGAATTCTCCCCAAAGGAGTCTTTGTTTTCTGTTTTGAAATAAATATAGTAAGGCGATAGCTCACTAAGAATCCATGTGCTTTCTGCCTTTGTTTGTAATCTGAGTAAACTGCCATTTACAGGGGGCAGCGAGTTTAAGCATAGTGGACTGAATAGTAAAGCATATTGGATATACTGTATATCACTAAGTACAATAATGTGCAGTCATTGTCATTACTAATCATCAAATCTAAATGATGGAAATGATACAAATCCCTTCTTAAAAACTTCAAAAAAAAATAATGGAATAAATGTAAATTCTCTGTTATCGTCAGTTTAAGAAGAGCACATTTTGAGCCTATGAAGGACTTACAAAAAAAATTGGTATAATTTGTCCCTTCTTTGATGGCCGGTACCTGCGGAGAAATTCCTTTAAACCGAAGCCCGCTCCCTATGGATTTTTCCAATTGCAGATGATCATTCTTGCGAGGAGATAAAGTGACTTATTTTAGCAGTATTAGACATTTTAAGAGGACTAAAATCTTCTCAATCTCTATTTTTATTACCGTTCTTATTTGGATCCAATAAGGTTGCGGTGAAGCACCGGTGCTTTGACAGAACAGGCTTTCATCTAATGAAGCCCTGTAATATACATTATGAAATGCTTTTGCAGACGATACTTGTGCAACATATGGTTAGTTTCAGTGCTGGAATCTCATTTCCACTTCAGCAGCATCTTCTGCTGACTCCCCACTGATTTCCTTCTAACGAAAAGGCAAATCTGTTGCGAGATGTGAGACAACCTTGAGCGGCAGAACAGGGCGTTTATGATTTTTTTTTATCCAATAAAAATATTTGACCCACATGCTTTGGCAGTTTCAATAGAATTTGTGATTTGTGTCCTGCCGATGTTATTTAAAATCAGGTTACGGATGCGCTGTGTCAGTGTAAACCCATGCTGTCAAAAAAGCCTTAGGATAGGATGGTTCAGGACAGACTTAAAGAGCAGAGAGTTTTCACAGAGTGTTTGAAAGTTAGAAAGACGAGGTAGAATCTGAATCTGTAACCGCTGAGTTCTACAGTTGCTATGCAAGTCCCAGGAAACTGAGCTACAAGAGATTATAAAAAGAACATTCCACAGGAGAGAGGAGAGAGATGGGAATGATTATAGGAATATGGAGGTAAAGGAGGAACATTGCAGATTACAGAGGTCTCTGTTTACTCCTATACTTTACCACTGTGAGTAGTCAAGCGCTATATAGGGCACACTATCCAGTGCCATGAAATATAAAACTAAAATGCTATCCTGTTATCATATCTTGTAATGCAAAGGTCGGATTTTGTGGATTTAGATGTGTTTGAAACCACGACTAAACTCACTTTCTCTAAAATCACTAACATCATGAAATTTACTAAAAGAGCCCAATAAAAAAGTAAGAACAGAAAATTCCTTGAAATCCTCTAAAATACGTGTTTTTGGACAACCCCTAGCGAAAAAAAACCTCTAAAAGTCTGAATCGATTTCAAGTGATCCAATGGGATCAACGCAGCTCCCATTGACTTCTATAGGACCTCCACAACTTTTACCAGGCGGTGTTTTGTATAAGGGATTTTTGTGGTTTTTACACTTAATACAAGTTTTTAGAGCTAAAAAATGAGGGAAAAAACATTTTTGTGGAATAAATTAGTAAATGGACCCCGTAGTGTTACAATCTTAAAGATGATTTAAACCCCAGGCATGGTCATGAAGTCATAGGACCAGAGGTACATACAGTGCTGTCTTTGACAGGTCAAAAGAGGGAGCAATGTTTATGACCCATAAATTGTAGGGCTCTGGTCAAAAGTTTTAGGCAGGAAAAATGAGGGACTGCAGGAATGATAAGGCAAGAAGCAAACATAGGGAAATAGGGCACTGAAACTGCCCAACCATTGTCCTATAGTTATTTTAGAAGAGGAACTCCAAGCACTAAAGGCAGGGGTTTATTATGTATACTTTTCCTGTGATATTACTCGTTGGCTAATGGAACTCACAAAATAAATATATGTACAGAGATCAGATAAAAATACCTATAGAAGATTAATATAGAATATTATTAAGAATCTTTATGTGACAAGAGCTGAAGTAGTTCAGAATATCTAGAGACCCAATAGGAAGCACCCAGGGAACAGCCTAAAAAGAGATCTTAAAGGGGAACTATCACAGAAATGAAAATGTAATATAAGCTTCTGAAATAAGAAACTTTCTAAATACAATCGATTAGAAATTCTGTACTGTTTCTGAAATAATCAAAAATAACAAATAAAAAAACAAACAAATACAAAAAGTATTGTAGAAGTGATGCCTATATTGGCTAACAATAAAAAAAATACATTGCAAGCTGGATTCAGACTCCATTCAGACTACATTTGATCTCTATCTATCTGTAACGTCCTAATTTATTGCCCATGTATACTTTTCACTGATCTAACAGTATATATGCTGTGCCTTTCTAGCTTTCATTTGTATTTTGCCTGACGAAGGGGCCTTGGTGCTCCAAAAGCTTGCAATGTATTTTTTTATTTTTAGCCAATATAGGTATCACTTCTACAATACTTTTTGTTTGTTTTTTTATTTGTTATTTTTGCTACTGGCTAACATGGTACCACAGTTTTTGTTTTGAAATAATCAAGTCCATCTTCACGATTCCTCTCTCAGCATATGTTTCTCTTAATTCTGTCTTCATGCAGGAGTTGGGTGTCGGATATTCATTGACAGATCCAATATATCTTATAGGGGGCTTCTTTTGCCTAGAAGATGTATTAGAGCTCACTCTATTATTATTATCAGAAATCCTGTCTCTCTACATGCAGAATTTGTGCAAAAAGAGTTATTTTGTTAGATTTTGCTTGCACTGGAATCAGTTATTTGAGTGAGCTCTAATACATCTGCTAGGAAAGGAGCCCCCCTATAAGATATATTGGATCTAATTGTCAATGACTATCTGACACCTATCTGGAAACAAACAGATGCTGAGAGAGAGGGATAGTGAACATAAACTTGATTATTTCAGAAACAATGTCGAATATTTAACTGATTGTATTTACAAAGTTTCTGATTTCAGTATGATGACGCTTATATTAAATTTTCATTTTTGCAATAGTTCCCCTTTAAGGACAAGCAGAGCTCAGTAACTGTTAATCAAGCAATTAATTAAAGGGGTCAAAAGGCAGATTTCCTAGAGTCAGGAAACATTGTAATAGAAGAAGCATTTAATGGGACTAGGGCAACTGAGGCCCAAAAGATTATAACAAAGTACATTTTTAGTACAGGTGTGGGACCCATTACCCAGAATGCTGGGGACCTGGGGGTTTAGGGATAACAGATCTTTCCATAATTTGGATCTTCATAAATTAAGTCTACTAGAAAATCATGTAAACATTAAATAAACCCAATAGGCTGGTTTTGCTTCCAATAAGGATTAATTATATCTTAGTTTGGATCAATTACAAGTAGTGATGGGCGAATTTATTCGCCAGGCGCGAATTCGCGGCGAATTTGCGCGTTTCGCCGCCAGCGAATAAATTCGCGAAACGCCCGCGAAAATTCGCGTCAAAAATTCGCCGGCGTCAAAAAATTTTTTTCCGAAAAAACGGACGCCGGCGCCAAAGACGGGCGCCGGCGTCGAAAAAACGGGCGCCGGCGTCAAAAACGAGACGCCGGCGCCGTTTCGCGAATTTTTCGCCGTTTCGCGAATTTCGCGCGAAATTCGTGAATTTTTCGGCGAAGCGAAACGGCGCAAATTCGCCCATCACTAATTACAAGGTACTGTTTTATTATTACACAGAAAAAGGTAATCATTTTTAAAAAGTTGGATTATTTAGCATGCAACGCTCAATACATATGTTACATAATATGCCGCCAAAGTTACTCTTGGTTTATTTCCTTTCTCTTTCTTTAATAGATCGGTCCACTGGATTGAGACAGGACCGGTTCCATCTCTACTCTTCTCTCTCTTCATTCCTTTTCTTTAAGTTAATACTTGATGTTACTGCATAACTGTTATAACTACTTATTCTTCTTAAAATGTGAAAACTCAATAAAAAACTATTGAAAGAAAAAGTTGGATTATTTGGATAAAATGGAATTTATGGGAGACTGCCTTTCTGTAATTTTGAGTTTTCTGGATATCAAGTTTCCTGATAATGGATCCCATACCTGTAGCTTAAACCGAGGAAGCTGGTTACTAAAGAACTATGGAAGTGCCAAGTGATCCTACATACTTTTGGTCTTTGCTGACTCTATGTCACATAGTAGTAACATAGTAACATAGTAACATAGTAAGTAAGGTTGAAAAAAGACACATGTCCATCGAGTTCAACCCTTTTTTTTTTTATTAACTACCTATCTGCCAGTTGATCCAGAGGAAGGCAAAAAACCCATCTGAAGCCTCTCCAATTTGCCTTAGAGGGGGAAAAATTCCTTCCTGACTCCAAAATGGCAATCGGACTAGTCCCTGGACCAACTTGGACTATGAGCTATTTCCCATAACCCTGTATTCCCTTACTTGCTAAAAAGCCATCCAACCCCTTCTTAAAGCTATCTAATGTATCAGCCTGTACAACTGATTCAGGGAGACAATTCCACATCTTCACAGCTCTCACTGTAAAAAACCCCTTCCGATTATTTAGGCGGAACCTCTTTTCTTCTAATCGGAATGGATGACCTCGTGTCAGCTGGAAAGACCTACTGGTAAATAAAGCATTAGAGAGATTATTATATGATCCCCTTATATATTTATACATAGTCATCATATCACCCCTTAAGCGCCTCTTCTCCAGCGTGAACATCTCCAATTTGGCCAGTCTTTCCTCATAGCTAAGATTTTCAATACCTTTTACCAGCTTAGTTGCCCTTCTCTGTACCCTCTCTAATACAATAATGTCCTGTTTGAGTGATGGAGACCAAAACTGTACGGCATATTCTAGATGGGGCCTTACAAGTGCTCTATACAGTGGAAGAATGACCCCCTCCTCCCTTGACTCTATGCCCCTTTTAATACAGCTCAAGACCTTATTTGCCCTTGATGCTGCTGACTGGCATTGCTTGCTACAGCCAAGTTTATCATCTACAAGGACTCCAAGGTCCTTTTCCATAATGGATTTGCCTAGTGCAGTCCCATTAAGGGTATAAGTGGCTTGGATATTTTACATCCCAGGTGCATGACTTTACATTTATCAACATTGAATCTCATTTGCCACTTAGCTGCCCAGATTGCCAGTTTGTCAAGATCATGTTGCAAGGATGCCACATCCTGGATGGAATTAATTGGGCTGGATAATTTTGTGTCATCTGCAAACACTGATACATTACTTACAACACCCTCCCCTAAGTCATTAATGAACAAGTTAAATAAAAGTGGACCCAATACTGAGCCCTGGGGGACCCCACTAAGATCCTTACTCCAAGTAGAGAATGTCCCATTAACAACCACCCTCTGTACCCGATCCTGTAGCCAGTTTCCTATCCATGTGCAAACGACTTCATTAAGCCCAACAGACCTTAGTTTAGAAAGCAGTCATTTGTGGGGCACAGTAATCAAACGCTTTGGCAAAATCCAAATAGATCACATCTACTGCCCCCCCACTATCCAGAATCTTACTTACCACATCATAAAATGCAATCAAATTCGTCTGACATGACCTATCCTTCATAAAGCCATGCTGATTGTTGCTAATAATGCCATTCATTAGGACAAAATTTTGAATGTGATCCCTTAACAAGCCTTCAAATAATTTGCCCACCACAGATGTCAAGCTTACTGGCCTATAATTGCCAGGCTGAGATCGTAATCCCTTTTTAAATATTGGAATAACATCAGCTTTTCTCCAATCCATAGGCACCATACCAGATGACAGTGAATCTGAGAAAATCAGAAATAAGGGCTGGTCTAAAACTGAACTAAGCTCTCTTAGAACCCGGGGGTGTATGCCATCAGGCCCTGGAGCCTTGTTTACATTAATTTGTATTAAAGCTTTTTGAATCATATCCTGAGTCAGCCACTGACTAGATTGAGCTGAACCATTCGTGCAGTTATTAAGTGAGCCTGTGAACCCAGACTCCTCTATTGTATACACTGAAGAAAAGAACTGATTTAACACATTTGCCTTATCTGTATCAGTTACAACCATACTGGTACCTGTCTATTAAGGAGCTGCCATGATTCTTCAGCTATTCAATTCCTTCCTGCATGAACTGCAGAACATGGCTGTGTGGCTACTGTATAGTAATAAAATACTATCAACACTGAGATATTGAATTAAGAAAACAGTCATTTTAGAATTAAGTGCAGCTTCATGTTTTCAATGGTCTTACACTGGAACTGTATTTGTTTTCCCAGAATAGTCCCCATTTGCCATGTTTTGCTAAAAAAGGATTTTAACAGTATTTATTTTATTATTTATATTGTAAGTTGAACATAGGCTGCTTTCATGCTCTTTACTTTAAATAGAGTAAATAAGATTGGATCTCGGTAGACAAGAAAAACATGACCTTTAGTTGTCAAAAACTATCGTCTACCGTGGCTGCAACTTACGATAAGAAGATCTCTCCATTTTCATATGGCAGTTTTGCTGGCTTTTCATTGATTTTCATTTTAATGAATGTGAAGTTTTCAGACAACTAAACCTTGGCTAAAGCAATCACTTATCCTAGCATCCCTGTACCCGAAACAGAATGAGTATGCATTCAGTGATCTTCTCAACTGCATATGTCCCAAACATCATTTCAAAAACAGTAAAAAAAAAAAATTAGCAGAAAAAATGATAGGTCAAATTTATTACATTTCGAACTGGGGAACCTAGAGTGATCCTTGAGCAGCTGGATATTTTACCAGTCTGTAATGCTTTCTTGACTCCCAGGAAAAATGTTTATTTGAGCTGGGGATGCAACAAATCCAGGATTTGATTCTGATTCAGCCCTGATTTGGCCTTTTTCAGCAGGATTCAAATTCAGTCAAATCCAAGTGCCTGACCAAATAACGTGAAGTTTTATCACACAACCAAGGAATTAAAAAAAATGTATTTTCGCAATACGAGTGTGGTGCTCTTTCAGACTTCCTAGCCCTAATTTGCATATGTAAATTAGGATCCTGCCCAATCCCAAAATAGTGGTCGTTGCATCCCTACTTTGAGCAGTTCCAAAACTGCAACCAGAGATTAAATATTTGGAGAATTCTAATTGTTAAATATGACACATTCACTATTTAACCATCATTGGGGACAAAAAAAAAAAGACCAACATTTCATAAATCAGACAAAAATAATTAAATCATTTGTACAAAAATAATTATAGATTTTTCCAACGTTCAGAATATTTTCAGAAAATTATACAATTGCTCATAGACACTGCAATGCTTTGCAAATGGTGCTGGGTATGAGCTTTTTTATTTGCCAGAGAATGCATAAATGATATTTGCCCACAATATATATGCACACATGATATTGAATAGATTCTGCATTTGGGATCATAGAAGTTTTTAGTTCCTGTGAGCCACATTCAAATTCAAAACATATTTGGTTAGCAACACAAGCTTGAAAGAAGTTTCTGGGGTGCAAATGAAGGGCTCTGATTGGCTATTTGATAGATTCAATGTTGACCAAAACTTGCCTCAAAGCTAAAAAAAATTAGCTCCTTCTTTGAGGCCACTGGTAACATCCAATGGGTTGGTGAGCAACAAGTCACTGGTTAGGGATCACTGGTGTAGTGTCTATGATTTGACCAATGTAGGCTTGAGTAACAATCTTCTATAAATCATAATAATGCATTACAGTTAGTGATGAGCGAACACATTTAAGTCAATAGGCGTCAAAATCTTTCTATGCGTGACAATTGTTCTCTCTCCAAATGCAAGTCAATAGGTATTTTTTCTTATGGCCACTTTTTTTGTCGCAACAAATTTTTCCGTGGCAAATGTTTGCTGCAGTTTTTCAGAAAAGATTCAATGGCAAAATGTGGAATTTCACCGCAAATCCATGGCTGCGAAAAAAATGTGCTCCTCACTTAT
Organism: Xenopus laevis; assembly: GCF_017654675.1. Classification (NCBI taxonomy): domain Eukaryota; kingdom Metazoa; phylum Chordata; class Amphibia; order Anura; family Pipidae; genus Xenopus; species Xenopus laevis. The sequence continues at coordinate 128,520,093 of NC_054377.1, read as the reverse complement.
TTCAGCTCACGCCTGCAAAAAGACTAGCTTCTTGACTAGATAATACTGAATTCCAGACCCAGTATACTATAAGCTGTCACTATACCCAGGATACCAAGGATAAAAGCATAATACTGTACATGTAATTGGATATCCTCCTGGTATGACATTAGCCACAAACATCACTCCAGAGTTAATTTGCTGGCCTTCTTGTCTTGTCTACCTCTAACATGGGGATAATGATCTCTATACATACAAGAGGCTCCACTGTTACTAATTATCACAAAGTTACTACAGAAACAACTGAAATTAATGAAGCATTCCTGACATATAGACTGCCTCACACACTCTGTTTCTTTCAGGGCCCACTCTCAAAGGTCAAACCAGGAGAAAAAAGCTTTTGTAACCAGCCTCCCCATCCACTGTAGTTGTCACACCTTGTCAGTACTTCTTAGTGAAGAGCTGAGCCTATGTTTTGTGTATATCCTTCTGAATACATATTGGCTTAACGAAAACTGGAGACAATAAAACTATTTCAAGGGGTGGTTCATCTTTAAGTTAACGTTTAGGGGCACATTTACTATTGGTCGAATATCGAGGGTTAATTAACCCTCGATATTCGACCCTCAAAGTAAAATCCTTCTAATTCGAATATCGAAGTCAAAGGATTTACCGCCAATGCTTCGAGAGAACAATCGGATTTTAATCCATCGATCAAAGGATTTTCCTTTGATCAAAAAAAGCTTAGAAAGCTTATGGGGACCTTCCCCATAGGCTAACATTGGTTTTAGGTGGCGAAGTAGGTTGTCAAAGTTTTTTTTAAAGAGACAGTACTTCGACTATCGAATGGTCGAATAGTCGAACAGTCGAACAATTTTTAGTTCGAATCGAAGTCGAAGTTATAGTCGAAGGTCGAAGTAGCCTATACGATGGTCGAAGTAGCCAAAAAAATACTTCAAATTTCAAAGTATTTTTCATTCTAATCCTTCACTCGAGTTAAGTAAATGTGCCCCTTAGTGTGTTATAGGATGCTCAATTGTAGGCAACCTTTTTATTGGTCTTCGTTATTTATTTTCTATATTTTTTTAATTGTTTGCTTTTTTCTTCTGACTCTTTCCAACTTTCAAATGGGACCTCCATCTAAAAACAAATCCTGTGTAAGGCTACAAATGTATTGTTATTGCTACTTTTTATTTCTCATATTTCTAATCAGGCCTCTCCTATTCATATTCCAGTCTCTTATTCATATCAATGCATGGTTGCTAGGGTAATGTGGACCCTAGCAACCAGATTGCTGAAATTGCAAACTGGGGAGCTGCTGAATAAAACGCTAAATAACTCAAAAAACACAAGTAATACATTATTTAACTATATGATAAATTCTAAATAAAATAAAATGAAAACCAATTGCAAATTGTCTTACACTATCACTCTCTACATCATACTAAGGGGCAGATTCACTAAAGAGTGAAGTGGCTAACGCTAGCGACTTTTCACCAGCGTTACCATCCGCATCGACATTGCCAATTCACTAACAGGTGCCAATTCACTAGCAAAAGAGACCGTCGATATCGTTCATTCGCACTCTATTGCCAGGCGACTTTTCGGTCTGACGAAATCTGTAGTCAGTACACTGCAGATTTTACTGAGCGTTACCTCTTTCGCCAGAGTTGACTTCGCCTGCTAAACAGAAGCTAGATCTTCCTCAATCTTCTATCTCTTACATCATATCCTGTGAACCAAAAAAACGCTGGCGACATTTCCCTTTTTTTTGCAGGATTGCCTGCAAAAGTCCTGACTTGAACTTTTTTTGAGTAACCTTTTTTCTCCAGACATTTCATAATTTATGGAACATTCATTTTACAGTGGGCTCATGTGTAGGGCATTATATTAACTCTCTTGTCTTTATTAAGGTTCCCTGGACATTTGTAATAAAAAGTGGTAACTTCAAGCATTTGCACCAACATTTATAATAAAGACCTCCATACAACTTTAAATTACCTGCCGTCTGCAAATTGACTTGAGGATAAAGACAATCCAGAAACACACACAGGACTCAAGAAAAGTTCCCAGGAAAACTGCGCAAGTTATAGACCAGACAGGCCCTGACACTCCAGCTATCAAGTGGTAGCAATAAGGGGGAAACTTCAATATGGGGAGAGTACCATTTAACAACCTCTTATGGCTGGCCAAATCAAAATGTTTACATTTAAAGAGAACCAGCAGCCCATTATTACCTACTAATGGCCCCGTTTTCAATGGAAAGTCTCAAAATTCAGATCTGATAAAAGGTGTGTGACTTCCTGAGAAATGGGTGGGGTGTTGGGGCTTAATTCTGTGAGGTCTGGATGGGCCAGGGGCATGGATTAATATGTCTTGAATTTGCTAATGCAAGAAACAGTACCTACATATTTCACAGCACTTCTTTCCATTATTAGAGAAAAGTAAAATAGGCAATACCATTGATGTTTGGACAAGCGGCACAGTCCTCCAGCATATTTCCAAAAATGTGGACAGTAGCACATACTCCAATAGTATTGGCTTCAAAAAAAGGCATGCGGTTCAAAAATCTGACATGTTTCGAGCTTTTATGCTCTTAATTAATGGGAATTATTATGGAAATTGGGAAATATTAGAGAACAGTAAATAAAACAACACACGTAATTATTATAAACCAGTGTTGGCCGTTTACAGAAGTGAATCCCTGGTTCTCTTTGGGTATATTTAGTGGACATACTGCAAAAGGTGCTTTTATGTATCATTTGAAATGCTGTAGGTTTCATGCTGAACTAGTTAAATACCAAGGGTAAAATGAAAGACATTCAATTAGTAATTTCTTTCAAGCATTTTAAAATTGATATTTCCCATGTCCGCATTCCACCAGGGCAAAGAACAATCTTTCTTGTCAGCGCATCTTTGAATCACTCTCTCTCACTGAATATAGATTATAAGGTATCGACTGAAAAATCCTGTCATAGCAAGTGCAATTAATTTTAATGATAGACTAATGTATTAAGCAGGCAGCTAATGGTACAGCAAGATTAGTTGTGGACATTTCCGTTGGACAAGTGTTCCTTGGCAAAGCTATTTGGATCCCTTGTTAATTATGATCCGTTTTTCCTGTGCCAGTATTTCGCCCAGCGCCGTGCAGTGTGGGAGTAATATATAAAGGCAAATAAATAATCATTCAAACCAAGAGCAGATGGGTGAAAGCCGAGTTTGAGACAATGCAGGATTAAAGGACCAGAAACACCAAAAATAAAATAAAAGATTTTTGACCATGACAAATCATTTATTGCTATCCTGCATATTAGGGTTGGTTTTTAAAGAAGAACTCACCAGAAGAAGGGCAATCATCAGCGAAAAAATAGCGAAAAAATAGCGAAATGGCAAAAGATTGCGAAACACATGGAAGTCAATTGGCGGCAAAAAAAAATGACAAGCAAAATTTTTTCGTGCTGACAATTTTTTCACGCCCAAGAATTTTTTCATGCAGACAATTATTTCATGCGCAACAATTTTTTCTCACTCCAAATGCATTGAAGTCAATAGGGGCGTTTATATTTTTTTCTCAGCACCTGTTTTGTCTTGGTGACTTTTTTGTCCAAATGCATTAAAGTCAATGGGCGTCAAAACTTTTTTTTTACAAGCAACAATTTTTACACGCGCAACTTTTTTGGGAAAAAAAATCCATGCCTGCAGAATAAATTTGCTCCTCACTATTTAGAAGTTATATACCCTTATACTGCCAGAGCGAGTCCTAATATGCCTGCACATCTCTGAAACAGGGATAAACCATCTTACTAAAATTGAACAGGCACTCAAAAAAAAATCCCAATATCACAGGCCAAATAAATTAAAAAATATATATTTTCTAATACTTTATTTGGCCTGTGACACTGGGATTTTATGAGTGCCTGCTAATTTTTTGCAATATGGTTTATTTGCTCCCTCGCACTGTTGATTTGGGGCTTAGCACCCAAACCCAATAGTTATTTTTTTCATTTTTATACCCTTGGTTATCTCATACTAATATACATTTCTGCTATGTAAATGTTACTTAAATATTACAGATAAGAGAGGTCTAAGCTGACAGGAATGTAATGCAGACAAGATTAAAACAGAAATTCTGGCGAAATGAGATTAAATAAAAGTACAAATATGTCATAGTCAATAAAGCGAAAGAACGGATGAGTGTTATTTAATATAATACCATAATACCAGTGAACTATGTAACAAGATGAGTGTTCATGCCTTTAAAAGATGATGAGCTCAGCTTCTTAATATTCTCTTCTATTAACCAGGAGATTGGGAAGGCTGCAAGAAATCAGGCAGATGAAATTATGAATTGGTCTATAATGTAAGCCATTATGTTCCTGATGCTATTTACAGTAATTTTGCATTGGCTTGGTATTGAGGATGTGCACAGTATTCTGTACTACTGTATGCTGGCTTATTACACAATATTTTGTATTACTGCATGCTCATTTACTGCACATAATCCTGCACTTCTTCATGCTGGGCTACTGCACAATATTCTGCACTACTGCATGTTAGGTTACTGCACATGAGTCTGTACTACTACTACTACATGCTGGGTTACTGCCCATGAGTTTGTACTACTACATGCTAGGTTACTGCACATGATTCTGTACTATTGTATGCTGGGTAACAGCACAACATTCTCTACTGCTGTATGCTGGGTTACTGCACAGGATTCTGTACTGCTGCATGCTCAGTTACTGCATGCAGCAATATTATTTGCACTTTATCTGTTGAACCTCGCCAAGACCACCATACTTCCACCCCAGCTACCTGTACCTTGTTTCACCCCTTCCAGCCCCATTGACCTGGGTTCCTATGCCCCAGTACCACTGCATGCTCAATTACTGCACATGATTCTGTACCACTCCATGCTCAATTACTGCACATGATTCTGTACCACTCCATGCTCAATTACTGCACATGATTCTGTACCACTGCATGCTCAATTACTGCACATGATTCTGTACCACTCCATGCTCAATTACTGCACATGATTCTGTACCACTCCATGCTCAATTACTGCATATGAGTCTGTACCACTGTATGCTCAATTACTGCACATGATTCTGTACCACTCCATGCTCAATTACTGCACATGATTCTGTACCACTGCATGCTCAATTACTGCACACGATTCTGTACCACTGCATGCTTAATTACTGCATATGAGTCTGTTCCACTGCATGCTCAGTTACTGCACGTGAGTCTGTACCACTGCTTGCACAATTATTGCACATGAGTCTGTACCACTCCATGCTCAATTACTGCACATGATTCTGTACCACTGCATGCTCAATTACTGCACATGAGTCTGTACCATTGCATGCTCAATTACTGCATGTGATTCTCTACCACTACAAGCTCAATTACTGCACTTGATCCTGTACCACTGCATTCTCAATTACTGCAAATGAGTCTGTACCACTGCGTGTTCAATTACTGCACATGATTCTTTACCACTGCATGCTCAATTACTGCAAATGAGTCTGTACCACTGCATGCTCAATTACTGCACATGAGTCTGTACCACTGCATGCTCAATTACTGCACATGAGTCTGTACCACTGCATGCTCAATTACTGCACATGAGTCTGTACCACTGCATGCTCAATTACTGCACATGATTCTGTACCACTGCATGCTCAGTTACTGCACGTGAGTCTGTACCACTGCATGCTCAATTACTGCACATGATTCTGTACCACTAAATAGTGCATATGACTCTGTTCTGTATACATCTGCATTGCTCGATATACTACAGCAAGCTATGTTACTGCAAATTATCATGACATATAAAAGAGTAGGTACAATGTACACATTCACTGAAGTACAGTAAGTCATTGCAACCAATCAGCTTTTTGCTTACTGTACATTGATCTTTCTGATGAATGGTTATCATTAATTGGTTGCTATAGATTACTGCCCAGATGCAAATTTGCTCAGTATTATGAGCCCAAAGGCTAAAGTAAACATCTTATCTGAATTGAGTGGGGGGTCAAGACCCACTGAATGAGGATTTAGTAAGTAAGAATACCACAGGGGGTGTATTGCAGATCAGGATTAGTGAGTAAGGGCAGTTCAAAGCCCCATCGAGAAGTAGTTGGGTATTTCCCAGATGATACTTGCCTGATGTAGGGACCTAGAACTCTCTAGGTTCTCTCTGTGGGAACCCCAGGATTAGCAACCTGTGCTTCCATCTGTGGGTAAGAAGCCCTGATTATTACTGAGCAGAATTGTGTGCTACAGAATGCTGTGTAACTACACAATGTCCTGTTGTGAAGCATGATGCTGCCCTTCAGTGATCTGCTGTATGGTTTTGGCAATGAACATTATTCTTTATTTAGTTAATACATGAGACTCTGTACTGTTACATGATACGTTACTGTGCATTGTCTGTGCTGCAATATGGAGTGTTGCTGATGCTGCCCAATATCCTGTACTGCAGTATGATGTGTTACAGCACTCAGATGCTCATCTAACCCACTTTCGGTTTAATATCAAGTCTTGCAGTGAATATACTGTACTCTGGCCTAGTATTATATTTGAACATATTTTAGCATGAGATAATTCCTCATACCCCATTCTCTATTGGATCAGATACTACAATTTGCTGCATAACACCCCGGGATTTTGTTATAACGTAGGATAAGGTAGTGCTGTAATGCAAAATCTGCATAGAATCAATTATCTCATTCTACCCTACTTTAATATTAGATGTTCCTATATCCTGTTATACCCAGTTGGATAGGTATTGTACACCATTAAGTCCATGACATTGTTATTATATCATACTATATCTACTGCATTTTGCAAGGTATTACATCATACTTATCTGCAGGTTGTTCTTTTATTTCAACAATACATAAGTGCAGGTTATATTGTATTATTCAGTGACAATGAACAGCTCAGCCAGGTTTAATACAGGTATGGGACCTGTTATCCAGAATGCTGGGGGCCTTTGGTTTTCCAGATAATGGATCTTTCCATAATTTGGATCTGCATACCATAAGTCTACAAGAAAACCATGTAAACATTAAATAAACCCAATAGGCTGGTTTTGCGTCCAATAATGATTTATTATTACATAGTTGGGATTAAGTACAAGGTACTGTTTTATTATTACAGAAAAAAAGGAAATCATTTTAAAAATCTGTATTATTTGGATAAAATGGAGTCTTTGGGAGAGAGCCTTTCTGGATAACCTATATCTGTATTAAGTTAAAGCACTGCGTATCTTGACAGCGCTATATAAATAAATGATGAAGATGATTTAGTTTGGGAGGTGCTTTCACATTGCACTCACACAGCATCATTGCTCCTCTAATATACTGTACAATGCAATTGTGTGCCTAATTAGTAAAGTCTATGCTTTGTTGAACAATAACATGTATGCTGTGATTACAAGCTATTTTCTAGCCTACTATTATTTTTCAGGGTTTTTTTTTTCATCTGGGTGCCAATATGTCTAGAGCCAGCCTGGAATGTAGCCAATACATTAACTGTAACTGAGGTGGTGGCTGAAAGCAAACCAACATGTATATTGTTTTCCGCCCAATGACCTTTTGAAGCCCATTATCTGGCCTAAATAAAATGTAGGGTTATTACCTTCTTATAAAGTATACCTTATCATCATGGTGTGATACACAGAGATTTGCCTTTCCTTTGCAATTACTCATTTATGGAGGTTTTTTTCCATATCCCTTCTCCAGTGTTGCTTTGCAGGAGGTACTCAATGGGTATTTTACTGTATATTATTATTGTGTAAATGCTTGGAAGATTAAAGAATGAGTGCCATGGTGCCGAAACGCAGAAATTCGCCTGGCAAATTTTTTTTGCCTATCACTAGAAAAGAACTAACAGGCCCATTAGTCACTGTACTCACCTCTCTACCCAAATTCCAGTTATTCTTACAGTATTATTCTTGGCTGCTTCTGCTGGAAGTGAATTCTACCCATTCATTACCCTTTCAGGAAAGCAGACCTTGGTGTTATTACAACTGAGAGCTTTGGGCCATTGCTTTTTGTTTTATTATTCAGCTGCCACTGAAGTATGCTCCCCTTTTGAACTCATTTGATGTGTTTCAATATTTAATTCGCTTCTCCCTTCTTTATGCCAAGCTGTGCTTGTTAAGTGTTTATAATGCACCTTGAAAGTTCTATTATTAAGGCCATGTATTTTTAAAGTACGTATTTTTTAATAGTTTTTTTAATTTAGCTCCCATACTCTAGACCAGGGATCCCCAACCTTTTTCACCAGTGAGCCACAGTCAAATGTAAGAAGGGTTGGGGAGCAACATAAGCATGAAAATAGTTCCTGAGGATGCCAACGAAGGGCTGTGATTGGCTACTTGGTAGCCCCTATGTGAACTGGCAGCCTACAGAAAGCTCTATTTGGCAATACAACTGTTTTTACGCAACCAAAAGTTTCCTCCCAGAGTAAGCAACTGCTTTGAAGCCACTGGGAGCAACATCCAAGGGGTTGGGGAGCAACATGTTGCTCACGAGCTACTGGTTGGGGATCACTGGTCTAGACATAGCAGTAAATAAGGTGCCAAAGGCAGGCTCAGCTCAAGTTTGTTAGGTCTGGAGCTATTTCATTTTACAAAGCCCCCTCCTTACTCACCATATGTTTATATGCTTTTAGCCAAGTTATATGGGTGGCCATTCAGATGGTTTGCATGCCTGATGGCTGGCCCAGTGGTCATATTAGTGCCATGCTCCATTTCCGACTCTCGTCCCAACCTATTGTCTTACTGCAGCTCTGGGATGACATTATTATTTGGATGCCCATTGACTTTAACGCCGGAGTCAAAATTGATGCGACCGTCAAATTGGTTTCGCTAAGTTTTCGGCATTTCGCGAATTTTTCGGTGAAGCGAAACGGGACAAATTTGCCCATCACAAGTAATAAATATTAAGCTTAGTTCTAAGGCATGGACTAAAATTGTCATTCAAGTCAATTGCGGGCAGCTAGGTCAATGACAAGTGTTTATCTGCCAGTTTGCCATTAACTATAGATAGGTGCCTCCTTGTATAAGAGGGCACACCATTAAGTGTTACATGGGAATGGCATTTTCTGATTGCTGCTCGCTTGATAATATCACAGGCCTTCTTTAAAAATGTATCTGCCACGTACAATGACAGTAAGCGTCCTTATTCTAATAATGGCTATGTGTTGTTATATAATACTATGTAATCATTAAATACAACCAATCCATTTAGCATTCCAAACAAAAAAAGCATCTAGTAATTGTTTTCACTCACGGTGCCAATATGTCTAGAAGCAGCCCAGGGAATGTGGATTGTTAAGAGCAACAATATGTGTATTTCTGTCTGATTGTGCACTCGCACTTATCTTTAGAGCCCTGCACTATATATGATGCAGTGCAATTACCTTCTGATAATGTAGAGTTTCTCATAATAGGTGGGAAAACAGTAATTTTACCTTTACACTACAAAGCTGTTTGAACACGGTTTATGATATTTTCCTTTTATACGAGCGATTGTTGATGCAAGAAAGGATGAGGTACTCTAATGTTATCTTATACTAACATACAAAATACACATTCCATTGGCCCCTATTTTACTAGTTATTTAGTATCTTTTAAATGTATATACTTTTAAGAGCAGGGTTTTTTTAATTGCAAGGCTATTATCATAAGTAAAGCATATAGTGTGATCCTAACTTTTTACCTGTAGACATTCTTCATAGGCTGGCATCTTCTTGCATAGTAGCATTTCTGGGGATAAGTTTCTCTAGACAAAGTAGCTGGTCTCACAAAGCGTAATGCTCCCCCACCATTAGCTTTTGAAGGAGAGATACTGACAAGGTTAAAACACAGGTTTAATGGGCATAACCCTCCTGACTTCTGCATCTGGATTGCAGGCGGGTTTGGGTTGAGTTCTTCCTTCCACTCTCCCCTCCAGGGATCTTACACTTCTGGCTGCCTTTATTTATAGGTTCGCCTTGCCCCAGCCTGCCCTGTTTCATGAGAGGTGGGGCAGGTGCAAGTCTCTAAATAGAGGGGACTTGCCGGGTTTGGTTTGGGCCGAGTGCAGGAGGGTTCGGGTTGAATTGCTGTCGACCCAAACATTACTAGCCAGACCACCACCTATTTTAAAGGCATAAGACCACCAATATGTATGTTTGTAGCTAACTTGGCCAGATCACTAGGCTACAAGCATGTCCATTGTATTTATGTTTTGCTTAGCCTTGGAGTGCTCCCACAACTCCCCTTTTTGGTTATCATTTACTGACTAAATGTTAATGCATCCTGGAATGACCACCCCTTTAATACTGGTTTCTTCTCCTACACATGTATACTACATTTCTGCATTTGCTCTTTTTAATGCCATCACCAAGGTGTCAGAAGTTTTTAAAAAGTCTAACAGAGATGCAATAAATTGAACCAACTCTCTAGACTTGTAAGTTAGATGGTCTTTCGTCAGTAAACAGTAAACACTATAATCTTTTATTACAATCTAGTAGTTAGTTTGTCTTTTAATGAAGTGTCAAACTAGGAGGAAGATCAGACTTAGACAATGGCCCACAAGCAAAACACTCTGACATAAAGCTATAGTGGAATGAGTACAGGAAGCTGGTGGAGTGGAGAGAGGCTGGTGAGGTCTAAGCACCAGGGAGTAAGCAAGTGGAGGTCAGAGAAGCCGAGGTCAGGACAGGCAGACTTTGATTGCAGGCAGGCAGCAATCAAGGTGTGTGTTATGTATGTGGCATTCATGCATACCAGTGGACTGAGGCATACACATGCACCAGACCACATATTGGAAGGTCAGTTGGAAGTGATTGAAGAATGACTAGGTACATTTCTGTCATGTACATTCTTACCCTTTAACTAGTCTCAAACAATTCCTCTACCACTGATGTCACAGGTCTGTAGCCACCTTACCTCTTGACAATAATGCACCATTACAAAGTGACTGTGCTGGGAGTGGTGGGGTGGATGAAAGCATCTCCTGCAGCTTTTTATATTTGGATTTGAAGTAGAAGAACAGATTACTGTATAGAGTGCTGAGCAAGGTAAACTTTTTGGAAGTCTACACTATAAGGTACATATGGCTACCATCATACTGGACACTGAAAATGGCAAAAGCAGATCAATATCTTGATTCAAAAACAGGACAAGGCATTGACAACATAAAGGAAGAATGCGATCCTGGTATTTAGATTCAAACCTGCCAAACAACAATTTCACAGAGTGAGTTGAAAATCCATGTTCAGTGTGAATGAAAGTGTTTCTATTCTCCGTGCTCTCTGAGCTGCTGTAAACTGAAGAAGGAAACTTCCTAAAATTTACCTTTGCTGTACGGTTTAGAACAGGTCATTAACTTTCTACAAGTCTCTCAAGTCACCTCATTCCCAGTGCAGTCTTTTGCTCCACACAAACACAGTAAAAAGCAATTCTTGGCTCAGAACTTCACAGACTGAACATTAGTGATGCTTCAAGAGAAAGGCCTTGGAGCTGACTTCATTACTCTCATTGAAAGATGAGATATCAATAATAAAACCAATACAAGGCATCCGCTGGCACTTTGGGTACAGTAATCTTCATATCTTATGATCCTGATCAAGTTAGTATTATTGTGAGGCATAAGGGGTCATATTATATCTTTGGTGTTAAATGATACACAATATAATTCCACTAAATAAAAGGTGTCTAGCGAAGAATCATTCTGTGGCTATCTGGGTCGCTGTGTTCTTTCAACTTAGACAAGGACATAACTAATATAGTAGCTGGTAGTGACGTGTTCCAGAAGCAAAATAGGCCAGAGCAAATTCTGACCATTCCATGTCTGGTCTCAAAGGCCTTTTTTACTTGGTTATTGTCAAATAATCTCTCCCTTGAGTCCCTTTTATCACTTCATGATCCGGAATGTAACACAGGGTCATTAGGGTAATCAAAAACCTTTTCTAAATTTTGCATTGTAAGCATGTTTTAGTAGCACGTGAGCACTAATTGTGTCTTTTGTTGTATAACCAAGTGTAACCAACTCAGACGTTGGCTGGAAAACATTCAGCCTGTAACCAAACATTACAAATCTCACAGACAATTAGAAATATTAAGAGTTTAATGCAATAAACATAGCAGAGACATTTGCTTCATATACAATTTACCAAAAATGTACACAAAAGTCATGTTATTAACTTATGAAATATCCTTAGATACATAGGGGTATATTTATCAAAGAGTGAAGTTAATAGTGAAGTTCCGCCACTAGAGTGAAATTCCGCCACTTCCCATTCATTTAAATGGGGTTTTTAAAGGCGTATTTATCAAAGGGTGAAATTTCACCTTCACCCATTGATAAATACGCCTTTCAAAATCCCATAGAAATGAATGGAGAGCTGCGGAATTTTACTCTAGTGGAGGAACTTCACTCTTTGATAAATTTACCCCATACAGTGTACGACAAGCATAGTCCTAGTTTTTTATCTTCAAAATCGAGTATTGGAATTATGTGGCCTGGATGTAAGCCCTTGGCTACTTGTAATACATAGCAGTTCTCTGATGTCAGACCATGCAAAAAAAAAAAAATATTCCCTGATGATACAATATAAATCCAAGAAGATTGTCTTGCTGTATCTACCCAGCAGGTAATCGGTGTTCTCCACATAACAAGACTGCTTCATATCTATGTTGAAAAGTAAAAAAAGTAAAAAGTAAAGGAAGCAGGATTGATGGTCATTACTAGAAGCATGCCTACCTTGCACAGTCTATTCAGTGCTGCCTAATCTTACGGATTAAGTGGGGTGCCACTGTACTTAGCACGTTCATCAGCACCCTACATCATCTCTACATGGGAAAACCTTATGTATTACAATAAAATAACAAATCATACCTCAATAAAGACACACATATATATATATATATAATATAAAGACATTTATATGAAAGATTAACTCAACTTTTACTTCTACTTTATTGATTAAAGACAAAAGTAAAGCTACTGGTCCTCACCAGATACCCATTTTCTAAAAGTACTCAAGAAACCTCTCGTTAAGCTCTCTCATAACCTTTACACAAACTTTCAAGATTTTGTTAGAGTTTCCCCCTCTCTGGAATTCCAATTCATGCCCCATCAGACTTTCTCTCAATCCTGCTTCCTTTAAATCATCTCTTAAAACACATTTCTGATGAGCTAAACATCGATTAAGCCTAGTTTTGGTTGTCTAAAGACCACGTGAACTGCCAAACAGACCCATCTGTAGTCTGCCAGTCCACATAGGGGCTACAAGATAACCAATTACAGCCCTTATTGGTCACCCCCTAGGAACTTTTTTTAATACTTGTGTTGCACCCCAACTTTTTTATTTAAAAGAACAGTAACACCAACAAACGAAAGTGCAAATCTAACGTACTGTTGTGTTGCACTGGTACAGCATTTGTGTTTGCTTTTGAAAGACTATAGACATACAAACAAAGCTTAAAAAGGAGAAAAGGCACAGGATACATGGCAGATAACAGATTCCTTCTGTAGTGCACAATGAGATTCTTCAGAACTCTGATATTTACTGTCTATCTTGCACTTTAATGGCTGCCCCCATGTCAACACAGCAGCTTGTTTATATAAAGAATAGTTGTGTTTCTGATGCAAACACATCAGTTTTACCAGTGCAGGACTACAGTCCATTATCGTCATTCCTTTAAAACACTTTTTTGGTGTTTCTGTTCCTGCTCATGGGTATATATATAGATATAGAGGGGCAAATTCACTAAGATTCGTGGTTGCGCCAGGCGCAACTTCGCCGCACTTCGCCACACTTCGCCAGGCGTCGTTTCGCCAGGCGTAGTTTTGCCAGCGCTCCGCAAATTCACTAAAATCTGAAGTTGCGCACAGGGGTAGCGTAAGGTTGCGAAGTTGCTCTAGCGTTGATTTGCTAAGCGAAGCGAAGTTACGCTGGCGATGGTTAATTTGCATACGGCGCCAAATTCTAATTTTAATGGAGGAATACGTAGAATCACTACAAATGCCTGGGAAACCTTCAAAACATCAAATAAATTTTTTTTTTGCCCTACACATGTGGCCACTGTATAGTTAAGTTGCCATGAGTTAGGAAATGTAGGGGGGAAGGAGGGGAGCCCCAAAAAATGTTTCGATCTTTTTCAGCCTATCACCCATAATATAGAAAAAACGCCAGCGTTTTTTGGGACTTTTTTGCCTGGTCTGAGGTGACGAAGGAAGTCTAGCGTAAAAGGTAGCGTTCAGTACACTGCGCGCGTTAGTGAATTTGCATAGTTACGTCCGTAGCGAAAATTCGCCAGGCGTAAGGGTGCGAAGTAACACTAGCGAATTGACGCTAGCGTTAGGCGCTTCGGCACATAGTGAATTTGCCCCATAGTGCTGCAACATATACACTGTGGTATAAGTTGCAGCACTATATATCTATATATATATATATATATATATATATATATATATATATATATATATATATATATATATATATATACCGTATATATACATATATATATATTTATAATAATAAGGCATGCATTTTCCTTAATATAGTTTACATTACACGTACATGCCCTTACACTTTCTAGACTCCTACAGACATTGAAGTCAGTATCTGCTGATTATTAATTTGACGGCTGCTCTATGCTTCTGCTGTTGCAATGGCCCCCACTATAACATTCTGATTTAGGTCACATTTCACATTCGTCATCAAACATGTTCTCCCGCTACTTTCTGTGCAAACGGCACTGCAAATATTTCATTATCTCCGCTCACAGTAATTATTCATAGGTGGAATTAATAGTCCTGTCAAATTTTAATAACATTAGTTGCAAAATAATTAGATAATTACATTTACGGTTATTCGTCACATGAAGGTAACTTGCCAAAACTAATTACTTCTTCACCTCGTCTGTTTGCCAACTTCTTTTGTAAGAAATTAAAAAATAAATCCAAGAAGATAGCTGGTGCAGAGTTTTAGTACAAAGGCAGGTATATCTGAGAACATGTATGTAGACTCAGGCTTGGCATTCTGGGACATATACTTAGACGGCATTAGTGCTCAGTCCTCTGCCTTGTCCACTTACAATTTGCCTGCCCAGAAGCAAATTAGATGCAAGACTGGCCTATAAGCGATCTTATGTCCTAAAACCGATCCCTTGTAGGCTTAGAGGACTCCTTTATTTATTGGGAAGGGAGTGTGTTTCCTTGGTGCTTTATTAAATGTTTTGTCATCACTAGTGATGGGCAAATTTATTCGAAAGGCATGGATTCACCGTGGAAAAATTTGCTGCGACAAAAAAATTGACGCTCGTCAAAATTGTTGCATGCCCAAATTATTCGGACACTCATTGACTTTTATTCATTTGGACTAAAGAGTTGCATGTAAAAATTGCCGCTCGTCAAAATTGTTGCACTTCAAAATAATTTTGACACCCATTTTTTGCCTTTTCGCGAATTTTTCCAGTGAATCGAAATGGGACAGAATCGCCACTCACTAGTCATCACTGGTCTGCCCAGTCCTACTCTCAACTCATTGATTATTTCTTCATACATTTTAAGGATTAAGTTCTACCTGCACCTTGCTTTTCCAAGGTTAGAACTTCCAATTGTTTTTTAGACACCCCAGGGATCACCACATTCAATTAAATGAGAAAAACTTATCCCATGGTTTATCTCATGAAACCTCAATAGAAAAGATAAACCATGAGACCACAATTCTAGCCCAAAGGGATTGAATCAAAACATATCTTCTAATTTACTTTCTGATTTCCCCTTAGACTTCTATTCAGTTTTCATAAGAAAACCAGAAGATATGTTTTTTCTCATTGATCTGAATCTAGTCCTTTGTTCAAATAACTGCTAAGAAAAATGCCCTCCCCTTGAAACAAAACTGGGATTGTTTGCCCATATATTGCAATATAATAAAGCTGCCAAAGTCATCCTGTCTGGCCAGTCCTACACTCACTGCTATCAGGTTAGTATCCAATAAAAAGAGCAAACATCTGGACATTTTAACCTTATAAAGCAAGTTACAGGTCTCTATTGAAAAGCTTTACAGGATTGGACTGGACAGGCAAGGCACAGGCAAAAAAACCCAGTGGACCCTGGCCCTCGTGGGTCCCACTGACCAAGACTCACTCCCCATAGCTGCATGAGATTGTTGTGGCTTATGGGAGTAATGGAAGTTAGGGTGTGGGGCCTGGACCCAGTCTGATGCTGGAAATGCATACAAATAATAGAATTCTAAATAAATCAGATAAAAGTGAATGAAGGATTGGGATGTATTTGACCTAGTTGGCCAACTTGAATATATTGCAATAAATTGACAAACAATCCCCATTGCTTTAAAAGGGGGTCGATTTTTTGCCCACTATATTGACAAGGATAAATGCAGAAGATTTATTTGTATATATTTGAAAAACAGATATTGGCTTTTCAACAGCAGACAACTGAATGCAGCATGCTGATTGGATGCTGTAGTATGGCATGATATAAATAAGAAAAAGTCATGGGCATTTTATGGGCATTTTACGACCTTTGATTTTATCTATATGGCAATCCCGACACTCACCTTTACTTTGACCTTCATAAAGGTGCATGCTGGGTGCTGGTGAGCCTGAGCACCATGAGAGTGGTTTCTGTTCAAGGTAATGATGACACTTTTTTTTATAATAAATGTGCATAAAAGTGAGGGACAAAAGAACTTACAAGTCTTGTGTCATTCTCAAGTATAAACCCACTGACCTGCTCCTCTACAGGGAATGACATTCCTGCTGCCAAGCACTCTCTTTATTCTCTTTGTATGGCTTTCTTTCTTTTTTAGTATTATCTCCTGTATTAGCTGCTTTTTCTGTTGAGCTCATTTGCATCTGTTCCTACTCATTTTATAACGAACAACCAATTATAGACTGAATTTTCTAAGACTTTCACAGATATTATTATGAGAAGATCATAACATTTATATATGCATTTGTATCAATTTTATAAACATTTGTTTGAAAATCCTTATTAAATATATTAGGTGTATAAAACAATGCTTAGGGTGCAGTGTACAACCATGGTATGTGGGCACCAGGCAGGCAATTAAGGACCTTAATAATGTATGCCGCATTCTTGTATTAGCTTTAGCATCAGCAAACACACGTTTTATTAGCTACTAATTTACTCAATGTGCCTCTCTTTACATCCCCTGTTCTCATTATTTTCTCTTTAAATTATGAATAGTTAAGCACATTGGAGACAGTTCTCCTGTTAATATTGGCTGTTACTGTATAATGGGTAATAAGCAGATGAACTTTCTTATTCAGATACTGTACTTATTACCTTTGTTTTGCCTGGGATAATTCTATATTAATATGACTGCTGAATACACACAAGTTACTGTGTACAACAAGGCAATTGGAAATACTTACTGCGATCACAGTGGGTTTATTATCCAATTATGCAAAAAGCTACATTTTACTGGATGGTAACTAAACTAGTATTAAGTCAGGTTGGAACAAAGCAATGTTTAATTGTTTTTAGCAGCTTTGAGGAAAATGAAAGTCATAAAGAATTATTTACTTATAGTAGTGTCATATGCAATGTGCAATTTCAGATGTAGTCCGTTGTGTGTTTGTGGCCAGAATGCAGCATTTTTCTCAACAATTCCAGTGTAAAGGGGTTGGAGGGGCAATAGCATCCAATGCTTCAAAACTTGTGCAATTGCACTTGTGTTTTACTGTGAATTGAACATAATTGCACTGAAACTATAATTTCTTACGTTTAGCGTCAACATGACATCAGTACCTGATTCTTTATCCCTAAATACGCTGGGTATATTGACACGGCCTCTTTGGGAAGCCAAGATTTACTTCCAGCTCAAGCGCCTTTAATAAATAGCACCTATATGAACACTGACTGTGGACATTTTGGCATAAATTATCCCTTTAATCACCGATTTATTAGGCACCCCCAGTGATTATAATCATAACGCTCCTCATTGAAAAAAAAGACAGTGGCCCAGTGTACCCCTAGTGATTATGAATGTGCTTCTCCTTTAAGGAATGATGCTCTAAATTACAGAAAGAGCCTTTATTTTGAAAGTCCACTGTTCCAAGATTCCACGTCTGTAAAAAAAGGGGGGAGGGACTATCTCTGATTATCTATTTTATTAGGAAATGTGCAAAGCTAGTTTCTTGCTCTGAATTTACGAACCCTGAGGTTATGTCCACCAGAGGCATTAGAAACAACAAACAAGGTTAATGTCATTATATAATACAGTCTATGGAAGAGTGAGGAGCAACTGGACTGGCGAAAAGCCAACTTTATAGGAGAAAATGGTCTTTCGGAAACCCCAGACCAGTGTGCTTATTAAAGGCGGAGGGGAAACTAATTGAAAGGAGCATTAAGACTCAGCAATAGACTGTGGGAAGCAAAACTATTATGGCAAATCAATATGGTTTTATGAGACACTGGTTTGGCGAAATTAAGATAATGACCATCAGTGTAGACTTTAGTTAGAGTTTAGACAAGACTAATGCATTAGGTGGAGTCTGTTTGCATTTCACAAAGGCATTTGACGAGTTGTCTTACATTAAGCCGGTTCTTATAAATAAAGTGCTCAGTCAGTTTGTATTTGCACTTATCGAATGAGAGAATCTCTGCATGTCTTCCTTGTACAGCCAAGTAAATCTGACTCCATGCATTTCCCAGCTGTTACCCTGGAAGCATATACCTCCCATAAATTGCATACCTACACTTCTCTTACATGGGCTACCTTTATACTCTAATTAATTCGAATAAAGCCAAATAACAATCTGTTTTTATTTTAATACACATTCAAGGGAACTGGCACACTCACAATGTATTTTTTTTAGTAGAATTACTGAACCCAACAAAACCCTTTCCCTAAACCAGATTATTAATTGTACTGATCCTTATTGGAATGGGTTGAGAGTGCAAAATTGGTTCAATGAAAGTCCGAATTTATCTCAATATTTTCTGCTACAAAGTCCGATCAAACCCGCTCGGGGTTTTAACGCTTATTTATTATTACATTTTCCCCTTTGGAAAAAAAATCAGATGTTAAAGAATTTTTCGGACTCTATCATTTGATTTTCAAATTTTTTTGTGATTTTCACCCGATTAGATCAGATACAATAGGCCAGATTCAAATCAAGGAGAAAACATTATTTAATGAAACTTTTTGGGCAAGAGTCAAGTTTTACAGTTGTTCCCATAGACTTCAATTGAGTTTTCATGTGATAAGCAGCAAGGTACGTTTTCTCATTAAATTGCATCTGGCCATATGGGAAGATCTGAAATTTAATAAGATGGGCCAGATGATGAGAAAAGCTACTCATTCATCTTCTATTCCCTGTCCAACGCTGGATGCACATAAAAGATGTTAAAGGAACAGTAACACCAAAAAATTAAAGTGTTTTAATGGAATGACAATACAATGTACTGTTCCCCTGCACTGATTAAACTGGTGTGTTTCTTTCAAAAACACAACTATAGTTTATATAAAGAAGCTGCTGTGTAGCCATGGAGTCAGCCATTCAAGCACAGGATACACAGTAGATAACAGATACTGAAGGTTCTGGAGAATCCCATTGTACACTACTGAGCTTATTTGTTATCTGCAGCTTGACTTGGGCCTTTTCTCCTTTTTCAGCTTTGAATGGCTGCCCCCATGGCTACACAGCAGCTTGTTATATAAACTATAGTAGAGTATCTGAAGCAAACACCAGGTGTATCAGTGCAATAGAGCATTACATTATATTTTCATTGCTTTGAAAAACTTTAATTTTTGGTGCTGCTGATCCTTTAAATTACTTGTAGCTTGATCATATATCAGCCTCTGTCAGGTTAACACTGGTTCAAGGTAAAACTTGGTCCCTATAAAAATTAGGGATGCACCGAATCCAGGATTCGGTTCGGTATTCAGCCAGGATTTGGCCTTTTTCAGCAGGATTCCAAATCGGCCAAATACTTGTGCATGGCTGAACCAAATCCGATTCCTAATTTGCATATGCAAATTAGGTGTGGGAAGGGAAATTATGTGACTTTTTGTCACAAAACAAGGAAGTAAAAAAAATCCATTCCCTAATTTGCATATGCAAATTAGAATTCGGATTCGGTATTCAGCCGATTCAGGGATTCAACCAATCCCAAAAAATGGATTCGGTGCATATGGATGTATATGGATATGTCTTGTGTTCCAAACCCAAATGAATAGAGTCGCTGCTGGTGTGTGAATTGGTTAAACACAAGTGTAGCGTTATAGCTGGTATCTTGCCAAGCTATCGCAGGTATCAAAATATTACAAATTGTGTAGCATTTTAGCCTACAGGCAAAAACAATTGTGTTCCAATATAAAGATGAGAATCTGGGCTGTTATACAGTGTGTTTTACTGCAATAGATACTCCAATAGATATATGTCATTTGTATTTTACAGGTAGCAGCAGGAGATGCTTGTGGCACAATGGAACTAACTAAAGTCAAGTAACTGATGTTCTAATAGTTAATGGTGATGGTGACTTGTTTAAGCAAATAGGGGGTAGCACATATCCTCTATAATAACACTGTTGAAAGTAGCATACCTCCTGCTTCCCTTATACCGATTTCTCCTGTTGTACCTTCTTTCTAATTCAATAGGAAAAATAAGAGATTATTAGTGATAAGCCGCGTTTCACCTCAAAAATGATGCCCATTGACTTCAATGGATGACCCATAGACTTTAATGCATTTTGGCGATTTTTCGCAGTTTCGTGAATTTTTGGCGATGCAAAGCGGGTCAGATTCGCGCATCACTAGAGAAATTAAGAAATGGTCATTTGTGGATTTTATCTTATTGTATCTACATAGTTTTTACATTTGCATTCACCTTTCAGGGCAATATTTAGAGTAATGGCACATGGGGTGAATTTGGGAGCTTTGAGCGCAACCTAGAAATATGGTGCCAACTCACCCAGATTGACTTGCATAATGTCTTTTGACACTGGAGAACCCTGGAGCTACTGTACCACACCCTGGATATGGCAACAGTTCCAGGGTCCCCACAGCAAGCTGCGTCTATAGGTAGAACAGACTTTTGCCAAAAGAATCACACACTAATGGTGTTTTAAAATCACACTACTGTTATTATGTAATTGACCCTGTAATGATAATTTGATTTACAGATGTGTATGCACAATTGTGTTTGTTTTAATGCATTGGGACCAATGATGGAAGAATCAACTGGAAGCCTTCCTGCAATTACTCCTTTTGGATTTCCCAGTTTGGCTTATAATAAATCTGCTCCTAAGTACAAGCAATGTCAGGCTGGAATACCTTAGGTTCACTTGAGAATTGAACCTCAAGGGCCCTCCTGCCGTGAACATCATCACATTCCCTGCAGTCCTCCACTAAATCCCACCTACCACTTCCACACACTTTGGAGAGCCCCCTGTGGAGTCCAGTGCCCAGCAGGAATGTGTCCCACCAGGATTTTTTTCCATTTTCCTAGTGTACCAATCCTATCCGGAGTACAGGACTGACTTATGTGCTCTGAACATTGTGCCGTATGTGTGAAAAAAGCAGTGCTGAATGTTTTGAATGCTAGACTATTGCACCATGCACCAACCACTGGTAAATATGCAAGGAGTAAGCAGGTCTGGACTGGGAGTGAAAATAGGCCCTGGCATTCCAAGCACACAGAGGCCCAAATTGTCCTCCACCAGCCCACTATATAGTGACTGTCTATGGGACCTTACAGCAGCCCCTCTGGCATTTGCCAGAACCCTCAGATTGCCAGTCCGGGCCTGGGAGTAAGTTCCCCATTAGACACGAAATGCATCAGGCTCTCTATGTTCTTATAAAAAGCTGTTTTTACTTATAATTATTTTGTTCAGAATACTTTTTCTTGGGGTATCCATATTTTGGGTATTTCGTTGCAGCTTGCCCTTCAACTGGGGTTATCCACATTGGATCCCAAGCATTTTTTCTCAATCATTAATTGCATTTTCAATAACTCTCTTTTCTTCTACCTAAACACCTTTACAAGCTTATTATTACAGGTATAGGATCCCTTATCCGGAAACCCGATATCCAGAAAGCTCCGAATTACGGAATGGCTGTCTCCCATAGACTCCATTTTATCCAAATAATCCAAATTTTTAAAAAGGATTTCCTTTATCTCTGTAATAATAAAACAGAAGCTTGTACTTGATCCAAACTAAGATATAATTAATCCTTATTGGAAGCAAAACCAGCCTATTGGGTTTATTTAATGTTTAAATGAATTTCTAGTAGACTTAAGGCATGAAGACCCATATTACAGAAATATCCGTTATCCGGAAAACCCCAGGTCCCGAGCATTCTGGATAACAGGTCCCATACCTGTACTGGTAATTAAGAGCTATATACACTCATTATTTGTACAGTATACTTGAAGGAGAAAGTTGAAGATTAAAAATAACACACATTAAAATGCAGCTATTAAAGAGTTAGATTTCAATTTAATGCTATAGAGGAGTTTCAAGTTGTAGTATTCACAGTAATATCCTTTGATTTGATTTTGAACATGCGGTTGAATGAGTATTATGAATAGCTAGTCAAAGACACAGATTCTTGGGGGAAAGGGATTAATGACAGTATAACTAAAGTAATTGGGAATCCTGTATTCAAATATGGGGAATAAGATGACGGTGGAAATGTGATTTGTTGAGTTTTAAAAGACTAATTTTTATGAACTTAGAGGTCATTCATTTTGACATTTTAATGATAGAGTCTCGGGAGGGGAAGCAGATGGGAAGGGAAAATAAATGGGTGTTTTATCTCTGTATAAGTGGAAATTTAGACCAAAGAAATGTATTAATTTTCCTAAAGAAACATTATATATAGAAAAAAAGGTGGGGGCCAGGTGATGAACCTTGAGTGACTCCAGCATTTAATGGATTTGGGAGAGATGTGGTTTTAAGATAGGATACTAAGAAAGTGTGGTTTGGTAGGTAACTAGAGATCCAGAAGAGAGCAGCGTATCCAAGAACGGGAAAGTATAGGGTTTTGAGGAGGAGGGGGCCCATGTACAGTGGTATGTGGATCACAGAGAATATACTACAATGACCTTTTTGTTTAGCTGAGTAGATATCATTTGTGATTTTGATGAGCGATGTTCAGGGAGTATGTAATTGCCAGAAGCCAAATTGATTTGGGGCTTAAAAGGTTGTTATGTGATCAAAATTGTGATAATTGTGTGTTTGATATACACCTGAATGATTCTGAGCAGATGAATAGTGACAAAATAGGATAACAGCTTCACAGCTTAGAATACCTGGGTAATCATTCATTTTGTGTGCCAGCAGAGTAAATACAGAAGAGTGTGCAATTACATGTGTTGTGCACGGCATATATATGTCAGGTGCATGCCTATGATTATGTACAGTATTGATACTACTTAAAAGACTTGGGGCAGCTAGAGCTATGCATTACAAATACTGAGCTCTCCATCACGTATGGTAAAACTAAAAATGTGTCACACTAAGAAATGGACAATTTCTAATATTTGGTAAATTTATTTCAGCTTTACGTGTACATGAAAAAGAATTATAATACTGGAGACTACTGTTAAAGAAGCTGAGTGTTGCAAATTACCCCTAGATCAGAGGGGTAATTTACAAAGTTCAGGGTAGGGAAAAAGTGCAAAAAAACAGGCACAAACCACCATGTTTTATGTATACATGCACCTTGTACCTTTCAGCATTGCTGCAAAGGGAGGGCAGAGACTTATGTGGCCCCATTAATACAGCACTGACTGCATTTAGTAGTGATATATTAAAGTGATACTGACACTAAAAATTTTCATATCAAAAAATGAATCTACATCAAAAGTTAACTATAGGTCATGTTGATCATTTTTCGCTGATAGTTTTGCTTTTGTAAGTAATCGTCAATTAAGTTCCTTAGCCAACCTGAATGTCCCTTCTTAACCTGTCAGTTAGAGTTTCTAATGCTTATGGACTATTACTGCACAAATATGGCAGCCCCCTCATATAGGAACAGGGTAGTAAGAAAGGAAATGTAAAAGCATCAGGCAAATACTTTTATGGCAAAATTATAAAGAGCATTCCAAGACAATGTTGTGATAGATAATAAAAAAAGGTTATATTCTGATGTCAGTATCTCTTTAATGAGGGGCAGTCTGGGGGAGGCATGTAGACTGACTAGTTAGGGAGCACAAGAAGCTTGTACTTAACACTTGATCTATGTCAGAGCTGCCTTGCCCCCAATAGTGCTTCAATCTGCACCCAGCAACAGATTTGCAAGGGATGGGAGGAGGGAGGGGGAGAGGAGCAAACTGAGCATGCTCAAGCCCTGCCCTGGAGGTTTCAACTGCATGCATGAGATTGTGTTATTTATAGAACAGTCACTCTCTTCTCATTCCTACTCTTGTACCTGCAAATGACATCAAAACCCTGTTTTCTTTGTAGCGAAAAACAGATGAACCGCCGTCCAGCTTAAGCCCCTTAATTCATTGAGATGCAAATTTCTGCTCACTGAGAGTTTAAGTGTTGCACTAACTGAGCAGAAGGTGACAATGTTCAGGGTGAGCTTCGGCATCATTATCACATTTATTAACACTTGCAATCTTCTTGCCTGCGTCTTCACTTTTAATTTAGAAAAAAAAACTTGGTCTCACAACAATTAACATGGTTATTTGTATAATACGTATAATACGAGTCATGGCATAAAGAAATAAATAACTTCATGTAAAACTAAGGAATTACTGGTTTGGAACATTATAGTTGTAATTTTGTAGATCAAGGTTTTTATTTACAAAGGTTCTATATGCTAGATGTACTTTCAATAAACTCAGGTTTGGCATAATTACACACTGCATACAGTAATTAGATATCATTATGTGCTGTAGCGTTCTTATCATGAAGGAGTAAAGGTGCATCAGCAGGTTAATGCTACACCTTTGTGAATACCCTGTTTGTCGAGAGGTGATTTAAGGAGGCCATATCTAGGCTTTACATTCTCTGACCAAAAGGCGCAGAGGTCAAATGAGTGAATATTGTATCAGGGGCCTATTCAAACCATTCATTGACCCAATGATCAGAAGAGCAGGATCTGAGAAGGGACTGTGGATCCTCCTTACTTCCTCATCTTCTGATGCACCACGTAATGGCCAACATTCTTCATCAGCAGATTAAATCTTCAAACCTGCCAATACGAATAATCAGTGGCTTAATTGGCGGATGCCAGTCCCCCCTTTCCTCTGGATCCCCTCCACAGGGTGTGCTCCTACCATATCACCTCAATATACCTTGTCATGGCTCCAGTGGGCCCCAAGGGGGTGCTGGCCCAGGTGTGGTCACACTCCCAGTAGTTACTCCACTGCAAACAATATCCATAATACATGTACTAATAATCATATATTACATTTTGAGAAAGACTGTTTCAACCCTGATAGATATCTAGTTGATTTTTGGCTAGATACAGGTTGCATAGGCTGCCCCAAGTGCCCATTAGACTGGCGATATGTTACCAACTTGGTCTGATTTATGAGAAGAAACCAACTTGAAAGGGATAATAGAATGAGACTAGGAAACAGGAGTGTACACTAGGAAGAAAATGTGAATGTGAAGGGGAGGAATGGGGAATAACCTAGGAGAAGACAAGTACAGAAGGAGGATGAGAAAAAAAAAGTTATGAAGAAAGAAGGGAAAAAAGGGGAAAGATGACTGGAGTTACTAAAAAACAAGCCAGAAGAATGGGTTATGCCAAAGGGGATTTGGGATAATATGGGGACTGGGAGAGATATAAAAAGAAATACAATGAAAAAGAAAAACATGTTGGAAAAGGGCATGGAGGTAAGGAATAGCAAAGAAAGAGAGAATAGAGGAGAAGAAGAATTAGACAGATGGAGAGTAGTTTAAATTG
This sequence comes from Xenopus laevis, assembly GCF_017654675.1. Classification (NCBI taxonomy): domain Eukaryota; kingdom Metazoa; phylum Chordata; class Amphibia; order Anura; family Pipidae; genus Xenopus; species Xenopus laevis. Next base: position 128,494,182 of record NC_054377.1, on the reverse strand, counting down.
TAAAGCTGAGAAAAAAATGAGCATTGCACTGATGTAATGAGTAGTGATGGGCAAATTAATTTGGCAGACACAAATTCACAGCAAATTTCCATGTTTCGCTTCAAGCAAATGAATTTGCGAAACTGCAGTGACGATTCACCAACAAAAAAATCTGGCGCTTCAAAAAAAATTGGCGCACGTCAAAATTATTCAAACGCCCATTGGCTTTAATACTTCTAGACAATATAGTCACGTGTATAAAAATTGTCACTCGCTTCAAAATTATTTTGACGCCCATTGACTTCAATGCTTTTTGAAAAATTTTCACAGTTTCGCGAAACTGCACAGATTCGCCCATCACTAGTAACGAGGACTCTATTGGCCCAGTACAAAATGTGATCCTTGTCACATGTAAACCCTATAACTTCTATTGCCAACAGTTTCCTACTACCCACATTTTTATTCACCTAATCCAGCAGCTCCTGTAGGTGGGAGAGTATTTGTTGATGCATTCACATTGTAATGTTTTGTCTTGTGTGGTCAAATATCTAATTGTGTTCAAACAGTAACAATGCAGGCCTTCAGAGTTGTCACAGGAGCTCGCCAGTTTGAATTCTGTAAGCAGTGTCCTTGATGCTGCACATGCTCAGTGTGCTCTGGGCAGCTATTGAAAAGCTTAGGGGTTGTCCCACTTCATCAAGCAGAAAATGAGTATTATGTGTCATAGTAGCTGATGCTAAAGGGTTAATAAATAAATCGTAATGCTAATTGCACTGGTTTCTGAGCTGTCATTTAATGAGAATCTGTAAATCTGTAAATTAATTACTAGTCAGTTTTTTTAAATTTTTATTGTTTATACACTAGGGATGCACCGAATCCAGGATTCGGCCTTTTCAGCAGGATTCGGATTCGGCCGAATCCTTCTGCCCGGCTAAACCGAATCTGGATCCTAATTTGCATATGCAAATTAGGGGCGGGAGGAAAATCACGTGACTTTTTGTCACAAAACAAGGAAGTAAAAAAAGTTTTTCCCTTCCCACCCCTAATTTGCATATGCAAATTAGGATTCGGTTTGGTATTCACAAAGGATTCGGGGGTTCGGCCGAATCCAAATAAGTGGATTTGGTGCATCCCTATTATATACAGCATATTTTGAGTTTTCAGTGCCTTAAGTGAGGTAGGTGACAGTAGCCCAGAGCATGTGCTTGGGATCAGCAGAAAAGAAGAGGGGGAGCTACTGGGGCATCTTTAAAGGCACAGATCTTCACTGGTAAAGGGTTGTGGTTGTCTTGGGCTGGTACAGAATTCCAAAACATAACAAGAAGAATTTCTACCCTCCTTTTCTGTTAAGCTTTTGCTCTACTTTAAAGGAAAAATGTCACCACTGGATCTGGAAGTGAAATGAAAGAAATATGCTGCAATGAAATTGGCTAATTATTTATAAGGACCGTATAGCAAATATTTACATTACCACGTTCCAATTATTATTTATATTGTACGCGCCTGCGGTTCAAACAGTCAGCGACCCAGGGTAATGATCCGGCACCGCGTCCTTTCTTTGCTTCCCTGAAATGAAGGCACCCCTCTCTGCTCCCGCAGAAGGAAGACAAATAAAACCTAATAACATGCTGTGAATGTGGCTCGCAACTGCGTGCTTTAAATTTTAATCTTCCGCCTCCTGTTCCCATTTCTGTTTATTTTCTTTTATCTCGGCAAAGAAGCGATCTCCAAATATTTGAAATATTTAATCACTTTGGAGCCACAGCTTTTGATAGACACAAAAAGGTATGAGGGAGAGAAAGAAAAAAAAAACTCCTAGCAATTTACATGAGCTGCGGAATAAAGAAAACATCTCAGACGCCTGGCAGTATCTTTTGAACTCTGCGGATGGAAGTGGTATCTGAAGCAGGCAGAAAGCAAAGGGAAACCAGCAAAGTGAAAATGAAATGCCTTTTAGATGGGGAGCAGGGTAACCTTCTGTACTCACGGAGGTTTTCACTGAATACTGACCTGCTCAATAAAGGCGACTGATGCAGAGTCTATTTATTAAACATCCATCTGATTTTGCATTAATATCTTTCCACCCCTGCTTGCAGATCTTCGTGTCAGGGAACATATTTAATACATTTCTCTGTGCTTTGCTGCCTTTCACTGAGTTTCCTGCTCCTTTCAGTGCTTTTCCTTGCTTGGCTGCTTGCTTCCAGTAGAGCACACATTACTTGGATGCACTTGAGGCGTGGGACAGGCCTGAATATACTGTAAATGAACAAACAGATGCAGTCTGTATTATAACAGATAGACAGCTGGGTGTCAGCTGAAATTTAAAGAGCCACTATACCTTTTTTTTTATTTCCCTTTGTATTTTCTAAAAATATGAATCAATTAATGTTTAATTCAGACTGGGGTGTCCAAGGCCTACCTGGGTTATGACCCCAAGGGCCCTCCTTGCCATCTCAAGGGCCTCACCCACATCTACCGCTACCCTGCCCATGCCGCATAATGTATTTCTTACCTCCTTAATTCGTGGGTGAGATTAGGGTTGCCACTTTTTTATGAAACAACAATAGCATTCGGGTGAGGGTCATTGGTGACGTCATTAGGATGGGGAAAGGGGCGAGGTAGGCGGTAAAAGGAGCGGGGTAGGCGGTGGGATAGGTTGAGAAAGGAGCGGGTAGAAGGGAAAATGGGCAGAGTTGGCAGGATAAATGGGCAGATCATACGTGGGCCTTTCCTTATAAAAAATGAACTAGCAACGAAATAGACAGGAAAGAGTGGGATTTGTGGAGTATTAGAAATTTACTGGCTAGTACAATGGCAATAATTTGTAATTATGGCCCCAGCCCTTATTTTACCAAATACCAACTGAGTGGCAACCTGCAGTGCCCTAGGTCAGTGGCCCTGGGTCAGTGGGCCCCACAAAGGGCCGGCCCTTCGGTTTTGCCGCAGTATTATATTATATATAATAATTATTGCACCCCTATTTAGATTTCCCTATCTCATTTAAAAGTTTTAATCACCTTGCTTGCTTAGATTTCCTAAGACTATGTTTTGAGTCATTCATGAATAACCGAGCAGTGCCAAGTGTGATTGCACTAAAATGGGAGCAAATGTGGCACTTATTGATGTAAATTAATAACAGCCAAACACATTGCCTTGCACTTCCACACAGCTGTATTGAGTGCATTTCCATCCATTCTGCTTCTTCTTCCTGTTCCCAATGTCTCTATTGATCCCTGAACATGGTGATAATCCCAGAGCAGCGGATTGTGTCAATAGGCTCAGCATACTTGCACCACAAGAATCATAATGTCATTTTCATGCCAGAAGTTACACAATTCCAAATGAAAACGTTTAATTCCATCTAATTTGCTACCGTGTGGGCAATTTCATTTTTTTTTTGTGTTTTGCACAACTCCTCATGTGGCCAAAATTACACCGGAGTTGTTGGGGGGAAATGCTGCTTTGTGGTTAAAAAAATGGTGATTTGTGTCAGAAATTGCACTTTGTACTTGCTTAAGTAAATTAGCCTTTTTTCTTCATAAGTGACCCCAATAGACTTTGGAACCCTCTAAGATATTATAACATTAATTTGGTTACTGTCTCTTTAAATAGCAATTTACCCTTGGTAATCCAGGGGCCCTGAGTCCCCTTATGAAAAGTACTGGGAACTGGGTATTACAGCGCAGTGCCTCCACCTAGTGAACACTGAGAAATACACCTCAGGGGGGTTCCACTAGGAATAATAAAACACACAGTTTGCAAATGAACAAATATAAACTTTATATAAACAGTAGTAAACAATTGCGCAACTAATACACTATGCACTCCTACACTGGGGACACGTGGGGCACTACCTAAACCACTATTAGGTGCTTAACTGTTGCTTTTACACAGTCCTTGGTAAATATCACAGTCCCAATTCTCCAGAAGGGGTTAATAACCACACAGTTCAAATGATTGTCCCTTCCCCAGAGCTCTTATTCCCCAGCTAGCGGTACCTTGTAAATGGTTAAAGGGCATGAAAAGTCTAAAATAGAATAAGGCTAGAAATGCTGTATTTTGTATACTAAATATAAACATGACATTACTGCACCACAAGACTAAGTTGGCTACAGGGGGTCACCATCTTGTAACTTTGTTAAGCATCTTTGCAAGACTAAGATCATCATAAACAAAGCTGCTTGAGTTCTGCATGGCTGGGAAGTAAGGTGGGGGCTCCCCCTGCTGTTCATAAATATGATTGTTTCCCTGCTCAGCAGTTAGGGACCGTCTGACAATTCCTATCCACAGCAGTAAATGAAGGGAGAATTTCACTGCATACAGTCAGGTTTCTTATAAAAACAGGCAGACAAACAGGGGAAGGATTCCTCATGTCCCCTACAATATCATGACAAGGGACTTATATACCCTAACATGGAAGGAATACAGCTTGCTTGATATGTTATAGGGAAAGAAATTTACATACTTTCATTACGTAATAAAGAGTGGAAATTGCTTTCTCCATGCACCTGTTATCATTCAACAGTTGTACCCAAGTTCAGTAATGTGCCAGGGCTTTTTACTAAATCGCTGCCGAGAATTACCTTTGTAATAATCTCTAGATGACACAGAATAAGTACAATTTACAATAAAAAGAGAAAGCCCATAAACAAAAGCAAGAAATCTCGGCAGATCTGAGCCACTTAGAGCCTCCAGTGCTGTGTACATTTAACTGCAAAATGTAAATATATCCCTGAGATTCTCCTGAGGATGATTTGAATCATCCATCACTAGTTGTCTTACTGTAGAAAAATACAATGCTAAATTTGCTGCTATGCACAAAATCTGCCTAAGAATTTAAACTGACCCATTTACAGTAGTATGAATAAATTATATATTATCCACACGTTATGCTTTCCTTACTGTATTATTCTAAACCAGAGGCCTGGCGCATCTCAACAGTGTTAATGTTTAGGTACTGTAAAAGTCAGGCACATGATATGAATTTATATGAGATGGGATGGATTCCTGGAAAGGTAATTAAAGTCTCCAATATAAAATTCAGTTTTCCAGCATTGACAGTTGCATGCTTGTGCTAAAATTCCCAGACTTGAAGACATTTTGCTGGAAGCTATTGTTATCTGTTACCGGCTGTCTAAAGGGCCCCTAAACCCTAATATTTTTTTGAACAATTGTGATTAGTGTGCTGAGTATTAACCCTCAGCTGAGTATTCTAAGGTGTCATTTATGAATGCATATATATATATATAGTGGCGTTTTGGATGCAAATTGACATTTTTTACCCATAATGCAGCTATTCTTTCCATAATTCCAGTGTAATTGCTGCTGCTATGGGTCCAATGCATGAAAAGGTTTGCATGACTTCTGGAATGCCCATTCAAGACAGCATTTGCATCTGATTCACTCACGACAAATCTAATTGTACCTTTTGACGCAGTGTATTGTGGGAAGTCTGGAGCTACCACCCAGTCCAGTGTGGCAGGCACACCATTCCTCAGAAGATGCAGGTTGGACTCATTGGCATTTGGCAACCATGTAGAAATGGAGAAATGTGTTTGGACTCACGAACCTTAATGAATTACATCAATATTCACTCCCCATTCTGTCTATTTGAGAGTAATTGAACTAGCGCTCATAAATGACCTCTGTTATGTCCCTAACGCACTAGCAATTCCTAAGTGACCCAGTATGACTGAGCTCATCATGCCAAGTTACTGCTGATGTAACAATCTTTGTGGCACCAACAAATAATCAAATTGCCCATAAGATATGATAGCACTGAAACCCATAGAGAATAGTAAGTTCTGCCTCTATTTTTGCCGATACAACAAAATTGTGCAAAACTATACGTTCCATGTAGAAATGTTGCACTTGGGCACTTTGCAGAGTGATTTGTCTAAATTAGAGAACTGGGCAGCAGATTGCACGAGGTTCAATGTGGGTAAGTGCAAGGTTATGCAGTTTTATTTAAATAACATAAATGCTAGTTATATAGTAAATGGTAGTGTGTTGGGGGCCTCCTTTATTGAGCTGGATTTGAGGTTTTGTGGATAATAAACTGTGCAACTCTAGGCATATTTTTTCCCTTGTAAGGCCTAATCTTGAATATGCAGTGTAGCTTTTGGCCGCAGTCCTTAAGAAGAATATAAATGAGCTGGAGAGAGTACAGAATTGTGCAACTAAACTGGTTAGAGGGATGGAAGAATTAAACTATGGTGAAAGAAACTGGGTTGTTTTCTTTAGAGAAAAGACACTTGCTAGGGGACAGTATTACTCTTTACAAGTACAGTAAATTAGAGGACATTGTAGACTGATAGCAGGGGTTATTTTTTCCAATATAAAAGATCAATGAACCAGAAGTCACCCCTTTATACTCAAGCAACTGAATTTTCATTTGAAGCAGCATACAGTATGTGGATCTTCATGGTGAGGGTGGTGAAGTTGAAAAATGCCCTGCCAGGCCATGGCTGATTCTATTAATGGTTTAAGAAGGGCTTGGTGTATTAGTATATATAGTATATATTTGTGAGTGCGTGGATAGATCTGTGTAGGTATGTGTACTGGGGGGTCATTTGGAGGTGTTGAACGTGACAGACTTTTATCTTTTTTCAACCAAAATGAACTATGTAACTATATATTAAAACCCCACACAGCAATCCCTATCCTCCCCCGCCTGCCTGCTCCTGCCCCCCCTCAGCCCATTGTGATGCGTCCCTGCGCCCTCCTTCAATAGAACTATAGAGGAAGTGCACCCTGTGGTCCGTGCGCCCCTTTTCCTTTGGTCCACCCACGGCTGCAACGTTTGCTTCCACTGTAGTTACGCCACTTCTTAAGCAGCATGAGAAGAGGATTTTTAGATCACAGTAGAACTGAACCAAGACCTAGAAATGATCTCGTACATGAGCCACGGCTAGATAACCACAGGTTGCACCTACATCCCTGCAAAGATATGCAATGCCAGTGGCAACTGTGCTACTGAGTCTGCCTAGATCAGAACCGCAGCATATTACACACCGTTGATAAAAATGAATAAGATACAGACTATGTGATTCTGACATCCAACGAAATCTAATCAATAAAAATGCTCATGTAAACAGCCACTTATAACAGCAGGACAAACCTGCGATTCATCAGCTGAACATTTTTAAAGCAACTGATAAATATCTGCTTCAGTATTTACATTAAAAGAAGGGAAATTTATTTTACATGTAAAGGGTATTTTTTTTTTTATCTTTAACTCAATTACCAACAGGGGAATTCATTTTAAAAAAATATGCCTACTGCAATGTGTTTTGTTGTTCCTTGCTGCTTTGTCTGGATGATTTTCAAATTAGCACCAGTTTTGCTTTGTCCTAAATAGTCCTAAATAATGTTAGACTTTTGACTTTGTGACGGCCATACTCCACACCTGCTCCTTGTAAGGGTAATATTTCATTACAACAGAGCTTGATAATAAAGAAAGTGATGAAGGGGTGTGACCAGAATGCAGTGAACAATGGAGATCTTGTAAATGCAGAACCTGCAATGTTTTTAGCACCTATATAAATGCTAGAGAACTATGAAAAAATTGAATAAGGCAGCGGTCTTATCTTAGGTATGATGCACCATTTTGGTCACCATTCTATAAACATACATAGAAGAACTGCATATGACAGGTAGAAGAGCAACCATATGAATTAAAGAAATGTTTCTAGAACAAGAAGTGTTCTTGGGGCCTATTTACTAACTACTAGGAATTTTTTTTTCACAAATCGTATTTTTTCTCTAAAAACTATTTTTTCTAATACAAAACTTTGGCAAGCAAAAGTAGTCAATGTGAGCTGTACTGATCCAATTGAACCTTTTTTAAGTCATTCAGACTTTCAGACAATTTGTTTGCTAGTAATTTTCAGAAAAAAAATAATTTTTTAGGTTTTTGTATTTTTTAGTGCATAGTTTAGTGTTTTTTCCATTTTTACTTCTTATAATTGGATCTTTTAATAACTTTCATGGCATTCATGGTTTTAGAGAAAAATTGTTTTATCGTGGTTTAAAGAAGCTCTAATACCACTAAATAAATGGGTCTTTTAGAGTGGATTTGTTCAACATTTATAAGAATTACATTTTCATTTCAGTATCATTATCACCAGAGTAAGGGCTTCTTTAATGGGAATGAAGTAGGATAAGTTAATTCCTTACTAAAAAAAAGTAGTTATAACAATTAGCTGAATGCCTTTTCATACAAGATCATATATAAGTCTGCTAACCAAGGCCTGTTTACCTGGAGGCCTGTGAACAGAATGTCAGCCTCAAGACACTCAAGACTTGGATCAACCTATTTGGTTGACATCATTTAATGAAAATCTGTAGGGATGGGCAAATTTTTTCGTCTTGTTTCGCCGAAAAAATGACGCCCATAGACTTGTATGTAGCCGTGCTTCAAAAAAAAAAAAAAGCGTGTCAAAAAAAATATTTGGCGAAATGAAACAAGTCAAATTCACCCATCCCTAAAAATATGGCCTACAAACTTGAAGCATTGTAAATAGTGATGAGCAAAATTTTCTTTGCCTCTAAAATTACACCCATAGACTCCAATGGGTGAATAATATTGTTGCGCGTCAAAAAAAAACAGTTTGTTGCCCACAGACTTCAATGTATTTCAGCAAATTTTCACAGTTTCACAAATTTTCACAAAGTCCCCCCAGGTCCCAAGCATTCTGGTCTCATATATGTACCTTTCTGTTCAATAAATGTATTGTTTCTAGTTAAGAACCATTGGCCACAAGTATCTTTGGGAGACTGAATGTGTTGAGCGTTATAGGCCAGACTGGAGAGCCTTCCACCAAAACTTCTGCAAGGGCCAAAGTAAGTTGAGGAATAATGTTCTACTCTTGATATTCTGTTGTTATAGAGCAGAGGTCCCCAACCTTTTTCACCCGTGAGCAACATTCAGATGTATAAAAAGTTGGGGAGCAACACAAGCATGAAAAACGCCTACAGGAGACTCTGTTTGGCAGTACAACTGTTTTTCATGCAACAAAAATTTGCCTCCAAGCTAGAAATTAAAAAATAAGCACCATCTTTGAAGCCACTGGGAGCAACATTCATGGGGTTGATAAGCAACATGTTGCTCATGAGATACTGGTTGGGGATCACTGTTATAGAGCATATAAGAAAGGGTTACAAGAGAATTCACCTTAATGAAAATGATCATTAAATGGCCAAGCTGGTGAACAGTGACTAAATTATCCAAATATTTTATGGTTTCCCTCGGCTGACAAGCAGTTAACTGTTTATACTGTGTGTTTATATTAAGAGTGTTAATCACTGGAATTAATATGTTCCTTTCATCTCTCAGGTTCAGAGCAGTATTTTACCTCAGCAGGCAAAAGCTTTGCTTCACGTTACTAAATTAAATGACTGTGATAATCACTAAAAGGAAAAAAAAAAGAAAAAACAAAATGGGAGGCAGACATTAGCTGATTAATGTGGCTTCATAGACAAAGTGGATATAATTCTATTGATATTTCTTTCTTGCTCTCCCAGCATGGGGAGTCAGGCATCATTTTATGATGAGCACAATTGCAGTTTAATTTCACCATCTCCCTGTGTATCACACTGAGCAAACTAATATTGTAACCTAATCGGAATCACTGTACGGCCTGGATTACATTCTATGTGCACAATAGAATTAAGAGTATCTAGGGCTTCTCCCCTTGCACAATAGCCAATGCGTTTTTTACTTCCAGCCATGTATAAATTCTGGTTCCCTCGTTCCTTGTAAGCTCCTTGTGTCCCGAGTCCCTAAACAGCTTTTTTTGCTCTGTTTACTGATGGGTAATAGAAGTAAACAACCTCTCCTGATTCTAACACCCTCGCCTTGGAGATGTGCCAACATCAGGAGCAGCACATTTCTTTTGCTGACTCCCTTCCCCTGCAAATGAACTGGTAATTAATTAACCTTTTAGATATTTAAAGCCCCTGTACACTCATCTCCCAGCATAGAAAAAGGCTGAAGATACCGTATCTGTACAAAACATCCCTCCTCCAGTGACAAGTCCAGCACGGTGACAAGCTCATCCTCGGCACAATCACAGAGCTGGCAACGGACTGAGCCAGAATGGGAAATTATTTTTGGGCTGTAAATGTCAGCATTTATGAGCTGATATCAGTGAAACCACCAGGGAAAGAGACACAGGGATTGTGGAATCTGTTCTCTTGGTAGAGAAGTGCTGAGTTGGTAGAAACCCTTGTGGTGATTAAGCTTTTGCAAAGAGGAGCTGAAGAGAAGGAAAGGCAGGAAGGAGCCAATGGGATTATCTTTATGAACCACTTGTGCTTTAGGCTTAACAAAAATCAATTTTCTATTTATTATAATTTTCCAAGATAAATAGAATAAACTGTATGCATTTTACATCTAGCGATGCATCTGGAAAATCAAGAGCAGTTTATTCCTATTTCTTCATTTGCAACAGATAGATTTAAACTAAATGTTTGTATTTTTTGTTTGAATCTTACGTTTAATGTTATATCTGGAAACAGCCATATTGGTTTATGTGACAAGCAATCTGGGGACTATATATATATATATATATAGTATATCAAATGGGATTCATTAAGAACCACCAATTGTCCTTGCTATAGAGAATGCCATTTATGGGCCCTGTCAGCTGACTGAACCACAGTTGAGATCATGTCTCTCAAGTGTAAATTAAGGAGGGGGAGCAATCAGACAGTGGGAGAGGGACCAATCGGTGTGGAAGCTGTAAGGACCTTGCAGATGGGGGGCTGATTGTCAGTAGTGGCCTGAAGTTAAGACCAAGAACCCAGGGGATAGGGGAACATGTAGAGTGGACATCAGGTCAAGCAGTATTGCCTTGGGTCGCAGTTCTACTTGGCTCAGCTCTGCTTGACTGTTCAACTCCATCCTGTTTCATAACTCCCCAGGTGCAAAGCTAAAACTTCAAGCTTGCATTGACCCTTGAGTCTATATTGTTGGATGCTGAAAGTTGTTGTCCAACAACATCTGGGACTCAAGCTTAAGACACAATGGCACATTAACTGACCTATGGCAGTAATCAAAGTGCAATTCTGAGTGCCAGTGCCATGTTTTTTTCCAACAATGCAGCACTCCCCTCCCCCCCAGAATTCTATTGTAATTGTGAGTGCAAGGGGGCGATTTGCTTGGCGCAACTGTGCTGTACCTACCTCAACTGCAACTAACTGCAGGAAAAATAAACTCTACATTGTTGTAGTGGGATCAGAATTCAACAGGAGCTTTATGAGTGGCAACAGGAAACTTGTAGGAAAGGCTAGATCTGTAACCTTTCAGTAATACCTTCAAGTGGGGGAAACATATGTCAGGAACCTAGCCAGTCAGGCACATCTTCTTACCTTTAGGCGAGCTGGCTGGCAGGTCCACTTTCCTGCACATGCCCATTGAGGCTGGCGTGAAGTTGCATTGCGACATGCGCTGTGATGTCATGAGATGCGATATAACCTCATGAGCATTGTTCATACACAAAACAGAATTTTACTGTTAATTGGTTCCCCAACCTGTCCATAATGTTTATCACCTTGCTCTCTCCCACTGCACTTTGCCCAAGCTGGCTTACGGTTTCTCAGATCCTTCTCAAGCCTGCATTAATTGCTTAATTGGTTTTTTTTTTACTCTCTACCTGAATCTTGCTGCCCACTCTGACCATGGCCTGTTCCTGTATACTTCTCCGCCTTCTTCTTGTCCGTACTGCTTTTGCTCCTGATGTTTGCAGGTTCCCTGTCTACCCCGCTGCAGAAAGTACCAGGGCTCCAAAAGGGCATTGGTGAAGACCAGGGTTGGCAAGGGTTCTCCTGTACACGGAGGGATAATTCACTTCAGCTGTCTCCCAGGGTTCCTTGCTAAACAGACTGTTATAATATACTTAATATTAGTTCCATAGGGGAAATAAAATTCACCCATAGAGTCTTATGAAACAGCAACTGCATTTTCACAAAAACTTACAGAAAGCTTTATACATTAGTGTCAGCTTACAGATTTTAGGCCACATTTTGGCCAATTAGGGATGTTTTTCAATAACTATCTAGCCAGAATTACAAACCAATCGATTACAGTACAAGAGCAACAGGATCAATAGACACCTGCTGAGTGAAGATAAACAAATAAAAATTCAGGAAAGCTTTAGTTGGAAACATACAGCTCATTTATTTAAAAAGCACTATGTGCAAAATATTGGGAATTAGAAATGCCTATTGGTATTCCCTTATACTGTAACTATTTTTCCACACTAAGGGTGTGTGTTTGCAGCAATTTGCATACATCTCTAGAGATGGGTGAATTTATTCGCCATGCATGGATTCGCACTGAATTTCCTCACTTCTACGACTGCAAATGTTTTTGCGAAACTGTTGGGAAAATTTGCAGTGGAAAAATTTGCTGTGAAAAAATAATTATCAACCGTCACAATTGTTGTGCGTCAAAATTATTTTGACGCCCATTGACTTTAATGTATTTGGACAAAAGAATCAAAATTTTTGCACGTCAAAATTAATTTGACGCCCATTCACTTCAATGCTTTTCTATAATTTTTCGCCATTTCGCACGAAACGGGACATATTCACTTATCACTATAAATCAAAGTAAAAAATTGCAGATTTTTGCCACAATTGTGTTTTTTTTTTCTTAACCACAATTTTATTTCTCACGATTCCTAAAAAATATTTGATCATGATCTGCACTTAGTGGCAGATTTATTAATTGTTGTGGTTTGCCATAATTCATATTAATGGATGCTAAAATTGCACGCAAATTTTTAGTGATCAAAATTTCAGCCGAGATTGGATATTTTTTCCCTGCTTTTATCATTTTTTTCAGAATATTTTTAAACCTGCATCTTGACAGGTTTTAAGTGACAAGCCTTTTTATTTTTTTTTATTGTTTTACTTTTTTTCTATTTCAATTTAAAAAAAAAACCAAACCAATCTTGGCAAAAGCATAAATATAATCATTTAATGATAGTATTCCTTAGGGGGTAATTTATGAAGAAGCAAATTAAGATTCATGAACTGTTTCTGATATTATGGGAAATGTTCATGACATGATTGCTATTTGTAGGTATAACTTTCAAGCTAAGCATCTTCATGGTTCAAGAAAACAAATTGCAGATTTTATTTGTCTTATTTTGTAAACCCAGAACTGGTCTGTATGAAAGGTATTTAAACAGGATGCACTATTTCATTAGGGGCATTTGCCTGCATTACTAATACAGGTATGGGGCCTGGTATCCAGAATGCTTGGGACCTGGAGTTTTCCGGATAATTTAGATCTCCAAACCTTAATCTCCCCGAACTGCCTCCCCACCGGCTATAATCGAAATCGTCATCGGGATGGCACTTGAAGTCGCCAGAAGTTTTCTTGTGAGGCAACTTCGGGTGACTTCGGAAAACAAAATTCTGGTCGGAGGGGAGGCAGTTCAGGGAGATTAGTCGCCCGAAGAAGAGGCTATTTTTCGCCACATGACTAATCTCCTCGTATCTACTTGCCTGTCTCTGCCTTAAAGGGATACTGTCATGGGAAAAACAATTTTTTTCAAAATAAATCAGTTAATAGTGCTGCTCCAGCAGAATTCTGCACTGAAATCCATTTCTCAAAAGAGCAAACAGATTTTTTTATATTTAATTTTGAAATCTGACTTGGGGCTAGACATATTGTCAATTTCCCAGCTGCCCCAAGTCATGTGACTTGTACTCTGATAAACTTCAATCACTCTTTACTGCTGTACTGCAAGTTGCAGTGATATCAACCCCCTCCTTTTTACCCCCCAGCAGCCAAACAAAAGAACAATGGGAAGGTAACCAGATAGCAGCTCCCTAACACAAGATAACAGCTGCCTGGTAGATCTAAGAACAGCACTCAATAGTAAAAACCCATGTCCCACTGAGACACATTCAGTTACATTGAGAAGGAAAAACAGCAGCCTGCCAGAAAGCATTTCTCTCCTAAAGTGCAGGCACAAGTCACATGACATGGGGCAGCTGGGAAATTGATAAAATGTCTAGCCCCATGTCAGATTTCAAAATTGAATATAAAAAAAATCTGTTTGCTCTTTTGAGAAATGGATTTCAGTGCAGAATTCTGCTGGACCAGCACTATTAACTGATGCGTTTTGAAAAAATTTTTTTTTCCCATGACAGTATCCCTTTAAGTGTACTAACAATTACTTTAAATATTATCTACACCCAATAGTATTGTTTTGCCTCAAATAAGGGATTCATTATATGAGTCTGGATCTGTTTAACTATCATTAACTTTTCTCTGTTTAATTATCACAGAGAAAAAGGGAATAATTCTTTAAAAAATTTAATTATTTCATTATAATGGAGTCTATGAGAGAAGCTTTCTCGATAATGAGTTTCTAGATAATGTAACTAGAATGCCGGATTACTGTAATGCCTGTAACAGGGCATAACAAATAGAATTACACATATAAAAAGGAAATACCATGTGCAGAATGAGCAATTGCTTCACTATTACTTGGGTTAATGTATACTCTTTTTTTTTAGGTATTAATGAATGCATAGCATCTGCTGATTGATTCCTGCCAATATGCTGGTAATGTATACACATATGCACAGTTTCTCCTGTAACAAAGCTCGTGCTTTCCTATCTCCATCACACACACTTGACTGCTCTCTCTACCTCAATGCTTATTAACAAACATGTATCCCTTGCCCACTCTTACACCTGACATTTTTTCTGCAGCCCATTGACAGTTCTCAAAAGCTTAAAGGGCATGTAAAGGCAAAAAAATAAAATCCCATTTTTACTTTCTTTAATGAAAAAGAAACCTATCTCCAATATACTTTAATAAAAAAAGGTGTACCGTTTTTATAAGAAACCTGACTGTATGCAGTGAAATTCTCCCTTCATTTACTGCTGTGGATAGGAATTGTCAGACGGTCCCTAACTGCTGAGCAGGGAAACAATCATACTTATGAACAGCAGGGGGAGCCCCCGCCTTACTTCCCAGCCATGCAGAACTCAAGCAGCTTTGTTTATGACGATCCCTAAGCAGCCCAGACCACACTGAGCATGTGCACAGTCTTAGTCTTGCAAAGATGTTTAACAAAGTTACAAGATGGTGAACCCCTGTAGCCAACTTTGAAAGCTTAAATTATTTGTTTAATTAGGCTTGTGGTGCAGTAAGTTCATGTTTATATTTAGTATACAAAATACAGCATTTCTAGCCTTATTCTATTTTAGACTTTTCTTGTCCTTTAATCCCATTAACACTTTATTCTTGGTACTGGCATAAACTGATAGGGTTTGATTGATACACACACACACATGCTTGTGACATAAGATAGTTAAATTCAAATCCGTTGTTAGTTCCCATTACAGACGTCTTGTATTTTTATCTTTCTTTACTATTAATAACTTCGGCATTAAGAATAATTTCTTATCGCCCAAGCCGGTAAAATACCATCCAGGTTGCAACCCTGGTCCTCATGCACACAATAATGCGCTTAGCTGGGTTTTCATTTGGAGGGGTTGAACTTGATGGACTTTGTCTTTTTTCAACCCAATTTAACTATGCAACTATGTAATAGGGTATCTGCTAATAAGCTCACATATACAAGTATGGGACCTGTTATCCAGAATGCTCAGAACCTGGGGTTTTCCAGATAATGGATTTTTCCATAATTTGGATCTTCATACCTTAAGTCTAATAGAAAATCATGTAAACATTAAATAAAGATTAATTAAATATTAGTTTGGATCAAGTACAGGCTACTGTTTTATTATTACACAGACAAATACAAGAGGTCCTTTGCACCCATTATCAATATATGATACACAAGAACCATGAATACCCTGTAAATGATATTGTTATAATACACAAAAGCCATGAATATCTTGTAAATTATATCCTTATAAACGGTGAGTTCTGATGTCATCAGTTATAAACGGTGAGTTCTGATGTAATTTCTGTCACATGACTCACTGAAACTTGTGTATTATAATACATAAAGTACCCCCAGTTGAAAAATATGAGGATATTAGAAGTTACCTCGGAGTTCCATGACCTGTATAAAATCACCCAGCCTTCGGCCACGTGTTTTTATATGGTCATGAAACTCCTCGGTAACTTCTAATATCCTTATATTTTACAAGAGGGGGTACTTTATTCACTATATCAAGGACATTGAGATATTTAGTGTCTTAAAGTAGAACTAAACTCCCCCGTGCAGCCATCAAATGAGCCCATCACCATCAAAGAACCCTATTGAATTGGCTTATGCAGTTCATATCAGCCACTGATTAGGGAAGGTCTTGGTGTTCACTGCTAACCGGAATAAGTAACAAAGCCCTGGAGCTATAAGCACAGGGGCTGCATGACAAGAACCCGAATGACCAGCAGCCAGATTGCACTGAGTTTTGTTTAAAGATTGGTAAAATCAGATGTAGCTGCGATTGGGTAAAAAATAATTAGTTAATGGGGTTATTCACATTTTAGTTAACTAATAGTATGTTATAGAATGACAAAATCTAAGCAACTTTTCAACTGGTCTCCATTATTTATTTATTGTAGTTTTTTTAATTATTTGCCTTCTACTTCTGACTCTTTCCAGTTTTCAAAATGGGGTCACTGACCCCATCTAAAACAAATGCTCTGTAAGGCTACAAATGTATTGCCATTGCTACTTTTTATTACTCATCTTTCTATTCAGGCCTCTCCTATTCATGTTCCAGTCTCTTATTCAATCAATGCATGGTTGCTAGGGTCATTTGGACCCTAGAAACCAGATATTGCTGATATTGCAAACTGGAGAACCGCTGAATAAAAAGCTAAATAAGTCAAAAGCCACAAATAATAAAAAATAAAAAACCAAATGCGAAATTTCTCAGAATATATCTCTACATCATACTAAAAGTTAATTTAAAGGTGAACAACCCTTTTAAGGCAGGGGAAAGCTGGGCTGAGGGCGGAGAAAGAGAGGGTTGTGATGTCAAGGGAAGAAGCAGTTCACTTCTTTATCTCCTGAGCAGGTAGAAACATCCCACCTCCTCCTTTTTTGCATAGTTTGTGAAATGTCAGGGGGTTCTCTTCTTTATGTTCTCATATTATTTATTAATAACGGAATGTGGATCTTTTCCTGAATGCTGTGTCGGACTGGCCCACCGGGATACCAGGAAAACTCCCGGTGGACCCAGGTGTCAGTGGGCCCTCCTGCTCCTAAACAATTGGCTTATTTCAAGGCCATTTCCTATTTCTATGAGAATAAAGAGGCTAAATAGATGGAATAATAGGTTATAGTTTGTAAAGAAAAGAGAATAGGCGAATGGAGGTTGAGTGAGAAAATAATCTTAGAGTGGGCCCCTGGTCTAAAGGTTTTGGGTTGGGCCCCTGGTCTAAGGGCTTTTGGTAGGCCCCTGGTGTCCCAGTCTGACACTGCCGGAATGCACTGTTATATTGTGGTTTCTGTACCAATATACAGTATAAACATGAGGGTCGGCATTGTATTTATTCATGCTTGATACAGGGAATGTTTCTGACCACCACTGGAGTCAGGAAGGATTTTTTTCCCTCTTGAGGCATTATTGGCACTGGCTTCAGGCTGAAGTTTTGGTCTTCCTCTGGATCAACACAGTGGATATATGATAATGTATTTTATGTTTTATTTGTCACAGCAGTGGTAGGACCTTGCCAGAGAACTGCACAGAAAATTTTAGAAGAGGGAGAAAGGAGGCTCTCTACTGTAACTACACAGTGGGTTGGTTGATACAGACACTACTACTGCTTGTGCTAGGTGACAGCCTGCTTGGATTTCCTATCATCGAGATAGGGCTGCTGAACTTCTCTCATGGTGGGAGATGCAGCTCCTGCTGGTAGCATATTTGGAGGCCATCCTCTCTATAGGTAAAGATATCCTAATACTCAGTGGTGAATATAATAACATAGTGCTGATCTCAAGTCTTCAGTGAAGAACGGCAGAGCACAGTTATGATCTCTTATGGAATTCTAGTTTAGAATATGGCCTTGGGTTGAGGCTGGCAAGGTCCTATTTTTCTAATGAAATGTGAAGGAATGCTGTGGCTATTTTAACCATTTCTGGCTCCTGGTGTTTCATTAAGGTATGTAACAATGGAGTTCAGTGGGATGGCTGAAGGAAAAGGGTCAATTGAGGAGTCCTCTAGTAGTGCAGATGCTAGGCAAGAATTAGAGTACTATGGAGAGCATATTTTGACCCTTGAAAGCCATACATTAGCATCTACATCTATACATAGTGTCGTTTTCTCCCTGTATCATACACAAGACTGAAAGATACAAATCAAAGCACAGAATTGCCGTGTACTTAATACCTGTCTTGTGAAAAGGTATTCAGAGACACCCGGTGGAAGTCATTTTGGTCAAAAAACATAGCACTTTTGGGTTATTCTCTTGCACTTTTCACTTGATAAAGAAAGCCTATGATTTGGAGCCTAAGTGCACAAAATGCATAGGGCTTTGTTTATTATTTGGCTAATAAAGTCTGCAGTTCCTTTACTTTGCCTGTCCGTGGGATGTGTGAGTGCCTGCTGTTTTTTTCTTTGGTCTGATACCTCCAATTTCATCTGGTGAGATTTTCTACTTATACAGCTATGCACCAAGAACGTTTTTGCTTCTCTTGATTTTATAAACCCTATAATCTTTAAATATAAACAAAGTATTTTCACTTTCTGATGTCACTGGTCCATTAACGCAAAAAGCACTTTAAGTGGAGTAATAAAATCTGTGTCACATCAGTACTGCAGATTTAATTATACTAATTTGCTTTTTCAAGGCAAAAAGTCTTGTATTTTATACATCTTTTGAATAAAATAGACTTACAGACTGTGGGAGATTGCCCTCCAATTTATTCTTCAATTTATTTCCTTTTTTTCTGACAATGCGCTCACATAATTCATAACATTTCTCTAATACTTGCATACGTACACAACATTTGCACATCACCCACACAAAGAAAACAAAACGCTTATTATTAACATAATTAAGTTGATTTGTCATTTAGTCTGGGCTTTTGTCTTCTGCGTTTTGTGCTTTTGTCTAAACAGAACAAGACACACTTTAATAATTCAGTAAGAAATGTTTCAATTCTCCCTAAATATTGCAGATTAGCTGGATTACATAACACTGGTCTTGTACCGAAACTCATAAACGACTTGTCGAATAGGCACAACAGGAGTATGACTTGAAATTGCTTAAAAAATCAAAATGGTCTCTTGATGGGAAGAGACCATTTGGGTCTCTTATTCTCTTGCCTCCATCCCTTTTATAATGGTGTCTTACAATCCAAACACATCCACAGAACAACCATCATCATGTTAGATGGTTTGAAGGTTTTGTTGTGAAACACCTTTATGTCACATATACATAGTCTATATATTTTACTAAAGTCTGGATGGACATTCATAAGACTTCTGACAAACATAGCATAAGGTGTAATGAGAAATAACCTCCACTTTGCCCATTTTCCATAAACAGGTCTCTGGTCGAGGAGAAAGGCCTACAGATGTATGTATGTTCTGAGGTTGTTATTGTTATTCCTATAATACGAGATCTTCTTGAGTTGCAAGGATGGACAATCTACAAGGGACCATACACACTATGGGGCCAATTTATTAAGCTCCACATTTTTCGGATCAGGCTTTTTGAAACCAAAAATCGGAGAAAGTTTATGGAGATTTTTTTTTTACTTTTTTGGGATTTATTAGGTGATAAAACTGCTATAATTCTGAATTAGAAAATACTCCAGCTAAAACCTGTTGAAAACGTGTAGAAGTTAATGGCAGATGTGCCTTTTACAACTGGAAGATCTTTCTTTGATTTGTGGTTTTAGAGGTTTTTGGATGTTTTTGATGCTGATTTTATACGAAAAAGTCGTAGTTATTGTGCGACAACTCCAAAAAGTCATGATTTTTGTGACTATTCTGCAGATTTTTTTTAAAGTGTTATGACATTTGTGGATTTAGAGAAAGTGAGTTGAGTTGTGGTTTCAAAAAATCTAAAATCCAACCTTTCATAAATAGACCAACACCTCTCTAGTTGGGAAACCATACTTGTATTCTTTTCAGAATTACAGATATTTATATTTACATATATTACAGAGGGTGGAACTGAGTACAGAATGTATATCGTGGTGACTGATGAAAGTTGGGTTGCATTGGGCAATGTTGGCACAGTGAGCCCTGACTGATTAATCAAGAAGATATGCACTTTGCAACTGTATTGAGTAACATTTTGCATAATTTTCACATAGAACAAACAGTACAAATATAATCAATGTTGTATATTGTGACTGCCTTATAGCTTGTAAAAGAAAAACAATAAGAAAATGTAATTTCCTTACTCAATTGTTGTAACAAATCCCTTACCTGGTGGTCTAGTGGGGCGATGGCAGGCACGCCTGCCGCCCCCTCGGCAGGGACGCCTGCCGCATCGCACTGGTGTTAGGCCGCAGGCGCCGGTTCCATAGGGGGCGCGCCTCTGTGTATTTTAAAGGCGCAAGCGCGCTGGCGTGTGACGCCAGTGCGCATTGGCGCGAATTTCAAGTACTATTTAAAGCATAGTGGGGCTTGTGATCGTTGCCCGTTATAGGATCTTGTTCATGGTGCTTTGTGCTTTTGAGCTTCTGCATTCTGATACCCATTTTGACTCCTGCCTGGCTTTGACGATTGTACTCTCTGGATCCTGACTCTTGCCTGTTTACCGACTCTGATTCTGCTTTACCCTCTGATTGACTTCCTGCTTTGACCCTTGCTTGCCTGACTACGAATACTCTCCGCCTGCCCCGACCCGGCCTGATCTGATTACGATTCTGTCTAAACACCTTGTACCACCACCTTCTGCCCAAAGACTTTACTTACAGTTGTGCCCCTTTGTCTGCCCAGAACCCCTAATTTTTTACACACAACAATTTTTTATGCATGCAAAAATGTTTCTTGTTCTAAATGCATTAAAGTCAACATTTTTGTCGTGGTGAATTTTGTCGCAGCAAATTTTTTCACAGTGAATTTTGGCCGCAGTTTCACAAAAAAATTTGCAGACTGGCAAAAAATGAATTCATCATTCGTCCGTCAGAAATAATGATGGGTGAATCTGGCCCGTTTTGCTTCGCCAAAAATTCATGATATGTTAAAAAAGTTACCAAACACATTGAAGTCAAAGGGCTTTTTATGTGAGACAATTTTTTTAACTATTATAGGCTATGGGCGTTTTGCAAAATATTTCACTCATCTCTAGTCAGAAAGTAATTTTATAACAACATAAATATGGCTCAAGGTGGGTAATAAACTTAGCTGTAAAAAACAATACCGAACCATATCAACAAGGACCAGCAAGATCTTTTTTTCTTTGCAGTTAATGGGTGTTTTTTCTCACGCCAAATGCACTGAAGTCAATGGACATTTTATCCTGCATGAAAAAATGCAAAAACTTTTCTGACAAAAAACAACACATGGCAAAATTCTGAGAAAATTTACGAAAATGCAAATCTGTATAAGTTGAAAAGGGGAAGGGAAGTTTACCAAAATAAAGACAGTTAAGAGAATCTGACCACTCTATGGATATATCAGTTATGAAAAGGGCTGTCAGAATTGCAATTGTTTAAATGTTTAATTATTATTTGTGATCATAAAACAAGTACCTTGTATTTGATCCCAACTAAGACAGAATTAATCCTCACTGGAGGCTAAACAAGCCTACTTGGTTTAAATGTTTACTTTTTTTAGTAGACTTAAGGTATGGAGACCCAGAAAGATCCCTTATCCGGAAAAACCCAGGTTCCAAGCATTCTAGGCAACAGGTCCAATACCTGTATTTAGGTTAATCATATAATAAACCTTCTCATGACTTAGGTGGGCAGATTTATCAAGGGTCTAATTTCGAAGTTAAAAATACTTTGAAATTCGACCATCGAATTAAAATACTTCGAAGTTGAACTTTTTTCGTTGAATTTGGCTATTCTGCGGTTAAAGTAAAAACGAACGAACGATTTTATCGTATGATAGAAAGATTTTTATTTCGACTTCAAAAACTTAGAAAAATGCTGTAGAAGGTCCCCATAGGCTAACATAGCACTTCGGCAGGTTTAATTTAGCGAAGTATTGAAGGTGAAGTTTTTTTAAAGAGACAGTACTTTGATTAGTGAATAGTCGAATGATTTTTACTTCGAATCTAAGCCAAATAAATTCGAAGTCATAGTATCCTATTCGATGGTCGAAGTATGCAAAAAATTACTTTGAATTTCGAATTTTTCTACTTCGAAAATTCATTCTAATTCACTTCGACCCTTGATAAATCTGCCCCTTAAGGTCACCAGACACAGGATGATAAAAGCTGCTAACAGATGTTGGCAGCTTATTGGCCCATGTAGGGGGGCCTCCAAAAGGCTTCCCTGGTCGATATCTGGTCACAAATCTGCTCCGCTTGTTTGGTGAGATCATTTTGCCTTTTTGAGGTCATCTTTGCATGTATGGCCACCTTTATTCACCCATAGATCTCGACACAGGATCACAAGTTGTGATAGTGAATCTTTTACATAAAAATAATATTAACAGATGTAATAAAAACATGGAGTCATGTTAAAGTATGGATACAAAATGTTAATGGCTTTCAATAAAATGAATACATGAATGAATAATTTAGCTAGAAAGAAGCCTTGGGATCTGAAAAAAATATGCACAGCATTAGACTGTTAGAGCAAGGTCAGGAAAGTGCACCTAGTCTTACTCCATCTACCAGTAGACTGTTAAAACAAGGTAAATAAGTTTAGGGGACTGATAAATGTATCCCCATTTACTTTGGATTCTCCCATAGCTTGAGCTCAAAGGGGAACCTTAGTCTAACGGAATGAGTAATTCCCCATTCCCTAAATCAAAGCATGACCCAGTGGCCAAACAAGGGCCGATAAAAGCTGGTGACAGATGATGGACCATGTAGGGGGCCCTCCAACACGTTTCCTCGATCGGTACCTGGCCAAAATTTAAGCCAGATATCTAACCAACAGATTTAAAAATGCTGTTGGAGTGAGGCCCTCATCAGGTCATTGATGCTGTCCTTGCTCCAACCTCCTGTATTCCTGTCAACCTCAAGGTGGGTATATCAGTGAGAGATCCACTCATTTTGTTAGGTCATTTTGCATTTAGTGAGGTCATAGGACACAGGATAGATTAGAATATAAAAGGTTTTTACCTTAAGGTAAAGAGAGTGCAGGATACATCAGAAGAACTTCATCCTGCCTCATGATTTCTCTATTCAATCAACTTTGCTGGAACGCCATATAAAACAGTGCAACATTTATATTACAATAAATAACTGTATCCAACAGAAAAGTTGCTGACATTGTACAGGTAAAGCCAAAGGTATACCATTGTGATCTCCCAAATCTCTTTACCTCATCCTGCCAATTGCTGTTGCTTCTCTGACTAGCATTCAGATTGAGGCAAGCGAGACTTCAACAGTCAAACTGTTGTATTTTTAGAATGCATAACATATTTACAGATGATAAAAATTGAGGCATCCCTACAGACTCTACAGTAGCAGTAAAGAAAACAAAACATATATACCGGTAAAGGGAAAAACTTTGCATAAAGCATGTCAAGAAAATCAAAAGATAATAAGGTAATATGTTTATCTAGAGAAGTGTCAGGTAGCATGAAAGCTAAAAAGGCAGCAAATATAGATTCATATCCTCCTTGTTTTGTTTTGTCTGTATTCCTTATAGGTTACAAAGATACTGGAAAAATTCTGTGATCAGATATGCCGAGGCACAAACAAAAGAAAAATTAGCCAGGCTGTCAAGATACAAAGACTGTGTCTTGCTGTCTTGGAGGATATAATATATACAAGAAGCAATAGGATATAAGAAGATGACACAGGACCCATGTTCAAGATAAAGCAAATAGGTTTGGTAGGGACAGAGGATCACAAGCTGTGATAGTGAAGCATTTACATAAAAATAATATTAAAAGATCTAATAAAAACATGGACTCTAAATGGATACAAAATGTTAATGGCTTTCAATAAAATAAAATGAATAATTTAGCTAGAAAGAAGCCTTGAGATCTGAATAAAATATGCTCAGCAGTAGGATGTTAGAGCAAGGTCAGGAAGGTGCACCCAGTCTTACTCAATCTACGGGTAGACTGTTACAACAAGGTCAAAAGTGTAGGGGACTGATAAATGTATCCCCATTTACTTTGTATTCCCCCACAGCTTGTGCCCAAAGGGGAAACTTAGTCTAAGGCAGGTCTGGACTTGCAATCTATGGATTCTGGCATATGCCAGAGGGGCTGCTGTAAGATGCCATAGACAGTCATTATCTAGTGGGCTGCTGGGGGCTGTTTGGGCCTCTGTGTACCTTAAATGCAAGGGCCTATTTTGAATGCCAGTCTAGACCTGGTCTAAGGGAAGGAGTAGTTCCCCACTTCCTGGGTCAAAGCATGACCCCTAAATATTACAGGTTTAGACACTAGATAGCACTGTGTAATACTTAGACAAGGTCAGGTCTAGTAAGGATAGGATAACTCACTTTCATATGTCTAGGAGTGAGCTATTTGTATAGTTCTATAGTTCTATATGAACTCCCTTACTCTCATCAATAAATAAGTTGTCTGCTTAAATTTGTAAAACCACTGGCGCCCAATTATTGTGCACTGCACTCATTTACAGTTGTACAACACCCTGCCTCCACACCATTGCAAGGGCTCAACCCCTAGGAATTGAGGTCTCATCTGGAGCACATTATTGGCGTAAAGATCATAGCTAGAGCAATGGTGCCACTCAGTTTACTATAGACTTACATTATTTTTGTCAAACTTACTCCATCTGTACATAAGTATGTGTGTATATTTTTATTTGTATAGCACTCCTTGAAGAGTACAGTAAAACAATAAATTAGTAGTAGCAAACAAGGGATCACTGCCATAATAAGTAATAATAAGTGCATTATTAGAAAAACAATTCACATAAATATAATAAATAATTACACCCAGGGGCAGATATATTAAGGATCACATTTTCTATTTTTTTATGGTTAAAACTGTCAAATTTGTGAATTATCCAAACTCGATTCGAGTTTTTTTACAAATTCAAATTCCATTTTCGAGATATATCATAATTTGACTATTTGCCACCTAAATCCTGCCGAATTACTGTATAAATCATTTGGAGAGGTGTAATGACCAATATGAAGTTGTTTGTAGCCTTCCTGACATTCGAGAAAAAAACTCAAATTGAGCTTTATGAACAGCAGGGGGAGCCCCCACCTTACTTCCCAGCCATGCAGAACTCAAGCAGCTTTGTTTATGAAGATCCCTAAGCAGCCCAGACCACACTGAGCATGTGCACAGTCTTAGTCTTGCAAAGATGTTTAACAAAGTTACAAGATGGTGACCCCCTGTAGCCAACTTTGAAAGCATAAATTATTTGTTTGATTAGGCTTGTGGTGCAGTAAGTTCATGTTTATATTTAGTATACAAAATACAGCAATTCTAGCCTTATTCTATTTTAGACTTTCCTTGTCCTTTAAATAAACCAAATAGGATAGGATCCAATAAGAACCAATTTTATCTTAGTTGGGATCAAATGCAAGGTGCTGTTTTATAATTACAGAGAAAAAGGAAATCATTTTTAAAAATGTGGATTATTTTTATAAAATGGAGTCTATGGGAAATAGCCTTTCCATAATTCTGAGCTTCTGGATAATTGGTTCTCAAATAAAAGATCCCTGTAACATGATCCCTTTGCTATTATTCAGGGAATATTAAGCAACCGTACTTTCAGCCTAATTTGCGTTTCCTTTTTTAGCCGGATTATGGGCCCATAATTAAGAACCTTTAACATATAAAGAGTTTCTTAGTTCACATCTTTGGCATATTTAGTAGGGATGCACCGAATCCACTATTTTGAATTTGACTGAACCCCCAAATCCTTCGTGAAAGATTCAGACGAATACCGAACCAAATCCTAATTTGCATATACAACAACTATTACTAAACATAAATGCGGCCAAAATCGACCATTGCAAATTGGCAGCCGGCATAGTATTTGCATATGCAAATTAGGGATGGAAAGGGCAAAACATTTTTAACTTCTTTGTTTTGTGACAAAAAGTCACACGATTTCTCTCCCGCCCCTAATTTGCATATGCCAATTAGGATTCGTTTTCGGTTCGGCCAGGCAGAATCCTGGATTCGGGGCATCCCTAATATTTAGTAAAATTTTTCAAAGGCAATCAACAAATTAAAGAAGATGAAATAATGATATGAGTTACTTTGCGAAAGTTCAAGATAAAGCCCTACTGTATGTCCATTTTTGGGTCACCTTAGATGCCACAGAGTCTTAGAGCCTCAGTATTTATTCTAAATGTAAAGAAAATCATCATGCATGCATTTAAATACTATGCCTGCTGCCAATTTGCAATGGTCGATTTTGGTCGCATTTATGTTTAGTAATAATTGTTGCCTGGTTCATATGGAAACTGCATGATATTTACCCTACTATGATACAATTAACAATTAAGCTGGCAGTAAGTACAGGTCTATTGTGTTGTGGACCCCTGTTTGGATTTGTATCTGTCTCAGAGGGGAAAATCCTTCTTACTGCCTGTTGTATTGTACTACTATACTAGGGAACAATAGTGCCCATTTTGTTAGAAGCAACTCTGTGTATCTTAGGGACTTGACTACTGATGTTTTAATGGAGACCACAATGGCTCTGAAAGAGGTGCATTGTACAAAGACTCATTTTAGTTGCTTTGGACATGGATTTAAAATGGCTTTGTAACCTTAAAAGTTCTAATTTGTGACCTGAATTAGGTGCCTCCTATCAGGTTTTCTATGGTGGAAATTTGAACTAACTCATTCTAATTAATGATAGGACTATGGAATCTGATGGGAGAAAAGAGTCCATTATGTTCCCATTGAATATGTTACCATAATTAAAGACTTTAAAATGTGCTACTTCAAGTACTGAACCTAAATGCTCGGCACCTGCGGTTTCCAGATAAGGGACCTTTCCGTAATTTTGATCTGCGTGCCTTAAGTCTACTAAAAAATATTTTAAACATTAAATAAACCCAATATATTTATTTTGCTTCCAATAAGGATTAATTGTATCTTAGTTGGGATCAAGTACAAGTAACTGTTTTATTATTACAGAGAAAAAGGAAATCATTCTTAAAAAAAATTAATTATTTGATATGGGAGCTGGCCTTCCCATCATTTGGAGCTTTCTGGATAACAGGTTTCTGGATAAAGGATGCTTCCTAGTGTGTTTTTAATAACTTACTGGCTTAAAGGGTGATTTATGACAGCAAGTGCAAATGCAGCCATGCTAAAATAAACACAAATGTTTTTATCTTTAATGAATGAAGTATTTACTCCATTCATTAAAGGTACTTGTGTCCAAACATGCTCATTGCCCTTTCGCATTGTTCACTTCCATTGCGTCCATTTAGCCTCTTGAATCATATGCAAGTGAGTCTATTTGTGGTAGCTACCATCACCCTGATCATTACTGTAATTCCAGGGTTCCCACAGAGTTCTCACAGCCAGATACATTCAATAGGCCCACCAGACTTGCACCAAAGGAATTAAAAGTTAATGGCATTTTAATGCTAATGTGTTCTAGTAGCACTGGGTATTCTCTATGGGCTGTTACACCCCTGGTGTCAAATTAATATGCATGGGACCTGTTATCCAGAATGCAATAATGAAATTTTACTCTTCATACCTTTAGTCTACTATAAATTCTATAAATATTAAATAAACTCAATAGGCTGGTTTTGCTTCCAATAAGGATTAATTATATCTTAGTTTAGATCAAGTACAAGCTACTGTTTTATTATTACAGCGAAAAAAAATTGGATAAAATGGAGACTATGGGAGATCGCTGTTCCGTAATTCGAAGCTGTCTTGATAATTGGTTTCCGGGTAACAGATCCCATACCTATAATCATTATAAATGTGTAAGCAAATTTATTGGAATTTGTTATTAGATAGTATTTTAGGTTGTTTTCTCCATGTTCACTCTGTACGGCTACAGTGGAGGAACTACTGGGGGAGCAGGGGGTGTGAGCGGGCCTCAGGGCCCCCCCGGCAGCCCTTGCGCCACTGAAAATGCGGCCATACGGAGGGGGTGGGGCCCGGCTGCGCGTCATGCACCAGGGCCCGCCCCTCTAGTTACGCTACTGTACAGCTAGATGGCAAAACATGGCCCAGTTCTACTACCTGAGTGAATAGCATGGTAATGTTCACATTTGAGACTCATGGGAGCAGATTCATTAACCAGAGTCCGCTTTGCACCCAGCACAACACTTCGCCAAGCACAAATGCCCTTAGACAACGCTAATTAACTAACATGCGGAGTTTAGTCCTGAACACTGGCGACTTTTCGCTAGCGGTACTTCGGTAATGTGAGCATTTCAAATTGAAGATGTGCTGCGTTCATTTCTGCCTAGGCGAAAATTCACTAGTGATCTTGTGCTCAGGTCAATTTGCATAGGGCAGGAAATTTAAAGTTGTATGGACGTATTTTTGTCGATGTTGGTTCAAATACTTAACATTTCCACTGTTAAACCACATGTCCAGGGAACCTTATTAAAGACAATAGAGTTATTTTAATGCCCTAAACATGAGCCCAAGTAAATTTAATGTTCCATATGTTGGGGACGCCCGTTACAAAAAAATCTTTTAGGACTTTTGCAGGAAATCACTGTGAAAAAAGGAAAAGTCGCCAGCATTGATTGAACATTGATGCATTTTCGGCTCACAGAATATAATGTAAGTGACAGAAGATTGAAAAAGATCTAGCTACTCCATTTCACTTCACCTGGTCTGAGCTGGTGAAGGCAAGTCTGGCAAAAGAGGTAATACTCAGTAAAATCCACATTATAGTGAATTTGCACAGTTACGTCCATTTGCCAAAAATTCGCCTGGCGATAGAGTGTGAATGACCCATAGCGTCTGTCAAATAGGCGCCTGTGCCCATTAGTAAATTGTCGATGTCCCTGCGGGCGGTAGCGCTAGTGAATTGTCGCTAGCGTTAGCCACTTCTCCGTTTAGTAAATCTGCCTTGAAGGGCATGTAAAGGCAAAAAAATAAAATCCCATTTTTACTTTCTTTAATGAAAAAGAAACCTATCTCCAATACACTTTAATTAAAAAATGTGTACCGTTTTTATAAGAAACCTGACTGTATGCAGTGAAATTCTTCCTTCATTTACTGCTGTGGATAGGAATTGTCAGATGGTCCCTAACTGCTGAGTGGGAAACAATCATACTTATGAACAGCAGGGGGAGCCCCCGCCTTACTTCCCAGCCATGCCGAACTCAAGCAGCTTTGTTTATGATTATCCCTAAGCAGCCCAGACCACACTGAGCATGTGCACAGTCTTAGTCTTGCAAAGATGTTTAACAAAGTCACAAGATGGTGACCCCCTGTAGCCAACTTTGAAAGCATAAATTATTTGTTTGATTTGGCTTGTGGTGCAGTAAGTTCATGTTTATATTTAGTATAGAAAATACAGCATTTCTAGCCTTATTCTATTTTAGACTTTACATGCCCTTTAAGGACTGCATCCATGCAACTTTTTGCCAATATCATTTTTCAACCAGTACAATCAGATACTCTCCAAATACCATAGGTTACCTGATGAAATGGTCAAGAATGTTTTATTTAGTAACAAATGTCCACCATGTATGGGCAGCTTTAAACCGGACAGGTTTTATATACAAAATCACACACACATTTAAAATGGCATTGGCTTTTAAAACAGAATCTGTTTCTCTAATGGATAGGGTTGAGTACAATTAGGCTCTGCATAGGCTCACCCTGTATCCCCATAATGATTGATTAGAGCAATATGCCCAGTTATAGCACCCCATGTGAGTTCTTCCCCATTCCAATAAATCTGTGTGCATGTAAAGTATCTCATCTATGAAAGGTCTTTGTGTAATTCTGCTGAATATCTCCGGCTGTGATTGCACACGTTGACCTTCCGCTTACTGCAGCTTTCATGGGCCAGCGCCTGACTGAACAGATATTAATGGAAATAAATGGAGGTTTTACTCTGTAAGCTATTCATCCTTCAAAGCAGCAGCCCGTGAAGCTAACAAATGATTATTGTTTTACATTTCAGACACAGATTTAACAGGGGCAAATGGTTTTCCTGAAGCTGCCATTTAGGGTTAGAATATTTCAAGCAACATTTTTCGCAAGATGAATATTTTCATTTAGCGGAATGAGAAAGGAACTGCGGGGCTGTCCTACAGCTGAAGAGATTTCTTTCCCTCCGCTGTCAGAATTATAGAATCTTTCGTGCTGGGTTTGATAGTCCTTGTGTTCTGCTTCTGTCTTTATTTTTCACCTTCTTGAGAGCAGTAACATCATTAGTTCAGTTATTCTGTGCGCTGTAAATGAGCAACGGTCTATGAAGCAGCGATACCAACCCGTGACCCTTATTCCCTTTTATGTTGCCTTTAATAATGTAGTGTCATTTTATGTGCCAGGCATATTCCTTCAAATTTGTTTATGCCTACTATCCTTCTTTGCTAAATAGCAAATCATTTAAAATAACATTCCCTTTGAGGAACCTTAGGGCCTGCAACTGCAAGATGAAAGGCTATGGCTAAACATCTTTATACAAACTTGAATAAAACTCACTGAAATGGTAATAAATGTTCCCCTTGAAATGTAAATGACAAATATGTAATAATATATTATTATCATTATTACAATGAATTATGCTGACATGAAAAAATGCCTTTTTATCGCAGTGGTTTGCTATCAGGTCTTCTGTGTTTAGGAATCTTTAATCTGTTTCAAAACAAACTCTCACCACTATTATATTCAACAGAGCCATATTATTGTTATTATAATGTTAAAGTGCTGTCAAGTGGGTTTAAACTCCTAGCAACCATATGAATAGTATGTTTACCAGAATGTCCTGTTCTAGGCTTGGGTCTTTAAGCTGTTCCATGGTATGTTCATGTAATGATTATTGTGATTGAGTCTATCCATCTTGTTGCTGATCCTCCTCTTCCTCCTCTCCCCTTTTCCATACATGAACTAGAATCTCTCATAACATGTCTACAATAAGACAGATTTATCCTCATCATTTTTTTTTTTGCAAGTGGTAGGTCAGGCTTAATTTGGACAAGGATCCATTAGTTTTTTATAGGGTTTTTTTTCCCTCTAAAATTGAGTTTTCCCCTTTTAAAACTCGACCAGAACAATTTAAAGTTTTATAAATTGGCCCCTTAGGGGCCCATTTACTAACAATCGAATTTAGATTTTTTTCCCACAAATCTCTAAAAATTTGTGGTTTTCCTATTTTCTAAAAATTCAAGATTGTAAAAACCATGAAATCTTCTAATACAAAACTTCATCAAGCGCTTTATTTGGTTAAAAAAGATGTTCAATAAAGCTGTGGCCAAGCTCCACCCAATAAAATTAAACTATGTGTTTTCTTTATTCTTTGTTCGTTTAACGCAGTGATCCCTAACCAGTAGCTCGTGAGTAACATGTTGCTCCCCAACCCCTTGGATGTTGCTCCCAGTAGCCTCAAAGCCAGAGCTGATTTTTGAATTCCAGGCTTGGAGGCAAGTTTTGTTTGTATAAAAACCAGCTGTATTGCCAAACAGAACCTCAAGTAGGCTGCCAGTCCACATAGGGGCTACCAATAGCCAATCACAGCCCTTATTTGGCAGTGCACCCCCAGGATATTATGCTTGTGTTTCTCCCCAATTATTTTTACATCTGAATGTTGCTCACAGGTGAAAAAGGTTGGGGATCCCTGATTTAACGTATAAGCAGTATGTTTTACCCTAGAAAGCACGCATGCCTCCTCACAGCCTAAGGGGCCAATTTACTAATAAATTCACTTCTATTTATTCCACAAATCACAAAAAATATGTGGTTTTTCTTAAAAGCTCTATTAAGTGTAAAAAACACAAAAAACTGGAATACAAAACTTTGGCAGGTAAAAGTTGTTGAGGTCCTATAGAAGTTAATGGGAGCTTCACTGATCCTATTGGACTTTTAGAAGTTTTCGGATTTTTTTCGCTAGGAATTGTCCAAGATACTCAAATTTTTATAGGTTTTAGAGGTATTCATATTTTTTTCCAGATCATCCAGCATCATTTTCCATTTGTGCTTTTTTATTCTGATCTTTTATTTCATGCATTCGTAGTTTTAGAGACAGCGAGTTTAGTCTTGGTTTTAAAAATCTCTACTGTCACTAAAATGAGAATGTAGATAAGTAGGTCTGTCCTGACCTTGTCCCCTTTCTTTTTTAAACTTAAGGCTCTTCGGTGTAATAAAACAATAATACTTTCTAGAAATGCTGCAAAGGGAGAAACCCAAGTTGGGGAAGTCTCAAATAGTGGCAATTGCAATAGAGATGGAGCAAATCTTTGCAGATGCATTTTCCCACATGACCCAAAATTTTAGTTGCTGCGAATGCCAAATACTATAACAAATATTATACTCAAAAGAGATACATACAATGCATTTATATAAAATACTACTGTATGTTATTTTAGTACATGGAATGTTTTTATTGCATAAACTACCATCAAAGTTTACACAGTACGGGGCAGAGCTTGGATGTGATCGAGAGCAGACGTGGGTAGCAGGAGCTCCCGTACCTTCATTGATCCTGTGCTGTTATTTACTGCCATATACTTTTGCATTTACCTGAACTGTAAGTTTACTGCATTGCCACTGCACCATGTCTCCTAAAAGTGCCACGAAACCCAAGGCGGACAGTGTCCAAAAGTTTTTTGCCAGAGCCGTTTCTCAAGATGGCGACGCGGCCTTGGATCCTGTACTGGAAACTGCGTCACACGCCACGACCGAGCCATCGGAGGCCGAATGCTCTGCTGGGCCATCAGCGGAGCCGTCTCTCCATTCACTGATGTTGGCGATATCCGAATCTAAAACTTCTCTATCCGCTAAACTAACAGAAAACACGGCTACGGTCACGTCTAAGATCGAAGATCTCTCCCTTATCCGCCATGATATGCAGAAGCTACGCGAGCGCACAGGTGAGGCTGAACGTCGTATATGTGATTTGGAAGACGACTTGGAGAACAGACAACACAGATCTAATCTCCGGATCATTGGCCTACCAGAAGGAACAGAGGACGCGCATATGGAAACGTTCCTGGAATCGTGGTTCAAAGATAAACTTGGCCCTAACATATTCTCTCCGCAGTTTGCTATTGAAAGGGCCCACCGCGTCCCAGCGCGCAAGCCTCCTCCAGGGGCCCCAGCCAGGGCTGTTGTGCTTAAAATGCTTAATTTTAAGGATAGAGATGCTGTGCTCCGTGAGGCGCGCTCCAAGGGTGATATTATGCAAGGCAATGCCAAGATTCTACTGTTTCCAGACTTCTCCACAATTGTCCAGAAGAAGCGCAACTCCTTCACAGAAGTTTGTTGGTTACTCCGTGAGCATAAGGTTCAGTATGCTCTGATGTTCCCAGCGAAGCTCCGCATCACCGCTGGTGACTCTTCTGTATTCTTTGACCAGCCTGAAGCCGTCATGCAGTGGATAGAGACAAACATCCCTGATGCTCTGAGACATCGTTCCCCACGTCGTGGTAATGCTGATCCATGAGGCCTTCTGTATTCAGTTTTCTATGTCTGCTGGTCGTGAGTATATCTCTCCTGGAATATGGCCAGCTTTTCCCACTTTCCTGCTGTAGCGGGCATTACTTATAACATCCAGCGTTTGCTTTCTGTGGGATACCTGAGCCCAATTTTTCACCTTTTCTTATCTGCTTTATTGGACATTGGGCATATTCTGGGACGCTATGGCGGTTGCTATACTGGGTATGGCTCTTATTTTTTCATAACCTATGGCTAGTACAATCCAGGGACTGGAACACTACCCGCCACTATAGTTGCATACTTACCTTTTCCTCCAGTGTTGCCAAGTTACAGGTATAGGCTCAACTATGTTTATGTCTGAGCAGGGGTGGGAAGGGGTTAGTTGGGTCTCTGGGGTTAATTTAGATTTTTTCTATTTTTCTTTATATATTACAAAGGCTATTGCTGGCAAATTGTGTGATATATGCATGTTGAATGTACACTCCGCATCTATATGTTTGTTTTGGTCAAATTTGCTACGGTTAATATATGCTCTTGGAATGTTAGGGGCCTTAACTCTAAGTTTAAGCAGGCACAACTATTTCAGTACCTTAAATCCTACTCTCCCTCGCTATTATTGTTGCAAGAAACCCATCTCACTGGGCAAAAGATTTTGGCGCTCAAAAAGGCCTGGATGGCTCACCACTACCATGCCACGTTTTCCACGTATGCCAAAGGGGTAGGTATTTTAGTTAGGAAGCACTTATTATTTGAATTGTTGTCGATAAAAACTGATATGTATGGTAGATTCATTCTAATACACTGTAACATCAACTCTACACCATTGATATTGGGTAATATATACCTCCCTCCCCCTATGTCTATGGATCTCCTGGACTTAATTTTTAAGAAGGTATTGGAATTTCCTCCGGCCCCCTTCTGCCTACTTGGCGACTTCAATTCTCCCCTTGTTCCCCAATTGGATAAGATGTCCCATAATACTCACTCCTCTACTCCTCTAGCGATTTGGGCAGAGGGAATGTTACTGACTGAAGTGTGGCGTTGGAAACATCCACATACGAGACAATTTTCATGTCATTCAGCCACACATCAGTCTCTCTCTAGGATTGATTTGGCTCTAGCTTCACAAGACTTCCTACCTTGGGTATCAGAGATTTCCTACCTTCCCAGGGCATTCTCCGACCATGCCCCACTCCTTTTAACCATCTGTATAAATAGCCAACCTATTGACAAGATGTGGCGTCTCAGCCCTATGTGGTTGAAAAACTCGATAGTTCAAGAGAAAGTGGTATTGGAATACAATGAGTATTGGAGTAATAATGGGGATTCATCTACTGTACTCCCGCTGTAACTTGGGAGGCTTCTAAAGCGGTTGCACGTGGGTCCATAATATTTGCTATTAAGCAGGCTAGAAATCACACTAAACAAGAGATTCAGTTGGCCGAACGGGAGCTTCAAGCAGCTAAGAGAGAATTTGCAGATCGACCTTCAGAGTTCTTCCATAATAATTTATGTAAAGCCCAAAAAGCCCTGGAACTCACCCGTACCTCCTTGACCCAAAAAAAATTATTATATGCTACTCAGCGTCTATTTGACCAAGGTGAAAAGAGTGGGAAGACACTCGCATATTTGGCTAAAACTTCCACGCCCACTACCATGATCCCTAGAATTAAGAAACTGAATGGGGATGTCACATCCTCACCTAAGGAAATCGTTTTGACGTTTCAGGAGTATTATACCTCTTTATACCAATCTCAAATAACTAAATCCCCTGAGTCCATTAGTCTTTACTTGAGTCAATTCCCTATCCCTCGTTTGGATTTCCCACAAGTCGCATTCCTAGAAGCAGATATAACTGTGCAAGAAATTTCAGAAGCTCTACATTCCCTTCCAAATAATAAAACACCAGGAGTGGACGTTCTCCCAGTTGAGTGGTATAAAACAGTAGCCAAAGACCTAATTCCCAAGTTACTCCTTATGTACAATGCTTCCTTAGTTGACCACCGTCTCCCTCCCTCTTTATATTCGGCCTTGATAATTTTGATACATAAATCGGGCAAACACCCTGAATCCTGTGATTCCTATCGCCCAATATCACTCATTAACACGGACGCCAAGATATTAGCGAAAATCCTGGCCAACCGATTGATCAGGGTTATAACCTCTATCATTCACCCGGATCAATCCGGCTTTATGCCCACTAAGTCCACCTCTATTAATCTTAGACGTCTCTATACCAATCTGCAAATGCTTCATGATAACTCCGGCTTCCGAATTATAGTATCTCTTGACTCTGCTAAGGCGTTCGATACGGTAGAATGGTCCTTTCTGTGGGAAACACTCAAATTATTTGGCTTTGGTCCTAAATTTATAGCTTGGATTCAGTTACTATATGCACATCCAGAGGCTCAGATTAGGGTTAATAACTCCAACTCTCTACCTTTTCCATTGTATCGTGGCACCCGCCAGGGCTGCCCGTTGTCTCCTTTATTGTTTGCATTGGCAATTGAACCTCTGGCCATTATGATTAGACAGGCTACCAATATAACTGGACTCCGTTACAAAACCTGCGAAGAGCGCATTGCATTGTATGCAGATGACATTTTGCTATTTCTTGCGGATCCAGGCCCTTCCCTTCATAATGCCCTTTCCCTTATCCAAGAATATGGGACATACTCGGGCTTGAAGGTCAACTGGGATAAATCCTCCATTTTACCGGTGGACCCTGTCCCTGTTGTCCTTCGACCCCCATCTCTCCAATTACAGTGGTCTGACCAAGTTAAGTATCTGGGAATTATTGTAACTGCCA
Organism: Xenopus laevis; assembly: GCF_017654675.1. Taxonomy (NCBI): domain Eukaryota; kingdom Metazoa; phylum Chordata; class Amphibia; order Anura; family Pipidae; genus Xenopus; species Xenopus laevis. The sequence continues at coordinate 128,457,763 of NC_054377.1, read as the reverse complement.
AGGACTCCTCCTTTATTGATGACAATCTACAACCATTGCTTGGTACCTTTCTCAGAACGGCGACCTCCTGGAAGGGTCTTCCTTTGACTTTATGGGGGAAAATTAATCTGTTTAAAATGATTTTCCTACCGAAATTTTTGTATTATTTTCGGAATGCTCCTGCGAAGATACCTAAATCATTCTTTAGCAGAGTCAATAGTGCTTTGATTTCATATATATGGGCGGATAAACGCCCTAGGATCTCCTGGAAGTCTCTTACAGCTACTGTCCTGAATGGGGGCCTGGCACTTGTCAAATCCCTTGCTTACTCCATACACCCCTCTGTGGGGCAATTCCCACCTTGGACATCTGCCTGATTTTATATATTGGCCCATTCGTAACATTAAAACCCTTGGAGACCTGTTGCAACATGGGTCATTTCCAACTTTTCAGCAACTACAAGTTTTTGTGGCTCCTATGAGTTTGAATGTGTTCCAGTTTATGCAACTGCAGCATGCTTGTAGAGCCCAGTTTGGTCCGGGTCCAATTACTTATCATACTTTTCGGTTTGAAGATATTCTTAGGGTAGAAAGTACGAGACAGCTAGTTACTAACTTATACAAAGCTTTGCAGGACCTTGGGCCTTCTCCATTTGACTCTGCCCGCCGTAAATGGCAATCAATACTACCTGTGATAAGTGATGATATATGGGAGGAAGCCACTGCTTCTAGCTATAGCTTTCTTATTTCTACTAGAGATAGATTGATTAATTTTAAAGTTCTTCACCTTTATTATTTTACACCCCTCAGATTGCATAATATATTTCCAGATAAATCTCCAGCCTGTCCCAGGTGCCAAGACCAGTCCGCAGATTTTTTACATATTTTGTGGTCCTGCCCCAAGATTGTTCGATTTTGGCGTGCAGTGGTTAAATGATTGAGCGATAACCTGGAGGTGCCTCAAGTCCTCTCTCCTGAAGCCTGTCTTCTGGGAGTCGTGGATGTTATGGTTCCACAAACCCATGTCAGAATTTTGTATCGTACTTTGCTATTCTATGCTAAAAAAGCCATCATACTTCATTGGCTTCAGCCTGCACCTCCCTCAGTTCAGTATTGGATTGCTTTGGTCAACCGCACCTTACCACTTATCAAACTCACTTATGAAGCGCGTGGCTCCTCAACTAAATTTGAGAAAATCTGGGAGAGATGGCTTGAGGTATATCCTAACCCCAATGTTCAGTGATTGCTCTGATTCAAACCTGTCCTTGATGACTATACTGTTTTATTTGTATACCTGCTTGCATATACTATGTGGACTGTATATCTTTGATCACACGTGTCTACTTGATGTGTACTGATATGTCAATTTGCCTTTTGTTGAATAAAAGAACACTTTAAAAAAAAAAAAAAAAGTTTACACAGTACAACATCATAGATTCCCATAGAATCATAGGTGCTCACATTTATATAAAATATTAACCACCTACTCGGCCCAGATGTCTATTGTATCATAATTTATACATATGAACTAAAGTTCAAGGCAAGGTAAACCTTGTTGAAAATGTTTACACCTGTATCTAAGATTCAAGGCTAGGCTAGTCTTGTTTATCATATAAGAATCTGCTTATATTTTCAAGTCTGAGACAGTCTTTTCTATGGTTGAAGTTTGTACGACTGTCTTGCACCTGCTCATAAATCAGTTAATAATTCCTATGCCAAGATCTTGTGGGACATCTGGGCAGTGTCATTCTGTGGCTACTAAAGCAAATAAAGTTCTGTCTTGCATAGAAAGGGCATTAACTCAAGGGATGAAAACATAATTCTGCCTCTTTATAGGTCCCTGGTGAGGCCTCATCTGGAGTATGCAGTGCAGTTTTGGACTCCAGTCCTTAAGAGGGATATAAATGAGCTGGAGAGAGTACAGAGACTAAGTGCAACTAAATTGGTTAGAAGGTTGGAAGACTTAAATTATAAGGGGAGACTGTCAAGGTTGGGGTTGTTTTCTCTGGAAAAAAGGCGCTTGCGAGGGGACATGATTACACTTTACAAGTACATTAGAGGACATTATAGACAAATAACGGGGGACCTTTTTACCCATAAAGAGGATCACCGTACCAGAAGCCACCCCTTTAGACTAGAAGAAAAGAACTTTCATTTGAAGCAACTCTATAGTTAGTATCGGTATATAGAATTTAAGTGAAAGTAGGGAGGGGTGTGTGTATGGATGCTGGATTTTCATTTTGAACTTGATTGACTTTGTCTTTTTTCAACCCAATTTAACTATGTAACTACCATTTTCAGTATTCTCATCTTGTCAAGAGAGTATTAGGGTTCTACAGTTTGAGGGACTGGACATGTTACAAAACAACTTCTGCTAAGTTTTACTGCTAAGAAGGTACCTACTCAGCAGCATGGAAATGTGAATAAGCCTGGAATTACAAGTATGGGACCTGCTATTTAGAATGATTGGGACCTGGGGTTTCCAGATAATGGATCATTCCATAATTTGGATTTTCATACCTTAAGTCTACTAGAAAATCATGTTCAAGGTCAAGGTCTCGTGCAAGTACAAGGTACTGTGTTATTATTGAAAATCATTTTTTTAAATTTGGATTATTAGGATAAAATGGAGTCTTTCTGAGCTTTCTGGATAATGGGTTTCCAGATACCTGTATAAAATCATGAAATATTCCCATTAAAAAGGATACTTATGAACACAATATTCTGTGCAGGGCTAGAGAAACCCTACAGAGCAACATGGGACACATTGGCTCTTTGTCTGTAATAAATCCATTTTGTATACATAGAACCTGCACACAATGGCTGAAGTAATGGCTACTTGGACACAGCTGAAACTGCAAGCTAAGAACACTAATACCTTCACAGGAGCTTGGGGAAATAAAGCAAATGGAAATAAAGTCAGCTCTTAATATTTCCTTTAGGCAAAATCAATTTGGAGAAATCAAAATTAAGCTATAGAGGCCCAATAAACAAGATCTTCATTCTTATAAACACACTTCCCAGATAGTGAAAGCAAGTTAAACTGAAAGATTATAGGTTATGTATAGACATTTTCAAGAAGCGGTTTAGCATTACACCGTGTACAGTACAGCTATTATAGATATGTGTGTGTCATGATCCCCTTTCTCATTTATAAGAGAAACTGTTCTTCCAAATGAAATTGCTTGTTCTTTTATGTCAATGTCAGAGCCTTCTGCAATATCAAATCTATTTCCATATCAGAAATAAAAATGGATGTTGTCTGCAAAATGCCAGTTTTAAGCTATGAATTCTTGCTGAATATATAGTTAGTAGTTATGTGCGGGTTGGGTTTTTCCAGACCCGCACCCGACCATAACCCACCCTCCCTTAGCCCGCATCCGAGTTCCTTTTATAGACCTACGCCAACCCGCCCCGCCGGTGACGTCACAAAAGGGGCGGGACAAGCAAGTCGGCATTTGAAGGTGGCACCCGCGAAGAGGAGTGTGGAGTCGGCCTGAAACCGTGGGTCCTGCAGATATCGGCCCGGCCCACACATCACCAATAGCTAGTGTATAAATTATAATTTGTGCATTTCTGTCTCATACACTCTGTTAACAGAATGTAGCCAAATGGGGGTCTGGTGAAACCTGATAGGTAATCACTGCAATGCTGACCTTCTTATTAACACCCTGTGACCATGAGCAGGTTCTAAAGTAGGTTCTTCAGCATCTCAGATGCCCATTGGAAGAATAAAAGGTTGATAATATCATAGAGCATATGAACTGCTTATACTTCAAAAAAAATGTTATCGGCCCCAGCTTTTCTATAAAGCCCTGATCTTCCAAATTCCAATCCTTATATAGATATAAAATGATTATGCAGTTGAGTTAAAATTGGCTTATACATTTATTACAAATCAGTAAGGTCCCTTGTATGATTTAATACAGGTATGGGATTCGTTATCTGGAAACCCGTTATCCAGAAAGTTCCAAATTATGGAAAGGCTGTCCCATAGATTCCATTATAATCAAATAATCCACATCTTTAAAAATGATTTCCTTTTTCTCTGTAATAATAAAACAGTACCTTGTACTTGATCCAAACTAAGATATAATTAATCCTTATTGGAAGCTAAACCAGCCTATTCAGTATATTTAATCTTTACATGATTTTCTAGTACATTTAAGCTATGATGATTCATATTACAGAAAGATCCGTTATCTGGAAAACGCAGGCCTTGAATATTCTGGATAACAGGTCCTATACCTGTACAGTAGTCCAGCACAGGTGCATTTTTTTCTCAAAAACAAATATCCAGAAAGCTCCTAATTACGGAACCCCATAGACTCAATTTTATTCAAATAATCCATTAAATTATTTCCATTTTCTCTATAATAATAAAACAGTACCTTGTACTTGATCCCACCTAAGATATAATGAATCCTTATTGGAAGTGAAACCAGATCATTGGATGTATTTAATGTTTCCATGATTTTCTAGCAGACTTAAGGTATGAATATCCAAATTATGGAAAGATCTGTTATCCAGAAAACCCCAGGTCCGGAGCATTCTGGATAACAGGTCCCATACCTGTACATTGGAAGCTGGTCCATTGTGACTGAAAATAAGGATCTGGTGTAAGGCAAGTCATATTTATTTTAGAAAAAGGATAGTGCACAATGTTTTGTGGAAACAAACCTTCTCCAGGTGAAAAAAGTTAAAAAACTTTGTGCACTATCCTTTTTCCTGAAATAAATGTGGCTACAAGTCTTGCACCTTCCTCACTTGTGTTGCCCCATGTTCCTTTAATTCTTTTGGTTGCTGAAATATTTCCACAGTGCTTCCAGATGCTGTTGGGACTGCCAGTACCAGTGAAAAATATACGGAAGGTTGGTTTTATTAGATGTGCTTACTCTATTTTTCAATTTATTCGGGTCTGGCCATTCTTGGGAATTGTGTCTATAAAAGGGATTGGATGACAACAGACCAATATTCACGCAGCTAAGAAGTCAAAGAACCTTTGATACCCTTAAGCAGATCATACATGTACAGATAAAAATGACTAACAAAGTTTCATTTTAATTGTCATATGTGTTTGCTGGCCAGACTTTGAGGCAGAAGATTAAGAGAAACTGAGACATAACTCTTCTCAACTACCTGCAGTTCCAATTGTACAGTCACCAGCCCTTAACTAACAGAACAAATGAATGGTGGCCATACCATGTGTGGCCATAGTGCAGCAGTGCCTGTACTTTACTAATCTGAGGTCTACTTTTAGTGATGTTGTCCCATTATGATCTACCTCCATAAAAGCATTGGTAGAATTCTGTTCCATTTCTTCTGTAACCTTAACATAATAAATATCTAAATGAAAAACATTCAACATAGGTGGTTCTTCACAGTCAGGACAGTGAGGTTGTGGAATGCACTGCCGGGTGATGTTGTGATGCTGATTCAATTAATGCCTTTAAGAATGGCTTGGATGATTTTTTGGACAGACAGAATATCAAAGGCTATTGTAATACTAAGCTCTATAGTTAGTATAGGTATGGGTAAATATCATTTAAGTGAAAGTAGGGAGGGGTGTGTATCTGGATGCTGGGTTTTCATTTGGAGGGGTTGAACTTGATGGACTTTTTTTTTCAACCCAATTTAACTCTGTAACTATGTAAAAGCATGAAATAGGAGGGTGATATAGACAAGCTGTTTGTTGACAGTGTCTTGAGAGCTACTGATCACAAGCTAAAGGTCTATTGGTAGATCCCTGCCATAGTTTATACATCCATATATATCAGCGTGTTTTCCCATAGGCTATAATGAAAAGTCACCAGTGCTAATGCACACGCGGTGATGCGTTTTCCATAGTCGCCCAAGTTGCCTGAGGCCTTCAGCCAATCTACGTTATGGTTAGGGTCACATAAGAAGTGCAGGCTGAGAATCTGCTCTCCCGCTGATCTTCTGCAGCTCTGCTGCACCCAGAAGCATTGTCTCCACTCAGGTACAGGTAGACATGGTGGATTTCAGCAAAAAAAAATGACAGTTAACATTTCACAGATAAAATTCACATATCTGCCTGCACCCGAGTGGAGACTATGCTTCTGGGTGCAGACACATCAATCAGAATGTATGTGTATAGAAAACGGATCCGCACACACACTGGTTAATGCAGCCGGGGAGTATCCCCTTTTATTTAGCCATTAAACATTCAATGAATGGCTAAATAAAAATGTTTGGTGGCTAAATAAAAGGGGATATTCCGTTTTCTATACACATACGTTGCTAAGGGACCCGGTCGGGTCAACAGAAGAAACGCACCACCAGTTGCAGGATTGGTGAACTACAGGTGTGCGGTAGGAGAAATTACATTGTACATCAACCAGAACAAGAGCAATGGATTCTCAGCCTGTGCTTCTGTGACCCTAGCCTAGAGGTAAAGCACCAAGAGCCTTTCAAATGGCAAGCCCTACCCTCCTTATTAGATAAGGGTCAGGACACATCATAATATAGGGCATACCTTCCCTCCCATAGGCATGGGTCACCCCCTATGGAAATTCCAGTAACAGAGAAAAATGTTAACTATCAGATCCTAATAAAAAAAAATATATTTATATTTAAAAATAGCTGTTGCTTCTTTTGGCAGGCTTTTTGGAAAAAAGTCATGAACATTATTGAGGCTCCATTGCTTACAAGAAGCAGTATAAAAATATAAATACAACAGATAATAGATGGCTTAACACATCAAAAGCTAGCAAACTCACTGGAGAACATCCTAGGAAAGAAAGAAAAATAAATTCCACACACTGGATAGAAATACTTTTATTACAACACAAATAGGGGCCGATTCACTAAGCTCGAGTGAAGGATTCGAATGAAAAATACTTCGAATTTCGAAGTATTTTTTGGGTACTTCGACCATCGAATTGGTTAAATTTGTTCGAATTCGAACTAAATCGAACGATTCGAAGTAAAAATCGTTCGACTATTCGACCATTCGATAGTCGAAGTACTTTCCCTTTAAAAAAAACTTCGACCCCCTACTTCGGCAGATAAAACCTACCGAAGTCAATGTTAGCCTATGGGGAAGGTCCCCATAGGCTTGCTAAACTTTTTTTGATCGAAGGATTTTCCTTCGATCGTTGGATTAAAATCCTTCGAAACGTTCGATTCGAAGGATTTAATCGTTCAATCGAACGAAAAATCCTTCGATCGATCGAACGAACGTTTAGCGCTAAATCCTTCGACTTCGATATTCGAAGTCGAAGGATTTCAATTCGAGGGTCGAATTTCGAAGTATTTTTTACTTCGAAATTCGACCCTTAGTGAATCTGCCCCCTAATGTTCATTTTGGATGTTAGCCCTTTAACAACTATTTTCACTTGAGAGAAGTGCTATTACACATATTTCTCCTAGTTAGAAAATGCTGAGACATTAATCTACCACATTTACTACCTGTTTTCCCACTTTTCTAATCATTTACTAATTTGCATTTAACCGATTTTGACGTTTTATAAGGACTTTTTACCCGTATTTGTGCCAAATTTATCTTGGAATTGGAGCTGGGGTAACACCTTCTGTTCCATGGGAAGATTGCCAGAAGTACTGATCATCAAATCAAAATTAGGAGTGAAATGCCCCCAGTGAGTTTATAAAACAAATAGAGAATTTTACTTACCTACTTGACGTAAATTCCTTTTCTTCTAGTCCCGACATGTCAGTACACATGGGGCATTGCCCCTCCCAGACCTGGAGGTAGGACCTATAACATAGCCAATCAAAATGAATCATGACCTATAAGTCCACATGACTTCCTCCTCACCACAGTTATACTTTTGCCATAGCAGTACAGTAACAAAAATAAATAATTGGGATGGGAAACCCTGTACTGACATGTCGGGACTAGAAGAAGAGGAATTTACATCAAGTAGGTAAGTAAAATTCTCTATTTCTTCTACGTCCCTCCATGTCAGTACACATGGGATCTACCAAGCCATGCACCGAAAACAAGGGGTGGGAATAACCAACATAATGCAAAAACCAAACTGATGCTAAGGAGGCCCTGAGAAAAGGCCAGCATCACATCCATCCAACAGGGGAGCTGATAAAATGTATATCTCCTGAAAAGGGTAGATAAAAGGCACGAGAACAACATGTCCTAGGACATGGTAAACGATTAACAAGAGCTACAAAATCAACCACAAAATTACAGAGACCGGTACTTGAGGATCAAGCATTGCAGATTAAGAATAAACATATTCTGCTTAAAAAGGTTCCCTCAGTGACTAGAGGGATACCTGCAATATGAATATCTGACAAAACCCCACCTGGGGAAGAACAAAAATCCTGCAACTGTTAAAACAAAAAAGTGCCCTAGGACAAAACCAGAATGATGGCAATAGCCATCTCAGAACTAAAACACCCTAGAAACCACCAGGAAATCAATCAGATCAGAAACTAAACACAACTTGAATGCATCTATCACCAGTTCTGGAGAAATACACGATCCTCAGCAATAGCAAGTGGCCCTAAAAAGACATGGCCCACATTAGCCTGGTCCTGCATCTTAATGGAAGCAGCTCATACCAGTGCTGACCGGAGTCACCTCTACACCAGAGATCAGTCCAAGATCAGTCCAAGATCCACTAACTCCATGCTAATAATACCTAATGAAGACTAAACTAAATGAACACCAACTCTGGGTTATCATAAATCAGCCTATCATTGTAACCATTGTAGAGCCATGCTGGTACAGCCCAGTAGCTCCACCAACCACCAAATCTAAACTGGGTATACAACAGCACAAGGATAAGCTGCTGAACCAACCAATGTGACTTAAAGCCATCTACCAGTAAGCTATGCTGTTGCCCCAGCCAACTGCTACCTAAGCAAGCAATGGGACCCAAGCCAATTACAGTTCTAGAAAACACCCACAAAAGCCGAGGCCACTACAGCTCAAGCTGCACAATGATACAGTTTATGCAAAAACTGAACCAAACCCGTGACCATACATAGAAGCTACTGAACCAGCCAACAGCTGGGATCACAATCCAAAATCAGGCATGCCAGAAGCTTATAGCCTACAAAAACTGGTACCAACCAGCAATGATGCACAATCCACTGGCAGAGAGCCAGCCACCATACATGCAACCAGTGGTGGACCAGCCAGCTATTATGTATTCCAACATAGATGTGCAAGGCCATTGTCACACTAGCAGGCAAAGATGCCCGTCAGCTGAAGTGTTTGCAAAAAACCAGAGTGGAATTCGAATACACAAGCAATAGTAAATAAGCCAGCTATTGTGAATTCCACCCTTAGGGACAAGGTAACCAACTGCACTAGCACCTGACACAAAAGTCAATTTCCATACATGCAACAATGGAGCACTTCAGTTGTTGAACTTGCAAAACCCTGGTCCACAAGCCAGCCTTATTGATAATAAGCAGTGGCATACAAGACCAAAAACAATGCATGTAAGGCAGAAGAAAAGGTTAGCTGTAAGCCAACAACATATGACCAACCACAGCTGCTGAATACCAATCAGCAACAAAATTAGCTATGGGCTGTGAAACTCAGAGCAAACACCAGCTGATGGTACAACCCATGCTAGATCCAACCAAATAGTCAATCATGCCTACTGCTGGTGTAACCAGAACCATACCTGAAAGGATTGTAGACAAGACAAAACCGATGGCTGTTGTCCTGCCAAGGATTGCCGCAAGGCAAACAGACATGCCCACCAAGGGCCACAGCAAGAATAGTAACCATGCCAATCAGCCGCCACAGCCTGGCGACCTATGCACCATAGGTCACAGCCAAGACTGGCAGCCACAAGCCCACAAGGACTATAATAAAAACTAGCGGCCACCTTAGCCAGGGGCCACAGAAAAGGCCAACAGCCCAAGAACCCTGGTAAAAGGCAAGCAAGCACCTAAGTTAAGGGCCATGAAAACAGGCCCGCAGCCATAATAACCCAGGTAAAAGGACAACCAAACAAATGTGCCAAGGGTAAAAGACCACATGAGCCAAAGGCTCATGCAACAGGCCAGCAGAACAAGGGCCCTTGTAAAAGGCCAGCAGACCCAGGAGCCGAGGACCATGGTAAAATGCCATGGACCAAAACAAGGGCTCTAACCCAAGCCAAGGGCCATAATGAAAGCCAGAGGCCACACAAACCCAGCTCCCTGGCGAGATGCCCGAGGCCACACAAAGGGCCATAGACTACAAGCTGGCTTCAAGCATGTTAAGGTGCCAATAGACATAACAGTAAGTGCCCTTTAATCTACCAACAATTAAAGAAGGGAAACCTACAGTCACAAAAACTCAGTAGATGTAGTATAACTACAACTGAGCTCCCAACAAAAGCCACCAGATGGGAATAGAATATCTAAGAGAAGGCCTACATCACACAAAAAGACACCATATAACTCGGAACACTGCCTGTTAAGTGTGGAAACATCATAGGAAAAAATGGGGCACAATGCTGCTACAGCAGAATAAACCCCTAGCCGGTCCTGGAAATACCAGGTGTAATAAGAGCACACTTACCTACTGTGTCTGCACAGAGAACTCGGGCTCACAAACCTAAGACCTCAGATGACAACTATACAAGAAGTCAGAGGAATACAGGCACCTAACCAGATAATATGCGCTAGACAGTAGGAATAATCCAGACAGATCCTTGGTGGCAGACTGCTTCTAAGGAGCAGACTCAGGGGCGTAACTAAAGAGGAAGCAGACCCTGCGGCTGCAGGTGGGCCCAAAAGGTATAGGGACCCATGAGGCCCAAATAAAGAGCAATTTCAATACGTATTGGTAAAAAAGCACAACCTCTTGATATGTTAGGGGCCCTAAAATGAATTTGCTGTGGGGCCCAATGACATCAGGTTACAGCACTGAGCAGACTCAATGTAAGGAAGGAAGGGGCTACCATACTGCTTCAGCAGTGCAAGCCTCCAGCCAACCCTGCAAGCACCCAGTGTAATAAAAGGAAAATATAACCTCTGTGTCTGCACAGAGGACAATAGAAACAACAGTAGCAAACTGAGGAGTATCTGCACATTACCTGATAGCAATGAAAAGTCCGCAGGTTGGAAACTTCAGCTAGAACTCGAATAGGTTTCAGCGGAGGGACATAATTAGCTTATTAACATGCAGACTTAGTACCTTGTGTAACTGCATTTTGCACAGAGGACTCCAGCTCACAACATACGACTTCATATAATATAAGAAGGAACACAGGCAGCTTACCAGATAGCTCAGACTTGTCAGCAGGAATATCCAGTCCAGTGGAACACTGCTTGTTAAGAGCAGACTCATAAGAAAGGAAGGAGGTGCCATACTGCTTGAGCACATGAGCCAATATAACCACTGTGTCAGCCAAGAGGATGCAGGTTCACCCATACAAAACTTAAAATATTAAACAGCAATAGCAAAGGGGCCAAAGGAACACCTGCACTTTACCAGATAGTGACTAGTTAGCTTAATGGAAACTCCAGCCAAAGCCCGGATAGCTTTCAGCTGAGGGACATATTAAGCATATTAACATGTAGACTTCCCAGTGAAATTAATGTTTCAAATACACAATGGATACTGAGAAATCAAAATCTCTGGATTCAGGTACCACACTGCTTAGGCAGAGGGATTCACCAGCCAGTACTTAAAGTGTAGCAAGAACCAATACTGTATTTTGCACAGAGGACACCAGCTCACAACATAAGACTTCAGATAATACAAGAAGTCAGGGGAACACAGGCACCTTACCAGATAGCTCAGGCTTGTCAGCAGGAATATCCAGGTGGAACACTGCTTGTTAAGAGCAGACTCATAAGAAGGAAGGAGGTGCCATATTGCTTGATCAGTGCAACCTCTAGCCCTTCCTGGAGGTGCCTTAGTAACATGAGCCAATATAACTTCTGTGTCTGCAGGATGCAGGTTCACCCATACAAGGCTTAAAATATTAAACAGCAATAGCAACGGGGCAAAGGCACACCTGCACCTTATCAGAGTGGCTAATTAGCTGGAAGGAAACTCCAGCCAAAGCCCCAATAGCTCTCAGCTGAGGGACATAATTAGCTAATTAGCATGCAGACTTCCCAGTGCACTACACACAGTAGATAATGAAGAATCATACTCACCAGCTTCAGGCAGTTATAACTAGCCCATATGCATACCCACGGCCCTTTTGCAGAAGTTCTGTAGAGTTCTGTAAAGTCTCACATAACTCAAAAGAAAAGGGGAGTCCAAAAATCTCACAGGTAACAATGTGGAAGCCCACACCTGTGTCTGTTTCCAAAAAAGCACTAGATTGAATCTTGTGCCTCGCTGGGCATATAGCAGGGGGGCTATTTTAGCACAGGGCTAGGACCATGGGTATGCCCACACCTGCACTTCTTCCCAATAAGCGATAATTTACAGATTATGCGTCTTGAGGCATCAGGTAAATTCTTCTCCATTACCTGGGAATCATCCCTCTGTGTCCACACAGAGGTAAAAAAAATAAGCAAAAATAAATAAATAAATAAATAAAAATACAGAAGAAAAAACAAAAGGCTCACAGGTAATAATGTGGGAAGCCCACAACTGTGTCTCTTCCCAAAAAGCACTAGATTGAATGTTGTGCCTCGCTGGGCATATAGCAGGGGGGCTATTTTAGCACAGGGCTAGGACCATGGATATGTCCACACCTGCACTTCTTCCCAATAAGCGATAATTTACAGATTATGCGTCTTGAGGCATCAGGTAAAATCTTCTCTATTACCTGGGAATCATCCCTCTGTGTCTACACAGAGGTAAAAAATAAATAAATAAACAAAAAGAAAATACAAAAGAAAAACAAAAACTGTTTGATTTCTCTCAAAATTCAACAAAAAATAAAAAGTGAGGAGGGAGATCCTACCTCCCTGTCCAGTAGGACAAAAAATAACTGTGGTGAGGAGGAAGTCATGTGGTCTTATAGGTCATGATTCATTTTGATTGGCTATGTTATAGGTCCTACCTCCAGGTCTGGGAGGGGCAATGCCCCATGTGTACTGACATGGAGGGACGTAGAAGAAATAACCTTTTGCACAATGAGGTCAGAAATATAATAGACCTCCAAAAGGAATTTGGGAGCAACATTTTTTTGCTAGTTTTTGTTTTTTGCCAAAAAAAGTTTCAAAATATAATAAATGGGAAATAAAATGAAATTCAGAATAACTTTAAGAACACCAGGAAAGAAGCCAAACACTTTTTTGAAACAGCCAGGGGGCATAATTTCCACCACCGTTCTTCAACTAGCAGAGGAGCACCTTAAATTCCACTTGAGGGAGGAAGACTTTTTTTACACCTTGCTACAACTTTTCACCACTGAAAAAAAGGATTCCAAACACAGTGTCCTGAGAGCTTAAATAGACTAGGGAAGGGCTCCAATTCCATTAATAGATGTGGAAGGCACTAAGTAGCTACCCATGATATCAGTGTGTGTGGGGGGGGGGGTTCTGTGTAACAGACGGCATTTTGTTTTTGAGCTATACTCAGCATGACGAAATTCTAGAGTGGATTTGCCAAGATTGACAAACAGTGAATTTTGCAGTGAAACTTTACCAGTCAAAATGTGCCATACAGTGATAGTAAACAATCGATTTACCACAATCCCAAGCGCAGAGGAAGACTTTCACCCATCAGGAACTAATTCATAGTAACATAGTATAGTAAGTTAGGTTGAAAAAAGACACATGTCCATCAAATTCAACCTTTTAAGTCTATATAAAACCTGCCTAACTGCTAGTTGGTCCTGATGAAGGTAAAAAAAACCCTTCTGATGCCTCTCCAATTTGCCTCAGAGTGGGGAAAACGCCTTCCTGGCTCCGCGGCGAATTTGCGCGTTCCAACGACCAGCAAACAAACCTGCAAAACTGCCGAACCAAAGAAATTTTGACATGCAGCAGAATAGTGGCGCGTATAAAAATTATCGTGGGCATCAAAATTGATGAATAATTTTGACGCCCAAGGACTTCAATGCATTTCGCGAATTAACCCATAACTACAAGATATTAATTGGATCAGTCTCTGGAGCAATTTGTTCTATGAGTTATCTATGACTGATCTGTTTAACTGTGTCAAGAGCACCATGGAATAAAGCTTGGGATCACCCCGTTTGTTGCATAAAAGGTATCAGCTTTTCATTTATTGTTGGACTATGAGTTATCTTCCATAGTAGCATAGTTTTATTAGTAGCAGAGATAAATTAATCTACTCACTGCTACCAGTAAATCCCCAAATTCTGGCACTTCCCAGCCCCCCAAAAAGGGGGGCAGTTTAAAGACAGATAGAAGAGAGCTTGGGAGATATATTTTCTATCCTAAATACTTTATAAACTACAGAAGAATGAGTGCCTAGAAGTTATGTTTAGGACTACAAAGGGTAGCTAAACTCCTAAGTCAGTGATCCCCAACCAGTAGCTCGTGAGCAACATGTTGCTCTCCAACCACTTGGATGTTGCTCTCAGTGTCCTCAAAGCAGGAGCTTATTTTTGAATTCCAGGATTGGAAGCAAGTTTTAATTGCAGAAAAACAAAGTATAGTGCCAAATAGAGTCTCCTGTAGGCTGCCAGTTCACATAGAGGCTACGAAATAGCCAATTGTAGCCCTTATTTGGCACCCCAAGGGACTTGTGTTACTTGTGTTGCTCCCCAACACTTTTTACATTTGAATATGGCTCACGGGTAAAAAAAGGTTGGGGACCCCTGTCCTAAGTTATAGATTGTTTTATCTCATGAGCGACTATAAGAGTAGAGGAACACCTAACTAAGCTTTAGGCCTTGTAAGTTCTATCTAAAGTAATTTATAATAGGATCAAAGCAAATCTACTTGTGCATACAAATGTTACTCTTGGTTCAAACCATTATTACTTTAGAACGATTAAATCTCAGATAGGCATAATGACCAAGAGATAGAAATAAGGCTGCAGTACCTGCATTCACCTCGTGCTTATTAGTCAAAGAAAATTCTATCCAAATGGCATTTTATTAATTATTCAATGTATTATACACACAGGGATCCTCATATATTGTATAAGCAATTTCTTTGGGAAGATGTTTTAATAATCCCTCATAGTGTTTATTAGCATGGTTTTAAATGATGCTGCAATAATTACTTTCCTGACAAAAATAATTTCCTACGAATGAGTTCTACAAGAGGCTAAAAATCACTTCTAATTAGCTGATTGTGACTGAATATGGAAAATTGTACTTGAAATTGTTTTACCCTCCTTAACATGCACTCCTTCAAGGAATGTTTCCTTGAACAGATGGATTGCATAGTTGTTATTAAAAAAGAAAACATTATTGTGCTTAATGGGTGCTTCAGGTTCTCCCCTTGGCTAATCATTTAAGAGGCACAATAACAAAGCAGTTAAAACGCTTCACTACCAACATGTAGTCCAATGCCTCATTATAATTTATTTCTATTCAATGTTAAGGATCAGCTGAGTTGTGTTTAATAACTTTACATGTACTGTATATACACCTAGTTACACACTTACAAGCGGTAAGACTCTACTGGGACTCAAACACAGTAGCTTCTGTTGTTGGCTGCTCTACCTAACCACTGGGCCAGGAGAGCTCACCTGCCATTTATTCTTCTTGCCAACGTTAAATCAACTGGTAGACTTATTGGATAGGATAGGGTGGGGTAAGCAAATCAGTGCTGACTTTGTCCTATATAAGCCCAGTCCTTATCACTTTCTGTTCTATGCCTATGCAACCGAGCACTGTGGCTTGTCCCTAGCTCTCTGTTCCTTTCTCTGGCTTTTTTTCTTACCCCATCCCTGCTCAGTCCTGTTCTTGCTCCAGTGATATTCTGTATGCCTGCTCCGTTCTGTCATTGGTAGTTCAACTGCTCTGTCTTGTTTTAGTCCTGGTCTCTACACCCGCTCCTTCCTGTCACCGGTTCTTTACCCGCTCTGTTCTGTTCCAGTCCTGGTCTCTAAATCTTCTCCTCTCCCTATCACCGTTCTTTGCTGTACCTATCCTGCCAGACACTGAATCTTTGCCCTCATCACCCTGATCTTGTTCTTGTACTTTTGTTACCCCTTTTTGGCTCATGTGTACACAATACCTGTCCCTGCCTGAAGGACACTTTCACCACTTTCCATAGTATCCCTTACACAATCTTCTTGCATGTGTTGATTGTTGCAGAAGGTATTTATAGGCATTCCCTGCATTCCCCCTGGTCCATATGGGTCACATGTTTTTGGGTGCTTCCACTAAGGAATGTTTCTCTTGAAACAAATATTCCCATACATTAACTTTAGAGGTTGGAATCGTCCGTTGGAGCAGAATCTTTTCCAAGTAAAAATGGTGCTGGTGTTTTTTACCAGATAGAAGAGAAGTGGAAAGAAAGTTCTAAAGTGAAATCCAATGACCATAGAGAAGGTGCAGTGAGTACAACGATGGTCATCATTTTTTTACTAATGTGTTACTCATTACAAATGTACTTTTTTTGTATTTTACTCAAACATGCATAAATTCATTGTATTCATTGTATTCAACACTTGAGCAGTCTCCAAATTCTTACCCAAATTGATCAGGGTCAGGAATTAAAACTCCTAGTAGGGCAGCTGCAAATTCAGCTTCAAAGTGGACGGGTGAATACCTTCCCCAAAGTGCAATAGGTTTGCCCCTCTCTGAGTAGAGAAACCAAATAATATATGACTATCCATACAGAAATGAAATAATTCCTGTGCTGAGATTGAAACCTCCAGTCATATGACTGTTTAAATATATTATAAATATATTATTACGTTATACATTTTAATATAATTTTCCATCTTAATACAAACCATAACCACTGGTCCCCATTGGGGGGGATTTCATTTTAAAAAACTATATAACCTTTTTTACTTTGGATCGTTCAGCACTTTTTTCTATTCGTAATTTTTATATTCAGATCTTTTAAATTTCATGGCATCTGTGGTTTTAGAGAAAATGGGTTTATTCGTGGTTTCAAAAACTGTAATACCACTAAAATCGACTTTTAATAAATGGGCCAATAAATTGTTATAGCTAGTGATGAGTAAAACATCTTTGTTTTGCCTGAGCAAAAAACTTGTAAATCCGCAGAAAAAATTGTGAAATGGCTGAATTTCGCCAAAATGTTGCCAAATTCATTGGAATCGCTGTGTTTTTTGCTACTTTTTTCTTGCCATAATGCATTAGAACCAATGGGTAGTTTTCTTTGGCACCAAATGCATTTGTGTAAATTGGAATTTTTTCCCATGTGAAAAAAATTTCTTTTTTCAATGTAACACTTAATTCTTAGGGGCTAACCATCACAAATGGTGTAGAGGCAGGGTATAGTAAAACTGTAGGAAGTGCCGGTATAACGGCAAGAAATGCGTAAGTCATACAGCGCAGCATACCCACCGCTTGTTACAATCCACGATGTGTGAGCCATAAAAAAACTGATTACTTTTTTTGAAGACTCTGTCTCAGCATTATTCTACCGACTAGCGCCAGAGATGCGAGAGAACAAGTTGCACAAGTACTATACCGGCATGGAGTAGCCTGCGTCTCGCGAGGGCGGCAGCGGAGAAGACAGAGCTGTCGGATGAGCTCTGAAATTGTCCGCATTTTTCTTTCTCTTTCTACAGTAAAACTGTAACTTGGTACAGTTTGCAATAATTGGGCACCAGTGGTTCTTATAACTTAGGCAGAGAATATATTCATTAAACAAGATAATCCACAAAGGAGTATACATGAAGAGCAAGCAGGATCATACAGCAACAGTGGCTAGGCATATACTCCAGCACCAATGGTTAGTATCAGTCCCCGCAGGGAAGAGAACATATACAACAGCGAGGAGGTACACCCAGCTTTCAACCTTTTCCCTAAGAGGAACCCAGGGGAATCTCTACATCCCTAGGTCTGTACACTTCATTCCTACTTCTGGGCAATTAGTACCTGGGATCCTAATCCCACTCACAATCCTCGTAGAAGCCTCAAGCTGTTTAGCTAAATAGCCTGACTGTCTGTCACTCCCAGAGTGACCTCTTAAGGTGAGTAGCCTATCCTGACCAGACCTGACCTATCTAGGTTCCACTTTACCCTGCCTGCCTGCTCAGACCAGGTCTTGCACAAACTGGACCCAGAGCACATGGCTGCCAAGGAATTTATACTTTAGAACAGTGCCATCTACTGGACACTGGTTGGGGGTATAGCTGTAGGCAGGATAATTAAACAGGTCCCCCTCCTAACTGTATTTTAGGACCCAGTTAGGCATCGATAACACTAGGGGACTGCCTGCTAAATAATACTGGTAGACTAATTTACCAGTCCCTTAAATTAACAAAATAAAATGCACAGCAACATTTTAAAGTAGATTCACTAAGATTTTGTCAATAACAAAAATGCAAAATTAGCTGAGAAATCTGTATCAGACAAAAATATTTGCACTTCTATGTAGATTCAGTAACTATCTTAATACCAACAAATATTTCCTGAGCCAAGATTGAACAAAATTGAGATTTTCCAAGTTTTGGGCATTGGGCAGATATTAATAACAACCATGGTTAAAACCCTAGATATGTAATTGATTCATATATAGATGTCACCAACTTTAACTGTATGCAGATGAAGCAAAGGCATCTCCCTATACAAGAGAACCTCTTGTACTAACATCCACATTTAGTGCAGTTCCAAAATATAGAAATCTATGCAGGTTTCTTGCATTTTTCTAATGTGTGTCTCTAGGAATTATCCAAATTGCTGTTTCACATCTGTTCCTCTTTAGAAATGCCATGTTTCTGCACATCCTATTGTTTGACATCTCACATAAGGACGCATAGACCAGTGGTATGGACATTAAAAGGCCACATTGGCTGCTATACTGTGCATTATTCATGGCTGCTGATTAATAAA
Organism: Xenopus laevis; assembly: GCF_017654675.1. NCBI lineage: Eukaryota > Metazoa > Chordata > Amphibia > Anura > Pipidae > Xenopus > Xenopus laevis. The sequence goes on along the minus strand of NC_054377.1, from coordinate 128,438,910 downwards.
GAATCACATCATGCTGTCTCACTCTGAAAAAGTCACTGTGCCAAAAAGTCATAAAACAGCAGGTGTTTACAGTAAATAACAACAAGTATTTCTTATTGACGTTGGCATTTTGATTTAAAAACAACAGAAATTCTAGTTTTGCATTCACATCAGAATAACCATTGCCGTATCATCTACATTCTGAATATAAAATTAGGGTGACTATTGAGGCCAGAAAGTTTCCATTTGCTGTTAAGTTACTGTATAGTTCTACAACAGCTGGAGAGCCTTGATCTCTGATTTAAGTCAATAACAAGAAACTGCATAACAACTTTGCACATACATTAAATTAGAATCTCGTTCACATTGCATACGTTAATACTGTGTCTAAAAATCCCATCATACTGTATGTATTGAATACTGCTTTCAGAGGCTTGTGAAACTGTCCAGAAAAAAAGGTTTTTGGAAACGATATACAGGTATTCAGAATGCTCAGGACCAGGGGTTTTCCGGATAAGGGATCTTTCCATAATTTGGATCTCCATACCTTAAGTCTATGAAAGAAATCATCTAAACATTAACAAACCCAATAGTATTCTTTTGTTTCCAATAAGGATTTATTATGTATTTTTTTTAAAAAAAATAATTTCTAATTATATTTTAATTATTTGATTATTATATATGGGAGACTGACTTTTCTGAGCTTTTTGGATAACGGGTTAGCCGCATTCATCAAAGGATTTTTTTGTACATTTACCATTGTTCCCCAGTGAGTAGTGATGAGTGAAATTTTCACCCAGGTTTTGCCACAAAAAATACCCATAGACTGGGTAACAATAGCGTAAACTAAATGGACACATTTTGTAGGAACAAGAACCGTAGCCAAGGGTAACTGGCTCTCCACTCCATGTTTATTTTTAGTTTAGTATTTGTAGAAGAGCTGAATGGTAGTGATGGGCGAATTTTTCCTGTTTCACTTCGTGAAAACGGCAAAAAATGCAGAATTTTGATGCCTGCATCAATTCGCATCAATTTTGATGCTCACGCCAATTTTGATGCCGGCTTTAAAGTCAATGGGCCTCCCAATAGTGTTGACTCGTGACAAGGCGATCGTCTTTTCCGACGTGCGTCCAAATATTTGCGGGAGTTCTGCGAATAACGCAGAAATTCTCTGCAAATTTGCGCCTGCCGAATTTATTCTCCCGTCACTACTGATTGGTAGTATTTGATAAATGTCTAATAAATACTCTGCCAGATGAAATATAGGAGGTCTTATTTAGATGAGCTTATGTTGGTCATTAAACCCTCACCGTGAGGGGGGTTTTTTTCAAAACAGCTACAAAACAAGCTTTTTAAAAGTTTCCAGTGTTGATTAAACTGAAATTTAAAAATTTCCAATCACATTTTTGGTGCAACAAATAGCTGGCAGTTTGCTCATCTCTAATTCATTGCCATTGTCCCTTTGTCATCATATCTATAAGAGCCTGCCTCATTAATCCTGTCTTTTATGTCAAGATATTCATCATTGCCACCTTGATTTTCAGAGCCTCAAGAACACAGCAGAGATGTTTCTTCTCTATTGCTGTCAAAGGACACTGCACTGTTCTCGCTTTACTGTCAAGGGGTTCTGAATATTGCCATGAATGTTTTGTAAGTATTGTGGGAATTCAGACAAAAAGCAGGAGTGATAAGAAGGAAGAGTCAGCAACACCCAGGGTAATTTTAAGCAGGTATTTGTTTGTGTTATTTACAGCAGATTTTTTTTATTTTACAAAATAAGGCACTTTCCTATTTTTATACAGAATATGCAAGCAACAAATTCAAGTCAAATTCTGGGCAGGTCCACTGTGCAACCTGTATTCTCTTATGCCTCATCCACTACAAGGGCTTTTAAATGAAATAATCTGAAGATCTGAAGTGAGGAGCAAATCTGCAGAAAAAAGTCAATGGATTGTGACTGCAGATTGACTTTTTTTCTGCATAAAACACGAGTCAGTAGACATTTTTTCATAGTGACGTTTAAAGCACAAAACATTTTTCGTGGTGGTGGTTTTTTTCAATATGCGGTTTGTTACCACATTTTTTCATGGCAAAGTTTTGCAGAAACATTTGCTGATGGCAAATCGCGTAATTCTGCAGCTAATACACCTGGCAAAAAGTTTAACTCATCACTAGAAATTAAAGGGGTGGTTCAACTTTAAGTTAACTTTTAGTATGTTATAAAATGGCCAATACAATTAACCTTCCTCTCCTATCACTTTCCAGCTTTCAAATTGGGGTCACTGACCCATCTAAAAAACAAAGGCTCTGTAAGGCTACAAATGTATTGTTATTGCTACTTGTTATTACTCATCTCATCAATTTACACCCTTTCCTATTCATATTCCAGTCTTTTGCTCAAATCAGTGCATGGTTTCTAAGGTACGTTGGACCCTAGCAACCAGATTGTTGGAATTACAAACTGGATACCTGCTGAATAAAGAGCTACATAACTTAAAACCCACAGACAATAAAAAATGAAAACTAATTGCAAATTGTCTCAGAATATCACTTTCTGTATCACACTAATAATTTAACCAAAGGTGAGCAACCCCTTTAATACATTAGTTTTTCCTTTTCTCTTCTCTTTCAAGACCCCACATGCTAATCCCTTATTTTCTGGACAGAGAATCAGCCCCACAGGTGATGATTCATCAATCCCCCCCATATACCTGTACTGGTGTTTTCCAGCCTTATTGAACACAGCCCCTGTTATTCTCCCCATTTGCTCTTATAGAGTATTCTGGCATACCTCCCAACTGTCCCTTTTTCAGAGGGACAGTCCCTCTTTTGACAGCTCAACCTGCAGTCCCTCATTTGTACTGGAAAGTCCCTATTTTCTTTGCACTGAACAACCAGGAAAAGATACAAAGTTTCTAACTTAATTGGCTTTTGGCAGAGAGCCCAGAACAGCTAACGGGTGCAAATAAGATACTTTGTAACAATTTTGAGATAAGAAAATAAGTAATTGTAACAGTTTAGATATGGAGAAATATTTTAAATTTTTCATAACCATCCAAATTTGTAAAATGAACATGGTAATTAGGGGGTGTGGCCACAAAAATGGGTGTGGTCAAACTATTGCCACGCTACGCCCGCCAAATGTTTCTGTCCCTCTTTTCCCTTCCAAAATGTTGGGAGGTATGTTCTGGAAGAGATATATTTTCCCTTCCGGGTCCTCTGTAGCTAGTGTGTCAAAATGTGCTGTATTTTAGAGTCTGCTGATCTTAACTCTGCATGTCCTACCTACAACAATATACACGGCTTACCCAGTAAATCTGTACATTGTTTTCATTAACTATGTTGAGTAATTGAGTTACCAGTTATTTCTTTTAGGCTCACCCTACATTAGGTGGTTTCTCCCACAGCTTATTTTATCTAGAGTAGGAAAAACGTCCACTTTCCGAGGATTTAAATAGGAACTGCTGGACATCACTATATGATAAGATGTCAGTTCAAAAATGTTCTAGTGTACACTTTCAATGGGATGTAGCAGAGGCAGTGCAAGATGTTCCTCCATCATTTGTAATACACTGTCCGAGAACCTCCTCGTATAACTTGAGCCTTAGATTCTCCTGTTTCAATGTGTCTGATCTCATTGTCATAAGGATGCATAATTCTGCTGCATACCTGTCTTATAAAGATGCATGAAATTCTGATTTCTATTTAGCCAATACCATACCAAATCCAAACAAATAATATAAAGCATAGTATAACATTATTTTAAACCACTGGAACATATTTGTATTTGCAAATGGTGCCGTTTATATAATTGTATTCAAATTTACATTTAAAAATGAAGGTTCGGATGCCGATGGGTAGTCAAATACATTTGAGGAGGATTTTGGATTCAAGCTAATCCGAAATTATATATTTAATGCATTCCGAATGCTTAATGTCATATCTGGCTCATAAAATGCGCAAGGTTCACAAATATAGTGGATTCAGAGCCAGTAGTGTATATTCAGATGAGATGCTGCATTTGTCAAAGGATGCAGTCAGTATTATACAAAATATGTTTTATGTTCTACAATTATGAAATAACTCAAAAGTAGGGGAACACTAACACATCTATGTTAAACATTTGCAGATTTGCAGAGTTTTCTCCTATGTACTCATCATACTATAGAAGTACAAAGAGTTAAAAATTGTAAAATGCAATAAAGTAGCTACTGAAGAATTATAAGGATCAAATTTAGAAGCTTGAGATAGATCAGTTATATTTAATCATTAATTGCAGGTTTTTTAGTTCAGCACATTAATACATGCACTTATAAAGTTCAATTGCTTAGAACAAGACCCTAAATAATTATCTTGCAAAGACCAGGCCATAAAGTTTTTTGTCACTCTGTCTCTATCTATAGACCCCAAGGTAGTCAATCAAGCCATTTGTTCATCACATCAAATGTTACGGCTCTGAGAATGAATTAGAAACAAGTTGTGATAGTGATTACAATCATTTTTAGAAGATAGAGGATAAGGAAGAAAAAGTGAAACAACAAAACTACCCACAAGGCAGTAGGGAGAATTCCTTTGCAGAAGACAAATCAGTAGTGACAGCAAAAATGAAAGTGTGATTTACACTAAAAAGAATGGTATGAGAAAAAGGACAGAACTTTGCGCCTGCAAAATTTTCATCTGGTTTTGATCATGAACTTGATAAGTATAGATTTGCCAGTGTGCTTTGCGTCAAAGAGTTTTCTGATCACAGCTGTGGAAATGCCATTTCTTCCTGTTAGATATCAAAGCTTCTCCCAAGGAGACCCTTTGATCCCAAGTTCATTAATTCTGCCATGAAAGCGTTCCTCCAGGTAACGACATAAAAAGAAAGGGTTAACCAAAGAGGAAGAACTAGTAATTGAATCAAGCTAGAAATACTTACATGACAGGCTACAGTGGTGTAACTAGATACAGTTGGACCTCACAGCAAAATTCTTTTAGGATCCCTAAAACATAGGGAAGATGAACTGTTTACTGAAATTATTTAGAGTACCACTGTGCCCTCTACAATCCTTTTCCAACCTGAAGTCCTGGGTCTTCTGCTTCTTTCTGTCTTGAATGGCACCCTAAACCCAGAAATAAAGTCAAGCTCCTGGTTAAGTCTCACTCATCCACAGGGCCGGATATACATAGCAGGCGCCCCTCGGCCCGCTGTCGTTCTCATCAAATTTTCATCATCAGGACCAGAGCAATGGGGATTGGCATACAGGAAATTTTAAAAATGATTGTATCTTCTGCGCTTCCCTAGTGTTTCAGCATGCTGCCCCCTAAAATCCTGCCGCCCTAGGCCCGGGCCTTGGTGGCTTCTCCACAAATCTGGGCCTGCTCTTCCACCTTTATAAGCCACCTTTGGCTTCAGGAGGAGCCCTCAGCTAGATGCCGCCAGTTCAGGCAATAGTCAGTTATACAAGCAAGAATAGGCAACAGGAATCAGGACAGAAAATGCACCAAGATGCTATGTAACATGGACCTAACAATGGGCAATGAGTTTTGTCCAGAGGCCCCTTTAAATATTTAAACTTTCTCGCTGAAATGTGATGATGTCATATGCACGGCACGTACAACCAGGAAGTGTGTGCTGCAGGAACAGTATGAAGATGCAACGGAGCAGGAGAAGGACTAGGGCTGCGGGCATCCCCGTCAGGAGAGTGAGTAGAGTAAAGAAAGTAGTCCCCACTAGACCACCAGGTGAGTCTTTCTTTTATGAAAAGGACAAGCATTGTGCTGCTAGACCATGACTAATACCCCCCCCTGAGCTTTTCATCAAAAAGCATCATTAAATCAGCAGATGAAAATACTCAACAATAACAGGGTTCCAAATAAAGCTGAAAGCTAAACTAGATTTGAGAGACCAAATATCTTCATGTGCACCCGATAAAGCCTGTTATGTATGTAATTCCATCAGTATAAACTTCACAGAAGTCTTTAGCAGATCTTCTACAGCAAGTGACTCCCTGACTCAGTAGATGGCTATACCTGCATACCAAGGGTTTCCAAAACTTTTTTCCCCATAAACAACATTCAGATGTAAAAAGAGTTAGGGAACAATGCAAACATGAATAAAGATTCCTGGATTGTGCAAAAGAAGGGTTGTGATTGGAGATTTGATACATCTACAGGAGGCTCTGTTTGGCAGACCACCTGTTTTTATGTACCCAAAATGTGCCTTTAAATCAGGAATTCAAAAACAAGCTGCTTTGAGGCCATTCAAGGGGATGATAAGCAACATCTTTCTCATGATCCATTGGTTGTGGATCAAGTGTTTACTGACCAGTTATTGACCCTTTGCTACAGCCTGTGTGTGCACAATAACAGAGAATTTTCAACTGCACTATAGATGCTTTAAAGCTGAAGACTTACTCAGTGATAGGGATACTTTTTGTTTGCTGGCATTATCCATTGCCCTAAATTGTATTCAAATTGTCGAATTTTTTAGAATGCTTTACAGGGATGTAAAATAGGACACAGACATCAACACATACAAACTACAGGAAGATAAAGACCAATGGGGCCACTAAGTAGGGCAAACATCTCCATTTACAAGTCTGGTAAGAGGAGTAACATTTTGAGTTGATCACAAAACCTTCACAAACTGACTAGCAAAATATTCTTAGAAAAATACAGCATTTCTAAGAATTCCATTTCTATGCAGATTCTCAACTGCAGATTCTCAACAGATGCTATATCATATTTCTCCTCCTTTGGCCCATGGGTACTCTTCCTATTTCAAAAATCTGTCACACTGAGTGTGGGTCCTTGTACTGAGAGCTTACTGCAATGTGACAGCTGCCATTCATACAGTATGTATCAAAGCAAACCGGCAGAGATTGGCAGGCAAGATACGTTCTGTATACACAATATGTTTTTCCATCTTACTTTACTGTCTGGTTATCAGTATGTGCAAAATAATCCCAGTTTATGCACAGCATCAGTGTTGGAATTGTCTGTTTTTAAGGATTTGTAGTTGTGATTATAGTAACAGTATATATATATATAGTAAAATCTTACTAAAAATATATTTGTGAATGTAGAACAATATCAATGACTTTTTCCTATTCATCTTCCATTAAAATAATTATAATAATGAGATTTCAAGAGTCTGAGCTGCTGAAAACATTGGAGTAATATTTTTGGGTGAAGTTCTTAACAAACCGGGCGAAGTGAGAGAAAATACTGGAAATCTTTTTACATTTTGACAAGGTATATTTATAAGACCATAAGGGGCATGTTTACTAATATTCACATTTTTATTCAAAATCTGTTTCATGAATCAAATTTTTTATCAAAAAAATTGTGGGTTATTATTGCTCTAAAACTCAAAAAAAAAATCAAGATTTCTTAAGTGTAAAAACCACAAAAACCTTAATACAAAATGTTGCCAAGTAAAAGCTGTTGAGGTCCCATACAAGTCAATTGGAGATGTGCTCATCCTAGTTGTCCAATTTTAATCAATTCCAAAAGGTTTTCAGATGTTTTTCACTAGTAATTGCTCAAAAAAACTTGAACAATTGGAGTTTTTTCAGGTTTTTCTTAATTCATAAAACCACTAAAACAAGAATGCTGAGAAATTGGCCTCTAACAGTATTTATTGAAATTTAAAATTGTAAATACAAAAACATCAAATTAAATTAGTTTGAGTGTTAACACTACACCTTCCATTAAAGGGATACTGTCATGGGAAAAAAAAATTTTTTCAAAATGAATCAGTTAATAATGCTGTTCCAGCAGAATTCTGCACTGAAATCCATTTCTCAAAAGAGCAAACAGATTTTTTTATATTTAATTTTAAAATATGACATGGGGCTAGACATTTTGTCAATTTCCCAGCTGCCCCTGGTCATGTGACTTGTGCCTGCACTTCAGGAGAGAAATGCTTTCTGGCAGGCTGCTGTTTTTCCTTCTCAATGTAACTGAATGTGTCTCAGTGGGACATGGGTTTTTACTATTGAGTGCTGTTCTTAGATCTACCAGGCAGCTGTTATCTTGTTTTAGGGTGCTGCTATCTGGTTACCTTCCCATTGTTCTTTTGTTTGGCTGCTGGGGGGAAAAAGGGAGGGGGTGATATCACTCCAACTTGCAGTACAGCAGTAAAGAGTGATTGAAGTTTATCAGAGCACAAGTCACATGACTTGGGGCAGCTGGGAAATTGACAGTATGTCTAGCCCCATGTCAGATTTCAAAATTGAATATTGAAACACTATTAACTGATTCATTTTGAAAAAAACATTTTTTCCCATGACAGTATCCCTTTAACTTCAAAAATCAGTTTATCGTTAAGTTTGAAAGCCTCATTTAAAAAAAAGTTGACAGAGAGAATGCATTAAATAGTGAATAAATTACCCCCTCTTAGAAATTATAAGGATATTATAAGTTACCAAGGAGTTTCATGACCATATAAAAACACGAGACCAAAGGCCAAGTGTTTTTAAACAGGTCATGGAACTCCAAGGTGTCTTCTAATATCCTCATATTTTGCAACTGGGGTACTTTATTTATTATAATACACAAGTTTCAGTGAGTCATGTGTCAGAAATGACATCAGAACTCACCGTTTATAACTGATAACATCAGAAATCGCCGTTTATAAGGATATAATTTACAAGACATTCATGGCTTTTGTGTATTATATAAGAATAACAACCCTGATTAATGAAGTGTTGAGAGTATTATAGAATCTGCAACACAATTCAAAGGGATACTGATTTTGCAGCTTGTCAAGCTATGCACCACTGTGATGTAAGCTATGACCATACTCAACCATATGGCATCCATATGTAACATACTTGCATAATATAAATAAAGGCAGATGCTAAACTGAGAAAATATCTGTTAAAACACAATAAATTGGACATAAACCTTGATATGGTAAAAAAAAAAATCCCTTGCACA